>NC_072386.2:34770479-35424342 GCF_028885625.2 Pongo pygmaeus | reverse complement strand
GCTAACACATTTGTGATAATTTGTAACAGCAGCAGTAGGAAACTAAAACACTTCCCAGGTTTATGATTTGAGAGTTCATTAAACAAGAGATCGTCACCTCTTTGGTTCCTAAATCATCTTGGAAACAAAGCCATTTCCAGAGAGGAATTTTAAAATACTGTCTGCAGTCACAGCAACCTTAAAATTTGAGTGTTGCATGGTGGAAGTAGACAATTTATTTTAGGATAATTGTTATTTGTTATATTAGTTTGAGGATGGTGGTGTTAAAGAGGAGTTACTTATTTTTAGGTACATTTCATACTAAACACAAATTGCATAATTTGCCTAAATCAAAGAATTATACTAAATTATATTATGGTTAATTAAATCCTGTCCTGAGAAAGTGAAACTGACTCAGTTTTCAAAGAGACAAAGAGAAAGTATAAGCAAACCAAATTGCAGCTACAAAAAGAAAGACAAAATGTTGCAGTATATTTATTGTTTTGTGTATTCAGTGAAGTCCTTCATCTTGGTCATAAAACTAGCCTTAAAGGTTTTTCTTATATTTCATAGTATGAAAAAATCTAAAAAGTAACCCATATGTAAATATTTAAATCATGATAGAAATCCAAAGCAAAAAGAAAATGAATCAATTGGATTAAAATGTGTAGGATGCTTAAACCCACTTAATAATATATTAATATGAATTTAGTACTTTAAAATGTTATATAAATAAATGTTCCTATATTAAACACCAATGTAGTTAGGATTCTAAGCCAACATCATTTCCCCTTTTCTACATGCTCTTCTCCCTTCTCCATTAAAAATTGTCAAAACTATCCACTTTTGTTTTTCCTTTTTGTTTTTAAACAAATAAGGTCTCTTCTAAGATACTGTAGGACTACAAAGCCAAACTCCCGGGTCCAAGCTGTTGGCAAAATTTTAGAGATGCTAAGTTACCCATGTATTAATTACTTTTAAATCCTCCCCTAACTCTCTCACAAAACAGGAGTAGGGAGAGGAGAAACACCACTGATCAAAAATGAGGAATTGAAAACTCTATCACAAATAAACGATATCAAGTAAGCTAAAGATAGCAAAAGAGCAAAAATGTTAATAGATATTCCCAAAATGGTAACTACATATTACCTCTGGCACGATCACATGAATGTGGCTCATTATTTCCTAAGTTCCTACAGCAAACATATATTTATTTGCCCTACTCAGTTAAAAAGAAACACAATATGTAGTTGCTTCTGAATAATTTATCTCTCTCTCTCTCTTTCTCTCTTTCTTTCTTTCGACAGTCTCACTCTGTCACCCAGGCTGGAGTGAAGTGGCTCCCTCTCGCTGTTCACTACAACCTCAGCCTCCCGGGTTCAAGCGATTCTCCTGCCTCAACCTCCCGAGCAGCTAGGATTACAGGCGCCTGCCACCACTCCCGGCTACTTTTTGTATTTTTAGTAGAGGCGAGGTTTCACCTGTTGGCCAGGCTAGTCTAGAACTCCCGACCTCAGGTGATTCCCCTCGCCTTGATCTCCCAAAGTGAAGGGATTACAAGGCGTGAGGCACTGCGCCCGGCCGCTTCTGAATAATTTCGATCAAAATTTATATTCGATATTTATTACAACATACACCACAGATTTCCACTGATAATCCCTCCTAGTAAGAAAGATAAGCTCCATCCAGGTATCTGTGAATTGGGGGCTAAGTAGTCCCAGCACATCTTACATTTCTTTAAAACTCCCTTTTTATCCCAAACGTTCGTAAATTTTGTATCTGATAAAGAGCATACTTCCATCTAATACAAATATGTTCCCCCCTTCAGATCTTCGCAGCATTCAAGAGATCTGCACGCGCGTGGCTCCTCATTCCTCCTCCTTGGCTTCCCAAGCCCCCAGGGCGTCGCCAGGAGGAGGTCTGTGATTACAAACCCCTTCTGAAAACTCCCCAGGAAGCCTCCCCTTTTTCCGGAGAATCGAAGCGCTACCTGATTCCGATTCCCCTGCAAACTTCGTCCTCCAGAGTCACCCGCCATCCCCTGCTCCCGCTGCAGACCCTCTACCCACCTGGATCGGCCTCCGACCGTAACTATTCGGTGCGTTGGGCAGCGCCCCCGCCTCGAGTAGCGCCCGCACCTCATCTACCCGACCCCGGGCCGCGGCCGTGGCCAGCCAGTCAGCCGAAGGCTCCATGCTGCTCCCCGCCGCTCGCTCCCTGCTCTCCCCCTCTCCGCAGCCGCCGAGCGCACGCGGTCCGCCCCACCCTCTGGTGACCAGCCAGCCCCTCCTCTTTCTTCCTCCGGTGCTGGCGGAAGAGCCCCCTCCGACCCTGTCCCTCAACTCCTCTGGAGGGACCGCGGTATCTTTCCAGGCAGGGGGACGCCGTGAGCGAGTGCTCGGAGGAGGTGCTATGAACTCCGAGCACTTAGCGAATGTGGCACCCCTGAAGTCGCTCCAGGGTGGGTCTCGCCCGGGGGCACCAGCCGGAAGCAGCCCTTGCCAGAGCCAGCGTTGGCAAGGAAGGAGGACTGGGCTCCTCCCCACCTGCCCCCCACACCGCCCTCCGACCTCCCTGCTCCCAGCCGCGCTAACCCGCCTGCCAGCAAAGGCGTGTTTGAGTGCGTTCACTCTGTTAAAAAGAAATCCCCCCTCCCCGCCCCGTTTCCTTCCTCCGCAATACAACCTTCCTAACTGCCAAATTGAATCGGGGTGTTTGGTGTCATAGAGAAAGTATGGCTTCTTCTTTTAATCATAAGAAAAAGCAAAACTATTCTTTCCTAGTTGTGAGAGCCCCACCGAGAATCGAAATCGCTTGTACGACTAGAAAGCGTCCCCCTATCCCCTCAACCCTTGATTTTCGGGAGCGCGGCATTCACTAAGTCAGAAACCCTAGTTCAAAGGATTCCTTTTGGAGAGTCGGCCTGCTCTCTCCTTCCCCGCCCCTTCCCCTCCTGCGTGTAAAACGGCTGTCTGGGGCAAGGGTTTTTCAGACGTGTACATTGCCTGGTATAAGAGCAGACTCTGAAAAGATGAGGTTTATTTAATACGGACGGGGGAGAATTCTGCCTGTAGGCAGATAGGAAAATGGGGAGGGAGTCATTGGAAGGACGGACTCCATTCTCAAAGTCATAATTCCTAGACCAGAAAAAGTGCTGAGTGTTCTGGAAGCAGAGTTGCAGTGATCCAAAGACCAGCTTTACACACTGTCCTGTCTCCTTCACACTTCTCACATTTCTCTTTCCTACTGAAAATACCTTGCATTTTTCTTAATTATAAAGGGGGAAGGGAATATGAGTGCCCCCTGCTTTATAGGGGTTGTTGTGAGTTTAAATGATGTATTAATACATATAAGCCTTAAGAACAGTGCCACACATCCTAAGCTAATACCTGTTAGCTCTTGAATTATCCGCTTTGAGGATTGGCTTGCAATCTTGTTTTGAGGCATAGAAAGAAAATACTTTGGAGCAGGACGCGGTGGCTCACACCTGTAATCCCAGCACTTTGGGAAGCCGAGGCGGGCAGATCACCTGAGGTCAGGAGTTCGAGGCCAGCTTGGCCAAAATGGTGACACCCTGTCTCTACTAAAAATACAAAAATTAGCTGGCCATGGTGGCGCACGTGTGTAATTCCAGCTACTCAGGTGGCTGAGGCAGGAACCCGGGAGGCAGAGGTTGCAGTAAGCCGAGATCGCGCCACCACCCTCCAGCCTGGGTGACAGAATGAGACTCCGACTCAAAAAAAAAAAAAAAAATGCTTTGGATAGAATTATCACTATTACATAAAAGGAAAGTCCGGATGCGGTGGCTCACGTCTATAATCCCAGCATTCTGGGAGGCCGAGACAGGCGGATCACCTGAGGCCAGGAGTTCGAGACAAGCCTGACCAACATGGCGAAACCCTGTCTCTACTAAAAAATACAAAATTTGCTGGGCTTGGTGGCGCATGCCTGTAATCCCAGCTACTCCGGAGGCTGATGTAGGAGAATCGCTTGAACCCAGGAGGAGGCGGAGGTTGCAGTGAGCCGAGATCGCGCCATTGCACTCCAGCCTGGGAGACAAGAGCGAAACTCGGTCTCAAGAAAAAAAGAAAGAAAGAAAGACCAAGAAGACCCTACTCCCTGAAAAGATTATAGGCACCCTCCACCACCCTCACTTACAAAGAAAAGTTAAACAGCACTAAAGAGTATAACAAGCACAAGGAGGTAAAAGTTCTAATTTTTCCTGTGACTACTACTTTTTAAGCTTTTCAAAAACATGTACTACGTTTTAAAAAATGGATTGCTCAGACTTTGCTGATGGCTTAAGCACATGCTTAACCTGCCTACTGGATAATCCAGCTCTGTTTAAAAGTTATATTTCAATCCCTGGTTGACTTAAACCTTGTAGACCCAGTATATCTTGTACTTTTAGTGTCTGCTTGATTTTAAAACATGTAGTTTTTAAAATGAAGTTAATGAAAACAATTTGGGATGTCAAGTATGTTATTAAAATCTACAATGCATTACTGTACCATTTATATTTTCCTTGGGATACCTCTCAATTAGCTGTGTAGCAATGATATGGAAAATTCAAACTATCGATAAATAAAATTATTTTTGTTTAGTTTAAGGTATTTTATGATGCAGGAGGAAGAAAAAGTGGTTGCCAGGATGGGAAGGAGGGAACACATTTCCATCACTAATACAATGGTTCTTTTTGTTTGATTGTTTGTTTTGTGTGTTTTTTTGAGATGGAGTTTCGCTCTGTTGCCCAGGCTGGAGTGAAATGGCACCGCACGATCTCGGTTCACTGCAACCTCTGCCTCCCGGGTTCCAGCAATTCTCCTGCCTCAGCCTCCCTAGTAGCTGGGATTACAGGCGCATGCTGCCACACCCAGCTAATTTTTGTATTATTAGTAGAGAAAGGGTTTCACTATGTTGGCTAGGCTGGTCTCGAACTCCTGACCTCAGGTGATCCACCCACCTTAGCCTCCCAAAGTGCTGAGATTACAGGCATGAGCCATTGTACCCGGCCTACAGTGGTTCTTAATGGGGGTGGGAGAGTGGGAAGAGTAGGCTCCTTCAAGAGTCTGTTGAAATACCTTCTTCTCAAAAAAGAAAGTATGTAATGATTTTTTTTAAAAAGATGTGTTCGCTTGCACATGTATTTCTAGATAAAACTTTCAGGGAATTCAGGGATTTCTCTGAAACTCTACCATGGATTCCTACATCAAGAACTCTTTCAGCTCTCGTGAAAAATATATATAGCTATTGGTGAAGAAGATGGGAGATGCAACCATATAAAAACAACATTTGGATGCATTATAAACAGGTGTAAAAGTTGATTGCTTTGGAAATACCAAGAACAAGTTTTAGATATGTATATCTCATATCATGCAGTAGAGCTCTGGAAGGATTATGGCATCCTTGGGTGGGGCCATTTTGCTCTAGAAATTGAAGTCCATTATCTATTATAAATCTTATGTAGGGGGGAGGGGGGAGGGATAGCATTAGGAGATATACCTAATGCTAAATGACGAGTTAATGGGTGCAGCACACCAACATGGCACATGTATACATATGTAACAAACCTGCACATTGTGCACATGTACTCTAAAACTTAAAGTATAAATAATAATAAAATTTAAAAAAATCTTATGTAAATAGTTAATAATAGTGGGAAAACTCCTAGTTTTTCTGTTAAAGAGCCCACCATGCTCCCAGTTTACTCATACCTATCGACCTGAGGTGCAAAATCCTAGAAAAATGAAAATATAAAGTCCTGGATCTTGGTGCTCCTTATGCCAGTCTCAGATTTCCTATGTGCAAAATGGGATTATAATATATTTCATGTGGCCATAAAATATGATAATGTATGTCCAAAAGCTTTTAATGTAAAAATTTACTATATTTACTAGAATTTACTAAAGTTTGTTGGTTATTGTTATTATTCTCACACTTACTTTTCCTCTTTCCTGAGAATGCCATTCTTTTTTTAGATTTGCACTGCCTTCGCAGTTTTGAAAATTCTGCACTGTGAAATTTAAACCCGTCTTAATTCTGATCAGTCTTATAACAAAAAAAGACTACCACCTGTTCGTTCATTCAACAAGCTCAGAAACTAAGGGCAGACATGGGGTGGGGGTAGAGGGGAGTAGGTCAAACATAGTATCTCTAGAGTCAGACTGCCAGGGTTCAAACCTCAACTGTTCCACTTATTGGTTCTTTAACTTTTATCAAAGTTACTCAACATGTCTGGGCCTCTGTTTTCTCATTTGCATGATTAGGATAATAACTGTACTTGCCTCAAACAGTTGTTTAGGGATTAAATGAGGCATGTATTGCTCTTAGAAGAGCAAAATAAAGCACAGAATGATACAAGAAAATGAAAAGGGGATCAAACTCATTCTCATTTGTCTCTAGTAGGCAAAGCCTTCTGGATGCTGAGAGCTGATCCCAGTCTTGAAGAATGATGTGAGAGTTTAAAGATGGAAAAGAAGGAGAAAGATATTCTAGGCAGAGGTAAGAGGATGTGCAAAGGCATAGAAGTTTAGGAAAACTGAAAGTAATTCATTTAGACTTATTCCTGAAAAACAGCCTGTGAAGGACTCCTCAGAGAGTCAGAAGAAAAACTAGGATGATGGGATGGCAAGGAAGTGGGGACACTGCATTGACTACTCTTTCATAGCTTGGTTGTGATAGTTCAAGGCCCTATGCCATGAAGTGAGGCAGATGGAAGGTGGAAGAGACCTGAGCACACACATACCTGGAAGGCCAAGTGAAGAGAAGGGAAAGTTAGAAGAGAATAAAAGAAAAGTTAAGTACACAGGCAAGATAGGACATTTTTGAGGATGCGAGGTCCCTCAAAAGTAATGAAGAAATAGAACTCAAAGTACAGCGGTGGTTATAGATTTTGTCACAAGAGATACATAGATTTGGGAGGGAGAGAAGGTCAGAACAGGGAGGAAGTTGAGGCACTTCCTTCTATGAATGAGGAGGTTAGCTTGTTTGCAGAGTGAAAATAAGATGGTGGGTTAGGAAGTTTGAGAATCCTAAAGGTTTGGAATACCTCTTATAAGTAGAGAGGATGGGCTGAGTAAGACTCAGACAGAGAAGCCTTTTGTTTTGTTCTTTAAAATCAGACTGGAGAACCCAGCTAGGGTGGAGATCATGACACAGTAGGGACACCTGATTACTTTCTTTAAACTAAAGAAAGCCCTGCAGTGGTGCTACTACTTCAGCAACCCTACGAATCAAAGACTAGTCATACTAGATGTGAATATTAATTCAACATATTACCAGAAAGACACAGAAAGATACTTGAGAAGGTAGTGTTCCAGAGTTGGGTTCTGGTTCTGACGTGGCATCATAGGATTGGCAAGGTACGATATGCACATATTTCATGGGATAAGCAAGACGATTTTGTTAGGAAAATAAAGGGAGTTGAGGCAATAGCTCTACACTGAGACCAAGTGAGTTCTCATGTATCTAATGAATTATTTTTTGACTGCAAAATCTTTTGAGATTATTTCTAGATTCATTGTCCATAATTTTCAAAATGGGCTCTCTCTTGTTCTATTCTTTACGCTTGAGGTGAGATAATACACATATATTTCTTTACCAGTTTCAATATTAACATTATTATTAAAGATAATTGTTTTAAATATAGCTTGGTGTTAAAAATAAAATATACATAGAATATCTCTGGGGAGATACAGGAAAAGCTGTTACCTGTGAGGTAAGGAAATGAAGAACTGGGATGGGCATGTGACTTACTTTTCACATTCCATGATTTGTATTGTTTGAATTTTGTACTATGTACATGGCTGTTCTAATGAATTAAATAAACATAATAAAACTAGTAGACAAATAAGTTACTTTTATTAGAATCATCATTCATAACTTTATTTGAAAAAGAGTAACTGAGTACCTAATATATGTCAGGCACTCGGCTTAAAGTTGTCAATATTAATTAAGAAAGAAGGTTTCTTAGTCAAGAGCATGTATTGGTAACAACCATCAATATATTTGCTTCTCTGCCAGGCGCGGTGGCTCACGCCTGTAATCCCAGCACTTTGGGAGGCCGAGGCGGGCGGATCACGAGATCAGGAGATCGAGACCATCCTAGCTAACACGGTGAAACCCCACCTCTAGTAAAGATACAAAAAATTAGCCAGGCGAGGTGGCGGGCGCCTGTAGTCCCAGCTACTCCGGAGGCTGAGGAAGGAGAATGGCGTGAACCTGGGGGGCGGAGCTTGCAGTGAGCCGAGATCGCGCCACTGCACTCCAGCCTGGGCAACAGAGCGAGACTCTGTCTCCAAAAAAAAAAAAAAAAATATATATATATATATATATATATATATATATATATATATATATTTGCTTCTCTGGAGGAGGAAGGTGGTCTTGAACTGGAATGAGCTCTTGAGTGGAGCCTACAGTAATCATTTGAGGAGGGAAGACTGGGGTGATGCATTCTGATAAATGACACCTCACACTTGTGTTACCAGGAAAAAAAGATTTCAGAGTCTGGAGAAGATCCCATAATTAAAGAGAATTCCTTAGGAAGTAGCTTATGAGAGCAAGATATATGCCCTGTAATGGAGCTCCCAGGTACAGCTGTGTTAAGCCTTCATAGATGAGTTCTAGAATAGGATATTGGGTGCAATAGATAATTATTCGAAGGCAAAGGCAATGGAGGAATAATTCCATGCATCCCTTTAATTTAGAAAAGCAATAATGTAAGGAAATTAGAGTCCTTGTCCTAGCTCTACCACCTACTTTGTTACCCTGAAAAAATGACTTTTTTTTTTTTTTTACTAGCTTCAATGTCTTGATCTACAAAATGGGTATAATCACAAACATGTAAAAACAGATTGTGGTTTAGCCTCGAAGTGCCAAAGTGCTCCTGAAGCTGCCTCGGATAAAAATTCTGATAATCAAGGTCCAATGTGGGTGGTAAGAGCATTTTAAACGGGAAAGAAACACTTTCTTAGGTAAATAATTGCAAGGTATTTAATTATTTATGTTCCACAAGGAAAAAAGATAGCTTCAGCATGAAAGGGAGACCTCTGAGAAAGTAGAGCAGACCTCCAAACAGATTTGCTAAGAAAAAACAATGTGTCCCTGGGAGTAGATCTCTAGAAGTTTCAAAACAGAGGATGTTTCTTTCTCCCTTTTACTATTCTCTATTTAATTAAATTCAATATAGCACAATTATTTAGTATTTGCTATAAGGAAGGTACTCTTTTAGAAACTCTGTGCTATCTTCGCTCATTCAGAATTACTGTAAAATTTATCTTCCTACTCAAACTGAATCTTAGTAAGGAATACAAAATGCAAAATTCTTTGATGTGTTGTAGATTTAACGCATAAGTATAGTTAAGTCACAATTTTCAACCTTAGTTTCCAAAATGTTAACTGGGTATAGAATTAGCATTACCTAGTATCATCTTCCCAAGAATATTTTGAAGGAAACTTAAAAGTATATTACTTATTATATGGCAGGTGTCTTTTCTAAATTATGTGCAAAACAAATGTGATTTTAAATCTATGTGAGAAATTTACTATTAAAATATCTCTAGGGTGTACTCTTGTGAAATGAGGAATCTTTGCAGCTCATGGAAACAATTATTCCTTAACTTTTTTGTAAATGTTTTTTACGTTGATAAATTACTTGTGGCAAATTAGTTATATCTATTTGTAGCTATTTGATCAGCTGAGAACACTAAAAGATTAGCACAGTATGTATGTATGTACATACTATATGCACATATTTGGTATATATGTATACTATGTACAGCACAGATATTGAGAATTGGCCTCATCCTGAGGAACAAAATAAGTAATAAACATAATTAGAGGAGATAGGCAGAAAGAAATAGAGATAATAAAAAATTCATTAAAAGTTGCCAAGAAAATAATGGCTATCATTTTTTCAACCCCAACTATGTGACAAGCATTAAGCAGTTTTATATGTGTAATTTATAATCCCACAGCTGTCCCATGGGATAGAGAGTATTATTCTTTCTTCATAATGCAGACAAAAAAAAGGCTCAGAGTGTTTAAGTAATAAGGAAAAGAAGATAAAGTTCAAACTTAAGATTCTTAGTTCTGTTTGAGAGGTCCTCACTCTCCCTACTACAATATCTGTTTTCTTAATGATAATTTATCCAGTATATTGTGGACAACTCATCAATGCTTCCTTTTCTTTGAGGACTCTGCTTTACAGCAAGTTGCAAAACCTGGGCCAAGATTACTGACTTTCCATTTTCAGAAACTACTGTGCTTCTGTGATTATTCTTCAGTAGTAATATATACTGATAGAAATTTGGAACTCAAAGACACGCAAAGTCCCCTGAAAGTCACTTAATTCAGTCCCCTCATTTTTGAATGATTTGCTTTCCTGATTAAAGCTCACATATTTAAAAATAATTAAGGAATTAGCTGCATATAGAAAATGAAAAACTACCCCACACAAAGCAATAATTATTAACATTTTGAAATACTTCTTCCTTTTTCTTTGCTTAATCTTTACATTGTGAATATTATGCAATTTTGAAATGAGCTTTTTCTAACTTATTACAGCATTTTCCAAACTTCTCCAAAAACACTTCATAAATGCTACTTTTAACAGCTGTAACACATCCCACTGGAAAAATAGTTATAATTTACTTAATGATGTCCCTGTTGTCAGATATTTAAGGTGTTTCTAATTGCTACTAAAAATAGTATTGCAGTTTTTCAAAGGGTAGAAGGCTCTTGAATATATTGCAAAACTGCTTTTTAAAAAGCCACCATTTTGATTTATAGATAACAAAATGGAGGAGTGGTACATATTGAGGAACTATGTAGCTATGGTTACTCAGCTAATAAATGTTTGCTGTAGCTGTTGAACTCAGTTCCTCTCTCCATTCTCCATTCTTTCTATGGCCACAGCTACTTAATTGGACTTAATGTGGGTGGTGGGAAATGCCAACCATATCCTTAATCATAATTTTGGAAATGACACATATGCAAGTGGGACAAGCGTAGTCTTTAAACTTAGATAGAACTGACCTCTCATTTACAAGCTCTGTGGGCTTGAATAAGTTATGTAAACTTTCTGAGCCTTTATTTCCTCACCTCACAAAGTGGGGAAAACAAAATTTACCCCATAAGGTTACTGTGAGGAATAAAGAATGTCAGATATATAAAAATCTGGGTGCATGGTAGGCTCGCAATAAATGGTGCTTTTTAATTTTTTGAGAATATATATGACATTTATTATGAAGTTATTCATTTAGGTCATCAAAATAAATGTCCTTTTGAGTAATTTTTCATTAATTCCTGTACATTCTAGCAGGTATCTGTGGTTTCAACAAGCAAATTCTCTTCTAAAAGGTATGATGCTACCTCTGAATTCTAACCCTCTGAAAAAACAGCTTCTTTGTAACAAAGTTTCCCATGTTATGACAGAAGAATTTCCAAAAAAAACCCCTCATTAAATCATGAGAAGTGACACTGGAGAGTGTCACTGTGTTCAGTGTTTCCTCTGCATTCATTGCTACCCACCTCCACTGCTTGGAGTCCATTTCAAGTGGAAGGTACGATGGAGAAACTACAGTTAAAACTGAGGAATTGCAAAATTTACTTTCTCTAAACTACTTTTCCTAACCTCCCTCTTTTTCATTCTTGATAGGACAGATTTTCCCCTCTCAAACATGCTGTCCTTTTAAATTGCTAACACAAGCATATAAAATATCTCATTTCTGCTTATGCTGCTGATGTATGTATGTGCTGTTAGAGTTCTGAGATAATGTTGAAAGTCACAGATAAATAATAATGTATTCAGTTTTCACTCCTGGGAGTGGAGGTTTAATATTCATGTTTCACTGATAGGTTTAACAATGGTTTAGGATACTCTAATTTCAGGGGGACCATCTACATGGAAGCTTTTCTCATCAAATGGAGAATGGTTGTCCCCCTTTTGCCCCTCTAAAAAACTATCCTTTAAAAGTAGCTTGCTTTCTTGGGACTCTATAGTCTTACTGTTATGTTCAATTTTCTGTGTCCTTTCCTGAACTTAGGAGAGTTCTGAAGCCAATCTCCCCTCTGATATTATTAAAGATTGCAAGAAAATTTTCTTGTGTTAGACTATTCTTCCCCAAATCACATTCTTCACCTGATAATGTGATTCAACTCCACTCAAGGGAATCAACTTCTTGATGAAATGTAATAAACTTTGATTAAATAAGTAAATGCTTCCTATTCATGTTTTAGCACTTTTCACATACAGATTTAACATTTCCACTCATGTTTTCCTTTGAGTCTCTGGGTTGAGGGTAGAGTTTTATCTTTTGTGTTGTTACAGTTAAGATGATAACTTCCATAATTAATTTTTCAAAAAGGCAATGATAACAGAATATACTGTATGTTTACTCTGTACTGATTTAAAACCCCCAAGTCAATTTGGCCTTAAGAAAGCATACTATTTAGTGTATTTTGTGTTATTCTTTGGTATCCTACTTCTAAATAACTTCTTCACATTTGCATAAAAATAACTGAAGGTCACCCTCCAAGGTAGGCATTTTGAACGTCTTAAGGATGACAGTAATGTTTCTGCCTATCATTCCTTTCATCACACAGACACACACACATAATTTTTTATACTAAAGAATTTTTAGAAAATTGTTTTGGTCAAAACTGTTGATTCAGATATTCAGACTGTGACAACCATTCTGAAGGAATTAAAAATCCAGTTATCTTCAGTGATTCCTTTGGAAATTATTATTCTGGGTTATTAGATAGATAGACTAATAACTTTTTTCCAGTTTTCTAAAGCTACCTTGATTTCCTGCCTTAGAAAACAGGGGTTCACAAACACTGCTTAATATCTCTTTAATGATTATGAATACTGGAAGAGCTTAGAGGCATACCCTAAAGGCCACCATATAGAGCTTCTGTACAGATGTGAATTTAAAAGTATGCAAATTTACACTGATTTTACCTAACACCTTGGAACATACCAGGAGTCTGAATACATAAATATATTTTTATTATGATATGTATATTTTTAAAGTGGAGTTTAGAAATTTCTAGCTACACTGAAAAATTATAATGAAGTAGGTATTTACTGTAAAAAACTAACGTGCTTTCTTAAGGGCATAGTTTAATTAGGCACTATAATAACTGACAAACGTATGCTGTTCAAAAGTTTACAGTGAATCTTCACATGTACTGTTTTATCTACCTCTTATTACGGGACTACCATAGGGTCTCAGGTTTACAGATGAGAACATGAAAGCACTGAGAGTTTCTCATACTTCATTCTGGTACCATGACAGCTAATAAGTAAAAGAAATAGAATCTGCTCACAGGTCATGTGAATGCTAAAGAAAATAATCTTTCAACTGCATGCTTCAAGTGGTTCCTGTGCTGGTGAATAGGTATCCCACTTATTGCTTTTAACTGAAGGTAGGAATAAGTAACTTATATGTACAGGCATATGATAATTTTTCATCGGTTTTATTTTGGTCAAAAAATTAATTTTTGAAAGATGTTAACCTCCTTTCAACCAATAAATATTTACTGTGACTTATATGGCTGATGCTTGAGTATAGTAGAGGCTCAAAGGGGTTAAGTGACTTTCAAAATAATAATTAACTAAAAGAGATGGAACTGAAACCATATACATATTTATAGCACTCCATGGGCAACCAAGTTCAACTATATATGAATTACTAGTCAATGACTTTTGGCAGGCCATGCAACCTATCTGAGCCTCAGTCTCCAGATCTACGAAATGAAAAAATGAAACATCGAAAACATAAGGATATTGTGATAATTAAATTAGATAATGGAAGTTGAAGTGTCCTATTATTGTTAAGCTCCTCCTAATTGTTTTTGAAGAAAACGATAACTTTACCATGTGATTTAGGAAGAAAGTTTCAATAAGCTTCTTTTAAAAATTAAATGTTAAATATAATATATTCAACTTCAACTATTCAGCATGTAAATTGCATGGAGTAAAATTCAAAGTGTCTGATGTTGGACATTTAACAATTAGATTTTCAATTGGGGGAGTCATTGTTCTCTAGATAGCTGCTGTTTCTTTAAATTGGGTGAGAGAGTTATACAATTGCTGAGTCAGATGATCTGGCAGTCTGAAAGAGAATGAGAGCAAGAAAATGGTGGCACTCGAGAAAAGAAAGCAAAACAAGCTTTTTCCTAATACATCAGCAAAGTCACTGGTGTAATATTAGACAAATTGTAGCTTAAAAGCAGAAAAATGATCATTTGAAAGGCATGATATTTTAGTTTTTCTTATAATTGTTACTTTTTAGCTTACATTTTTCATCTATATTTCCCCCCTCATCACTGTGCTTTTACAGAGACATAAAGACCCATCATTTTGTCCATAAATGCTTTATTCTGTTATGGCTACATTTTCATGCAATCTTGCCCCGATCTTAGATAAGCACAAGCTAAACCTGTGAAACACTGTGCTTTGATTTTTCTTTCTTACAAAATTTTAAGTTGTCATGTTTATTACGAGCCTGGTCTGGATCATAAAATGAAAGAAACCCCTTATTACAACACACACACACACACACACACACACACACACACACACACACACAGAGATCCATTCATCCTGCACAAACAGAAGTAAGTGTATATAGTGTTTTAAAAAGACAACGTATCTTATATAGCCTATGTGGAAATTTTCTGTCTGGTTCTGTAAGCTTTAAAACACAAATATATCTTGTTATTTTTTTTCTCTCAAACTATGTTCTGATTGTAAAAATGTGGTATCTACAAGACATTCTTTTCCAATTCAGACAAAGGGTCACATAATAATAAAGGGTCTCCTTCATTTGGTGAAATAACTCTTCCACTGATTACTCAGACTCTCCTCCCTGGGATCCAGTAAACTGACTCTAAACTTAAAATCTTACCTAAAATCCTGGACCTCAATTCAAAGATAAATAAGCAGAAATAAGGTTTAAAAAGTAAAATTGGTCATATTTGTCAAATTGTGTCCCAATGGGCCACTTGTAATAGTATCTCCCTCAAGTGTTTATTTAAAATGCAGATTTCTGAGACCCACAGCAAATCTGAACCAAATTTTCTGAATGTGAACCCCAGAAATATGTATTTTTGAAGGCAGCCCAGGTAATAATGCTGTTGTTAACCTTTGCTATACTTTTAAAATTTCTAGTTACTCACATAATTCAATTAAGAAAGCAAAGGCTTTTTTATTTATGTTACCTCGATTGTACGATTTTATTAGTTTCAATTTGCTTAAGAGATTACATGTCTTTGTTCATGTCATTCTGAACCTCTATAAAACCTTTCTCTCTTAAAAAAATCCTACTGCCTTCACAACCATTTAAATAATTTATGATATTTTATTTTGAAGGTGAAAGAGAAAACTGAGAAATAGTTGAAGAATTAAAAAATCCTTTGTGATAACATGTTTATATTTTCATGAACAAAGCCAATATGTCATAAAAATTAAAAATCAACATACTATTTTTTGAAAGGACCTCTGATGCTTTGGGAATTTCAATCCTGTAGTTGATGGCTTTCACTTTTTTTTTCCTTTTATTACTTCTTTTTGATTGTATAGTTCTGCCGAAATGCAACCATCATTCCAGGGCTCATGAATTAAATGAATGCACTAAGAGACACTGACAAGCACTCAGAATTTCTTCAACCACCCTTTTTAAAAAACAAATGCTAATTGGACATAAAGATGAGAACAATAGACATTGGGGACTACTAGACGGAGGAGAAAGGGAATGAGCGAGGGCTGAAATACTACCTACTGTGGGTACTGTGCTCACTACTTGAGTGACAGATTCAGTCGTACTGGAAACCTCAGCATGGTGCAATATACCTTTGTAATTAACCTGCACATGTGCCCTCTCCTCCTAAAATAAAAGTTGAAAAAAAATCTACGAGGCACTATATTTTTAAAAATACCACTATGTACAAGGCACTGTGCTATATCTGGAACTACAAATATTAGTTAAATAGTCCAAGACTCACTGGGTTCAGAGACTGTAAGTATTTGCCATTCCTTTTAGATGGAAACGTTCGTTGGTCCACCAAGCCCTATCTTTCTGCACTTTGGAAATTCTCCCTCACTTTCTTCATAATGCCGTCCTTGACTAATTCTCCTCTAGCAATACTATTGGTTTTGTATGTGATTTAAAATCATTCCTGTAATTTCTTCTGTTTAGATGGCTTCGTACATGAGATTCACATTCAACAAATAGAAAATAAACGCTATTGACATTTGGTAGCTTCGACAATTGTAAACACATGTGGGTTTGCTGAATACACATTAAAATAGCATGAATTAGGATATGGTGAATCTGTTGAGGTCCCAAGTTGGTGGGTTGTTCTAGGAAGAGTCAGACCCTTTAAAAGGATCTTTTATCATCTACCAAACAAATCCTTCATTTATTAATTCCCAAGGTTTTCTCCATCGGTTGGCTTACTGTCATGGAAATTGATCTTGTTTTAATAGCTACTGACTTTTTTTTATTCTAATCAATGATTTCATTTGAAAAGAAAATTTTCAAACACGGGGAAAGCTGCAATATAAGAAAAAAACAATGGAGAGACATCATCACTGGAAAAATACTACGGGCCACTCTCTATACCATCCTGCACCCCCAGATGGAGAAACTGAGGGAAGGCGTGGCCTTTCAACATTCTTGGGTCTCCATCTGGCTTGGAAGGGAACGAAATGGCTGTCAAGAGTCTCAGAAGCGCACTTTCCCCGTGGTTCCTCCGGGTAACCCTGACTCACTTCTCATCTACCCATCCCCTCCAAAACAAGGCCTAGCCAGTGCCAAGCTGGAGAGGTGACCCAGAGTTGCCTTCTGTCATGTCCTGCCTTTCGTCTCGAGTCCACTAACCCCACTCAGACTCTGTCTGCTCCCACCCCCACCGCGGCCAGTGAAATCCCAATCGTCTTCCACGTGGAACCCCAGGTCCACAGTTATGATAACGGATCACATTGCTCCTGCGGAAAGTGCGCGCGGTGGAGTGGTAATTGGACCAAGCGTCTAAATTCTTGATGGAGGACCTCGTTCCAGCTGCCAGTTAAGCCTCTGGGATCCGCAGCGTCTCTAGGAATTGAGAGAGTGGGGAAGTTAGGATCCAGGAGGAGGATGGTGGGGGCTGCGGAGTGGAGGAGCAGCGTGCATCTCATCTCTTGTCGTCGGGCGCTCTTTGGGGTCCAGGGCCCTTGCACCCCCAGCGTGGCTCCGAAGGCGGCGAGACCTGCCTGAAATTGATTGGAGGGGACTAGAGTGTGCTTGTGGGGTGGGGTAGTGGGGGCGGAGAGAAGGGATCCCAAGAAGGGCGCCAACTGCTGTGACCAGAGGCCTAACACGAGGCACCTTGGAAACAGGTATAGCTACGGATTTATGGGTTTTAAAATGGAACTTCTTGGTGAATGGACATAGCGTGCATTACACAGTCTGAAGTCACAGCCCTCGCAGGTTTTCCCAGACCTTAAAGCCACGTTCTCGTGTATGACACTTAAACAACTCAGTTTCCTTATCTTTCCTCCCTCCCTACCCACCTAAGGCTAGAGAAGCTCTTAGTTCATCCACCGTGTAGGATTGTTACCGTGTCAAAGGCTTTGGAAATGTATATTTTACTGATGATGGTCATAGCACTTTGGAAAATTCAAAAGTGAAACGAAGAAAATAAATATCACCAACTTTTCCCCAACCCCTCTCATCCTGAGGAAACCATTATAACTAATTTGGTAAAGAGAGAGAAAGAAAGAGAGAGAGAGAGAGAGAGAGAGAAACTCTTTACTGTTTTGAATCTTGCTTTAAAAAAACCTGACTTTATGATGCAATCATTTAACAGTCTATGAAATATTCTTCAGATACCTGATGATCCAGAATGTAACTGTACCATAATTTAACACTTTATTGCTAGAATTTTATGCAGTTTTTGATTTCTTGCTGCTACTTATCCATCTGTATTAATCTTTGTCAGAACCTTTCTTTCCTTAGGATGATGCCTGAATATAAAATAGCTGAATGAAAGTGGATGGGTTCATTTTAAAATACAAAATTGTTTTTCTTGATGGTGAGGTGTTTAAGAGGTGGATTAATCTCATTGGGCAACAAATAGAGAAGATATTAGTAGTTAGGTATATGAGAATCAGAATTCAGATAATTTGTCTTAAAAATTCATATTCAATGTAATAATTTTATATTTAGAAAATGAAACTGTACCCATTGTTTATATAACTTAAACTGCCGAAATAAAGCACCACAAAAACTTTTCATCAGGTTGGTTTTTGTATCAGGCTGGGCTTTGCAGCAGATGGAGGGGCTAGGGCAAGCTTGTCCAACCTGTGGGCCCGAGGGTCACATGCAGCCCAGGATGGTTTTGAATGCCACCCAACGCAAATTCTTAAAGTATCATGAGTTTTTTTTTTTTTTTTTTAAGCTCATCAGCTATTGTTAGTGTTAGTGTATTTAGTGTGTGTCCCAAGACAATTCTTCTTCTTCCTATGTGGCCCAGGGAAGGTAAAAGATTGAACACCCCTGGCCTACAGTGTTCTACTATGAAGTTTCAGTTTTAGTTTGGCCTAGAATGTTTTAGTACAGAAGGCAAGTGAGATTTTCTCTGTTTCTCCAAGGACTTTTGAAAAAGTGTAAAAGCACTGGGCCCACTGTTCAACCTTGCTATAAAAAAGTATTTTTGATACCATTTGTATTACTTTACTAATAGGAGTTGTTCATATGTTGGGAAAATGGTTTAGCTTAACTCTATCACGGTAGTTGATAGTGATGAACTAACATGGAATAATAGATCTGTAAACCATCACAGACGGTAATAGGCTATGTTGTTGCTACCTTAGGATCATAATGGACTTTCTAAAATTCAAGAGTACTCAAAGAAGTGAAATGAATATTAAGCCTTGATTTCTGAAAGGGCTATGGTTCACTTGGAACACAATACAAACTGTGAATCATGTACACATTGGGAATAATGGTTTATGCTAACTGCACAGTGCTTACCTTGAGAGGACTCTATGCTATTAAAGAAAAAAATAATCTGAGCCTTCTGAAGTAGCTATAAACAAATGAATATTTAACTTCATAATAAAAATATGACTATTTTGTAAATGCACCAAGGTAGAAGTAACAAATCAACTGAGGCAATTTATCAGGTTTCTGTGGTTAAGAAACTGGTAACGTGGAATTTTAGTATACATATTTCCAGTCATATAAAAATAAAAAGTCATAGTAAACATATTTGCAGAAACTTAAAAAAGTTAAAATAACATCTTATTTGCAATGATATTAAATAATTCATACAAGTAATTTTTAGCACGTGTGCCTCTCAAGGAATTGTATGAATCCTAACATAATTAGTATCCATATATATTCCCAAATCAATATAACCGTGGGCATAAAATATATTAATGTGAAATATATAATTACATATCATTATAATTAACACTGCTAGATTTTATATTATGTATATCATTTTACATATGAAATTGGAAAATCGCATATATTTCAAGACAAACATTCTATCCAAGCTGTGTGTTCTATCTTCAGAAACTTCGTGAAGATTGGGCTTTTCACATACGTCCTGAAAACTGATTTATACCTAAATAACAAAAAATGATCTATTTCAATGAACCTATCATTTAAATATTTTTGCATTTCATGCATATACATTAACATACTATAAAATATTTTCTCTAACTTAAAATCACCACAATGTTATGTTTTATAGGCCTAAACTAAAAAATACATAATTATGGCATTTATATACATTGACATGTTCTACTGTTACTATAGATTTCCAGAGGCAACTTAAACAAATGATGTTATATAGAATAATATTAACTAGAGTAATAAATATTTTTATATAGACAATAATATTAAGAACTATATTCATACAGTTACAGATCACAGTGGCTAAACTTTTGCTGATACGGATAAACCACTGTTGAAAAAAACAACAACCAGGGTCTTGTCAATGTTTCAAAATGAATTAAAATCAAATCCAGCAACAGGCCCTGAAATCCTTTATAAGCTCCTTTGACTAAATTAAAAAAATTAACTTGCATAATATGAAAAGTAAAAAAATAAAATGTGCATTTATCCTATAGATTATAAATTTTTGCTAATAGAAATTGAGACACTAAATTAAACACTGATAGTTTTAACAGGTTTATATTTCCATGTCAGAGAGACAATTAACATTGCAGTAAAAAAATAATTACCCCTCCGCTGGCCTTTGCTTTTTGAAGCTATATATTCCTGGCGAAGCATACCACAAGGACGGTCATAAAAGTGAAGCCTCATTAAATTACTTTTAGACTTATTATACAAGTTTTAATTAGCATTGTACATATTTTAACTGTATATATATTCTTTCAGTTTTCCTGGTTATAGGAAATTACACTGGCTGTGTCAACATTTGTCAATGTGAGGACAAAACTACCTCGGATTCTGTTTTTCAAGAAGTAGGCCTCATTTTTAAACTGTGCTAACTGTCGTCTGAGATGACTAAAATATTATCAGTTAGGATTTCTCAGGAACAGTTCTACAGTTCTGTCGTTTGTTAAACATACGAGCATTGTCCCGAGCAGTTTCAATCACTCAGGCCGCCGGACCTCTACCTCTAACTCACAAAGAAAGCCCATTTCCCTGTTGGCTGCAAAACTCCCCCAAGAAGCAAGTGCTTGCTCTTCGCAGCAGTAACTGATCCTACGATCCTTGTTAGCATTTCAGGAAGTCGCTGCCTGCGTGCCCCTTCTCTCGCGGGTCCTCTACTCTCCTGGAAGGTGAGAGAGGGTGACCCCGCCGGGAGGCTGGGGAAGAAAAAGGCCGCCTCCAGAAAACTTAGATAGATGGTTAGCAATAATTCTCCCCAAGGAGAAAGAAAGTATGCTTGAAATACACCTTTCCTACCGTCTGTGTGTGTGTGTGTGTGTGTGTGTGTGTGTGTGTCTTAGTCATTCCCACCCAGGATATTCGGGAGTCACTGACTTCTGAGGTGGGTTTGGAAGCTCTGTTCGCCTCAGTTTCCCACGATTGAGGGGCTGTGTGAAGGGAGGTCCAGGTTCAATGGTATTGCGAGAACCACATGTCTAACTCGTTGTAACCCGAATGGGGAAGCCTCCACCGCCGGTTATCTCCTCCTCCTCCTAGCCTGGGCTAGAAACGAATTATCTGTTTACGAAATCACACCAAACAAAACAAGTGCCGAATGTGCCCCGGACTTTTCGAGGGCCTTTCCTACCTGGTCTTCTAGGAAGCGGCTGCTGCCCTAGACGCCGGCTCCTCAGTAGCATCAGCACGAGGGCCACAGCAGCGGGCGCCCCTGGCGCTGCCCACTCCCCCGCGAGCCGCGGGATGTGAACCACGAAAACCCTTACTCGCGGCGGGCCGCACGCGCGACGAATCCGGAGCGTCACCAAGAACCTGCGCACCATGTTCTCGCCGCCTCCACTGCCGAGCTCGGCAGCCGCTGCGCCGCCCTTTGGCACCAGAGGTGAGCAGCGCCGCTCCTGCCCCCCTAACTGCAGACTGGGACCCACGCACCGCCCCCTGCCCATCTCCGCCCCGCAGGCGCGCACCCGCCTTCCCTGAGCGCGCCCGCCCCCCACCTTCACCCCCACCCCCACCCCCACCCCACCCCCACTCCCACCCGGACCTCCAAGATCTCGGAACGGCTCTGAGCCCTGCGCACGCGGGAAGGGCTGCCGGAGGCGCCCGTAGGGAGGCGCGCGCGCGGGCGACTCAGGGCCCGCGTTCCTCTCCCTCCCGCCTACCGCCACTTTCCCGCCCTGTGTGCGCCCCCACCCCCACCACCATCTTCCCACCCTCAGCGCGGGCGCCCCGCGGTGACGGCCCAGGGGCCGGACGCCTGGAACGCAACTCCAGACAGCTCGCCCCCTAGCTACATCCGTCACCTGACACGGCCCTACCAGGAACAGCCGCGCTCCCGCGGATTCTGGTGCTGCTCGCGTCCCCGCTCCCCTATTCCCCTTATTTTATTCCTGGCTCCCCTCGTCGAAAGTCTTCCATTCTTCAAACTAGATTATTTAAAAATGAAAAAGGAAGAAAGGAAAGCGAGGTCATCTCATTGCTCTATCCGCCAATCAGGAGGCTGAATGTCAGTTTTGAACTAAAAGCCGCTCCGCTCCTCTTCTAGATTTGGAAAACAAGCGAAATTAAACTAAACCGCTGCACGCCTCTGATGCGACATCTGGACACTGCGTGGCGCTGGCGCTGCCGGAGCTGCGGGCCCGGCCTGGCGCCGGACTAGGTAGGTGGAGTCGCACCGGGGGTCCCAGCTGGGTCCGGGCGCCCCTTCCCCTCCCATTTGCCCGCGTCTGCGAGGGCGCCTAGCTGGGACAAGAACCGAGTCCTTTGTGTGTAGCCCATTTTTATTTTCGGTTTTAACCTTCACGACAGCCGCGGAGCATCTGAGCGCTTCTTCCTCTTTCCTCTTCCCCCCGCGCTCCCCTCCCCCGCGGGCCGCTCCTCTCCTGTTGCCGCGTCCTGGCGTAGAATGGTTGTCTTGGCGACCGTTGGCCGCAGCCGCCTCCACGCTCTGCCCCGCGCCCAGACACCCCGACACCCCTTGATCCCGCCGCCTAACTCCTCGGCGTACGTTCTCTCTCCGGTCTCCCCCTCCATGTCCCCTCCTCCCCTTTTCTTCCACATCACCGATGCTTTCTGGACTCTCTCCCTTCCTCCTTTCCAGCTGGGAGACAGGAAAAGCGGTCCTGTTTGGGAACAGTAAAAGCAGGGCAAGGAAAGGAAGGAGCGGCAGAAAGGAGGGGTGAGTCGAGGACACAGGGGCAGCCCGAGAATGTGGAGGAGCCGGGTCCTGCGCGGTCTAAGCCAGGCTCGGCTCTCGCCCAGGAACTCGGACGCGGGCTCGCCGGCTCTCCGCGCGCGGGAAGTCGAGCCCAGGACGCCGCCTTCTGGCCGGCGCGCTGACCCGGTGCCCCGACTCGGAGCCTGCGGTCTGCCTGGATCTGTCCTAAACCTCGCGGGCTGGACCCGCGGCCTGAGTGGCTGGGTGTGTGCCAGAGGATACGGGACTAGGCCCAGCTCCGGGAACCTGGAAATGTGGCCCGCTTCTCAGTGGCTTCCTGTTCATGCGCTTGGGCCTAGTGGCCTAGTTGAAGAAGTGGAACCACAGCGTGAGCCGACAGGGCCTTACAGATCAGACGTCAAGCCCCCCTGACCTTACAGGGGAGGAAAGTGAGGCCTGCACTGGCCGAGCCACCCACTTAAGGCGGTGCGGTAGCCTAGAGGAGCGGCAGACTTCTCTTTCCCCATCCCCCGCCCCATCACTTGACGTTGCTGCCGGACCTCGGTAGAAACCCAAGACAAAACGGGGGCCCTTTGGAAAAAGTGAGATTTAGCGATCACTCTTACGTAGCCACTCTAAATATCTATCTAGATATTTACAAATGCACCTCCCCGGTAGGTAGAGTTCACTCAGAATTTACCCAACACCGTGCTTTGTGCTGGGGCCACATGCCACCTGTCTGTCTAGTATGGCTGCTCTTTCTCCCTTTTCACAAATCTAGCTCTTTTTCCTTCAGGTCTCTTCTGAAGTAGCCCCTCCTCAGAAATGCTTCCCTTTTCAGGCACCCTCATACCACGGTGATTTTTTCCTTTATAGCACTTAGGACGAAGAGATTATTTTACTTATGTATTTGTTTACTTGTTTGTTGTGTAGAATGTCAGCTCCATGGGAACCAGATCTTTTTTGCGTCTTCCTGTGCACCTATGCCACGCCCCCAGCGTTCCCCTCCTACCACCACCTTCACCCGGCCTCCGCCTCTGTAGGAGGGCATTAGGTTTTCTGTCCCACAGAGGAAGGGCCCTTTAGAAAGGGTTAGTTCATCCTGGAAGAAAAACGATGTCGGATGCCAGCATAGTGTCATTTAAAGATACTGGAGGAATGGAGTGGGGGCGGTGAGGCTTTCTTGGGCCTAGACAATGTAACTAGTTGTTGCAATAAAGCATGGTGGGGAAAGGAGAAAAGGCACATATTAAACATCTTTTGAAGTCGCTATCTATATCAGTCGGTTCTCCAGGGAAACAGAAACAATTGTGTGTGTGTGCGTGCCAGTACCACACATATGTATATGTATATACACACCGTCATGGGGTTGCTTAACAACAGGGATACATTCTCAGACATGTATCTTTAGGCGATTTCATTGTTGTGCAAACATCATATACAAACCTAGATGGTATAGTCTATTATACATCTAGGCTGTATGGTATGGTCTATTGCTCCTAGGCTACAAACCTGTACAACATGTTACTATACTGAATACTGTAGATAATTGTAACAAAATGTAGTTTTATATCTAAACATAGAAAAGGTAGTATGTTGTGCTACAACTTTAGGACATCACTAGGGGATAGGAATTTTTCACCTCCATTATAATCTTATGGGACACCACCAATATGTGACTGTGGTTGACTGAAGCATCGTTATCCAGCACATGACTGTGTGTGTTCATACAATTTTATATATACATACATTATGTGTCTACACACACATATGTGGGGGAGAGAAAGAGGGAGGGAGAGAGAAAGAGAGAGAGAAAGAGAAAGAGAGAAAATACTTATTTTAAGGAATTGTCTCAGAAGATGGTGGGGTTGACAAATTGGAGACCCAGGGAAGAGTTGTTGTTGCAAGACTTGAATCCAAAGGCAATCTGGAAGCAGAATTTCTTCTTCCTTGAGGGACCTCAGTCATTTCTCTTAAGCTCTTCAACTGCTTGGATGAGGACCACCCATATTATTGAGAATAATCTGCTTTTTAAAGTCTACTGACTTAAATGTTAATCACATCTAAAAAATACCTCCACAGCAATATTTAGACTGGTATTTGACTCAAACACTGGGTACCACAGCCTAGCCAAGTTGACATACCAAATTAACCGTCACATTATCCCATCATGCCTGAGGAGTTCTCTGACCCTCAGTTTTCTGAGGATCAAATTTAAATTGAGGGATCTATCTTTATTTATTGGACCCATATAGCTCAAAGTAGAATCATTTTCTCTCCACAGGAACTAGACCTAGGGATAAGGGTAATTGCTTATTTCAGAGGAATGCCATCTGTACAAGAGGATAATTATATAGTAAGCTCTCTGTTCAAAAAATGTAAATATTAAAATTTGAACATCTAAATTCCATCTTGGTTTCCCCCACTGCCGCTGCCCAATACCTGTTCTCTTTCAGTTGCAGTATGCAGGGGAATTCTAAGTTTAGTATTAGTCTCAGCAAAATACAATGGTGAAGATGACTCTCTAGCATAACAATGGGTATGTGGTATTCCAAATACTTCTGGAATTCGGAGTGACTTTTGGCTATGTGCTCTCCAAAAAATTAATAATGAAGAACTGAGCATGTACTTTCACTTATATTACTTATTTTATCCTCACAGTGGCCTTTCAAAATTGGGATGATTACTCCTGTTTTACAGGTGGAAAGAATGAGGCCTAGAAAGGCTCAAATCTTGAACACTTCATGGCCAGCAAGAGCCAGGGCTGGAATCATCAGGCAGGCCTTTGGGCTACAAGCCTTGTGCCTTTTCTGTTGTCCCAAAGGCCAGGGTCAATAGGGAGTGAGTTATCTGTGGGTCACTTATGCAGACAGAATCACTGAATATTGGAAGTTTTTGGGGTTCTCTTCCACTGGCCTAAAAACCTGAGTTAATTGAGTTTTTTTAAAAAGGGGTAAATAATTTTCTGTTTTAGATCAGCAAATTCATTCCATAGGCAGGGATAGGAGAGAAAAATCTTACTGAATATCCCTTGTCTTGTTCTCCTCCTCCCCCAACTTAATGTCCTATGACACTAGCTTTATCCCTTAGGTAACTCTTGATTATCCAAATTTCATGAGAAACTTTCCTAACATTGCACATGCTCAAACTCAAAACCCCAAAGTCATAAGAAAAAAGATACCATAAGCAAGAATAAAAAATAATTATTTGATCATATATGTCAAAAGATTAATTACTAGACTATATAAATAAATACATAATCCAGTAAAACAACAATCCAATAAAAAAGGCAAAGGATATAATAGTTTATAGTAGAATATGTGCAAATGGTAAAAAATAAAAAGATAAT
Organism: Pongo pygmaeus; assembly: GCF_028885625.2. Classification (NCBI taxonomy): domain Eukaryota; kingdom Metazoa; phylum Chordata; class Mammalia; order Primates; family Hominidae; genus Pongo; species Pongo pygmaeus. Next base: position 35,398,220 of record NC_072386.2, on the reverse strand, counting down.
CTTACTCATTAATAAACAAATGTAAACAGAAACAATGGCATATAACCACAAGTGTGGCAGAAAGAAAAAAGACTACTTTGACAAAGTCAGGAAACAATCACTCTTACTATTACAACTTGGCGTAATTATTTTGAAAGGCAGCATTACAATATCTATCAAAACTGTATGAGAATATATGTACCCTTTGACTCAGCTATTCCACTATTTTAAGTATATAAAGACACACACAAATAATGTATGGAAATATATATACACATATATACTATATAGTATACATAGTTCGTATGTATGTTATATGTTTGTGTATATAATCTATATACTTACATACACCCTTTGACTCAGCAATTCTATTCCTATAACTCATGTATGAAACATATATATAATACATATCTTTATATACACATATGTACACACATATCTGTAAGTATGGGAAGATGTACACACATATGTACACATATATATACATACGTATATATGTATTTTAGGTATGGACACATTTGTATATATGGATAGATTTTATACCCACAGACACATTTAGATATGTAACTTCAGCTAAAGCAATTCACTCCTATATAAATTGCTACAGATAACTTGTATAAGTATGCAGAAATGTTTCTTTGTAGCAGTGTGTATTAGCAAACAAAGTGCAAGAAAGAGAAAAACGATTGACATGCTTGTGAGGAGACTGTTTTTTTTGTTGTTGTTAGGGCTCATTCACAAAATATAAAACTGTGCAGCCATAAACAATAATGAAGTACATCTATATGCACTGACAATGGAAGTTGTCAAAGATCTATTGCTAATTAAAGAAAGCAAATGACAGAATAGTATGATCCCATTCATGTTTTCCAAATATGCATGCTGGGGGAGAGATGTTTGCAATTACATGTACTTATATTTCTGGAAGGATAATTAAATATTTGTAATAGTGGTTACGTTTGGGTAGTAAGAATGAGGGTGGGAAAAATTTCAGATTTTTGCTTACTACTTTTTGCTTTCTGGACTGTTTGAAAGTTTACCATGAGCAAGAATTATTAAATAACAACCACAGCAATACTGGGGCTCAAACCTAGAGATTCTAATTTTGTAGACCTGTAGCTGATCAACAAGTCTAAATGTTAAAACATCCTCATGGGTGATTCTGACATGGAGCCAGGATTGAGAAACAATTTTCTCAAATGGAAGGGGTTTTAAACTTGTTGCCCTCAAATGACTACTGAGGCAAACACCATTCTTATAGACATAAAACATACTTGGGAGCAAATGTATAATAAAGTGATATGCTTCCCTAGAAAGGGGACGATCTTAAATCTGTTTATGGTGGTATTTAAACATATTAGAAACTATTAATTTTGGAATAGTCTTACTGTGATAAGTCTAACTATCAAAGGCGGTCCAGAGATTAGCAAATAATAGAGGATGATCAAATGTTTTTCAGAAAATATTATAGGTGGCACTTTGGCAGGAGATTCTGAGAATGGTGTAAGGGCAACTCTGAGCCCTAGGAAAGGTGATAGAGCTTAGAAACTCAGAACTCAGATGGAATGAGGAGCCATGCCATATACATCTTTCCAACAGTCACCCTCCAGAAGAAAACTCTGTGTTGACAATAATCTGCTGACTTGTCTGTGGGTTTGTGAACAGAATAAACTGTTTCTTCTTTTATGTTTGTGTATTATTGCTTATAAATATATTCTAAAATATATAATAACAAACAATAACAGTACTTGCAGCTTAATTAAAGAAAAAATGCAAGTATCTTATTTATACTGAGAGAAGAGAGAAACCTGAAGAACAATGGATTATCCTTACATATTTGGTTTGGGATTACATTGAGAGCTACCTAAATACCAGACACTCATTCTTGGTCCTGACTCCTACTCTGTTATCCATAGCTCAGTACCTAGTATCTGGTGCAGAAAGAAGTGGACTGGAATTATCAGGAAGACCCAGTTTTTAGCCAAGACTAAAAGGTTTTAGCCAAGGGGATGGAAGAATTTGTGCATAGATAGAAGGCAGATGGGAATTTGTTTAAAATGGAATGGAGACCCAGAGGTCACATAAGACAGGGTTCAGAGGAAGTAGCCCCAGCAGCATAATAATAGAGAACATTGATAATGAGAGGATAGATAGATTATGCATTTGGGGAGGAGGCCAAATATAAGAAATAAGACATGGTTTACTTACTGTAATTGGTCTTAAAGTTTTGAGTGGAACTCTGTTGTAAAATATTTTCTGTGCCAGAGCTGACTCCATATATCTACTGGAAGTCTAATGCCAGGGGCTTCTGAGTGTGAAGTGGATTAATAGGTGTTTGGGGTCCTTTGTAAACTTCTAGTGTAATGTGAATAGCTGTGAGGTAGTCAGCGTGTCATCTTAATACATTGTTCTTAGTTCTTTTTCCAGCAAACTATTTGTTTTACATTTAGTTCACACCGCAAATTAGTAAGTCAGGCTTGGTGCTTTTTGACCCATACATTAATTTACATTACTGTGCTTAATGTACAATCCGTGCCAATTACATATTATTAATTAGTGGCACTAGTATTAGTTCAAATTTTCTTTTATTATGTAATTAATAGGGCCTATATGTGAAAGTTACTGTGTTTCTGTAAAATGAAGTATTTTTTTCCTTATGCAAAGAATGACATTAAAATCTTCTGAGTAGGGAATTTAAGAGGCAAGAAAGGAGTAATTTCATTTGGATAGCTGAAATTGAGAAAAGTTTTATAGCAACTTTTCAGGTATGAAGGATAGTAGTAGAGATGTTACGTGAGTTAGCACTCATATATTGAATTAGTTAAGGAACCAATGTGGGAATCTAGGTCTTCTATCTTCCAGTCAAGTCCTAGTTTCACTTTTCTTCATTCCCTGTTTCTTTCCTGTCGTTATAAGTAGAATAGGAAGATATGGAAAGTATTGAGGCTCAACTGTTGTTGCCCCTTCAAGTAATTTCTAAAATTAAAATTGTCTTATTTTCATATATATGTGATTGTGTATCTAGGTATCTCTTTGTAGCTTAGTAATTGAACACTGTGAACTACACCAACCTAAGCATTATTCTCCAAGTTTTCCTCAAATAACTAGACAGTTTCTGTTAATACTGAAAATCTAGTAAACGTGTCAGAATTTGGTTATGATTAGTTGCTGACATAAAACATGAGGGCAGACCTCACTGTACTTGCTAAGATACTGGCTTTCACATTTGCCCCAGAAGGCAGTTCACATGAGTGCTTCTTCAGATAATGTCTGTAAGTTTTGCATATCATTAGTTCTACTTGCTCCACTTTTGATAGAGTGGCAATGTATTGAACATTGTAAAAATTATGCTCTATGATTTAAAAAATCCATCTCTGGTAAAGCATAAAAAGAAAATGAGTATATGTTTCACTGTTTAAAATAATTGAGGGAGTAATTATACAATCAGCAAAAAGAAAAAAAGAACCCTACTGACTATTACATATCAATGCACACAGTGTGTTAATATTTTCAAAAAAGGGAGGGCAATCTCAATGTAAGTGTAAATGAAATTAGTTTTTGTATGTATTTGCTGAAGATCAGTTACCTAGCTTCATACGATAAATTATTTGGTGCTGGTCACAATATTGTGCTTGCCATATTAGGGAAATAAAATATCATGAAAGTATTCCTAAGTATACATTTTCCCAGAGGCGTTTGGAGTTTTATCAGTCTTGAGCTCTCCTCTTGAAACTGTTTCATTCCTTAGTTATGAAATTACTAATTTTAACCATTTAAGGCACAGGAAATTTTACATAGATTTTGCTTTAACAGCAAAACATCCTTTAAAAAATTCATCCACTTAGGTGAAAAATAAAAGACAAAAATGAAGCCAAATGAATGTTATTAAATTTATAAATTTATTTAACTTTCTAGATCTTCTTGGAATAAAATGTCAGGTAGTAGAATTTGTACAAACCTTGGTAATGTCTTAGGTTTAGATACGAACTTAACAGGTATATTTAATTTTCTGTAATTCCACAATGGAGCCAGAAGCAGGACTCATGAAATAGTAACTATATGTTTTTGCATGTATCCTTCAAAGTGAAATCCTTAACAAATTTAACAGTATATATTAGGCTGCTGATGAAACAGCTAAACCTGTCTGCCAGGTGGCTTCGAAAATGGAATTAATTTTTACATGGCACTGGTAAGTTACTATTTCAATACAACCAGGTGGTAATTGATACCCAATAATGTTTTAGGTTTGCTTTATATCAAAAAAACTAACAAAAACAACAAAAAAAAACAGTGTAATATAGTACTGCGGGATCCACAATAACATTTTCTTTAGTTTCCCTTAATATCAAGTTGTCATTAGGAAAGATTCCACAAGTTATTTAAACTAGAAATGAAGTAACATGTTTCATATCTATTTCAAGGGATAATTTTTCATGACCCAGTATAATGCAACTAGCAAATTTAAACATCTTGGAATTTAAGATATAGAGGTCAAATTAAGGGATTTTATAAACCAAATGGGAGACTTTAAATTATCAACTGACTTCTTTTATATAGAATGTTTTCTAGTAATTGTAAAATACTAGAACTTTAAAAATATTATTCTTGTAGCCTCTAATGGTTGAGTGCTTAAGTGATAACTAGAAATATATTTTCTGTCCCTGTGTTTCAGTTTGAAAATGGAGGTTCCATTATCTTTGTTCCAAAAATTTGGGTTTTTATAGGTGTGTTGGGGGGGGGGTGTTATTCTCCATATTGTTGACATTTTAAAATAGTTTTCAAACAAGCTGTTTACATTTACTAGAAGTTAGAGAAAGAAAAGCCACCTTAGGAACTTACAAGGGAGATCAGTGTGTATTTCTGCTTTTTTTTTTTTAAAGTTATCTTCATGTGTATCATTCATGATTTTGGAGGACAAGCTGGTGCAATGGGAAGAAAAGAAAGACAACCATAATCAGCTTTGGAACTAGATGCACTTACTTTGTGCATCCATGGAATGAATATCTTGTAACCTTTGGCAAGTTACTTGATATTTCTTTGCCTCATTGTCCTCATCTGGGAAACAATAGCTATCTCTCAGGTTTAAATATTAAATTAACAAATATATTTTAATGCATACCTGGTACAGATTATGTGTCAATAAACATATCCTTTCCCCAATAACATATGCTCTGATTCTCAACGAATTTTCCCCAGTAATATGTTCATTTTGGGAATAGGAATTGGTGGAGAAGTAAAGATTTGTGTATTCAACTCAAATGTACTCCTTCTTATAAGTCTCCACTCTCAAATTACTTGTTTCTGTTCCTTTTTTCTCTTTTAAATGTGTATCTAGTAGAATGAGCATTTAGAAGCATAATATATGTATACATTTTGTGTTTAATTTTCTATGGCATAAGTAAGCAGTTTTTATGAATTGCTGGTATTGCTTATGAGCAATTATTACAAACGTTGAGAGAAGGGAACCCCTGTGAACTTTTAACATTTTTCAGGAGTTAGTGGTAAATCCATGAACATGTATTTTTAAACCAAATTACCCACCTCTTGGAGTTCAATCTCTGTTAATTCTTTATTAAAGCAGTGAAGTATCAGTTGTTCCAATGATATAATGATCAAGCAACCCTGGAAATTAAATCCCAAAGCAGTGCACCTTTAGTTTGTTCAGTGATAGTAGGACATCCCATGAGCCATCATATATTTTCAAGTTTTTATACTCACTCTATTTTTTCAGCAATCTTTTGGGAAATATCCCAAGATAATTTACTGCATAAGTGCATCTATCTTCTAAAAGACATTTGGAATATTTCTTAGTCTGACCTCTGCACCCTGAGACACTCTATAAAGAAAACAATCAGAAAAATTTAACAAAGAAATAAATAGGTTAAGAAGAAAGCAATCTAGGCGTTTGCACTGAGTTTGCAACAGTGCCACTGCTACATTTAAGAGCTGTAGTTCTTCACATTTTAACTGAGAGCCACTAGTTATAATGTTACCTAAAATCTCCCCATTAAATAAGACAGTTGCTGAACAACTAAAAAGTACAAAATATCACAAAATCAAAAAGTAGCAAGTCATAAGGGGATTTCCGCATCCTAGCATGTGTATGTGTGTGTGTGTGTATGAAAGAAAACGTTACAGTTAACCGTTACAATTGCTCTCACTCCACTCCACCACCTCATCCTGTGTAGTCTGCCTCCGGAACCGGCGGGAATCTCTCCTCAGTGTAGTAAGAGCAAAGGCCAGCACCCTGTGCAAAGGTGCTCTGCAGTGTCGTGATCCAGGGATTTTAGCATCTGTCGTCGCTTGCACATCCTCTCTAACCCCTCTGCTATCTGGTGGAGTTGGGCGCGGGTCTCCAGGGCTTCCAGAGAGTGTCGTTTCGCATGTGACTTGCCATGCGCTCAAACTAAAGCGCCGCCGGGGACTTACTGAAGCCCACCTCGGCCCTCGTCCACTTTGCCCTCAGTCTTCAGGTTTTCCTTTCTGCCGCTAGGGCCTAAGTTGTGGGTTCACCATAACTCCTCAGCAAACATTGGAGTGAACGCATCGACTGCCCTCACCCAAGTGCTAATCACTGCCTTCTCCCACTCAGCGCTGGAGTGGGAGATTCATCCATCGGAAGATTTGTAGCCACCAGGGCCGGTCAAGGATTTCCTATGCACTTTCCCTCAGAAAACCCTGAAAAGCAAACGACCCCTGGAATGTCACACACTCCTAAATATCCCTGGAAATCCGCTTCTCTGTGTTTCGCTTCATGGTGAGTGTCGAGGGCCAGACAAGACAAAGAAAAATATGTATGGAAGGTTATTCCCGGTCGGCTCCTCCTTCCTGTGAGTCTCAGACAGGCTTGCAGGCTTACAGGCTTTCCGCCACTCCCCGTTGGCAGCCTTCATCGAATTAGGTGGGTGGGAGTGGGAAATTGGGTAAGAAAATAAAGTCGTCGTGGGCGGCTGGGGAACCTGGCGTCAGTCCCCCGTGGCCGCCCGCAGGTACCCTGCAACGTCGCGGTGGCCCCGCTCCTCAGCCAGGTCCACGGGCAGACGACCCCAGGCATCGCGCACGTCCAGCCGCGCCCCGGCCCGGTGCAGCACCACCAGCGTGTCCAGGAAGCCCTCCCGGGCAGCATCATGCACTGGTCGGGTAAGAGTGGCGGGGTCTGCGCAGTTGGGCTCCGCGCCGTGGAGCAGCAGCAGCTCCGCCACACGGGCGCTGCCCATCATCATGACCTGCCAGAGAGAGCAGAGTGGTCAGAGCCAGGGTGGGGGCAGGTATGGGAGATGCCGGCCGGGGCAAGGCAGGTGGAGCCATTTAAAGAAACACCTATTTGTAAAGTTTTCACCCAGTGCAGAGGTGTTCAGGTCTCTGGTGTCTGGTGTTTCTTCATTTGCTGATGCAGTCCGTTTTCCCACCCCACCTTCAGGTTATACTCTACTCAGTACAAATTAAATGCCATTTTATTCTCTAAACGTGCAGAGACAAGAAAGTTGATGGTAAAGTGATGATCATCATTATGGAAAAACGAATCTTGATTTCCATTGGAACATGGGAATCTATTTTGTTAAATGATTTATGGGCAGAGTTAAATTTATTCGGCTTTTAAAGTTTTAAATTATTTGCCTTGCTGACCCCTCCTCCATAATCCAGGTCTACAGATATTTATTAGGTAGTCAACTACTGTTTTTTAGAAGTTGGGAGTAATGGTTTAGGGGAGAAAATAAACAACTAAGTTTTTTTTTCTTTCTTTCTTTTTTTTTTTAATTTATTTAGTTCTCATAGCAAATCCCGTGTGGAAGGCTTTTGTTTGTCATGTGTCTGTGCTCATAACTGGATTGTAGTGTGATAATTTGAGCCAAAGTTGGAGATTAGAAGGGGAAAGTAAATTAAATCATGCAAAATCTTATAAAATTATAATAAATGATTTTTCCTTAACAGTTCATTTTAAATTTAGACTGTAATATTTTTAATGTAACATAAAACTAACTGTATTTATACACTACAGGATTTTATAATAGCTAAGATTTAAAAATGTTAAACAGTAAATATTTTGCTATATAAAAAGAGCTTGGGCCAGGCACAGTGGCTTATACCTGTAATCCCAGCACTTTGGGAGGCCAAAGCAGGCAGATCACCTGAGGTCAGGAGTTCGAGACCAGCCTGGCCAACATGGTGAAATCCCTCTCTACTACAAAAAAAAAAAAAAAAAAAAAATTAGCTGGGCACAGTGGGGCGTGCCTGTAGTCCCAGCAACTCAGGAGGCTGAGGCAGGAGAATCGCTTGCATGCTGGAAGAGGTTGCAGTGAGCTGAGATTGCACCACTGCACTCCAGCTTGTCCGACAGAGTGAGGCCTCATCTCAAAAAAATAAAATAAAATAAAATAAATAAATAAATAAATAGAGCTCAGATGTTAGCAGTCAATCAGGATGATACATAACTTAGAAAAAATGATGTTTTGCAGGAGTAATCCTATAGCAGCCATTTGTGTACATGAACATTATGAAAACATTTGCTGTCATATTTTAAGTTAATTATAAGACAATTTTTGGTAACTAAATGTCTAAAATCGAGTTATCTGTTATGGGTTTATGTACTTTAAAATATACCATTTAATTGAAAGGCAGTATACTTCTCATGTTTTGTTGGCTTGTTTCATTAATATTAGAAATGTTCATTTCATCTCTTAAAAACCATGATAAGTTATATCTACTAGTGATGTAAGGATATTTTACATAGAAAAAAGAGGGGAAAATAGCTGTTCTTAGTATTTCAGAAAATGGTGAATTACATATATAACTTGTTTTTATAATTATTAATAGAATTTTAAGTTTTTTAAGAAGCACTTTACAATATTTTTGTTCCTTTAAAAATCCCTTGTTATACCATTATTCTAAGAATTCAAAAGAAATGAACACTTCTTTAAAATCTACACTATTAACAAGATCCCTTAATATTAGCTTAGTTTTGGAGGGTGATAGTGAGGTGAGTACTGAATATGACCAATAGCCAACGGTAAAGTACAAAAGCGTTGTCCTAGATTGTAAAAGAAATAAAAAATATCAGTACTAATTAAAGCAGGATTCATAGTTAAACTTGAGTAAGTGTATTTTAACAGTGAAGATAAGGATGCATTATTTATGAAGATCCTTTGTCATTCAAAAAGGACCTAACAGTTGCTGCAGGAATATTTTTGTAATCTGGGCACTGAGTATGATAATTAAAGAATGAGAAACCTATAGAACTATATATTTTTTCTCTTCTGCATCACTCATAAGACACTGCTAACATAAAAGGAACTAAGTACTGTGGTTGAGGAATCCCGTCTCATTCTCAATTAGCCTCTATGAGAAAACAATACAACAGATTTCATATAGTAGCTTAGAAGTTTACATTGATTTTTTCCATGTACTATGATTTTGTAGAATTCCTTAAATCCAATCTAGAATGTGTAACTTATAGTTTACTTATCTTTATCGTTGAAAGCAGACAGACAAGATAATCTTCCTCGCTAAATAACCTTTCCTTTTCTCCTTTTCTCCCCAATTCAGTCTATTCCTTGCATCCCTGATCATGAGATGGCAGAACAAAAACCACTAAAAAAAGCTTAAAGAGTGGGTTTTTCAATGTCTCTCTTTAGGATTTTTGCTGGGTCAAAGCCTGTTTTACGCATGGAATGCACACCTCCGGCCAACGGAGACTCCTGTACAAATCTACATCGGCGATCTAGGTTCCAGCCCCGATCCGCGGAGGCCGCGCCCCGCATTCGCGCGCCCCCTGCCGGCGAGGCCCTGGGGCCCCAGCTACCTGGATCGCGCGCCTCCCGAAGCGGTTGACTACGTTGGGATCCGCGCCGGCTTCCAGGAGCTGTCGCACCTTCTCCACTAGTCCCCGCGCCGCGGCGCTGGCCAGGCCCTCATCGCCGCCCCCACTGGGCATGCCCTTGTTCTCCTCGCGCATTCCGCAGCCCCCAGACGCGCAGCGGCCCGGATAATCCACTGTTGGCTGTAAACTTAACGACACTCCTCCTTCTTTCCCACGCTGCTCCGGCGCACTCTCTCCTTCCTAAGAGAGCTGGGCTCAGCTTCATTACCCTCCCGTCGTCCTTTTGCGGCTTGGGGCCCCGTGCAATGGCCGAGCGGCCGGTCGTTAGCTCCGGGCTTTTCCTGGCGCTCAAGAACCAGCGGGCGCGCCTGGATTGCTTCTGGGAAAAAGCGCCTAGCGCGGCCGCAGCCGAGCCGCTCTGGCCGCAGGGTGCGGACGCGTCGCGGAGTGCTCACTGCCCCGCCTCGCTGTGGCAGAGTGGGGAGCCAGCCGGCAAAGAATTCCGTTTTCAGCTGGGCCAAGGGGCCGGCGTCTCCCCACCCCCTTAGGCTCCGCCCCCTGTCCGCTGTGCTCGCCGGGAGGCCAGGCCCTGGCCGACGCGTCACGAGGGCGGGGAAGCCGGCCCAAAGGTGCTGGGACGCATGCGCCAGAGACTGGGCCACTGAGCCGCCAGGAATGCCGGCTGCACTTCTGGCTGGATGTCCAGTAAAGCCAAGGATAATATTTTGGGAATGTTGACCACTGCCCTCAGCTCCTAATCCCCAGTAGGCGGAGCAGAGGATTTCTGTTCCTTCAGCCTTAGGCCAGTTGGTTTCACTGTGGAGACGTTGGTGGCTCCCTTGTGGCCGAGAGAAAGGCATTCAAAAGAACTCCGTCTTTCTTAAGATGTCTGAAAGCGACAGCTCTGCACCTGTCATACAAGTTAAATTCATCCCCAGGCGGAACTTTGGCTTCACAAGTTTCATAAGTTGTATCAACCTTAGCAATTTTCTCTTGGATGTGTCTTTCTATTTGAATTAGTCAACCATAAAAATAGAGAAAAATCCCGAGAATCATGTTTTGCATGTGCTTTTTAATTCTTTCCATTTTTGCATTATGGATACAACCCTTAAAAGAGAAAAACACTAGTTCGAGATTGAGAGTGGCAATCTGGCGCACATAAGACAAAAAAAATTATACTTTAAGAATCTGAGATCCCAGTTTCATCATATTTGTACAGTAAATCTTTGTTTGCACTCTTACCTATTTAAACCCACTTTGTCAAGTATCTTATTTTTATTTATCATGAGTAATAAAGCAAATTTATGCAGTAATAATGAAACATCATAAGAGAGGGGTGTGGTGCTGCGCTTGTCATTAAACAGGCTGAACCTGTCATTAAATTCTCTTCTGAAGATTAAATGCCAAGTGCTTTTTTTCCTTCCTAATCTTCCTAGGTGAGTTTGAATCAACATTTATTACTTTAAATACTTAAAACATTTCAGCGGATGCTACATTGGATAGAAAGAGAACCACAAGTTACGGATTTGCTGCCTAAAAACTTTGGTGAGGAACTACATAAGTGGACCTCTCCTAAAAGTGAACAATTTTTGTTTACAGAATCATTTTGTTTCGGAGTGCTGAGGAAGACAAAGTCTTAACAGGAGGGCAATTGCTTGTATATTGCAAAATGAGAGTCTTCACATGTTTTTTTTTAGGATACCTTAGCTCTGACTCCTCATCCCCCAAATCCCTGTAGAATTAAAAAAAGCTCTTTCTTTTAAAGGCAGTGGGGCCCATGGAAGTGGTGGTTAGGGCTGAAAATCTACTGACAGAGCCTCAACAGAGCTGAAATTCACCTGGACAGGGAAGGGAACCGGGTAGCATTAATAACAATTTCTTTTTCTTTCCTCTCCAACCCCCATTTCCTAGTCTTCAGTTTCTTAATTTCTCTACCTTTTACTCTTATGCTCTTGCTTTGACCTTTGAGTTTCTCTGAAATTTATCAGAAAAGTTAGGACCAGATAGTCTGAGCCAATTCCTGAGCCATTTTCTTAGGTAGTAAATATGTCTGAAAAATGAAAGCTGTTTGGAGTTGATAAGGAAATGGAAGATAATGTTTTTCTTTGAGGGGGACATAAAGAATGGTGATAGGGAAAGAACAAATGACTAAGTAGAATGACTGAGAATCTTCCATGAGGCAGATGTGTGCGCTTCGCGAAGCAAGTTGACTGAATGAAAAACAACTTTGGGTAGGGAAAATGTTGCTGGGGGCATTCGCGCTTACTAGCACCACGGACAGCGCTTTGCTTATACGCATGCCTGGGTGGTCCTAACCAGCTCCAGACAGAATTCTAAAGCTTCACACTTGATCTTCCAAAGCCCCTTTTCTCCCTTCAAATAGAAAGGACATTGTGGAAGCTCAATGAATTTCTTTGAAAAACCAACCTGCTCAACCTGGTTTTCAAATATGATTGGATTTTATCTAATATTCTCTGTATAAAGAATATTATATAGTCTATATTTGGAAGAAGAGAAATCAAACTTATTGTGTACTCTGTACCAAGTGCTGTACAACTGTTGTTTCATTTAACACTCATAAAACTCCTCTGTGGCATGTGTCCATATTTCAATTTTACAGACAAGCCAAAAGGATCAGAGAAGTTGAGTGACTTGTATACTAGCTAATCATTGTTGGAGGTGGGTATAACTTTTGCGACTTCAGAGTCTTTTTACCCTTTATACTACATAGTGGTTTTTTTTTTTTAGCAGCTGTCATGGTAGGCTTAACTGGAAAAAAGTAATAAACTGGCTTATAATTATTTTTCAGTCTACACTGTGTTTTCCAGATGGCTCACCTCACAGCACACCCTTAACAGACTTCAAAGATGACATTTCACATGTAATACAATAGCACATTTGTCTTGGACAATAGAGTGAGATAATGAAACATTTTACCTCTCTTTGAAACCCAGCTGTCTCTAGGGTGAAACACAACCTGTTGTTAATGCTTTAAACACATTTAAAAGACGAAGCGGATGGGAACATAGTGGGCAGCTGAAACTTGGAATTGTCAGAGCCATGTCTTTTAATAAGGTGGAGAATTTATAATTGAGAAGAAAGAGAAAGTTAATGGTAAATTGGCATAGAATTTTGGAGGTCAGTAGAAGGGAATGAGTGGTATCCATTCCAATGTTGCACGTAACTCAGATCACTAGTTTTATATTCTAGTTGGTGAAATTGTCTGTATATGACCTTGATATAAAAGTATGAATAGATCCGCCATCCTCTTTTTCTTCAGCGAGGCAGCCAAGCTGCAGACACAGAGATGCAGATCTTTGTGAAGACCCTCACGGGCAAGACCATCACCCTTGAGGTCGAGCCCAGTGACACCATTGAGAATGTCAATGCCAAAATTCAAGACAAGGAGGGTATCCCACCTGACCAGCAGCGTCTGATATTTGCTGGCAAACAGCTGGAGGATGGCTGCACTCTCTCAGACTACAACATCCAGAAACAGCCCACCCTGCACCTGGTGCTGTGCCTGCGAGGTGGCATTATTGAGCCTTCACTCTGCCAGCTTGCCTAGAAATACAACTGAAACAAGATGATCTGCCATAAGTGCTATGCTCGCCTGTACCCCTGTGCTGTCAATTGCCGCAAGAAGAAGTGTGGCCACACCAACAACCTGCGCCCCAAGAAGAAGGTCAAATAAGGCTCTTCCTTCCTCAGAGGGCAGCCTCCTGCCCAGGCCCCATGGCCCTGGAGCCTCAATAAAGTGTCCCTTTCAGTGACTGGAAAAAAAAATGTATGAATAGAACTAGTTGACTGGCCAAGAGAAACAGCGACCTAAACTTGCCCTCATTTATGTGCACTTTTGCATATGGTTAGGTCTAAGATAGTATTTATAAGTGAGAAGAGAAGGAAATTCATAATCACTTTTGGGGCTTTTTCAAATTTTTTATGACACATCTTCCCACCAGGAGGTTTGATTTTCTCCATTTTATGAGTTGGGATTTATTGCTCTGTGATCCACAGTATATCCACTTCTAAATTCCCATGTGTTTTTCAAGATTAATTAAATGGTGGACTTGTTCATCATTTTAGTATCCATATTAGTTTGCTAGGACTGCCATAACAAAATACAACAGACTGAGTAGCCTAAACAACAAATATTTATTTTCTCAGAGTTTTAACTTCTCCTGAGGCCTTTCTTCTTGACTTGCACATGGCCATCCTACTGCTGCCTCTTCACATAGTCATCCCTTTGTGCACACATGCCCCTGGATCTCTTGTGTGTGTCCAAATTTCCTCCTCTTTTGAGGACACCAGTCAGATTGGATTAGGGCCCACCCCAATGGTCTTATTTTAACTTAGTCACTTCTTTAAGGGCTCTATTTCCAAATACAGTCAAATTGTGAGGTATTGGGCTTAGGACTTTAACATAAAAATTTTGAGGTGACAGAATTTAACCCATAACAACAGCATCTTAATTTTTACACATTTTACTTTTCATTTCTTTTAAAACTGTTATTAATAATTTATTCATTTGAATAAGGATTAAAATAAGGCTAGGACATTGAAATTGGTTGAAATTGCTACCAGTCTCTTGTATCTCTCTCTCTCTCTTTTTTTTTCTTATAAGAGACAGGTTTCATTCACCTTGTCAACCAGGCTGGAGTGCAGTACTGTGAGCAAGGGTCACTGCTGCCTCAAATTCCTGGGCTTAAGGGATCCTCCTGCCTCAGCCTCCAGAGTAGCTGGGACTACAGGTGTTGACCACCATGACTGGCTAATATTTTTGCTTTTTTGAAGAGATGAAGTCTTGCCATCTGGCCTAGGCTGGTCTCGAACTCCTGGGCTTACATAATTCTTTCACCTCAGCCTCCCAAAGTGCTGGATTGCAAGTGTGAACCACTGCACATGGCCCCTTGTTTCCTCTTAATCTACAATTTCCCCCTTTCATCCTTCTTTTTTTTTTCTTTCAATTTATCTATTGCAGAAATTAGCTTTATCTGTAGTTTTCTAAAGCTTGGATTTTGCTGAATGCTTCTTTATAATGACACTTAACATTTTTCTTTGCCATTTGTATTTCTCATAATTTATTATTTAGGCCTAGAGTCTGTATGTGATTCAGGTTTGATATTTTGGGCAAAAGTACTTAATAAGTGGGATTATGTACTTTCACCAAGAGACACATAATATGGTTGTCTCTTTCTATGATTCTAGCAGCCATGGATAATTATTTCATAGATTATTATTTTCTTGGGGATGGCAAAATGGTGATATTCTAATTTTACTATCCCTTCATTTACTAGCTGGAATATCTTTTTAAATTATTTATTTATTTATTTATTATTTGAGACAGTCTTGCACTGTCACCCAGGCTGGAGTGCAGTGGTGTGATCATAGCTCACTGCAACCTGCAACTCCCAGGCTCAAGTGATCCTCCCACCTCAGCTTCCCCAATAGCTAGTACTACAGGCACACATCACCTGGCTAATTTTTAAATTTTTTGTAGAGACGAGGGCCTTGCTTTTTTGCCCAGGCTGGTCTCTAACTCCTGGGCTCAGCCTCCTAAGCTCCTCCTGCTTCAGCCTCCCAAGCTCCTCCTGCTTCAGCCTCCCAAAGTTTTGGGATTACAGACATAAGCCACTGTGCCTGGCCTGGAATATTTCTATATAGAAAGTTCTCTTCATTATCTACTTCATTGCTTTCAGGTATATGTAAGAAAGACAGGATAAACCACTAGATTTTGAAATGTATTTATAAATTTTCAAAATAATGAGTTGAGTCTCTAGCATCCTTCAAAGGTGACTAATGATTTTAACATTATTACTATAAACCTATAGATTTAAACATAATTGCTATGTTTCAACCCATTATAGTTAGTATTCCTGTTGATGATCAAGCTCCATCTTTGGCCAGTGGGAGCCTCTGCAAATTAATTACTGAATCTTTTTGACATGGAACTATTAGTCTTTGACAAAATCTTTGATTTCTGGTATGACAATATATTCCAGTTTTATCTTATACACTTCCAGTCCTATACATAATATTAACTATTTTTCAAAGAATTACTGGTTTTATTTTTAGTGGGAAATGGCATTTAAAATAAGGAAGTCGGCCAGGCACAGTGGCTCACGCCTGTAATCCCAGCACTTTGGGGGGCCAAGGCAGGCAGATCACAAGTTCAGGAGTTCGAGACTAGCCTGGCCAATATGGTGAAACCCCGTCTCTACTAAAAACAAAATTAGCCGGACATGGTGGCACATGCCTGTAGTCCCAGCTACTCGGGAGGCTGAAGCAGAAAAAAATAAATAAAATAAGGAAGTCTGCCTATATGGGTTATCCACCTCTTTTTTAGGGCTCAACCTACCCCTTTCACACAAACCCAACTGAATTGGGACTCTATATGTGCTAGGCAAGTTTGAACTTTTTCAGGTGTACACACAGGGTTTACTGAACTCTGGTGTATAATAGTTTATTTATTCATTTTATCAAGTTTTGTCCTATCATTGAAACTCACTCTTGAATAAAGTTATTATATATAGTTCAGTTACAGCAGACACCCCATTTTGAAAACATATTGTCAACATTGGCTTGTGTACCTTGTCACATCAGTAATGTACAGTTATCATTTACCAGAAATTTTTATATGAGCACCATTTTGAAGTTATTAAGTTAATGAATTCTGCCGAGGTATTGGTATATATTTGTTTATTATAAGCATTTAAAAACAAAGGAATCTTTTAAAGTTGAAGATAATTTAATGGACCATTGCATGCAAAGAGGTGTTGCATTAGTAACCAAACTTAAGCTACTGCTGAAACAACTTTATGCTTGAGTTAGATATGTTGATGGGAGCCAATAATTGTGAAATTTGTGTATCCAGACTCTCTTCTGCTCTGTTTTTAATGGATCTAGTGTTAATGTTAGAATCTAGTACATTTCACAACTGTTGCTATTATAGATGGAATATCAGGAGGCGTAGTGAGGTATTGAGATAGATGAAAATATTTTCTAAAAGTGGCTCACGCCTGTAATGCCAGCACTTTGGGAGGCTGAGGTGGGTGGATCACCTGAGGTCAGGAGTTCAAGACCAGCCTGACCAACATAGTGAAACCCTGTCTCTACTAAAAATACAAAAATTAGCTGGGGGAGGTGTCAGGCACCTGTAATCCCAGCTACCTGGGAGGCTGAGGCAGGAGAATCGCTTGAACCCAGGAGGCAGAGGTTGAGTTTTCTCCACAGCTTTGGATCCTGATGACTTTTTTTTTATTGTTACTTTCAACTTCCTTGCCTTGACTGAAGCCATACTGATAACATATGCCATGGGCCGGGCGTGGTGGCTCACGCCTGTAATCCCAGCACTTTGGGAGTCTGAGGCGGGCGGATCACCTGAGGTCAGCAGTTCAGACCAGCTTGGCCAACGTGGCGAAACCCTGTCTCTACTAAAAACACAAAAATTAGCTGGCCTTGGTGGTGGGTGCCTGTAATCCCAGCTACTCGGGAGGCTGAGGGAGGAGAATCGCTTGAACCTGGGAGGCAGAGGTTGCCTGTGCACTCGGGCCACTGCAGTCCAGCCTGGGTGACAGAGCAAGACTTCATCTAAAAACAAACAAAGAAAAACGTAATCCATGTATGTGATGTGAAGAGCGCCAACATGTTTATATCCTTCTATTTCAATCTACTTTTACTTCATCTACATTTTTAGCAATAATGTGAACATGAAATATTGAATAATTAGCTATCTGTAATATATTTACTCATCCACTCAAAATATTGAGCCCCCCCCAATAAATGTCATACACTATATTCTAGGTACAGGTGATAAACAATTCAGAGAGATTAATTTCAAAACATGGTAAATGCATAGTGAGAGAGCTGATCTGGTCTGGTGGTTGAGGGAATCAAGAGATATTTGAATTGAGGTCTGCAGTAATATAGAAAATTAACTAATCAAAAGAGAGGCAGTCATTCCAAGGAAGGGCATGGGAGTCAGAAGAAACTGCATGTGGCAAGCTCTGAGGTGGGACAAAGCAAGGACACATTGAAGGAATTGTGACTGGAGCATAGGGATGGAGGAAAATATTGTAGCTAGCTGAGAAATAAGCATGGAAAAATGTTGTAGAGCTGTATAGGCCATGTTAAGGACTTTTGTCTTTATCTTAAGGAAAAGCCATTGATGTGTTTATGAAGACACATGATGTGATCAGATTTTCAGTTAAATTTAAAAAATACTTGGAATGCATTTTGGAGAATGGTTTAGGGGAGAGGCAAGAGTGGATTCTGTGGGCCAGTAGTTCAGAGTATAGGTTATGGTAGCTTGGACTAAAGTGCCTGAGCCAAGATGGAGAGAAGTAGATTGCTTTAAGACATATTTAAAGAATAACATCAGTGCTTAGCAATGAACTGGAGGTGGAAGATGAGGGAAGGGAAGGTGTTAGGCAGGTTTTTACAATGAGAGAGGTTGGTGATCGTGGTCACCAAGGTAGGGAATGCTGGATGAGGATGCAGTTTAAGGTGAAGATTATGAGTTCAGGTTCAGCAAAACTGAACTTGAGACATGGTGAACTATCAAGGTGAAGATATCCAATGAAAGTTAGAGAGAGGGGTCTAGAGCTCAGGGAGGAGTGTGTATCCCTAATTTAGACTAATTTACACTAACAGCTGTAGTAATGCAATTTTCTCTATACTGAAATGCAGACATTTGAGTATAGAAAATCAGCAGACATTTGAATATAGAAGAAAGATTTACTTTTTTCAGAAAAAGAATAGTAGAATATAAAGAATAATATTTAATCCTAGGAATTAATTCCAAACCCTTAAAAAAAAAACTTTTAAGTTCAGGGGTACATGTGCAGGTTTGTTACATAGGTTAAACTTCTGTCATGGGGGTTTGTTGTACAGATTGTTTCATCACCCAGGTATTAAGTCTAGTACTCATTAGTTATTTTTCCTGATTTTCTCCCTCCTCCCACCTTCCACCTTCTGATAGGCCCCAGTGTGTGTTGTTCCCCTCTGTGTGTCCATGTGTTCTCATCATTTATCTTCCACTTAAAGTGAGAACATGTGGTATTTGGTTTTCTGTTCCTGCATTAGTTTGCTAAGGATAATGGCTTCCAGCTCCATCCATGTCCCTGCAAAAGGACATGCTATTTTCCTTTTTTTATGGCTGCATAGTATTCCATGGTATGTATGTACCACATTTTCTTTATCCAGTCTATTACTGATGGGCATTTATGTTGATTCAACTTTTTTTGGCTATTGTGAATACTATTGCAATGAACATACACATGCAAGTGTCTTCATAATAGAATGATTTATATTCCTTTGGGTATATACCCAGTAATGGGATTGCTGGGTTGAATGGTATTTCTGTCTTTAGGTCTTTGAGGAATCATCACACCATCCCCCACAATGGTTGAACCAATTTACACTCCCACCAACAGTGTCTAAGTGTTCCTTTTTCTCCACTACCTCAACAGCATCTGTTACTTTTTTTGACTTTTTAATAATAGCCATTCTGACTTGTGTGAGATAGTATTTCATTGTGGTTTTGATTTGCATTTTTCTAATGATCAGTGATGTTGAGCTTTTCTTTGTATGATTGTTAGCCACATGTATGTCTTCTTTTGAACAGTGTCTGTTCATGTCCTTTGCCCATTTTTTAATAGGGGTGTTTTATTCTTGTAAATTTGTTTAAGGTCTTTATAGATGCTGGATATTAGACCTTTGTCAGATGCATAGTTTAAAGAAATGTTCTCCCATTCTGTAGGTTGTCTGTTTACTCAGTTGATAGTTTCTTTTACTGTGCAGAAGCTATTTAGTTTAATTAGATTCCTTTTGTCAATTTTTGCTTTTGATGCAATTGCTCTTTGTGTCTTCCTCATGAAATCTTTGCCTGTGCCTATGTTTTGAATGGTACTGCCTATACTGTCTTCCAGGATTTTGATAGTTTTGGGTTTTACATGTAAGTCTTTACTCTATCTTGAGTTAATTTTTGTTTATGGTGTAAGGAAGGGGTCCAGATTTAATCTTCTGCATATGGCTAGCCAGTTATCCCAGCACCATTTATTGAATAGGGAATCTGTTCTCCATTGCTTATTTTTGTCAGGTTTGTTGAAGATCAGATAGTTGGAGGTGTGTAGTCTTATTTCTGGGTTCTCTATTCTGTTCCATTAGTTGATGTCTGTTTTTTTTTTTAATTTTCTTAACTTTTATTTATTTATTTATTTATTTATTCATTTATTTTTACCAGTGCCATGTTGTTTCGGTTGCTGTAGCCCTGTAGTATAGTTTGAAGTCAGGTAATGTGATGCCTCCAGCTTTGTTCTTTCTGCTTAGGATTGGCTTGGAAAATTAGGGCACTTTTTTGGTTCCATATGACTTTTAAAATACTTTTTTCTAGTTCTATGAAGAGATTCAATGGTAGTTTCATAGGTATAGCACTGAATCTATAAATTGCTTTGGCCAGTATGGCCATTTTCACGATACTGATTCTTCCTATACATGAGCATAGAATGCTTTTCCATTTGTTTATGTTATCTCTGATTTCCTTGAGCAGTAGTTTATAGTTCTCCTTGTAGAGATTTTTTTTTGTATTCTGAGACTTTGCTGAAGTTGTTTATCAGCTTAAGAAGCTTTTGGGCTGAGACAATGGGGTCTTCTAGATATAGGATCATGTCACCTGCAGACAAAGATAGTTTGACTTCCCCTTTTCTTATTTGGATGCCTTTATTTCTTTCTCTTCCCTGATTGCCCTTGCCAGAATATTCAATACTATGTTGAATAGAAGTGTTGAATAGAAACTAATGCTGGAAGCATTAGTTTCAAAGAACTTCTTGATTTCTGCCTTAATTTAATTGTTTACCCAAAAGTCATTCAGGAGCAGGCTTTTCACTTTCCATGTAATTGTGTGGTTTTGAGTGAATTTCTTAATATTCATCTCTAATTTAATTGTGCTGTGGTCTGGGAGACAGTTTGTTATGATTGCAGTTCTTTTGCATTTGCTGAGGAGTGTTTTACTTCCAATTATGTGATCAATTTTAGAGTATGTGCCATGTGGTAATGAGAAGAATGTATTTTCTGTTGTTTTTCACTGGAGAGTTTTATATATATCTATCAGGTTCATTTGATCCAGTGTTGAGTTCAGGTCCTGAATATCTTTGTTAATTTTCTGTCTCGGTGATCTGTCTAATATTGTCACTGGGGTGTTAAAGTCTCCCACTGTTATTGTGTGGGAGTCAGTCTCTTTGAAGGTCTGTAAGAACATGATTATGAATCTGGGTGTTCCCGTGTTGGGTGCATATATATTTAGGATAGTTAGATTTTCTCGTGGAATTGAACCCTTTACCATTATGTAATGCCCTTCTTTGTCTTTTTTGTTCTTGTTGGTTTAAAGTCTGTTTTGTCAGAAACTAGGATTGGAACCCTGCTTTTTTCTGATTTCCATTTGCTTGATATATTTTTCTCCATCCTTTTATTTTGAGCCTATCTCATTGCATGTAAGATGGATCTCTTGAAGACAGCACACCAATGGGTCTTGGCTCTTTATTCGGCCTGCCACTCTGTCTTCTAATTGGTGCATTTAGCCCATTTACATTTAAGGTTATGATCCTGTCATCATAATGCTAGCTGGTTGCTTTGCAGACTTGTTTTTGTGGTTGCTTTATAGTGTTATTGATTTGTGCACTTCATTGTGTTTTTATAGTGGCTGGTAATGGTCTTTCCTTTCCACATTTAGTGCTTCCTTCAGGAGCTCTTGTAAGGCAGGTCTGGTGGTAACTAATTCCTTCAGCATTTGCTTGTCTGCAAAGGATCTTATTTTTCCTTCACTTATGAAACTTAGTTTGACCAGATATAAAATTCTTGGTTGGAGTTTCTTTTCTTTAAAAACGTTGAATATTGGCCTCCAATCACTTCTGGCTTGTAGGGTTTCAGCTGAGAGGTCTGTTGTTAGTCTGATGGGGTTCCCTTTGTAACCTGGCCTTTCTCTCTGGCTGCCTTTAACATTTGTTCTTTCATTTTGACCTTAGAGAATATGATGATTATGTGTCTTGGGGATGAACTTATTATGGAGTATCTTACTGGGGTTCTCTGCATTTCCTGAACTTGAATGTTGGCCTCTCTGGCTAGGATGGGGAAGTTCTCATGGATGATATCTTAAAATATGTTTTCCAAGTTGGTTCCACTGTCTTCCATTTTTTTCAGGTACACCAATGAATTGTAGATGTGGTTCTATATAATCCTATATTTCTAGGAGGTTTTGTTTATTCATTTTTATTCTTTTTTCTCTATTCTTGTCTGCTTGTCTAATTTTGGAAAGGTAGTCTTCAAGCTTGGAAATTCTCTCCTTCATTTGGTCTATTCTGTTATTAATACTTGTGATTGCATTATGAAATTTTGGGGGTTGGGAGTGGTGGCTCACACCTGTAATCCCAGCACTTTGGGAGGCTGAGGCGGGTGGATCATTTGAGGTCAGAAGTTTGAGACCAGCCTGGATAATGTGGTGAAACCCCACCTCTACTAAAAATACCAAAAAAAAAAAAAAATCATAGCTGGGCATGGCAGAACATGCCTATAATCCCAGCTACTGGGGAGACTGAGGCAGGAGAATTGCTTGAACCTGGGAGATGAAGGTTGCAGTGAGCTGAGATTGTGCCACTGCACTCCAGCCTGGGTGAGTTGAGACTCCGTATCAAAAACAAACCTACACATTTTTGTGGTGTGTTTTTAGCTCTATCAAGTCAGTTACATTCTTCTGTATTCTAGCTGTTTTATCTGTAAGCTCCTCCAATGCTTTATGATAATTTTTAGTTCCTTTGCATTTTGTTACAACATACTCCTATAGCTCTGTGAACTTCATTCCTATCCATATTCTGAATTCTGCTTCTATCATTTCAGCCACCTCAGCCTCAGCCTGGTACTGAACCCTTGCCAGAGAGGTGATGTGGTCCTTTGGAGGAAAGAAGGTACTCTTGCTTTTTGAGTTTTCAGTGTTCTTTTGCTGATTATTTCTTATCTTTGTGGGCTTATCTACCTTCAATCTTTGAGGTTGCTGACATTTGGATTATTTTTTCTTTTATCCTATTTGATGACCTTGAGGGTTTGATTGTGTTATAAGGTCAATTCAACAACTGGCTTTGTATCTGGAAGATTTTAGGGGGCCGTCATTCACCTCCCAACTCCTGGACTGCATGCTCTAACTCTGGATGACTTATATTGGGCCCCAACTTTGTTCTCTGCTTCCTTGAGGTTTGGAGTCTACTTTGCTAGAGGACCAAGTTGTGGCAGCTCCAGCTGAGTGCTAGCGGATTCAGGGGTGCCTGCCTCCCTGCGGGCATTCACCATGCTAGTGAAGGCAAGGCGTTTTTGTGGGGGACAGGGGGCTCCTGCTATAGACTCTCTGTGCTTTTGCACTGGTGATGGTGTTGGTTTGGGGAGAGGCACTGACCAGTGCAGATCTGAGTGCCTTCTTGGTCACCTGCAAGCAGGAGAGATTGCTCAGGGTGTGGTAGGATCCTCTGTTCTCCATGCAGCATTACCACAAGAGTGAGGCACTGGCAGCAGCAGGGCTTGCTGGCTGTGTGCCACTAAGGTTCTGTCTGCAATGGTGGTTGACAGAAGTCAAGGGGCATACTTCACTCCTGTATGCTGGTGGGGCAAGTAAAGCAAAATCCACCTGTGCAGACATGTGCCTGCAAAGTGATGTGGGGAGTTGCCATGGGCTCACGGGAAGCTGCAGTATGGGGAGCAAACACCTGGGCTGGTGTATGGCAGTAAGGGCTGTCTTGCTGGAGTTCTCCACTGGTCAGGCATGGCCCACTGGTGCAGAAGCTATTCTGTGGGCCACCACAGCACCCAAGATGGCCCTGGAAGAGGCCAGCAGACCAAGGAGTGCTCAGGTTGCACCAGCCCTGACTGATGTGCAAGACCACTCTGCAGAGATCAGGTCTGAAAATTCCCCTAGGGCCAAAGTCTATTATGGGAGCAAGTTGAGCCTAGAGGGATCGCCATCCCTGTCCATGCTCTGCTGTGGACACTCCTGCACTAAACCCTCTGGGCTCCACATCAGCTGGCTTGCTGCTCTACCACTTTGCTTGTCTCTTGGGGGCTCCACCCCAGAGAGATGTGGGTCAGCAATCGTTCAGTTCAATCAGCCCAGGATGGAGAGTCTGTGCTGTGGGCCCAAGCCAGGGGCTCTCTGTCTGGTGACGAGCAGTTTGGGGGTGGGGTGGGACCTGTGGGAGATGGACTGGCCTCCTCTCCTTGAGTCAACTGCTGCTTATTGGAGGTGTGGATAAGACACTTAGGGTCCTTGCTCCTTTATTAGTCAGAGGGTAGCAAGGACAGTTCCATTGCAGAGGTAGTGGCAGAGAGGCTTTCAGTTGTCTGTGGAGGCTCTGTCCAGGGAGTTGCTGAGTTGCTATTGGCTTGATAGCTCTGGTGGGGTGTGGCTAGAGGTCCAGGCCTGGAGGACCTGCTCATTGAGGAGATATGGGAATGGGCACCCACATAACAGTCTGTTCACTTTTCCACAGGGCTGCTGTAGTATGCTGGGGGCCAGCTCCAGTCCCTAGTCACTTTAGATTTTCCAGTAGCTGGAGGTATCACCAGGGAAAACTGTGAAACAGCAAAGATGGTGGCCTTCCTTTCTCTCTGGGAGCTCCATCCTTGGGAAATACAGGCCTGTTGCTGGCCCAAACACACCGGTAGGACATGGCTGAAGATACTAGTTGGGAGACTTTACCCAGCCAGGAGGAACAGGATCAGGGACCTGCTTTCAAAAGTAGTCTTGCCCCATTTTCATAGAGGAGTTGTGCCATGCTGGGGATATGCTTTAGCCCCTGATCGCCTCAGACACTCTGAAGCCCAAAGGCTGGAATGGCTAAGTTGTTCTAACAGCAAATATGGTGGGCTGCTCCTCTCCCTGGGACAAAGGTCCCATGGAAGTCTGAAACCTCGGTCAGTCAGAGAACACCAGTTGGGGTAGCCGGAGACCCCAGTTGGGAGACTCTACCCAGTGATGAGGAACGGGATTGGGGACCTGCTAAAAAAAAAAAGCAGTGTGGCCACATTTTTGTCGGGCAGCTGTTCTGTGCTGGGGTACCCCTTCCACCCCTGCTTAGGCTCTCCAAATCCTGAAGGCTGGAATGGGTAAGTTGCCCAAACAGCAAAGATGGCAGCCTGCCCCTCCCTCTGGGAGCTCTGTCCCAGGGAGTTTTCAGATCTCTGTCAGCTGGAGAATACTGGCAGGTGTGGCTGGAGGCCCCAGTTGGGAGGTCCCACCTGTAAGGATGAATGGGATCGGGGACGCACTTAAAGCAGCAGTCTGGCCACATTTTAATAGAGCAACTGTGCTGTGCTGGGGGATCTCTTTTGCCCCTGGTTAGTTTGGACTCTCCAAAGCCCAAAGGCCATAATGGCTAAGTTGCCCAAATAGCAGAGATGGGGGACTGCCCCTCCTCCTGGGAGCTTTGTACCAGGGAGGCACAATGTTGCTACTGGTGGCTAGCTGGAATTCCAAGCCAGTGGGTCTTATCCTGTGAGGCGCTGTGGAAGTGGGGCCTGTAGACCTTCCCTGCTGATCTGGCTGGATTCAGCCTCTTTTCTGGGGTATATATGGGAGTCTAACCTCCTGGGGTATGTTTGGGGGTCTAACCTCCAGCTTTGCCAGAGTCGCAGCTACTTTTGCCCAGACACCCAGAAAGCTGGAGTATCTAAAGCTCTTGGGTCTCCGTGCATGCTTGAGTGGCTGCTCTGCTGAGACTCCACGTAGCTGTGTTTGTCAGACTGAAGGCCCTAATGGAGTGAGTTCACGAGGGGATCTCCTGATATGAGGGTTGCAGAGATCTGTGAGAGCAGTGTGGGTTCCCAGAGTTGCGCATTCACTTACCACTTCTCTGGGAAGGGGAGCTTCCCTTGACTCCATGTCTTTCCCAAGTGGGCTGTCTTCCTGCCTTGATTTGCCCTGGTCTCCGTGGGTCCGTGGGTCGAGTTGTTTCCTTGATTACTTCCAATGAGAGTACCTTAATGTTTCAGTTGAAGGTGCTGTATTTAGTCACCCGTTTCTTTCCTCCCTGTGAGAGTCACACACATTAACTGCTTCTAGTTGGCCATCTTGGCCACTCCTGCCCTAAACCTTTCTAGCAAAAACAAAACAAAAAAAATTAATTACATGTTGATCTACCGCTTCTCTCTTTAAATTTATTTACTCATTCTGAATTTTTTTTTACATTTCTTTACATTGTTAAGCTGTTTTATTTTAAAAATTCTAGGTCCAACTCTTCCTGGATTGCTTTTATATAAGGAACATATCTCAAGAAATAAATAAAATTCACATTCAAATGCAGAAGAATCTATTGGAAAAAACTCAGAGGACAGGATAAAAGCACTCAGAAAAAATGCCAGAAGAAGGCGTTTATCACATAATATCGCCGATAAGAGTCTCTCGAAAATTTTTCTCTCTATTCATTCTTACCAAATATAGAAAGTGAACAAAACAGTATTAGTATTAGAAAAAACATCTAAAAATAATGACCTTTCTGAATGAAGACTGCTTTTTTCATGGTTACTCTTTTTGGGGTACAGTTCTATGTTGATTTATCCAATTTATCAAAGCCATTCAGCAAATATTTATTGAGTGTCTGTTATGTCACAGGCACTCTTTTCGGTTCTTAAACTACATCAGTGACAAAGAGTAAAAGATTCCTGTTCATGGCTCTTACATTTCAGGTGGGATAGCAATTTCTTTTGTAAAGTTAATCACACAACAGAAATGTGAAATAATATTGATGCTGTAAGGAAAGGAAAAATAAACGAAATAAATTAAAAAAGAAATGTGAAGGGATAATTAAAAGAGGCTATATTTTATTGAATAAAAATAAAAGAGGCTATGTTTTATTGAATATGCTCCATGTTTTATACTATATCATAAAACATACAAGATCTGGCTTTTAAGAAATCAATATCTTCATCAATATCTTCGTTCAGACTCATCTAGATTAGATTACTCTGTATCTAATCACATAGAGACTTGTCTGACAAATCCAGATTTTTTGGATGTTCTGCAGGACTGTTTGTCAGGATATTTCACAGAATTCCAAGAAATAATATTAGTGTCCATGCTATGATGATTCCTCAGCTCCTCTCATCTGATAAAATATTGATTTCTTATACATATAAAACATATAAAAACATTTAAAATATTTTTTGTTATATGAGTGAATCAATAATAAAACCACTATCTCAATAATCATAAACTGATTGCAAAGTGATTGTTCATCTCAGAAAAACCTTGGCACAGTTAAAATAAAAGTTTCAAAATACAGAACTTAGTACCAAAATTAAGGCAGTGTTAGGTTTCTAATTTTGCTATTCACATATTAAATGAATTTTCAAAATTCAGTAGCTAATACTAGCTAGGGTTTTAAACAAGACATAGTTAAAATGAAAGTTTAAAAAAAGAATCATAAACTTCAGTATCATCATGATGGCAGTTTTAGGATTTTAATGTTGACACCCTAGTCTCAAATTTGTACTTAATGTGGTTATATAGCTAGGCAGTGCTGAAGTGAAAGTTTCAAAACAAATTAAAATCAAAAGTTAAGAAAAAAATATAAAGGCAATTTTAAGATGTTTAATTTGGCACTGTAGTTTCAAAATAGTACCTGAAACTTAACAGCAAAGTATCAGATTCATTTATAAAACAATGTGACTGATCTTTATGTATGGTTTGTGAAACATTTATGCAGTGTCATTTCAGAAAACTCTGCCATTATAGACTTGAATTGATTAAGGATATCCACTCCTTTCGTTGGCATGATACAAATAAATTACTAAAGTATAATAGTAACAATGATAAATATAAGTGACAATACCACCATATTACTATGAAACAGAGATTGATTATGGTATAATACAATTTAGCATCTCCATATTTTTGAAAATGAACTTGTTTCTCTGGCTTAATTTGGGACAATTTGGACATCAAAAAGAATGATGATGCAATTTAAACCATACAAAAATTAAAAAAAATATAATCCAAGGGATGGTAGTGAAAGTCTTCTTTCTAGCAGAATAGCAGCTAATATACATAGAACGAATCTTAGAATTAGAAAATCACTATATTTTGATCCCCTTCCCCAAAGGGTGACAAAACCATTGGTAGACAGTGGTTGGGAAACAGAATAGTCTCAGGATATCACTCCATAGATTTATTCATTAATTAAAAAGAGAAAATGTGCTTTGAGAGAGAGAAAGCTATTACCGTCTTTATCAAATAGGAGAGCCTGATCATGTGTGGGCTGAAGTTTATCTAAATGTGATTCCTGATGGAATGTTGAGTCTGAATCTAATCACATAGAGACCTGTCTGACAAATCCAGATTATTTGGATGTTTTGCAGGACTATTTGCCACGACATTTCAAAGGATTCCAAGAGAGAATATTGGTGTCCCTGCTATGATGATTCCTCAGCTCCTCTCATCTTATCTCCATCCTGGCCTCCATGACTTTCTTTCTTTGTGGTAGTTAGGGTGTGGTATGTGCCACTGAGGCCCACACTTACTGCTGTATGTGCTGTTTGGGAAACCATCATCTTTCAGGGCTGTGTGATAAAAGAAGAGCCATGGGGAAATGTTCTCTTCCAAATTTAATCTTTACATTATTAGAAAATATTCTGATGACCTGTTTTCAAATATTTTCTTATAATTTTCCATTTTCATGTATTTATTCTGACAGTTTATTTTATCTTGTATTTGTAATCACTAAGGTGTTAGTATTGTAATATTAATATTATATGATTTAAATTAGGAAAAATGTGTTTTCTATTACAAAATGGATAGTGGATAATTTAAGTATAGAAAGTAATATTTTCTATATGGGACTATTTCACTCTCTGTAATCTCCTGAATTCTAATTCCCACTGTAGTGAGCTATAACTTTACTAATCAGTTTTCTTACAATCGATTTTAAGTCTATTTTGCTAGATCTAAAGACATAAAGCTAAAAGTTCTTCTTGAAGAGAAGCACATTTCAGTTACGTTTATAACTTGAAATATCTGGTTTTAGTCAAAACTCACATGTCATACTGAAAAACAGAAGGGAGATGTTGTCTTTTCTTGAGGAGAGACTTCTCTGCAGTTAAACAGCTCACCACATGTTTAGAGTACATAGACAATACACTTCCTCTTTTGTAATGTAGATTTCAGCGTTTTGCTTGTAGAATTATCATTGGCATGGAGGTTATACAGGGGAAGTAGTGAAAAATGTAGCTAATACCAGGAACCTTAGGAAGTGTCTGAACTTCATCTTTTCTGTTGTTCATTTGCCCTTAGGGGGTGAGTGTAAAAGAGTTTGGGCTAGGAAGAGATTGCTTCTTTTACTCTATTTAGTTTGTACTTCCCATCTGGGTGTTTGGCAATAAATGACTCATTCTCTTTGTTTGCCCTGGTGTTGAAAAATTTTCCCATATGCCAGAGAAAAAAATGTTACAATGACACAATGTAAAATTGTAAGAGGTGGAAAAAGATGAGGTATGGACATAGTGAATGGAAGTTCAGCCCTTTAAAACTACTGGCAGAGTAGATTTTACACAGGCTTCAATTAAGCAGACCTGAATGTAAATTCAGGTCTAACTCTGCAACTTACTAGGTAAGTGACTTTAGTCCTCTTTAAGATTTAGTTTCCCCATTATAGGATATAATAATACTATTTTTCTTATGAGGTAAGTATTAATTGAAATAGTATATGTACATTCTAGCATACAGTGATCCCCTAATAAATGGAACTTATCATTAATACATTGCTAGGAAAAGAAAAACACATCAGGGAGCAAAAGATATAACTGTCTTATTAATAACAGGGGATGGATTCTTGTGGACAAAAAAATTTAGAATTGAATTTTCAAGGGGTCATTTCTTTCACCAGGTATAGTTAGGTTTGCTCTTATGGTAACAATGAATATGTTTGTTTAGCTTCTTAAACCAGCATCATGGAACGTTAATTAATAAACAGAATTCAATGTATTTCTGGGGCATTTTATTTTTTATGCAATCATTTGTATATATCACCTTCACAATGCATGCCACATTCTCAGACCACCTATTATGTTATTTTCTTAACATTTTTCTTCCAATTCACTCACCTTTTTAAAAACTTTACTGAAGTCTCACTTAAGCACATAATTTCTAAAATCATGGGTTTGTTGTGCAAGTTATGTTTTTCTAATACACTCTAAAACAAATACTTTAAAAGAGTTACACCTACAGTCCATATACCACCCATAATCATCTCAAGTACCTCCAGTGCTTATTACTGCACTTTGGAAAACACTAACATACATTATTCTCCTTAGTTTTTATAATAGTTATATGAGGTGAATAGAGAAGGCATAACTATACCCATTTTAAAGAAGAGAAAAGCAGGTTCATGGATAAAATTTCATAGTAAATTGCTAGAATTGGTCCTGATACTCATGCTTTCTTTAGATCAACCCAGTGCTCCTACTGTAATTAATACCAAATTCTTTAAGGAAACTTAGTGCTAAAACTAAATTTTTTTTGTATTTAGACCTGATTATTTTGTGGTAACTTGAATATAGGTCAATATGAAAAAAAATAAAAGAGGAAACAAAGAAACTGAGAGCAGATCACCAAGTTGCAGTAGGTTAGCCTAAGATAGCTTTTGGTTTTCTTAGCCTTCTACTATTCACAGCTTTGTGTAATCCCCTCCACTTGAGTAACTTGCTCCTACCAATGGAATGTGGTAGTAGAGTAGATGTCACCTCTCTGATAAGTTTACAGACGATTGCGACCTCCATCTTGCCAGAGTACTTCCTGTCTTGCTGGTTTTGATGAAGCAGGCTGCCATAGGAGAGAGGCTCACATGGCAGGGACCTGAGGGCAGCCTCTGGCCAACAGCAAGCAGTAAACAGATGCCCTCAGTTCAACATCCCTCAAAGAAATGAATCTTACCAACAGTCAGTTGTGTTAGCTGGGAAGCAAATCTTTCCCTAAGGGAGATTTCAGATGAGGCCCCCAGCCTTGGTGAACACCTTGATTGCAGTCTTGTGAGAGATTGTGAAGCAGAGCTATTCTCAGAATTCATAGGTGTTTTAAGCTATGAGGTTTTTTTTAGGGGGAGAGTGGTCATTTGTGATTCAGCTATACATAAGTCTACAAAAGTCATTCCAGAAGTGATTCAGTGGAGGTAGAATCATGTGGCTGTGAGCCCCAGGCACTTGGAGTTCTGATAGAATTGTGACTTCTAACACTGGACACCTTTTCTTTCTCTCTTATTCTCCCATTTTTCTCCTTTCCCCTTTTCCTCCCTTCCTTCCCTTCATTCCTTCTACTTTTTCCTGTACTTTTAATTAATAGAGCAGTTGGAAACACAAAGCAATGTCTGTATCTACAAAATGTCATTATTTATACTTTGTATCCACAATGCGCTGCCTAGGGCTTCATGCCTGAGGTGCATCTGTAGAAGGTGCTCAACAACGTCTTAGCTGTTGGCATTATTGAATCACTGTGGAGTATTCATTGTTGTCCATGCCACTTTGAGTTTTCATTGTTTTATTTATGGGAGTGTATTCTTTTAAAGAGCTTTGTTTGTATACTCATTTTCTCTCTCTCTCTTTTCCTCCACAGGCAATTTATAGCACTGATCTGTCATCAATACCACTTGCTGTCTTGGATGTGAAGATGATTTTTCCTGTAGGGATTCCCTCTACAAAATTAAAAACACTGGGCATGAGGAAATAATATTCATGCTTTAAATTGTCTTTTCCTTTAAATTGTCTTTTCTCTTCACTACACCAGGGGTCCCCAACCCCTAGGCCACAGACTGTGGCCCTAGTGTAGTGAAGAGAAAAGACAATTTAAAGCATGAATATTATTTCCTGGTGCCCAGTGTTTTTAATTTTGTACTGGTCTGTGGCTTGTTAGAAACCAGGCTGCACAGCAGAAGGTGGGCAGCAGGTGAGCAAGCATTACTGCTTGAGTTCCGCCTCCTGTCAGATCAGCAGTGGCATTAGATTCTCATAGGAGCACAAACCCTACTGTGAACTGCACACGCAAGGGATCTAGGTTGTGCGCCCCTTATGAGAATCTAACTAATGGCTGATGATCTGAGGTGGAACAGTTTCAACCCAGAGCACACCCCACCCACCTGCAGAAGAACTGACTTTTACAAAACCAGTCCCTGGTGCCAAAAAGGTTGGGGACCACCGCTGCACTACACTACCTAAAAGATTTTCACTTTCACAGTGTTGCTTGCTTCTGTTTTACATGCACAAGTAGCTAAAGCTAGCCTTCTGGTAAATGGAGGGGCAGAGCAGATGGTGGGGGAGGAGTACATACGGACAAATTTGAATCACAATTTCCTCACTGTATGCCAGCAAAATTTAATAATAGTACCTAAACATACACATGCATATGTAAATGAGTCACACTTTACAAACTTTTAACAAGTACTGGCAAGTCAGATGGCAGACTTACCCCGAAACCTGCCACTCCAATAAAAACCTCATAATTAAAAACAAGGCTGTCTATAAAGCATAACATATAATAACAATTATTTGCAACTGGTACAAGGCTAGATTAGAAAGTTGAAAGTTATCTTTCTTAGGCAAAAATGCTTTTTCTATACAGTATGCAGCCAGCAGATTATCATCCATAGTTTGAGTAGTGAGATGCCACTTGCTCCAACAATCAACACCTGCTGACTTTGGTCCAAGAAGAGACTGAGGTGATGCAGTTTCACCTGTTTTGTAAGAACAACACTGGTGTTTGCCATCTATTGACAGAGTGCCTACTACGTGCCAGATGCTTTGTTGGCACTGAATGTGCTATCTCATTCCAGTTTCTTTATACTCAATGAAAAACCAACTACATTTATATTGCACTGAGGCTTAACATGGTTTACTGACTTGCTTAAGATTATAGAAGTAGTAGGTGGATACAGCAGGGTTTGAACCCAAGTATGCTTGATTCCCCAAACCATGCTTTTTAAAAAATCAAAGGTGTAACTTCGATAAAAGACATGAAGTTAATGAATATATGAAAGCTGGTGAATAGATACAATGTGGCCTTAGGCCAGATCATGTTGAACATGTGGTGGGATAGATAAGAGAAGGTTCTTCTTTGTTGTTACCTGGTTCTCAATTGGTTATTACTTTATGTGCTTTCCATATTAAAATTCTATTGTTCTGGCCTATAAATTCACCCACCCAGGCTTGCCTAAACTAATTAAACCCTGAAATTTGGCATGTCTTTTTTTCAGGGTGCCTCTATGATAGTTGGTGGAAATGAAAGTGGAATTAAAAGTTTTGTGAAGCTATAGCACTACTTTTTCATTGTGTTCCTCCCTGACTTTCTGCCTTAGGTGTTTACTTTGGTGAGATATCCTGGGAGAAATTGAGGTGAAAAGAAGCCCAAGTTAGGATTGGGGAAGAGATGAAGTAGTCAATAAAATTCAAATTCTTGTATTCTGAAATGCAACTATTCTTTCTCCAACTTGGTTTTGGACAGAATGTCTTAGGGTAGCTGTTAACAAAGAAATTGATGACAATTAACTCCCATTTCTCAGAATTTCAGCATTCTTTGAAAGTGTTTATCATACTCAATCTTCTAAAAATCCTTAAGGCATACTACAGTGTAGAGGTTGGCAAACTTTTTCTATAGAGGTCCTGATAGTAGCTTATTTCGCTTTTGAGGGCCATCAAATTTCTGACACAACTACTCATCTCTGCTGTTGTAATAAAGACTCACCCATAGACAATACATGAATGAATGAGTATTTATGTTCCAATAAGACTTTTAAAAATAAAATTAGGCAGCAAGACTGATTTGACATAAGGGTCATAATTTGCTAACCTGTGGTATAGTGAAAGGAGTTCAACTAGAGTTTGATTATGGCTGTGCCATTCTAGTTGGGTAGTTTTAGGAAAGGTATTTAATTTAGATTTGATGTAGTTTTCTTATATATAAAATGGGGATAATAAAACCTGCTTCACAAGACTACTATGAAGAGTAAGCTATGTAGCTAAATATAGCAAAATATCTGGCATCTAATAGATGCCTAATAAATGGTGACTATAATGATTCTTATCATTACTGTAGTATTTTAAACATTTATCTTAGTTGTTTTTAGGTTGTTTGTTGTCTAACTAATGTATTTAGAGAAAATAAGTGCTGCTGAGGGCAGCTGGAACTGTTTTGCTGGTTCGTCATTGAAATTCTCGTTCTTGTTGGTGCTTATTTCATAATTATGAAACTAATTCTTTTGAAAAGAACTTGAAGTAGAGCAACAAGAACTAAGAGAGAACTAATACCATTCTCTCTCACTTCTTATTGCTCTACTTCAAGTTCTTTTGAAAAGAATTACATAGATATGGGTGCATGTGTTTATTTATTTTCCTTGTCGGGTAATCGTGAATATGTTGATTGGTGTCAAACATGAGTCTCACCTATCCCCATGGCAATAAGCTTCTATTGATTTGAATTCAGACTAGCCCTGGTGGCCCTGTGAGTGGGAAAGTCTAGGTGTGTCTAGCTTGGTCTGTGGTTCCAGGAGGGGTTGGATGCACCTGTTCTACTTGTGGGATGTTGGCACCAATATAGTGGCTGCTTCTCTGAGTATTTGCCTTTGTCTTCTTTGTGAAAGGTCACTGGCTGGTTTGAGCTATTGGGCTGTTTATGCCACATCCTGTGCATGCCACACTGGCTTTCTTTCTGTGTGTTTCTAGAGATAAGTTTGCCTCATAGAAGTCAGACTCTGTGGCTTTTTATCATTATAGATTTTTCTAGAAGGAGAAGAGGCCATGATCACATCTGAGGATCCTGAGTCATTGTAGACATGTACTGAATTAAAGACAATTTTTTGACTAAAGGAGAATTGCATCAATCACAGTGAAGGAGATGCCACAGGACAGGGCCTGGGGTGTTGGCTTAGCCACAGATGTAAGGGCTACAGTTAACAGACAACTTTCAGTTTCCACTATTGGAAGGGATGATCAGTCCTTCCCTCCTCTATTTTCTTGAGCCTCGTTTTTCACCCTTCTTTTTCTGTCTCCTTTCTTATCATGAAGAATAAAGACAAATGATAACAGATCTACCTTAGGCTGATATAGGGCAGGGAATCCATTTAATAACAAAATGTGGGTCAAAATTCACTTTTCTCCTTTTGAATTGAAATTATATTGTGCATGGGCTAATTAGATTGAATGCTGTAAACATGAAGATAATGCTTGTAAAGTAGCTACAGAGAAAGAGAAAAAGCCTAAAACAACCAGTAGTGCTTAGGACCAATAGTATATGTCTTTACACACTACATTTGAATAATACTGTAAGACACAATTTTTTGATAGGTTAAATAGCACATCTAAGCCCCCCAAAATTATTAAAAAATTGTCATTATAATTCTAGAGGTATAACAACAGTGTGTAAGTTGCATCAAATAACAAAGTTAGTCTACAACCTAAATTGTTTCGTCCTGCTTTTTTCACTTCTATGCGTATTTTTTTACTTCCATGCTAGAGCTACCTCATTCTTTTAAAATTGTGAGATATTCTATAATTTATTTGTATTCCCCTATTAATATATTTTTAGCTTATTAGTTTACTTAAAAAGATTTATGTTTGCCTTCTAATGTCAAAGTTAGGAGTCGTGTCCATTTAACAGGTGGTGTTTTCTTGTGTAACTCCTCTGCCTTCATGCAAACCTTTGAGAACCATCTCTTGAAACAAGGCTAAAATGCCTTTGGAGAGGTATTATAGATGATCATATCTACTTTGTGCCTATTTCCATGACTTAGCTGCATTAGAGGCCCAGCTGTATACGTGTAACTCAAAATCCACCAAAAGTAATACTGTGGTTAGATTCTGGTCAAACAAGTTGCCATTAATCCAGATGTAGGATGGGATTGAAAGGTGGCTCTTCCACACCCTGACATCAATGTACCAATTTGGCTCTGTGCATTCTTTCTCCCCTTCTCCCTTTACCACTGTCATATAATTGTTTGTGTACATGTCTGGTTTTGTCACTATGCTGATGGCAAGGATCATGCATGCCTTATTCATATTTGTGTTATTCAAGGATTCTACTCTGAGTTCTATTATGGGGCCTGGCCTAAAGTTGTTGTTCAAGAAATGTGTGTTAGAGAAATCATACATAAACTAGAAATTCTCATTTGGATTCCTGTATCTGAACAACTAACTTTCAGCTTCTTCAGTGGGATAAAGAAGAAAAATGGGGTTTAAAGTACATACTCTTCAGTATTAATGTAGAATTTAACAGCTGCCATCCAAGTGCAGAATCCTCTGTAGTTTCCCAGTGTTAACCTCACTTCTATCTCTAGCCGTGTCTCAATGCTGGGTGACTCTCTCCTGGCATGTTCTGGCAAGACTACCTGTTTTGCGTAATCTACATCGGCTTCTAGTTTCCACAAGAATTGTTTATATGCATTTAATTTTAGCTCTTGGGCTATAACATGTCATTGTTCTTTTTACTTATCTCCTCTTACTTTTGGAAACAGGGCAGGCATCTTTAATACTTGCTGTTCCTGTTTAGTGTGCTCTTAGATTAATTTTAGCTTTGCTCTTCAGCTTTCATGACACTTCAAGACATTTTCCAGTCATATTTCCTGTACAAGAAAATACAGACTATGTCACCACAAAGGGAAGTGGAGATTGGGGGGCATAATTTAATTAATTCAGGGAACTCATATTTTGGTGTGAATAGAAGTTAAAGCAAGATATTTGGATTAATTTACCTCATTTGGTTCTATATTCAATTTAGAGGATAACACATTAAGCTTTTATTCAATTTTATCTGTTACGGTCACAGTGAATCTGGAAAAAAATATATCTGTGTCTTAGTTTTCATATTTAGGGGAAAATGAATACCCTAGAGAATAATAATAAATGTTAGGGAAAATAATGTTTTCCTAAGAGTAGGCAATGAAAACCTGAAGGTACTCAAAGCAGTCTTGCACAAGTGCTTTGAAAAGCCTCTTGCACAATTTTATTTCTTTATAGTACTTACACAATCATATTTCATAATGACTTGCTATAAACAATGTTCTCGACAAGAAGCTTAAAGATGCAAAACTGAAGGAAGCACTTTTGGGAGAAAATACTTTTATGTTTGCTTACTTCTACACTACAACAGACATAAAATTATGGATTTTTTTTCAGTGCAATTTTCATATGTCAGTTCTAGGAGACAGGAAATGTGAAACACTGTAGGAGGTATGAGTTTGCCACCTAGAGGAGAGAGGTGAAATTCAACTTTTCTCCAATTTTTTTAGTATAATTCATTAATTTGTTTGATTATTTACTCATTTAATTATTCAAAAATAATTATCTACCAAGCTTAACTATTTTGCCAGCGCAGATTTGATAAATCTGTTCAAGATTTATGAGCTCAAAGAAACCACAAAGTGCATCTTACTTTAATTGCTCAGCTGCCTCTTTTAAAAATCTTTTACTTTTAAGAAAGTATAGCACAAATATCTGAACAATTCTAAATATCCATACTTGGGATGGATATTACTTTGAGCTCTTGCACTATAATAAAACTTTATTCTTTTGTACTAATTCAGTCCTTTTACTGTTTCTTTTTTAATGTTTAAGAAACAAGTTGGATATGGACAAAGAAGTAATTTCTTCTGTCAAGGAACCCACAGGATAATAGGTTAGTGATAGAGACCAACAATGCTGATGCATTTTTAATGACGGAGATAATGTCTAGAAAAAAAATCCATTATTTGGTAAAGACAAAGTATGCATATATATTCTTTTGTTTCAATTATTTTTAAAGTTAAAAAACAATTATTTATCTCCTTTTGTACTACAAGCAATATCTGGTATAGTGTATGCATAGTAAGTATTCTAGAAATAGTAATTTCATTGTTAATTTGATTATGTTGGAGTGGAACTTACTCTGGAAGAGATCCTAACTTTCATTTATCTGAGAAAATTTCCAATTAGGACATGGAAATTTTTTCCTTGTCAATATTTATTCTTAATGGGTTTAGAATTTTAGAAAATGGGTTTAGGGATTTAGAAATTTCTTTACTAAATAATTCTACGGAACAGTACCTTAAAAATATTCAAAATGACAAAAACTTAAAATGACATCTAATTTTTTGAGGCCAAGAATCATTAAAAAGGGATCCAAAGCTTTAGACTTTGTTGCTCGGTGGAACTGGAATCATTAATATCTCAGTCAGGGGAAGCCATGTCAACTTAGTGGCTTAATTTCCTGTGAGCTTCCCATGTTCTCTCCCTGCAAGGATCACCTCAAATCCCTCAGTAGTCCTGTCTTTATGAAACTGGTATAATTTTTCTTTTCACTCTTGTCCTTCACCTTCCTGTGGCAACAAGAGTCAATTCTCCATATATAAATACTCGGCCCCTGTTTTAGCTGTGTCTTAATTGTGCAACATCTGTTTACTCTGTGTTTTAACATCTGTGTGGATAGCATTGTTGTTGTAATATTTTGACTGTAAGCTTCTAGGAGGTAGAGGCCAGCATTATTTTCTCCATTTTTGGAATGAGAAAATACAGATCACCACAATCAAAGTAGAATGGCAGCTTATAGTAGATATTTGGATAATTTATATAGTCTCTTAAAAAAGCTTTTTATTATATTATAGTGAGAAGTGGCTGAGCAATTAGCTATGGCACACTGCGTGGTTTTTCTGACCTCTCAGCTCCTAAAGAAACTTTGCCAAATCTTCAGGCCCTCAAAATTTTTTCATTCCATTTGTTATGGGCTGAATTGTGTTCCCTCGAAATGACTATGTTGAAGTCGTAACTCCTAGTGCTTCAGAATGTGACCTTATTTGGAAACAAGGTCATTGCAAATATAATTAGTTAAGATGTGATCTTACTGACATAGGAGAAGCTCCTAATCATGGTGTCCTTATAAAAAGGAGAATTTTGGCCATAGAGACTTGCACTGGGAGAATGCTGTCTGAAGACTGGAGTTATGCTGTTAAAAGTCACAAAATTAACAGAAGCTAGGGAAGAGACCTTGAATAAATTCTTCCCTGTAGCCTTGAGGGAGAGGATGGCCCTGCCAACTGCTAATCTCAGACCTCTAGCTTCCAGAGCTGTGAGACAATTTCTCTTGTTAGGCCACTCAGTTTGTGGCACTTTGTATAGCAGTCCTAGCTGACTAACACACCACTCTAACTGTTGATCAAGGCAAGAGCCTGTGATCATGTATTATCTTGCTTATTCCTTATCAGCATTCTATGGTGTGGATATTAGTGCCATCTATATACAAATTAGGAAATGGAGCCTCATAGAAATTAAATGACAAGTTCAAGGTGTCATGGCTATTTCATTATAGTGCCAGTGTTTGAACTCAAATGAATTTGACTCCAAAACATCATTACTCTACTCAATTCTAGTTCAATCCAGATGTTCACAAACAATGAGACTATAGTGGAGATGTGGGTGGTGGGTTGAGAAGGAGATCATAACCAGCATCAGACTGTCAATGAAGCAGACTGGGAGAAATTTTATGAAGCCAAGCAGCTGTGCAAGGTACAGTAGAGATGGTCAGATTGTTCATGTATATGGATTCTGTCTTCTGAGGAATGAACTCCTTGATATTCCTGAGTTAGTCCAGTTTAGGCAAGAGTAAACAGAAGGTAAACAGAAGATTGGAGACTGTGTATGTGCACGAGTGCCTCCTTTGTAGCTGGATGTCTAACATCATGATAGCCACACTCACATGAATATAGAGATATACAATTTACAAATTAATGTAACATAAAACTCTCATGCAGTCTGATTTCATCTTATTGACATTTCTGTCAGACAGTCAGTGTTAGCATCTTAATTATATAAATGTGGAAACTGAAATACTCAAGAAGTTCCCTGACTTCTCAGGCCACACGGTAAGCTTTGGTGCCAGAATGTATCTCTAGGCTTTCTCATCTCAACCCAGCATTCATTATACTATTGCTCACTGCCTGTAGAATCAGATTTGATTTCTCTGACTTT
This sequence comes from Pongo pygmaeus, assembly GCF_028885625.2. Classification (NCBI taxonomy): domain Eukaryota; kingdom Metazoa; phylum Chordata; class Mammalia; order Primates; family Hominidae; genus Pongo; species Pongo pygmaeus. Next base: position 35,358,421 of record NC_072386.2, on the reverse strand, counting down.
TCTTAGTCACTTCTGTGGTTTTGTACCACTCCCTCTCTTACTAAATAACTGCCTGCAAAAGTAAAAATTTCCATGAAAACAGAAAATAAATGTACCAGAAATGTTGATGGTATAAGAGATAAAACTGGGATAAAGAGAAAATGTGTTGGAAAGTGGTGTCCTTTAATGCAACAGAAAAGTATATTGGGAGAAAAAGAAAAGAGAGAAAAGTAGACAATCTGAAGTGGTGAGAAGAGCAAATGCTACAGATGTACCTGAACCTCTTCAGTAGGTGTGATCCTGAAGAGTTGTGTATAACAACAATGAACAAAAATAAAATGTACTGTGGAAATTGTCTAGCTGTTGAGATCCTACTGTGCGATATTTTTCAAAGTGAAAACTCCAATCAACCCTAGCTTGTTTATGGAGAAGACTTTGCCCCACTGTACCCAGAAAGTTTCTTGACAATATCACACATGCATAATAACCCTGAGACAATTTTTGTTTACCAGGAAAACATATAAAAGGGAACGTTAAACTTTGTCTAGTTCTACTGCATAAACATGTGATAATGTGCATGGTGACCTTCTGTTGTAAATGGAGAGTTAAGCTCTCTGAATCTACTGCTGAAAGGTGAAAACACTTTCTTAGGGCTTTGAACTTCAGTTGAAATCTTACTGAAAAAACACTACAGACTGTATTTTCTTTACATTTGAAGATACTTTACATAAAAATCTAAAGCAATTTGACTTATGTTTTCATCTACTTGAGAAGGAAACTCACAGACTCCAAAGCAACTGTTGTCTGTTTTGAAAAAAAATTCAGAAATCACCAGAAGCAATAGGGAGTGGCCTTGATTCCTGTTCTTTTATTTATGGGTAGCTAAAGTTCATATTTCTCAACATACCATAATCTCTGTGTAATTGGCCAAATTCCATGGTGGATAATTAGATCTAGCTTACCAGGGCAGATTTGGATGGTGAGAGCAGTCACACTGTTCTGGGAATATGTTAGCCAAGTTTACTGTGTTTTACATGAGTTGACAGTCTCACCTCACTTGCTGAAGGACTAGCCCAGCAGGTTCTACGGGTGAGATCACTGCTAGCTCATTCACTGCTGGGCCTGGTAGGCACAAGAGGCCAAGAAATAAATAATGTGAATTTGGGCTTCAGAAGTTCTCTTTCCTGTTTTCTTTCCTAAACCCTTTCTTCTACCAGCTGTCTAGGGGCCAAAACATTTATTCATATGTTTATTAACTAATTCAACAAATATTTACCAACCATGTTTCAGGCACTGGGCACTAGAAATATAATAGTGAACTAGATATTTTCTGCCTTCAAGGGTCTATGAACAAACAATTATAATATTCTGAAAAATATAACAATTCACAGAGCTCAGTAATCCAAATCCTTATTATTTCTGTCTTCAAAAAGCAGAAAGTGAAAAATGTCTCCATTCATGCTGTCTTTGGATGTCTTCAGAATGTTGTTTCACAAGTACTCAGACCCAACAGTGAGATTTTAAAAATTGTCCATAATATTAACCTTGGCATTATTATGTTAAAGAAAGCAAAACAGATATCACTGAATTTACTTCTCAAAAAAACCTTACGTTCCTGCAAAAGTTTCTTGAATTCTGACTCTTGTCACGCAATCACAAGAATGGCTATACTTAAACCCTTCTAATCAATTATATCCTTAATATGTATGACTGAATGATGTGTTTTCATGACTATGAAATGTATACATGTTTGGAAAATCTATTCACAATAGAGTTTTATGATATTCCTATTAACAGGCTGTCATTGTAACACTGTTTATGCAGGAATTGTAATTCTATCTGTTTTTATTTTTAGCATCTTTTCTCTCCATCCCCCAAATTGTAAGGAACTATCAGGTCTGTATTTTATTGGGTTTTGAAGTTTTAGGTTATTTGTAGTTATAATAGCCATATCAATTATTCATTGAGCAAACATGTATTGAGTGCTACTATGTGCTTAGATTTTTCCAATGTTGTGAAGGATAATTGGCTAAAACTTTTCCACTTTTATTAGTAATTTGAGAGTTTTTTTTCTCCACAGATTTTAGTCACTGGTAAAGGCTGTTTCATCCTCATAGATTTTTTTTCTACAGTAAGAAACATATGATGTTGAATAAGGTATGAATTACAAATTAAGGCTTTTCCACATTTGCTGCCTTTATAAGATTTTTTTTCTTCATCAAAATCTATTCACACACACACACACACACACACACACACACACACACGTGCTGTTTTGATTATCTTCAAATATATCCAGTGTTCAGTTCTTGGGCACATATTAATATACTTGCCTAGATGAAGACTATGTGTCCTCAGGAATTTATAATCTAGCAGGTGAAAGATTTTCTTCTTTCAAAATGTGACTCTGCTTCCCCACTCCTTAGTTTGTGAAAGCAGTTGTTTACGCTTTATTTCATTGTTTTCCAAACTTTAGTTATTTATGTACCATCTTCATGATTATGCTATTCACATACCACCTATACTATTATGCTTCTGAAAATATACTATGATTTTCAACTTAATTAAATTTGTTTAATAATAACAATATCTGTTACATCACTAGGTTGATGTGCTAGTTAAAAGTTTTTAAATATACTTTAATATAAATATGTTACTACTAAATTATTTTTTTGTCTGTATGCACCCAAAATCTTGCCTTTAGTAGTACTACACATATCATGCTTTGGGAAACTCTATCCTTGAGATTCACCTTCAAGCGTGAGGAATGGCAAAAGAAAATACAGAAATAATGATAGTAACCATAGCAATGGTAATAAGAGCTATTATTTATTGAGGACTTTAAGCATGTCATTTAATTTTATCTTATTTTATCTTCACAACAAATTTTAGACATGAATATCAGATAAATATGAAGCAAAAGGGCAGGAAAGAAGGAACAGTGGAAGTCAAACTTTTTTTTGCCTAGGTCAACTATAATTAACACGACCAGATGTTTTAGTATTTGTACTTTATTTTTAGTCAGCTCAGATTTCACATCTGACTATTTTACAAAAATTTGGATGTGATGGTGGCAGATTAACATAATTACTTTTAGCAATTATTATGGGACAAATTAGTTAAAGATTGTAAAATGCCTAGAAACAGAGTAGAATATCCTAGTAGGATATCCTAGAATATCCTATAATTAAGTTATCAAACAATTACTCTGATTATTTTTCACAGTAGTTCAATTAAAGTGTAACTTTGGGTCTGTTAGTATACATGAGTGTGAATGCTCTGGAGATTTATCTTTGACTTTCCTGTGTAAGTTCATATATATTTTTGTTATTATCCTGTAAATAACTGAATTATAGTACAGTGATTCTGTAAAAAACACTTTAATTATTAATATTCTTTGGTGTGAAGTTCACATTAAAAATTGTTATATTTCCAGAACCTGGTTTTTACCTGTGAAAGTCAATGCATCCTTCTTTTAATCCTCTGCATTGGTTTTGTATAGCTTGATGAAATATGACATGCTTCTCCTCCCTCCCCCTCCTTCCTGTGCCTGTATCCCCACCATTTTTTTTCTATTCCTCTTGGTATCTGGACTTCTTTTTCTGCCAAATGAGTCAGTAAGAGAGGAAATGTTAAACCCACATTTGTCATCTTGGCTGGGAAAGAAGTTTGAAGGCAAAAGGTGCCTGAATATGTTTCACTAGGATGCTGACACAACCTTTTTGACTCTTTCCTGAGAATACTACTCTATATTCAAGTTATAAAGTGCTAAATGATCCATTTCCACCATGCATACATTTCACATGATCAATACTTATTTTATAACTTTTTTCTTTGAGGAGAAGTATTTTTTTTTGGAAAAATATTATTTATTTGTGTGTGTGTGTGTGTGTGTGTGTGTATGTATTTATTTTCTTTTAATATGTGGTCTCCCTACACAAAGGATTTGATTTTATAAACAGAAGCAATAAGATTAAGAGGATAAAGGAAAAATAGGAGAAGGGGAAATATGAGTAACATGATAAGGTAAAAATGAATTACTTGTATTCTAACATAGAAAAGCTACTACCTGTTGAGTGTTTATTATATATTAGACATTTAACACTAATCAAAATATCTAATCTAATGAAGTAATCACTGTTTTGAATTTGTTTAGATTTAGTAGATGTAGAAACTGAGACTTAGAGAGGTTTATTTACTCAACTCCTCACTGCTAATTACTGGTGAAAGTAGAATTTGAATCCTCTGGTTTTCTCATCCAGCACATCATCACTATAACCCTTATAGTTTGCTTTTGGCACAAGTATTCATTATTAATGGAAATGCATAGTATTATCTCAGCAAATGTACAAATAGTTTAGCTTCACTAAACTAGTCAATTTTTTTTCTAAGCATCAATGCTTAGGAAGCAAAATAGGCTGGGGGAACAGTAGTTGTACTGGTGGCAGCTGTGGTGCTGATGGAGGAAGTGGTGGAATGCATAGGCTGCTCATGCTTTTTGTCACAATGAAGGTCAAAAAGTAGATCACTTAAAGTCTAAAGTTATCCTTGGGGGTCATATTCTTCACCAAAAACTAAATAAACATATAGAGTTAGCAGTATGCTATGAAAGTAAAGATATAGCACTATAAAATTCTACCATAAAGTAAATTGTTGAAGAATGTGATCCGAGCTCTTCAAAATGCTCATAAATCAGAAGGTGCATTTATTAAACAATATTTTATATGTACCTATAATAATACAATACTATACTACACAAATTGGCCTAAAATGAATTCACTTGCTATATTAAATATTAAACATTAAACAGGCAGAAACTTTGTTTGCACTGGTCTTAGAATATAAGAAGAAAACTTGGCACAACCTGAATAGTTGAGGTCTCTTGAGAAACCCTTCAGCTTCTTTTCCTCCAAATAAATTTCTCTGTAGCAAATGGAAGCCATCCAAATGATTCCCTGGCTACCTCAAAGTACTGTAATTTGTCTACTTCACAAAGTAGAGGGCTATATCTAGCAATAATTCAAGAAAAATGCAGTGACTCCCATTATGTCTTAGGCACTATGCTAGGAACTTTATGCATATCATTTTGTTTGATTTTAATAGCAACTTCATGAAATAAATCATCATAATAAATCACTATTTCAGATATTGAGAAACCACAGAAAGAGAGAAGTTAAATAATTTTCCTGTCAAAGACCACATCAATGATGAAGCCAGAATTTGAGCTCGTGTACTTAACCACTGGACTGCCTGTCTGCCCTGTCAAGGAACTGCTAAGGTTGTCATAGAGTCTTGACTGTGTATAGCTAGTTCTCTGAAGAGAGAAAAAGGGCAGGAGGATCTGGGGCATAGGTTTAAATCAGGCATTGGCATCTGTACTAGAACTGAAAGGTGGAACTATTATTGTGTTCTAGAGTATAGATATATCATATTCAATGTATTTCTCTGCTTCATACACTATCCAAGGTGATAAAAGTGTTTATGAAGAGGGATTAGGAAATATCTGCTGTGTTTAGGTCATAGTCCAACCAAAGGATTAATTAACGTTTGCCTCTTTTTTCTCCTACATCCAGTCTCCCTTTTGATGAGAAGAGTAAGTCTCATTCTGATTCAACAGCAGAGATCAAAGAAAAGACTTCTGTTTTCTGGCCACCAGATATATGTTATCTGTGCTTAAAGAACTGAAAAACACACATCAAAGGAGAATTCTCTTGGAAAGAGAGGTAATGAGATAACAGTGAAAGAGAATGGAGATTCTTTAAATCACAGAGACCTGGGATCAAATCCTGTGATTAGCACTTTTTAGTAATGTAGCCTACTTCATTTCTTTGAGCACTAGTTTATTTTTCTGAAAATGAGGGTGATCTAAATTACGTCTGGAGTAGTAATAAAGATTAAATCCATGTGATACAGGTAAACTCATGACAATAATAGACATGAAACAAATAGTCTTTCATCTCCCTCCTTTGCTCAAGCATTGCTCTGCTCTTCTCACCTCCTTTCCCTTCCTTTTTCTTTTCTCCTCTTTGTTTTGTCTGTACCCAATAGCTTTTCCCAAGCCTTAAAACTATGTATAGGTATATTGTTGCAGCAAAATGTATGAAGGAGACACTCATTATTTGCATCCATTTATATGCTGATATAAATATTTCATCCTCACAAGTTTCAGAGGGAAAGACCAGATGCTGGTGATTTGGTGAGAAAGAAGCAACTATTTCTGTGATTTAATTTCAACCTGAGCATTAAAGAGGCACCCTTTCACTACTGTTGGTAACTCCATGCTTCCAAGAACTAATGAGCTGAAGAACTTAGCACTTGTGATGGATTAGTCAAGCAAAAATTAGGAAGTGAGTAATCTATAACATTATAGTACATTACAAATGCTGAAATATATTATTATTTATTATGATTCTTATAGCTCATTTATGCTGTATAAAATTCCTTCCGTCATTTTATGAAGATGTTACACATATACATAACAAAACTTAGCTAATTAGATACAAAGAATATAGAACCAAATAACTCTTTTCTAAATATTTTCCCTTTAAGGAGGTTTTGCAATCCAGCTTTGCTGTGGTCAGACACTGTTGATGAGAAAACTTTCTTTTTCTTTCTTTTTTTTTTTTTTTTTTTTTTTTTAAGACAGGGAATCATTCTGTTGCCCAGGCTGTAATGCAGTGGCACAATCATGGCTCATTGCAGCCTCAACCTCTTGGGCTATAGTCGTCCTCCTGCCTCAGTCTTCTAAGTAGCTGGGACTACTTGGTGTGCACTCCCATGCCTGGCTAATTTTTGTATTTTTTTTTTTTTGTAGAGATGGGTTTTCAACATGTTGCCTAGGCTGGTCTCGAGCTCCTAGGCTTAAGGTATCCACCTGTCTCAGCCTCTCAAAGTGCTGGGATTACAGGCATGAGTCAGTGCGCCTGACCTGGATGAGAAAATATTGAGTTGGAAACCCAAAATATGACATAAATAATTGGTATATTTTAGAGCTGGATTTCAACAACTTTTCAACACTGTCATCCTGTAAATGTCTTTCCATCCTAATCCCATTGCCCATGCACTCAGCAGAAGTGTGTGCCTCTAAGGTGGATGCTGGTATGAAATATCTCAGCTGGGGCAGGCTCTGAAAGGGAGAGATCTGGTTAAAGTGCTCATACCAAACAAAGCTCCTCATCATGCTGGCCTAACTCTCCCAATCCTGCATTTCTCAACAAAACTTTTTCTTCTTCTCTTTCACATAACTCCCGTGGAATAATTTCCATTGAATTGCATGGAAGAGGCTGTTCATGGGGTTAGTCTGGCAGTTGAGAGGTCTCCATTGGATTTTTTCATTTTGCAATCAGTTTCATACATGTACATACATACTTTTCTTGGAGTCATAGTTCATTCTCAGGTCTTTTAGAGTTAAATATCTTTCATTTCTTCTTTTAAGGTCTTACTTTCTTTTTTTTTCGAGTTTCATGGGAGATAACCAGTCACCAATCCAATCCATGTCAGGGGAAAAGTACAACAAATGAATGAAATTTGTAACCACCTTGGATGATGGAATAAGACATTTGGGAGAACACAGGAGAAGTGGGGAAGTTAAGGAGGGATGGCTCTGTGAAAATTTTTCATTACTCTTGCCTGAGGTCTACTCTTCCTTGTCATGTTGGTGGCTGTTTTGACAATGAGAAGTATTTAATGGCAAGCTTAGTCTTCTTATTTGAAAATGGAAATCATAACAGTTCTTGCCTCATAGGGATAGTGTGAGACAAATGAAATAATCCATGTAAGAGGTATAGTACTATGCTTGCCATTCTTTAAGAGCTCAACAAATATTTGCTTTTTACCTATTAGTATCAATCTTAATTCTAAAATTCTATTATTTAAATATTTTCCAGTGGTGTTTCTAAATAATATCTAATGACTAGGCTAATACACTATGTGGTTCTTCTAGGGTTCAAGCATTATTGTTAGGTGTGCTGGAATCCTTTCCCGAGTCAGTACTGCTTTCTAGAACAGAACCGGGGAGATCTATTTGGAATGTATCTAACTCCAAAGAAACCATCAGAGGTAATAGGTAGGGGATATGAAACAACCTTTTAGATATGAACCCTAATTGAATAAAAGTTGCCAAACAGCTATTCCCAAACATCTGAAGAAGAGTTTTAGTCTAAATGGAATGGCTGGAGAGTACAGGAAGAGTTCTTTCCTACTCTGTCTAAACACAAGCCTCTGTGACATTTATCAAAGTAATGCAGCCCTTTAAAGCTGGGTGTAAGTCCCAAAGGTGCTTTCCTCATGAAGCTTCTTTTGTCCTCTGCTTTTAGAACTCTTTCTGCACACTGCATCCTCTATGTCACCCTCCAGTACATCTGCTCTTACACAACGGGCCCCACAGGGACTGGCCCACACACCAGCCAGGGCACATGGGCCAACTTCTAACAGCAAAAGGAAATGCTAAATCCTAGAGTAGGGGCAGATGAGAAAAATGGCGTTCTTCAGAGAACTAGGATGACTCACATTAAGATCAAGGGCCCTGAAGTAAGACAGACCTGAGTCTGAATCTCAATTCCAACAATAAATTTGTTTATACATTTAAGGCATCATGTATAGTATTGTTAAATAGATACTTTACAAGATTGTAACTAAGAGGAATCAAAATAATGTCTGTAAAGTGTTTCATAGATTGGCCAGCATATAGTAAACATTTAATAATTAGTAGCTATTATTAATTTTCCTTAAGATATTTTTTTCTGGCTTCCTAGCAATCATAAAATTTAGTCTTGTGTAGACTCCATGGCTAGGACTTGCAGAATTAAAAATGGTCTGAACAATTTAGACATTGCCTTTTTTTCCTCAAACCAAGGGGTGAATTTTTATTCTAAACTATCCAGATTGTCCATATCACTTAACCAGTCAATTGCTAAGTCTGTAATTCTCTTTTATGCAATTGGGAAACATTAAAAAGTTGAATGTATATGCTGTACACATACATGCACACACATAGACTTAAGTACATAAATGTGTATATACATTTTATAGCACTTAGCTCATCTGTTCTTTCCTATGACCTTTTCTGTAATCCTGTGAGGTAGGTTTTATATTATCCTATTTTATGATTAAAGGAGAAGGGAACACAGAAAAGCAGCCTGGCTTGGCCAGAGGCCTTGCAATTGACTGCGTATAGAGCCAGGGAGTCCTGACCCCTTTTCAGTTTTTCTTCCTCTGTACTGCTGTGATGACTGTGGAAGTGAAATACTTCTTTGGCTGCCAAGGAAGTCCCAGCTGAAAGGTAACCAAAGGAAAGGAGTATTTGGGAGCAGCATAGCTGAAATCCAGTTAACAGTTAAAATCCCATTGGGCAATTTCTCCTTAATTGGCAACAGGAATTGCTGTCACTGTCCTGTCTAGCCACTTTCAAACAGTGGGGATGTTAGCAAGAGCTCCCAATGAATGCTTCCTAGGGGAGCAGTGATTGCTTTGGCTAGCTTCTGCTGTAGCAGTTTTCTGGCGGTGAAAAGTCTGTACTAAGACAATTGGAGGTGGTAATCATTTTCTAATAACCACCTCAGGCTTTTGGCACCTAATTCGCTGGCACTGTCTAGGGAAGCTCCTTATGCTACCTCATGCTTCTTGTCATGTCAATCTGCTTATCTAATTTTGCTGGGAAATCTGGTATCACCCTTCAAATAATTCACCTCAGTGGGATCCAGTATGTGCCCTGCAAAGTGCTCAAGGAAGAATCTGATCGGCTCTGACAAGCAAACAGCAGAAAGAAGTTTGAAAAAATGGCTACCGTTTTTGCAGCTTTTTCACTGTGGTTCCATGGTGTTTGAAATCAGAATGTAATATTGAGTTAATGACACAAGGAAACACTTGGATGTTCATATTGTCTACTTGGTTTTCATGAACCTCACATGGACTGGCTTCATCCTGTTTCAGAGTCCATTCAACTGTAATTTCCAGTCTACTTCCTGTGCAGGCCTTCCTCTGGTTTGTGGGCTGTACATTTCAGCCTGCTCCTTTAAGGGGCCCCCTGAGCTGAAAATGAAAGAGACTTTGTGTTGCTTCTGCTACCTGCTTACCGTCCAATCCCAATCTCAGGTTTTCTTTTTCTATTTTTTAAACCCGTGTAGCACTTTTCCAACTAGTGTGTAGTTTTTCTTTCAATTCTCTGCTCTTCACAGTAATTAAACAAGAGCTAGCCTCCTTTTCCAAATCTTGTTTTTGTAATACCTTTATTCCCAAAGAGTTATGCTTATAAGAATAACATAAATGTGTTAAACTTGGTATTGATTTGATGATTTCATAAACCCCAGACTCCTTGAAATTCTGCAGGTTTTTGTGAAAGGACTTGCTTAAAATCTTTGCTAATCTACCTGAATTTTCTTCCAAAGGCAGTTATATACAATGTTCCTTAAAACTAATTCTCTAAATTTGCAATTTGGCAGCATCCTACTGGGACTCTAGAGGGTTGATAAATCATGGAGAGTAGGTATTCATGTAGGAACTATGAAAGCTTTATGTAGTAAACACTACTTAAGAAGGCCTTACATTTCATAAAAAGTTGGAGATTTTTGTGGAGACTCATAAAATGCATCCTTTATGTCAGTGAAGTTTTTGCTTCTAGGTATATTATACTCACATCGAAACACTCCAGAGATTTTGTTTTCAGCCTGCATATACCATGTATATTTATTATCTGTATAGATAAACTAGACGTATACATTTAAAGGAGTTTGCATCAGCTGCTGCTAGGAAGTTTTTCTTGTGTTAGTTAAGATCCTGTGAAACAACCCTTGACATTTCACTAGCTGCACAGTTTGTAATAAAATCTATTTTAGCCTGAGGTTAAATGATGATTGTGGTCCTCACATCATGGTGGGGGATCCTGGTGGCCAGATTAAAGGAAACTCCACATTCTCATTTCTGACTTCCCTACAACCTTGTATTAAGACCTTAATTGAAAAACTTATTGCCTCTCTCGCCAAAATATTGCAAATTTTAATAGTTTCCCCTAGTGAAATTACAAGCACCATATTACTTTTATCAGTGCCCTTGAAATTTTAAGGCTGGATGGGGGGGCTTCAATGTTTGACTCATTAAGTTTTCTATATACAGAGCCCTACATGGTCCCTGGAGCATAGTAGGCATTCAGTGAATGAAATGAGTGAATGAAAAGCTAGGGTCACATTTTAGTGACCTAACTGTATATTTTCAGAGTAATGTAGTGTTTAAAAAAGGACAATGATAACACGTTTCTACAAAGAGATGCATGACAGATAACACTTCTCAAGAAGAAGGAATTTAGCTTCTGTCATTTGATCTAGGTTTTCAATTACAGAAGCATTGAGAATTTCCTGTGGCTGGATAAGGGCGAATCTTTAAGGCAAGTTGAAGACCCAGGCTGCCCATGTGGACATCAATACTCCCACAGAGCACTCTTCATGAAGAAAAGTGCGGGCTTGCTGTCTTTTCATCAAAACTCGTAGAATTTGGCTGACTGCCTGGTTTATCCCAGGACATTAGTCAGCCCACAAATCCCGCATTTGTTTATTCAGTCCAGAGCAACTGAATGCTGCCATTCTCTCATCTCCTTTGTTGGCAACACTTTGTTAACCTGAATTGAGTTCTGCAACATAAAATGAAGTGACTAATCTTTTGGGGGGTTCCCCCTCCCAGGTTCTTGTATGAGCAACTAAATCTATACACCACAAAGCCCCATGCTGTCATTTTTTTTTCATCCTGCCCCTTTATTTTGATGATTCCACATTGTAGTTCATGAAACCAATACCTTCTAGAGTGTGGCTGAACTGGCGCCAGCATTAAGAAAAGGAGGTTCCAAACTTTTTAGTTTTGTGAGAAAATGTTAGAGGAAGAGGGAGGTTAGGTTGATTATTTATACTTATGTAATCTTCTGTGAATTTGCAGTAGTTATCACCTTGTACTCTCAAAAGTTTTCTAGCTCTGAGTATGTGAGTCTGAAAGTGCAGGAAGTAGGAATCTTAGCACAAAACAACCAGTTTGGATTATCACACAATTAATATGGGACGGAGCTGGAGTATGGACCTGAACAGAATGTATATTCTTTATCACGAGGTTATTTATCTATCTACAGATGTCTGGAAAGACCTGGGCTTTTTTAGCAAAAGTTTGAGAATCTAGGTTTCTAAGTTTCCATTGACCATGAAAGAGTGATTAGTTTTAGAAGACAGTTGGGGGCAACATTGTGCAAGACAGAAGAGGGGATGAAGAAAATCATAAAGCTGAACATGTTTGCCATAGGCCCAGGCTGTTTTTCAGCATGTTTCACCTAGCAGTTTGGCAGATAATTCTCAGTGATCATTAGGTCTGTGGAAATTCTATTTGGTTTATAAAGTTTTGGCCCTGACTATGTGTACCATTGATAACTTGTTTTTCTCTCTCTTTCTTCCCTTTTCCTCCAACTCGTAGCCAGAGCTACCTTCCAGATGACTTATTTCTACCACTTTATTTCTTTCCAATGTAAGAGAATGCAAGTATATGCTGATGTTTGGAGCAAGAACATTCAAAAATTTTCTTATTAACGTAACTTCTAATGGAAATACAGTGTACTACTATGGTGTGTACAAAGAAGAAATAGCAACATATATTTGTTTTAGACCTGATTGCTGTCTTTTATTCCTTAGGTCCTCCTTGATGTCTTGTAGACTGTCACTAGCTAATTGTTACAGCCACCGAAGGAAAAAATAAGGATTTTTACTTAGGACATACATAACAGAAAAAGAGATGGTTTAGCAAAAAAGCATAGGCTTTGCAATAAGGCAGCCTTGAATTAAAAAAAAAAAAAGTTAACTCATAACTAACTGTGTGACCTGAGATAAGTTACTGACCCTCTTTAGGGCTGAGGGTCCTAATCTGTAAAACGGAAATTATAATAATAACCTTAGCTAGCATTTATTGTGCACATACTATAAGCTGGTGATAAACAATTTATACACACTATCTCATTTAATCCTCACAACAATCCTGTGAGATACGTACTATTATCATTTCTATTTTACAGATGAAGAATCCAGATATAAGAAGTGAAGTTAAGTAACTTTCTCAAGGTCGCACAGCTACCATATGATGGAGCTGAAATGTGAATCTCTGCAGTTTGACGCCAGAGTGCATGCTCTTAGTCGCTACATTTGTCTACAAATCTAAAACACATAAGACACATAGGAGGTACTCAGTTAGTGGTATCTATTATTAAATCAGACTATAAATAATCAGCAGGCAATACTTGACAGGCTGCAAACAATTTCTTAGGATTTGTGGCAATACTAATAATTATAACTGATTATGAGCGTACCTTGTGTCAGGCATTTCTTTTCATAGTATTTCAGTCATTGTTTAAGAGATTTATTCTTATTTTTATTTTTCTAGTGAGAAAACTGAGGCTCAAAAAAGCCAACAAATTTGTTTAGGATTACAAAAATATCAAATGATAGGATTGAAAATCAAACCCATATCCTTCCTATGTGAAAACCTGTGTTCTTTCTGCTGTTTTTATTTTTTATTTTTATTTTATTTATTTTTTATTTTTATTTATTTTATTTTATTTTTATTTTATATGCCTTTTTATTTTTATTTATTTTACTTTATTTGTTGTTGCTAGTGTTTTTTTCTTGAGACAGAGTCTCACTCTGTCTCAGCTCACTGCAACTTCTGACTCCCGGGTTCAAGCAATTCTCCTGCCTCTGCCTCCCAAGGAGCTGGAATTACAGGCACCTGCCACCATGCCTGGCTCACTGTTGTATTTTTAGTAGAGATGGGGTTTCACCATGTTGGCCAGGCTGGTCTCGAACTCCTGACCTCAAGTGATCTGCCTGCCTTGGCCTCCCAAAGTGCTGGGATTTACAGGCATGAGCCACCACACCCGGCCTGCCTGATTTTTAAAATTATCAAACTCATATTTGTTATTTATCAGATGCCTCTGCCACTTTATTTTTTAAAAATTTATTTATTTTTATTAAGGTATAGTTAACAAATAAAAATTCTATATATTTATTGTGTACAGTGGAATGTTTTGATATATGTATACATTGTGAAATGGTTAAATCAAACTAAGATATCTGTGACCTGATATGCATGCCATATTTTTGTGGTGAGAACATTTATGATCTACTCTCTTAGCAATTTTTAATATTCTGCTGTTTGACTTTTAACCCAAGGCTTGGATTAGGAGAGTCTTTGTAGCTTAGTTTTAGGTTCAGGGATAACAAAAGTTGTTTTATCCTTTGGGCTTTTGCAACTTGCCATTTTCATAATGAAGATCTGGGGGAAAAATTAGTTTAAATGGTTTTTAAAATAGCCATTAGCTCAGGACATATTCAGCCAAGGCAGGATGAGTAGTTTTGCCAGCATTCTCCTGTAGGTAGGTTGGTTATTTTTTGTTTTTGTTTTTGTTTTTTTGCCAGAGTCTTTTTAAAAAAGATAACTTTTAAAAAACCTTTGTTTTCTGTGATTGATCTCTTTCACTATTTTTTGTAGAGGGCCAGGAATATGAGTAAATAATTCTTGGGCTTGGGTGCAGGTGATCCACGTGCTGGCAGACAGAAATCTAAAGGGACAAAAGAGGTTGTCCTTTGAAGATACTTTTCCTGGCTTGGGTTTTATATTTTTGGATTTGATTTAGTGAAAATTTTTATTGAGGACCTACTGCATACCAGACACTCGGCTACATTATGAGAGGTTTGGGGGGCCTATAGTGGCATATAGGGAGGATGAATAAAGAATACAAACAATTATAGTACAAATCAGAATAAAATTTGGCATGCAACGGGCTATCAGATAGTATGGAGGAAGACAGCATATTTTATTAGTGGAGCTAGGAAATATGTTACAAAGTTGATGGCATTCTTGATGGGTCTTGAAGGATAGATAGATTTTTTTTTTCTTTTTTTTTTTTGAGATGGAGTCTTGCACTGTCGCCCGGGTTGGAGAGCAGTGGTGCAATCTCGCCTCCCGGGTTCAAGTGACTTTCCTGCCTCAGCCTCCTGAGTAGCTCAGATTATAGGCTCCTGCCACCACGTCCAGCTAATTTTTTTTTGTATATATATATACATATATATATGTATATATATACACATATATATATACACATATATATGTATATATATATACATATATATATATGTATATATATATATTTTAGTGGAGACGGGGTTTCACCATGTTGGCCAGACTGGTCTTGAACTCCAGACCTCATGATTCGCCTGCCTCCGCCTCCCAAAGTGCTGGGATTACATGTGTGAGACACCACACTCAGCGGATAGAGAGAATTTTGACAGGGGAGGAGGTATTCCAATGCAGAAGAATAATAGGAGCAAAAGCACAGTGGTGAGAAATTGGAGGGGAACTGTGAAAATTGCCACATAGATTAGAGGCAGGAAAATAAAGGACGGCTAAATTTATATAGTGAACGGTGAGCCACATGGACACAGGTGACTGTTTTCTCCTTTTTGAACCCCAGCTTACTCCAGAGTCACCACCTCTCATGGCTTTCTGCCAATCTTCTTGGCCACTGTTTCTCAGTCTTCTTTTCTGACTTCTCTTCCTTGGCCTGAATGCTACATGTTGAGTGATGTCAGCTTCAGTTTTCTTAACCTCTCTTTTCTTAAGTTGCTATCATTTAAATATCTTTAAATATCATCTACATCCAAGTGACCTCTAAACCAGTAATTTTATCCATGACCCATCTCCTCAACTCCAATTGTATATAAAACTGTCTACTCAACATCTTCACTTTTGATGTCTAAATCTCTATGTCCAATTTAGAATTCTTGATTCTTTGCTTTCCCTCTCTCCGGGAAATCCTGCTCTTACCAGTCTTCCCCATCTTAATTAATGAACCTGACATTCACCTAGTAGCTTAGTCCTCAAAACTAGGGATTAATCTAGATTCAGTCATTTTTCTTACTCTTGCCATATAATAACATATTATTCTGCATTTACCTCTACCCGACCCCAAATAGGTAACTGCTGTTTTTGTTATAAGATAGTAATATTTGCCTCTGAGTGTATATGAATTATTTTGATAAAAATAAATATTATTTTTAAAATATTAATTTTACAGGGATTGTCTCTTGATTTCTTTCCAAAAGTTAACTCATAAGTTGTTCAGCAGAGCTATGTATTCTTCAATATGTTATAATTTTGTTCCATCTTCCAAAAGAGCCTCCACAATCTCTTGGCTTACAGACTCAGATGCTATGGATTAGATACACAAGTACATGTTCCTGTATATCTATTATATAGTGAACATAACAATTATGATTGTGATCTTCCAAAGCTCATATTTTTAATCAAAATTAATTAAATATTCTAAGCCAAAGAATAAAGGTAGTTGCAACATCTAGTCAAAAGGATATTTCTGCTGGCCACACTCAGGAAGACATAAAGATATAGTTGTAGAAAGTGATATAGTATTGGCCAGGTGTGGTGGCTCACACCTGTAATCCCAGCACTTTGGGAGGCCGAGGTGGGCAGATTGCTTGAGCTCAGGAGTTCGAGGCCAGCTTGGGTAACATGGTGTAAACCCCATCTCTACAAAATACAAAAATTAGCCAGGTGTGGTGATGGGCACCTGGAGTCTCAGCTACTCAGGAGGCAGAGATGGAGGATTGCTTGAGCCCATGAGGTGGAGGTTACAGTGAGCTAAGATAGTGCCACTGCACTCCAGCCTCGGCAATAGAGTGAGACCCTGTCTTAAAAAAAAAAAAAAAGACAACCCAGTGATAGGCTGGGCAAGGTGGCTCATGCCTGTAATTCTAGCAGTTTGAGAGGCCAAGGCGGGTGGATCACCTGAGGTCAGGAGTTTGCAACCAGCCTGGCCAACATGGTGAAACCCTGTCTCTACTAAAAATATAAAAAATTAGCCAGGTGTGGTGGTGGGCACCTGTAATCCCAGCTACTGGGGAGGCTGAGGCAGAAGATTTGCTTGAATCCGGGAGGCAGAGGCTGCAGTGAGCCGAGATTGCGCCATTGCACTTCAGCCTGGGCAACAAGAGCGAAACTCCATCTCAAAAATGAAAACAAACAAACAAACCCAGTGAAAACCAGTATTGAAAATAGATTGCCTCTCCCTTGCTTCATGGTCTATTCTTATGTAATTTTCAAGGTAAGTTCATTTTGGCGGGTACTGACAAATTTCCATTTATTTACTTTTTTCCCTTACATTCATTTCTTCTCAGTCTCCCAATGAATGCCTTCACTGATATCCAAAGCATGAAGAGACACACCAGGGAAAAACATAGACCTAACACAGGACAAATGGAATTATTAGAAACATTTTCTAGCAGAAGAACACTATTCTGTTGCCATTTGAATCTTTGCTTCTTTCTAGGTTTGACAATGAGCCTGTCATATAAGCCCAAATGTAAACAGAAAGAGGTTGAATGAGTCACGATAAACCCAATTATGCTGTGGTAACAAACAACCTCAAAATCTCATTGGCTTAAAATATACAGAATTATTCTTACTCATGGCACATATCCATCAATCATCTGCAGGGGATCTGCTCACTGAAGTCACTTAGGAATTTGGACTGATGGAACTGCCACTTTTTGGTCACTATATGTATTAATCTATTTTCATCCTGCTGATAAAGACCCAAAACTGGGAACAAAAAGAAGTTTAACTAGACTTACAGTTCCGCATGGCTGAGGAGGCCTCAGAATCATGGTGGGAGGCGAAAGGCACTTCTTACATGGTGGCAGCAAGAGAAAAATGAGGAAGAAGAAAAAGCGGAAACCTCTGGTAAACCCATCAGATCTCACGAGACTTATTTCACTATCAAGAGAATAGCATGGAAAAGACCAACCCCCATAATTTAATTACCTCCCTCTGGGTCCCTCCCTCAACATGTGGGAATTCTGGGAGAAACAATTCAACTTGAGATTTGGTGGGGATGCAGCCAAACCATGTTATTTCACCCCTGGCCCCTCCAAATCTCAAGTCCTCACATTTCAAAACCAACCATGCCTTCCCAATAGTCACCCAAAGTCAACTCATTTCAGCATTAATCCAAAAGTCCACAGTCCAAATTCTCATCTGAGACAAGGCTAGTCCCTTCTGCCTATGAGCCTGTAAAATCAAAGCAAGCTAGTTACTTCCTAGATACAATGGTGGTACCAGTATTGGGTAAATACAGCTGTTCCAAATGGGAGAAATTGGCCAAAGCAAAAGGGTTACAGGGCCCATGCAAGTCCAAAATCCAGTGAGGCAGTCAAACTTTGAAGCTCCAAAATGATCTCCGGTGACTCCAGATCTCATATCCAGGTTATGCTGATGCAAGAGGTGGGTTGCCATGGTCTTGGGCAGCTCCGTCCCTGTGGCTTTGCAGGGTACAGCCTCCCTCCAATCTGCTTTCACGGGCTGGTGTTGAGTGTCTGTGGCTTTTCCAGATGAATAGTGTAACCTATTGGTGAATCTACCATTCTGGGATCTGAAGGACGGTGGCCCTCTTCTCACAGCTCCACTAGGCAGTGCCTAGGGACTGTGTGTGGGGGCTCTAACCCCACATTTCTCTTCTGCACTGCCCTAGCAGAGGTTCTCCATGAGGGCCCCACCCTAGCAGCAAACTTTTGCCTGGGCATTCAGGCATTTCCATACATCTTCTGAAATCTAAGTGGAGGTTTCCAAACCTCAATTCTTGACTTCTGGGCACCCACAGGGTCAACACCACGTGGAAGCTACCAAGGCTTGGGGCTTCCACCCTCTGAAGCCACAGCTTGAGCTATACATTGGCCTCTTTCAGCCACAGCTGGAGCAGCTGGGACACAGGGCACTAAATCCCTAGGCTGCCCATGGCGCAGGGACCCTGGGTCTGGTCCATGAAACCACTTTTTCCTCCTGGGCCTCTGGGCCTGTGATGGGAGGGGCTGCCATGAAGTTCTCTGACATGGCCTGGAGACATTTTCCCCATGGTCTTGGAGATTAACATTAGGCCCCATGCTACTTATGCAAATTTCTGCAGCTAGCTTGAATTTCTCCCCAGAAAATGGGTTTTTCTTTTCTATTGCATAGTCAGGCTGCAAATTTTCTGAACTCTGTTTCCCTTTCAAAACTGAAGGCCTTTAACAGTACCCAAGTCACATCTTGAATGCTTTGCTGCTTAGAAATTTCTTCTGCCAAATACCCTAAATCATCTCTCTCAAGTTCAAAGTTCCACAAATTTCTAGGGCAGAGGCAAAATGCCACCAGTCTCTTTGCTAAAACCTAACAAGAGTCACCTTTGCTCCAGTTCCCAACAAGTTCCTCATCTCCATCTGAGACCACCTCAGACTGGATTTTGTTGTCCATATTGCTGTTGGCATTTTGGACAAAGCCATTAAACAAATCTCTAGGAAATTCTAAGCATTCCCACATTTTCCTGTCTTCTTCTGAGTCTTTCAAACTGTTCCAGTCCTTGCCTGTTACCCAGTTCCAAAGTCACTTCCACATTTTCGGGTATCTTTTCAGCAAAGCCCCACTCTACTGGTACCAGTTTACTGTATTAGTCTGTTTTCATGCTGCTGATAAAAACATACCTGAAACTAGGAACAAAAAGAGGTTTCATTGGACTTACAGTTCCACATGGCTGGAGAGGCCTCAGAATCATGGCAGGAGGTGAAAGGCACTTCTCATGTGGCAGTGGCAAGAGTAAAATGAGGAGGAAGCAAAAGTGGAAACCCCTGATAAACCCATCAGATCTCGTGAGACTTACTTCACTATCAGGAGAATAGTACGAGAAAGATCGGCCCTCGTGATTCAGTTACCTCCCCCTGGGTCCCTCCCACAAGAAGTGGGAATTCTGGGAGATACAATTCAAGTTGAAATTTAGTAGAGACACAGGCAAACCATATCACTATATCACAAGTTTTTTTTAAAAAACCAAACTTTTGAGAATCTTGTACTGATAATTAATATCTGGTCTGGAAGTAAAGCACATTTCTTTTTCTTGCAACTGATTGGCCAGAAACCAGCTAGATGGCCCCACCAAGCCAACATTGGGGGAGAACTGAAATATTTGGCAAACAGCACCCATGACCATCACAGCTGGAAGTTCTCAGTCTGGAACTCTTTCCCCAGGCCTCCCATTTCTGGAACTCTGAGAACAGCAATCCAGGAATCTGATGACATCTTTTCCTTTACTAGCCAAAATCTGATGACATTTTTTCCTTTACTAGCCAAAAGGGAGAACAATAAGCAAATAAACTCAATTTTCTCCCATTTATACTTTTAAATTTGAGAACGAATTGTGTGTTTATAAGAAAGTGAGGGTTGAGCATCATGAAGAAAAATATAAAGATCTTTAAAAAGTATATAATTGGGCCTATTAGCTACAAACATGGATCATTATTAATATGTGTCTGAATGACATTTAAAATGCATAATCATAATCAAGCCTGTTAGATACAAAATTCATCCATTAATGGCAACTAAATTTCATTAGGTAAGTAGTAGTGCTGTGTTTAAAAGAGTAATCTATTTGGAAACAGGAATTAATACTCAGAATATTATTATTAATATATTTGAAAATTACATGTGTTTATTTGTCCCAGCCCTTATAAGGTGTGTGGTAATGGTTAAGGTATTTCTCCTCTATATGCCTAAGTTTTCTTCTTTATAAAAGGGGGGAGGGAATAATAGCACCTGATTTTACTTTTGTTGTAAAGATTAAATTTGCACATACATATATATCTATATATGCACTTATATATGTATGTAAAATATTTAGGCTTGTGCCTGACCTTAAATACTAAAAAATACTAGCTATTATTTTTATCCTCATATTATCAGATATGACACGTTCATAATTTAAACAAAAGCCTACAAAGAACTCATAAATTAAAAGAAGATAATCTTTTCACAAGGTAACACATTTTGGAACAATTTTTTAGAGGCTCTAGACATCTGTTACTGACGTTGTGAGTGAAATGGGTCTGTGAAGGGAAGATACAGGTGGAACTGGGCCAGTGTTTGCAGAGGACCGTGATATTTCTATATCTCTGCTGGCTCCCTACCAGTTCTAGAGCTAGTTCAAGTGAAGCCTCCATAACCTCTGGACAATAAAAATGCACCATGCTATTATTAGCATGATGAATGAATTTATTTTTGTTTAGCTTACAAAAAGTTAATAGTTTTCAAAAGGGTCTTTATGTATACAATTGAAGATACTACATTCTTGAAAAGCAAATCTTTACAGCATACAGGTCCTTGGCACTAATACCTCATTTCTGGGCACAGCTTGATATGGAGGTATAGTTTGTGTTTTATCTGAGGAAAATTTAGGTTGGTGTTATGTTTTGGGCTAGCTCTGCTGGAAACATTATTCTCTTTTCTTTTAGAGCCAGGGCTGTGGGATGTGTCACTTGTGACTTGGCAGCCCTTACTGGGGCTACATGAGGAAGACATTTCCTTACATGATTCCAAGAGTCTTTCTTTGGGGTTCTGAGGTAGTCTCTGTGTTTCTTGGAGATATCGTTGGCTCTAAAATTACCCCTAAGTGAGATTATATTCTGTCATCTCATGCATGGGTTTTGGAGGCTGAGGGTGTCTGGGTTGGCTCCACCACCTACCAGTTGGGTGACATTGTGTAGTTTTTTTTTTAAACTTTTCTCAGCTTTAGTTTCCTTATTTGAACAGGGTTAAAAATTGGGCTTGAGAGAAGGATTGGAGATAATATTAGCAGATATTGTTGATGAATTGGGCGAAGCAGAGGGAGGGGACAAGTTTGACTACCTTTGTTTCTATCTCAAACAAGTAGGTGGTGATGCCTTTGAGGAGATAAGAAAAGTGACTTGTGTGTGTGTGTGAAAGACAGACAGACACACACACACACACACACACACACATATATATATAGAGGGAGAGATTTATAAATTTTGGACATATGGTTTCAAGGCACTTTTCTGGATGCATAAGTGTAAATGTTCAGTTGAAGTTTTAATGGTGCTTAGGAGAGAGATCTGAACTGATAATAGAGATTCCAAAGGGCTTTACATCAAGAGGATAACTGAAGCTATAGGAGCAGATAAGGCATACCTGTAAAGATGAGGAAAGAAGAAAGCCTAGGGTAGCTCTGAGAACTTTGCTATTTAGCGTCCTCATAGAGGGGATGGAGGATCCTTCACAAAAAGTTCAGTTTTATGACACCACATTCCCCTGATTTTGCTCTTACCTCTTGAGACACCAATTTTTTAATGAAGAAGAAAATTATGTTGTCTGCTTAAAGTAAGGAAGGCAGATGTTGGTGGGATTCCTTAATAGAAATATAGAGGTTTAAAATACCTACAAGAGTAGGAGATAGAATTGATCAAGTAAAAAATTTGAAGAGATTAATTGAAATCTTAACATCAGAGACCATATGTTTGTTGTGACAATAATCCAAATTATTGTAGCAATGTGTTTAGGAGTATTTAGCCTTGTAGGTACCAAGATTGCATTGATCCTGTGTTAGGAGTTTGCCAGGTGTGTGCAATAGTGAGAAAGACATGAAGGGATTTGAGGTTGCTGATGAGTGACCAGTTCAGATGACAACTACTGTTTCTTCAACTTTTTCTTCAACTTCAACTGTTCATTTTGAGAAAGGCTAGTGGCCTGTGAGGAAACGAAGACCCCGGAGCTGGACGACTCAAAGAGTTTGGAGAGCAGACGTGTGCAAGTGAGGGTTTTGTGAGCACTGGAGGACAGGCAGCTGAGGCAGAGAGTGTGTTATTTGCAGTTATGATATTGGGTGTGGAGCTATTTTTGGTGACAGTGAAGCTCAGGATGTATTTTTTTTTATTATTCCCATAGGTGATGGAGGCTTTTTATTTTGCCACAGAACCACTGGTGACGTTGCCTGTGGCCACCTTGGAGATGACACTGGAGGTACACAGGATGTATCCCTGGAAGTGGCAGGGGGTATAAGTTGAGTAGAAGGAGATTTGTTATTGAGTATTTAAGGTCTAGGAACAGATTGAGGGTGTTGGGTGGATTGCCCACTAAGACACTGGGTTTTCTAGCATGATGACAGAAATTGGAGTTGAGGGGGAGAAGAGTTCTATTGTGTCTTGAAGAATGTGATCAGGAGGTATTTCTAATGACACAAACATAGAAGTATACACACTGGTATAGTCAGATGGCATGAGTACCAAGGTGGAAGTGTGGTGGTCCTAAAGTGGCATTAAGGAGCCAATAAATTGTCATCCTATCTTAGCTCTGTGTCAGATGAAATACACAGCATAGTGTGGGGAGAAAATGTGGAGCTTATTGGGGATGGGGTCATTCACATAAAGGAAGAAGATTTCAGAAGGCATAGTGGTATGGAAAGAGGAGAAGCCAAAGGGAGGAAGGTCAATAAAGGGTTAAGAATGAGGGGAGGCGAATTGACTTTCTTTCAGCATATGAGGATTATAGGAATGGAAACCTTAATTGGAATTAATTGACCACAAATATTCCAAAGATGGAGTGAATCAGTTAGAGACAGAGATATCTGAGGGTCTGAGGGTCTGAAGTAGTATTTGGCCCAGTCGTGTGTGGGTGGGTTCACTGTGTGGAGCCTGGGGTCTTGAGGATCTGAACATGGGCTGCCTCCTGTGTGCACGGTGGAGGCATCTGGCCTGTTCTCCCTGGGGTGGACTCATGATGAGCTGAGTGGCCAAACACACAGTGGTTTTCATTTAACATCTCATTTCTAGCCTAACGACAAACCTAAAAGGTGGGCATAACAATAATGTTAATAAAACATCTGCATTTCTCCCATCCTTGGAGTTGTGAGGATTTAATGCAATTGTTTGTGGGAAAACTCTTTAACAACTCTAAATTACGATATATATGCTAGGTTTTATTGTTACCCACACCTTTGATGTATTTCTCTTTGTACTCTTCACTGTATCTGTAACACATTCCCTAGGATTATTAGGGCTACCCTTTAACAAAGCCAAGACTCTTTATTTATAGTGGTAAGCTGGCACCTGGGCTGATTCTCTCTAGTGATTATGTAGTTTTGATGTGGACTGGCATTCTTCCCTGGAGTTTGAGTACCTCTCTCAGCAGCTTCTCCTGTCCAGAAGTTCCATCTTTGTGTTTTTCTATTACAAAGCCCAGACTCCCATCTAGGCCACCCACCAGGTTCCTCTTTCCAGTCTTAAGGACATCTTTAGCTCCTGGCTCATTTGTGAGATGGAGTGGACTGACATGCCCTAAGCAAAGATTGCCAGCCTGGTCTAGTTTTCCAGGTCCCCCTTGACTCGATAATAAAGTAACGACTAGACTTTGAGAATTGCAGTTTTACATTGTCCAGAGTCTTCTAGACTTTCATGAAGATAGGCAAATATGATTCTAACCAAGATGTATTAATACCTCCTACTTCCTTTGAAATGTAACTGAGACTGTACTTCAGACGTTACAATTTCTTGGAAGGGGAAAGGAAGCTTCTGTGATTGAACAAACTTTTTGTTACGGTAGCTCCCAAGCAGTTTCAGTAGCTTTGTTCTATTATCACTTTTCTACTGACAGTGATTTTTTTCCTTTCAAGGCCTGGGACATGGATACTGCTTTTCTGCAGGAACCACATCCCTTGGAGTAATGAGCTACACCTACCTCAATTATTCAGTGCAGTACAACACTCCAGGTCAGCTATTAAGAGGTGCGCACATTATTTTTAGAAAATGTGAGTCAGTCTTGGGAGAAACAAATCTATGCTATATGTTCTTTTTACTCACTTGATTTACAACATACTGTGATGTATTCTTTTTCTATTCAGCATCTTTTTGTACCCTTAGCTCTTTGTTCCGAGCATAAATGTGACCATTTGGCTTCAGGTAGAAACTCTGCCTCAGGAACACTCCCTGGACACAGAAGTTCTTTGAATTAGTGTTGATTTTGTTTAAGCCTTCATGTTCCCCTGGAAGGTTGATTAACCCTAGTGCCTTCTTTCTCTAATAGCTCATATTGAATTATCTTCCTCTGTCTGATTATATCCATTTGAATGACCTGCAAGTTTCTTTTACATGTTAGAGTGAGGACAATGTGGGTGATGAAGAGCTGAAATTTTCTAGGTAAACATTAGCTTTTTAAAAATTCTATTTTTTTTTTTATTTTTAAGACAGGGTCTCACTCTGTCACCCAGGCTGGAGTGTATTGGCATGATTATAGCTCACTGTGATCTTGAACTCCCAGGCTCAAACCTGAGCAGCTGGGACTACAGGTGCACCACCATGCATGGTTAGTTTTTAAATATTTTTTTGTAGATGGGGGGTCTCACTATGTTGCCTGGGCTCATCTCAAATTCATGGCCTCCAGAGATCCACCCACCTCAGCCTTCCAAAGTGCTGGGATTACAGACATGAGCCACTGCACTAAGCCAAAAACTCTTGTTCAAATTACATTTTCTGCCTTAGTAATGCTGTTTTCCTAGCTTCTGAGAATTTCTAAGACCTGATGGTAACTCTATGCTAAAATTAAAATACGAATGTCCTTTTTAAAACTGCACAATCTCTTTGCTATTGTCAATAGTGCCTCAATAAATACACAATAGCAAAGAGATTGTGCAGTTTTAAAAAGAACATTTGTATTTTAATTTTAGCATAGAGATACCATCGGGTCTTAGAAATTCTCAGAAGCTAGGAAAGCAGCATTACTAAGGCAGAAAATGTATTCACAATAGCGAAGACTTGGAACCAACCCAAATGTCCATCAATGATAGCCTGGATTAAGAAAATGTGGCATATATACACCATGGAATACTATGCAGCCATAAAAAAGGATGAGGTCATGTCCTTTGTAGGGACACGGATGAAGCTGGAAACCATCATTCTCAGCAAACTATTGCAAGGACAGAAAACCAAACACTGATGTTCTCACTCATAGGTGGGAATTGAACAATGAGAACACTTGGACACAGGGTGAGGAACATCACACACCAGGGCCTGTTGTGGGGTGGGGAGAGGAGGGAGGGATAGCATTAGGAGAAATACCTAATGTAAATGATGAGTTAATGGGTGCAGCACACCAACATGGCACATGTATACATATGTAATAAACCTGCACATTGTACACATGTACCCTAGAACTTAAAGTATAATAATAAACAAAAAAAACTGCACAATCTCTAGTATTCAGATGGAGACTAAGCATGATTTTTCTTATAAAAGAGCAGATCAGAATGTTGTATCTTTTATTCAGAAGACTGGACTTAATCACTGTTATCTTTAGTACTTAGTGCTGCCAAGGCTGTGTGTTCAGAATGAGGATAGGATGTCAATAAATGAAGCTTCATAGAACAAGAGCAGGGTTGAGTCATGTAAGCAACTGTTTCAGCTTCCTCACCTAACTTAGCACCAAAATGTGTTATTGTCATTACAGAGTGCTGATTTAAAGAAAAATAAAAAGAACACACACACACACGTGCACACGCACACACACGTGTAGCTACATGTCTAGGAAGGATGTGGAGAGTTGAAACATGAAGGCAAAATAAAACATCTCTTTCAACGTATACAGCCTACAGTGGTTAGCACAGACCTGGCTACATAGCAGGAGTTTCATAAATGCTTGTTGATTAAACTCTTCTTTTTTGAAAACAATAATGTAGAAGCAAAGAGCCTAAAGTGTTTTTATAAATCTTAAGAGGTAGACCTTTATGTTCCAATTCAGCAAAACACAAATTTGAAGGCAATCTGTACATTAGGGTTCAGGTGAGGAAGGCAAAGGAATCAATGAAATTGTAAAAGCTTTCCAGATTTGCCTTTTAAAATTGTCTTTCTCTCATTCTCTTTTCCCTATTTCAGGAATCCAAATATCCTGTTTCATCAATCTTCTGTTTTCTGACTCAAGATAACAATAATAATTTATTGAGCACAAACCATGACTTGTGGGTCTGTGTAGCCCCCAAGCTTCATAGTTCAATATCTGACACATAAGAGGGGCTTACTCTACACTTAAATGTTAGTTTTGTCCTCACTTTTTTCTCTCTCAGAGATCTCCCTTTTCCCCTATTTGTATAAGCATGAAGAAAGCTTTCTTTTCATTCTCTCCAAGTTTAATCAGACAACTCCACATACATACATCTTTGTTCACAGCTATGAACAAGACAGAAAAGTTCCTGGACCTCAAGGACTTTACAATCAATCTGGGAAGGCAAACATTGAACATATAATGTCCAGCGTGATAAGTGTTAGGGAAGGAAAACTCAGAATGTAAGGGATTATAATCTAATCTAGGAGATCATGGGAAATATCACTGGGGAATTTGGAACTGAAAGAAAAATAAGATTTGACTAGGGGAAATTGAAGGATCAGGGAGTCAGTCGGAGAAGAGTGTCCCAGCAGATGAGACACTATGTACCAAGCCCAAGTTTGACACAGAGCGTGGTTTACAGAAGGAATCTAAAAGGTGTAGTTTCTGTAGCAGAAGTGTAAGGGTGTTACTCATAGGAGGCCTCTATTGGACTCTTTTCCAGTGATGTAGTGTGTGGTCTTTAAGTGGCTTTGCAATGATAATAAGATCAGCATTGCATTACTGAACGAGCTCCTTCAGTAAACGTGGATACGTGCTTTCTGAATCTATTTGTTTGTTTGTTTTTCCCAAGTCATAAACAGTGAATCAAGCAAATGAAACATAATCAAGCTTGGATAGTATCTTCCACTAATTTCCTTCGTCTTAAGTAAGACTGACAGTAAACTGATGGTCAACGTATTCAATGGGCCTTAACAAGTAGCAGCCACATCCAAGTCAACAGTACAGGCAATCAGGGCCCCTGGACTACAGTGAATCATGAGAATTACCCCAGGGACCTATGCTTTGGGGACTCATCCTTGCTGGCAGATATAGATGCCATCAGAAACTCATTTGCACACTCATAACCAAGATAAGGGCAATGGTTAGTCCTGTGTCATTTCATGTTAGCTTTCTTTCCCTTTTCTTATTTATTTATTTATTTATTATTATTATTATACTTTAGGTTTTAGGGTACATGTGCGCAACGTGCAGGTTAGTTACATATGTATACATTTCTTTCCCTTTTCTAGGCTTTTTCAGATGCTTCTTTTACAGTATTACTTTTCCTGTGTGAAAATAATGAGTGGGAAATGGGTAGGTCATACAGAGCGATAATTTCATTCCTGGGCCCCTGTCTTGCAGCTCCCTAAGTAAAGTTTTGCACCTGACACTCCTCTGGCATAGTAACCTCTGGCAAACCCTTGCGTAACAGAGGAGTAGCAAAATCCATGGGTAATGGAGGAGTAGCAGGAATATTATGATTAGCTGACGAATTCCCAAAGTACATAGAAATTTTTTTCTCGAATTAACCACTATAGCTGAGGAATATAGATTAGTGACAAAATTGTGCACTCAACAAACTCTATTAAAAGTATTTCAGTATTCCTGTGAAAGAACTCCTAGGAAAATGATTCATTGAGAGATATATGATTGTATAAGTATTGAGAAACAGTCTTCCTTTTTTGCTTTTTATTTATTTAATAGACATTATAGTTATACATAATTATGGGATACAATTTGATGTTTTGATACATTTTTATGTTGTATAATAATCCAATTAAGGTATATTTAGTGTATTCATCACTTCATGCATTTATTATTCCTTTTTGATGAGAACATTCAAAACCTCTCTTCTAGCTCTTTCGTAATATCAATACCTTACTGTTAGTCATAGTCACTCTACTGTGTAATAGAATGCTAGAATTTATTCGTCCTATTGAATTGTAGCTTTGTACCTATCGACCAACCTCTCCCCATCTTCTTCCCCTTCCTTCTTGCTTCCCCAGTCTCTGGTAACCACTGTTCTATTCCTTTTTTTTTTTTTTTTTTTTTTTTTGCGGAGTCTCGCTCTGCCGCCCAGACTGGAGTGCAGTGCACAATCTTGGCTCACTGCTACATCCGCCTCCCAGGTTCAAGTGATTCTTTCTATTCTTTGGGAAAGTGAATTATCTAATACTCAGGTGCATCAGATTTAATGGTGGTAAATCTCACTCATTTTATGAAAACCAAATGAACACTATCCTCACAATGGTTAGAAAGCAAGATCAGCTCAACTTCATGAAAATATGACTATAAAACCATTTATTATTGCCAAGTGGTTGGAGTGGAGTTGAGAGAAAGATGCATTATTTTAAATTGTGTTTTAGATGACAGAACAGGATGTCAGTAATGTTCCAGTTTGGAGGAATTAGAGTTAATTGGTTAATTTATTGATTCAATTTAGTCAAATTTATTGAATGACTGCTGTTTCAGACACTGTATTTGGTCCTGGGAAAACACAGATAAATAATATATAATTTTATTATAAATTAATAAAATAGTTTTTTCCCTCCAAATGTCAGTAGTCCTTGGAAAAGACGTGTAAACAATGAATATAAAGTGATACATAGTCCAGTCAAGGTAGGTAGGAAGGTCTAACTACAACTGAGTGGTCAATTTCACTTCAGGGAAGGGCAATGATCAGGGAAGATTTCCCAGGGAAAGTAATGCTTGGGCAAATAAGTAAGCATTTTACAGAGAGACAAGGAAGGATAGGGCATTCTGGGCAGAGGAAGGAGTGTGTACAAAGGCCAAGTGGCATATGACAACACTGTACATGAAGGAAACTACCATCAGGCAGAGCTGAAATGTTGGCACATGGTGAAGTGCTAGTTACTGGTCCCAGCCATGGCAGTAGTGTAACAAATGCCTGCCTCTGGTGCACAGCAAGATATTAAGATTCCTCAAAACAGTTCATATATTTTATAAATTAAGATAGACATTAAAAGAAGCTCATAGAATCAATTAATGCAAATGTAAGTGACCTAACAGGCATTTTGTTCAGCATAGTTATTGATTTTGCCTGACCCAAAGGATTTGAATTTGGGAAGATGTAAGCCTAGAGTAGCTGTCAGTTATCTTGTGATACATGGGCCTTGGAAGCAAGGTAGAGGGAAACAGTGGACCAATGGGGGAAGATTAGGTCCTGGTGATGTGATTCAAGCCACTGGATTAAGCCACATCTGAAACGTCTATTTCTGTGCTCTTCAGTTACAAGAGATAAGTTAGTTTGAATTATTTGCTTAAGTCAGTTTTTAAAAAACTCAACTGCAACTTAGGAGATACATCTGGCCTCTTCATTTTACAACTTAGGAGACTAATATCTAGTATGACAAAGTGACTTGCCACCAAATGGCTGGTTAAAAACTGAGACTAGGACCTAAATCTAATGACTCAGAGGCCAGGCTTAGGAAGATCTAGCTTTTTTTTTTTTTTTTTTTTTTTAGAGACGGAGTTTTGCTCTGTCGACCAGGCTGGAGTGCAGTGGCGCGATCTTGGCTCACTGCAAATTTTTAAAGCAACTACATGTGAGGGCCTAAGGATACAAGTACCTAGAAATCTATTTTGCAGCAACTATATATTTGATAGTGTGATTGAGTTTAGTTTAAAGATGACATTTCTAAGTGGTAGTGCTGTCAAAAGAGCATTGCATTGAATCAAGAATGTGGCATTCTGTGTTCATAGCTCACTTTTGCCACTAATTATTTTTGTGACCCTGGGTATTTCTTTCTGGGACTGTGTTCATTGGATATGAGTATCTCTAAATCTTCTTCAACTTCTATGATTCTAAATAGAAGTACACTCAATTTTCGAGTATCCATTGTGGATTTTCTATACTGCTATGTATCCTGAGAAAATCTTCCTTTTGAATTATTTTTTATATTAATGAGTTCAACTTCACAAATATTTACTGAACACCAGTTATGAGCTAGGTGATGTAAAAGTGAATAGTTATTTCTAGTCAGTATTACTTACTTACTTTTGTATTCCACAGTGCAGTTTGATATTGTTTGTAGTTCCAAAGCATTAAACAATGCCTATTAATCTAGGACATGTGGAATCTTCAAATAAGAGCAGAATTACAAAGAGTTTTAGACTGCCACTTTGCATCATTCTGAGAGGCAATACCCTAAGTGTTCAGCAGTCAGAGGAAGGGACAGAGGAAAGTCCTGAGCAGTGCAGGTGGATTAAGAACTAAATATGCCTACAAAAGCACATTCATGCCTAAATGTCATTGCATTTGGATCATAGGCCTTGAGAAGATCTGTACCATCACTGTGGGTAACAGGCCCATTTAGAGTACTTGCCTCTGAGGGAAATAAAAATTTGCTAGCAATTTTCTCTAAATGACATTATCATAAGCACTTAATTCCTTGATAGGTTCTTTTAGATAATTTTGTTATAATGAAGCAATTAATTTGATTCACCAAAGTAAGTTTCTAGTTTATATAAAGACCAGATATGGCCTATTCTTAGCTTGTCTACATTTGAGTAGTTCCATTGCTGGAAAATGACCGTGGGGCTTTTCAATCTCATTCGAAGAGTCCAAGGGACAGACAGAGACACTAGTTATGCAGTTTACTAGAGCCAGGTTCCATTTCATCTCTAATAATTTTTGCCTGTGTGAGCCTGCACATATAGCTTAAGCTATCTAACCCTTAGTTAGTTTTGTCATCAAGCAAAGGGGAATAGAGATATCTCCCTCCAAGGGTTGCATAACATGGTGGTTATTTATAGCACAGCCAGAATAAATGTTATTAGATAATATAGTCTCAGTCAGGTTTTCCTTGGACCATGTTTTAGTGACATATTAGACTCCAAAGAAGCAAAATGCTAGGAGCACAAGACAGCCTAACTTGTGAGTTGATGTACAGTGTGAAGATGGACCACAGATTTAGAATTTTGGTTGACTAGAAGAATAAGTGGTAGAATTTGTCCCTGGTTGACTACTGTCTTAACTTTGTGTCTTTGGGGAAATATTTAAGCTCTCCAGACTTCTGTTTCTTCATGGTTAAATTGGGAATAATATTCCTTTCTTATTTCGTAGAAATTGAAAGGAGATAAGTGTGAAAGCATTTATGAGAGTAGAAATCATGACTGTGAAAGTTCATGCTATTGTGGCACAACTGATGTTGAAAGTTAATATTACAGACCATTCCTTTTTTGCACAGTGAAAATTGTTTTATATCCATATTGGCCCCTGTCACATATTAAAATATTATTTTCTCTTACTAATTTCTATGAGAGTAATACTGTCTTCATACTTTTATAAAGGGACCTAGGAAACCAATATTTGTCTAATGTTTCAGGATAAAGAGTAAAAAGGAATAGGTATACTCTTGAAAATAGATGGTTATTGTCAATATTTTTCCTACCAAGAAAATAATTCCTTCTCTATAAAGAACTGTTACTGTTTAGAACAATATTTTCACGATTCAAAAAGATTATCTGAGCATGTGTCCAACCATAACTGACCCCTGCAAAATATTTCTAAAAGCACTGTGCATCTAGGCTGGGAAGTATGCAAAATTAGCAAAAATCCCCTAGCATTTTCACACCAAGTCATGTGTATTTAATATACACCACCTCAAAGAGGAACATTACCACCCTAGCACTATGAGTGAGGTGAGACAGAGAGATTTCTAAGAATATATGGGTGTAATTTTCTGTTAACTGAGAGTGATTGACAGTTCGTGGAAATCTGCCCTCCAAAATAACCTGTTTTGCAGCACCCTTAGTTTTATTTGATATGAAGAAACTGCCTGTTGTTTTGACCCATTTAGCTACTAGAAACTCTATTTACTACCCTAACTGCCTAAATCCCTATGGATAAATTAGGCAATATCTGTTTATTTTAGTTTAGATTTATTTTTAAAACCAGTGTTCCTTTGACTATTCTATTTCTATTTGAGAGTTGGTTGAAATAAGATCATGTAAATAAAAATACAATGCAGTCTAGATCTAAAGTCACTGTACATACCTAGATAATTTTTTTTTCTTTTTTGAGACAGGATCTTGCTCTGTCTCCCAGGCTGGAGAGCAGTGTTATGATCACAGCTTACTGCAACCTCTGCCTCCCAGATTCAAGTGATTCTCCCACCTCAACCTCCCTAGTAGTTGGGACTACAGGTGTGTGCCACCACACCTGGCTAATTTTTGTATTTTTATAGAGATGGGGTTTTGCCATGTTGCCCAGGCTGGTCTCGAACTCCTAGGCTCAAGTGATCTGCTCACCTTGGCCTCCCAAATGAGAAGGATTACAGGTGTGAGCCACTGTGCTTGGCACCTAGAGGATTTCAATGAAATTTGAGGTCTTATAATTTTAAGATCACATTTCCAAAGGAAGGAGTTTTGCTTCATTTCAAATGCATGGACAATGAGCAACTATATTGTTTTGGTAAAACTAGTAGTCCCAAATAAGAAAGAGGGCCTGCTAGTCCCTAGTAGTCTAGTCCCTTGACTAGAAGAAAAAGTCAAGCCCAATTTATTTTATCTACAGGACTTGGTTTAAGGGGGATTATAAAACTATCACCACATAAAGTCTTTGATGAAGAGGACATAGGGGGATGTAGGGAGTACTTCAGAGATGCATCTGGTCACTCTCGAATACATAACACATTTACATAAATATATATATCCAAGTAAACTTCAGACTTCACGTATTTGTATCCCTTTGTTTCCCTGTTGAAAATCTTTATCCAAGCTGACAATCACAGTACACTGCTCATGTAGATACCACTGCTGAGAGCTGGAAGCTGAGAGTAGAGTGGGCTGGGGAGTGACTTTCTTGGGACTATTCTGCTTTTCTTGCACTTTACTAGATTCCTGTTCTTCCCCACCCACTACCTCTCCTGGGCACTGATTCCAGGCAAGTGAGATGCATATCTGTGGACTATGGTTAAGTGAAAGCCTTTGTCCTGGAAAGCTCTATCTGGTTTCTCTTAAGCCAGACAGACAAGCTTGCCATGAAGGCTTTCATAGGCTCTGGTCCACACTTTAGACTTCCAACTGGTCTGCTACTGACATTCTAGACTACTGTTTCTCCAAGTAATGAATGAGTATACCATTGGTGGTGGAAAAGAGAATTTTAGGTGGTACATAGACAAATGTTTTTATTGTGATTGTTGTGTATTTTTAATTCATATGAGGAAAATGTTTTCCATTCATGGTAGCAATATACAGTTTCTTCTTTAAATACATTTACTTAAAAATGTGAGTTGATTTAAAGAGAAATATTAATAAGACTTCTGGAGAAACTCAGGCATGACAAAAAACATGAAGGTGACACGTGAGTAGCTGAGGTTTAGAAAGCACTGCAATGTTATAGACTCTAGGCTAGCTCCCTGCCTATCCCCAGGCCAGTTAACTAGTTGAATTCTCTCAAGAGTCAGGATGTCTTTGCCTGTTGGCCTTTACCTTAAGAATGTCAGGCAATGTTGAGGAATCACACCTCAGGAGATTGTAGGAGACCTTTAACTTAAAGAGTGGTGATGAATATGAAGTAAAGAGTCATAGTACATGACCAAAGTAGAGAGGACTTTGAGACTCAGCGATTGGGATGTAGGAGGGTTTCCTGTAAAAACAAATTCTTAACTGGGCTTCAAAGGATGAATAGGAATTATCCTGTGGAGAAAAGGAGGAGAAGAGTGACATATGCCAAGTTTGTTTCTTAAAACCACAACCCCCAAATTGTGAGCTCTGGATCTTAATTTGGTGGGGATGGGAAGCACCAGTCTATCTGTGACTTCTTTCCTGACACGGGCTTTCAAGTGCATGTAACCTGACATTTACGATTTCCTCTGCAAAAGAAGAAAGGAACAGGGTGATGGTGCCTCTATGATCAGTTGCACTTATGGGTGCAACAGCAAAGGAGGTGGGACACCTAAGGGACAATCGTTTACATGAAATGAAGCAGGGATGAGAAGAAATGCCCCTTTGTATTTAATACATCCCAGAAATGAACCACTTTATTTTCTGGGACTGTTAGAGCAGAGAAACTATATATTTCTAAGAATGGGGGCTCTGCTCAAATCTTTGTACTACAGTACAAAGAAGGGTGAGGGCAGGAAGCAGTGGTGATCTTGCTCTTTTTGGAAGAGTTTGTGTCTGTCCTTTTAAAGTCGGGTGTGATGGTATGATTGATAGGAAAGTCAAGTACTGGCATCCTCAGATTGGAGAGGTTTTTTTTTTTTTTTTTTTTTTTTTTTTTTATGGAGTCTTGCTCTTGTCATCCAGGCTGGAGTGCAATGCCACGATTTCAGCTCACTGCAACATCTGCCTCTTGGGTTCAAGCAATTCTCCTGTCTCAACCTCCCAAGTAGTTGGATTACAGGTACCTGCCACCATGCCTATCTTAATTTTTGTATTTTTAGTGGAGACAGGGTTTCACCATGTTGGCCCGGCTGATCTTGAACTCCTGACCTCAGGTGATCCACCTGCCTGGGCCTCCCAAAGTGTGGGATTACAGGTGTTAGCCACCACACCTGGCCTGAGTTTAACATAAACAAAGAAATAAAAATAATATAATCTCTCAAAGTAGCAAAGAACAGGGTTGTCTAATCAAAATATGTAACTACTTATTTTTAATAGCCACATTACAAAAGTAAAAAGAAACAGGTGAAATTAATTTAATTTAATTTTAAAAATATATTTTAAGGTATACAACATGGTGCTATGAGTAAAATGGTTATTACTGTGAAGCAAATTAACATCTCCATCATCTCACATAGTTACCTGCTTCCCTTCCCACTCCAAACCCCTCATTGCAAGAGCAGCTATAATTTACTCATTTAGCAAAAATCGTGAACACAATACACCATTTTTATTATTTTTTAAATTTATTTTTTTGAGAGAAGGTCTCACTCTGTCACCCAGGCTGGAGTGCAGTGGCGCGATCTTGGCTCACTGTAACCTCCACCTCCCAGGCTCAAGCGATCCTCTCACCTGAGCCTTGCGAGTAGCTGGGACTACAGGCACGGGCCACCACATTTGGCTAATTTTTGTAGAGACAGGGTTTCACCATGTTGCTCAGGTTGGTCTCGAACTCCTTGGGCTTAAGTGATCTGCCCACCTTAGCCTCCCAAAGTGCTGGGATTACAGGCATGAGCCATCATGCCTGGCCTACAATGCACTAATATTAACTATAGTTGGCAGTTTGGGCATTAGATCTCCAGATTTGTTCATCCTACATATTTGCTACTTTGTATCCTTTGAGGTACATCTCCCCATTTCCTCCACCCACCCTACCTCTGGTAATCACTATTTTATTCTCTATTTCTGTATATTTGACTTTTTAAAAAATTCTACATATATGTAAAATAATGCAATAGTTTTCTTTTTGTATCTGGCATATTTTACTTAATATAATTTAAATAATATACTTCATTTAACTTGATATATTTAAAGTATTTTAACATATAATGAATGTAAAAATATTGAAATGTTTTGCACTTTTTTCATGTAAATATTTAAAATTTGGGGTATATGTTATTGTACATGCCATTTAGGACATTAAATTGCCAATGGAAATAATATTTAGATTTTATAACATTTGCAGTTGAAAAAGTAGATACATGTGTCCAAGTTGCTCTCAACATAAAGTTTTCCAATAACTGAATTAAATATCAGTTTATCAGTTTAATATAAACAATTAGGGTAAATGAAAATAAAATTCTTTGGTTCCATTAGCCATGGTTCAGGAGCAGAATAGTCACCTGAGGCTAGTGACAACCCTTTTGGATCATAGGAAAGAAGAAAAAAAATCAAAATAATTTTTCTTGGTCACTTTTAGCTCCTTTTCTTCCAGGATGATTACGGAGTTAGGAATTTCCTACGAAGCTGGGTGATAAAAGCACATTGGAGAAAAACACAGATAGCTTCATTCTATACCAGGATCCATTATATTTGTCTCTACTGTAATTTGAGGAGAATGATATCTGCTTCTCTATCTTGTTGGGTTTTACAGATGACGTATTGAAAGTTCAATAAAATCTATAAACAATAGATCTCTGTGGCTTGAATGGTCCTCAGATATCTTGACCAATGATTCTCAAATGCTTAACCATAGACCGTTATTTTTCCCCACATGGCACTGCTTCATATTTTTAAGGTTTTTTTCACCAAATATTTTGTTTTACCATCTCCAAGCCCTGAAACTTTTTTTCTCCCTCAGACATGACTTCAAGCTTACTATCCTGGTCCCTTTCTATTGAATATGTTTTGTTTGTGTCTATATTTCTTATAATGTCTTGAACTGATTGTACTTATGATATGACTTGACTAGCATAAGATAGAATAGGGCAGTCTAGACCAGATGCTATCCTTCTATTAATGCAGTTGCTAGTTTTGTATTTGCTTGCTTTCAATTTTTTTTTTCAGATTTTGGTAACCACTGTTACTTGACTCGTATCAAACTCATCAGTAACTAAAACCCCCATTTTCCCTCTTCCTGTACTTATTTGACTAGTTTTGCTGCGCTTTCTGAAATGTTTCTCACTTGTTTTTGACCAAAAAAATAAAAATAACAAATGCCATTGATTCTGTGTCTATACTATTTGAGGCAGTTAGGCCTTTACTTACTCCTTCCAACATTTTAAGCAGTGTTGCATTCAACTTGAACAAGAGGAATAAAAAGGCTTGAGAAATCTTAGGGAAGTGTGTCTCAAGCTTTAGCAAACAAACAACAGATCTGTAGGAGATCTTGTTAAAATGCTAAATTCTGATTCAGCAGGTCTGGAGTAGGGTCCAAGATTTTACCTTTCTAGTAAGTTTCTATGGATTATGTTTTGAGCAACAAATTCTTAGAGTTTCTGGAAGGTTTTTAAAATAACTGATTTCCCTTCAACATCTTCTTCATTAGTAGTAAAATATACATCCTCTCACTCTGTAAATCAGCTCTGAGATCTTCTTTAATCTTAGCTGAGGTTTGGGTATGCAGAGTTTTGAAACTCTTATTTGCTTAAGAGAAGGAGCCATGTATGATCTTCTTTTGGATTTCCCCATTGTCGGTAAAATGAGGAGCATTACTAAATGGCGCTCAGTTTTACTGAGTTTGTTTGGATCCCCCAGAGAACTGAAAAACGTCACCATTATGGAAGCCTTATCAGAGAGATGGGGACAACTCAACCCAAAGCAGTTGTCAATATCTGGAAAATATTTTTCTAGTTGGCCTTATATTTCATTTCTATTTTCCTCAGTTCTAATGCAGTTTATCACAATTAAAAAGAAACCAATGAAAAACATAAATATTGGAGATCATTTGATTTCATTGGAGGCTGAAGAGGATAGAAAGGCTGAAAAGGGGCTGAGTGCAGTGGCTTACACCTGTAATCCCAGCACTTTGGGAAGCCGAGGCGGGTGGATCACCTGAAGTCAGGAGTTCGAGACCAGCCTGGCCAACATGGTGAAAACCCATCTCTACTAAAAATAAATACAAAAATTAGTTGGGCGTGGTGGCACGTGCCTGTAGTTCTGGCTACTTGGGAGGCTGAGGCAGGAGACTTGCTTGAACGCAGGAAGTGGAGGTTGCAGTAAGCCGAGACTGTGCCTCTGTACTCCAGCTTGGGTGACAGAGCAAGACAGAGTGTGACAGAGCAAAACACCATCTAAAAAAAAAAAAAAGGAAAGAAAAAAAAAGAAAAGCTGAAGGGTGTGCTGGGTCCTGCCCTGGGTGAGGGAACAACTTGTGGAAAAGTGAATTGAGGCTTATCGGAATGTTTGGGGCTCCTCAATACTGTTTACACTCTGAGATACAGACCAAAAGTGAGGTAAAAAGCGAGTGTTTCCTTTGTTTCAGAATAGGACTTTACTCCAGATTTTCTTACTCTTCTCTTGATTCCTTCACCACCCTTAATCGACATTCACCTCGGATGCCCATGTCCCTTCTCCACTGGCATAGCTTGTTTTCTTCTTAATCTTCTTGTGTTCATCTAGCCTCACACTGCATTTGTCACACTTCTTTGAAAACCTACTGTTTGTCAAAGTGTCTTTCTAGTAATCCAGATACCTCTTCCCCCATGCCTTTGGTGTGGTTTCGGTAGAGTCATACAGAGCAGCAATGCCTTATGAAAATGAATTTTACAGAATCTGCCTGTTCATCAAAGGAGGCCAGACAGGAGGTGAGAAAAACCAGGTGTGTCCCACACCAGTCTCAATGAAGCCTTTTGGGGTGTCTTGTGCTCTTGACTAAATCTCAGATGGTACTGAATGAATAATCACCAAAGGCGTGAGCTGTTAAGGAATCCCAGTTTGGCTGGCTCTGTGCAGTCAGATGTAGCCAGCCCTGTTTATGTGTGAAAGGATTGGGTTTTCCCCAAGCTGTTTGGTAATGTTGCAAGAACAGACTTTCCCTTCCCTGGCTCCCTGGAGTAAAATGGCTGCCAAAGTATTTTGGAACAGAAACTTAGAAACGTACCGACCACTAGAAGAGAGTAACAAGGGTCCTTTGATATTTTCCGTGTTCACTATGATCAAGCTGGCATCTGTTTCCTTCTGAGCTAAAGATTCTGAGCTATCATTGGTTGATGTGAGCTTGTGACCGAGCTACTTCTGTTCAGAATACACTGTGGAGGGGCAGCGGGGGCAGCCTTATTTGGGTTGAGAGTCCTTAAGGAGAGCTTTACAGATGAGTTCTAGTGGAGCCCATCAGGGAGAAGAAAATCAAACACAACGGGAAATGTTTAACAATTAAAACCAGGCTTTGCCTGTGTGGTCCTGTGTTTTACCACATCACTCTATGGAAATGGGCTGTTGGAAGGAAGACTGTATTTCTGACAGTTTACAGAGCCAAAAACCTGTTGAAGGCTTTTTGTAAGGTAGTGGAGAAAATGGCAAAACCTTTAAAACTTAAGGGAAATTACTTGATAGTTCTGATGACCACAGGCCACCAGACTGCTGGGTCATGGAATTATAGCTACATGACAAAGAAAATAGGAGGGTGGGCTGAGCCAGACTCAGAATCTATTCTAAAAGTACTATGACTTTTTAGGAAGCTAGTTCTTTTTATTTGAAATATTTTGTGTTTTTTTTGCATGAGAATTAGCCTATGCTTCTTACAAATATCATAAAATGTCGGCTAGTAGAAAAAAAAACAGTTTAATCTCCACGCCCACTACCTAGAGTCAACCCTTGTTCATACTGCAGTACATTTTTTTCTTTTAGTTCTTTTCTATGCTTTAAATAAAAATATAATTATGTCCATATGGCAATATAATTTCGACTCCTTTTAAAACTGTAGCTTATATCATAAGTCTATTTCATGTTGTTTTGAAGTTGTCATGTACATTTTGTCATACAAGTTTTTAATGGCTGTTTTTATGAGGTTGTGCCCCAAGTTACTTATTCATTCCCATGTTATCAGATATTTTGTTCTTTAGCTTTTTTTTTTATACATTATAACTAATGAGACAATGTGTCTTGAGTATTTTGAATTAACTCTCTAGAATTGATTCTCGGAGAGGTTATTTACTTTGAAGTGATGGACAGAGTCTAGTAGATTTATGAGTGAACTCTTGTCTGATTTGGAAAGATACAGTTGTTTAGGCTAGGTATTACCAACCCAAAGTTGACACTTGAGTCACCTAAGTTCTTCTCTACTCCAGAGACTTGGCCCTGCCTGGCCTGATCCCAGGAAAAGAGATTTTAGGGATTACAGAAATGGGAACAAGTTGTGGGTCTGAGCACAGCATGCAAATTAATTCAACACAGCCCCTGGGACAGACCCAAGATCAGTGAGCAGAAACTCCCCCTTCAAGTGCTTTCATGATTAGACTCCTGCCTAGGAAGCTTGTCTATTAGTTGTGTAATCTTGGAAAAATCTCTTAACACGTTTCCCTCTGACTCAGTTTCCCCATCTGGCACTCAATCTTTTACAGTGTTGTGAAAAATAGAGAAAATGTAGAAAGGAAGAACATGGCACCCAATCCATAATGGACACTCAGTGAAAGTTAGCTATCATCATCATTTTTGGGGTTGTTGTGTTCTACAAATGTATTTTCCCAGGAGTATTTTTTACTCTGTCTCCTCTTTTCCTTCATATACCCCCAGCCTGTGGCTGGGGTCTTGCTTCAACCACCATGCACCTTTCTGAAACTCGAAAGTTTTACTCCCTGATAAAGGTATTGACCTCTTGTTGGTCTCATCCTCCAGACCTACCTATACTTAAGAAAATGACATCTCTTTAAACTGGTCCCCAGTTCATGTGTTTTCCCTAACATTTTAATTCACAAGATTAATCACTTCCCTTACAGGCCAGACTTACTGCAGAGTTGATTTTTTTAATTTTGGGCCTGTTGGTCTGGTTGTACTTTTCTCTTTCTGCTGGTCTGCTAGTTATAGCGGGTCTTGAAAGTAGTGATATGTTATGACATTGTCATCACCTTCATTATTGCTCTTTATATAACAGTAGCAGCATAACCGTGTTTTGATTTCTTGTACAAGGCATAAAGTGTGCTAGTGGCTCACTATTCACATCAATTTCATCAGAAAATGTTATTTCCTCCTTTTATTGATCATGATATAGAGGCCCAGTGACATTAGGTAACTTGCCCAAGATCACACATGTGGAAAGCTACAGAGCCAGACTTGGAACTGAGTCCATTATATCTCAATCCCACTGCACTCCAAAATTTGTTGAATGAAGGAATAGATAAACGTATCATGATTTTGATGTTCTGACTAATTCGTAGCCAGTACTTTACTGCTATCGGAGCTTAAGCTTTAAGTACTGGCTAGGAATTAGTCAGAACTTTATTTTTAAGGAGGAGCATATAATTATGTATATTTTATACCTGTAGTAAATTGGGAACTAAAGAAAACATGTAGAGGATTGTGTTTACCAACTTCATGTAGAGTCAGGATACCCGACTCTAGCTTGCTAGTACTTAGGTAAGTCAGACATGGGCAGGGGATAATCCAAATTAGACTATTTCCATTTGACTAAGCCATATAATCAGGTGTAAGCCATGGAAAGAAATCTGGAAAGACAGGTGCAATATTAGAAAATGGCTCATGACAGTGATCATTAGAGGTTCAGGCTTGAGAAAGCCAATTGGAATCAAGAAGGCCTAATCCTGGGATTCTGTCACGGAAAAGAAGGCTGGTAGCAGGAAGAGGACATGTAACATGAATTACATGATTAGATTTGTGTCATAATAACAAAAACAATAATGATAATAACACTAATAGCTTGTTATATGCCATGCCCTGTACTAAGAACTATACATATGTTATCCCATCTAAATCACATTTAATCGATTCCCATTTTTCTCATGAGAAAATTGCATCATACAGAGATGAACTAACTTGCTCAAGGCTATAGACCTGGTAATTAGCAAAGCAGGGATTTGAATTTAGATGTATTTTTCTCTGAAGCCTGGGTTTAGATAAATGGATCTGGAAGCACTGGGAAGGATGAATTAATGGGATGGAGTGTAGGGGATGCAGAGTGCCCACTTATGGAATGATTTCATTCAAGAGAGACAGGAGGGTCAGAGGTAAGAATGCTGCTGCTGGGACAGAGAGGAAGGTACAGATATGAGATATGGTAAGAAGGTATACTACAACAGTGGCTCCCAAATCTCAATGAGTAGCCAATTCTCATGGAGGTTTTGTTTATTTATTTTTGAATGAAGATTCCCATGGCATACCTTGAATCTTCTGAATCAGAATCTCTGGAATACAACTTGGTATTCCTATAAAGCACCCTAGGTGATGCTGAAGCTCTGCCAGGTTCAAGAACCACAGCTCGATCGGCCTATATTTAGATGTTTGGGGTGGAGCAAGAGAGAAAGAAAAGATTTTAGCGTGGCATCCAGGTTTCTGAATTTTGTGACTCAGTGAAGTTTTTGGAGGGTAGGTAAGATGCTGAGTTCAGTTTTGGATGTGTTGAGATGGACTGGTCCTGTGGATTTAGTTGGATATTAGAGTCTAACGCTTAGAACAGAGATCAAGGCTGTAGATTTAGATATGGAGGACACTGGTGTTTGGGTGGTGATTGCTCTATATATTACATGGAATTTTCAAAATACTCAAAACTTCAGTTTTCCCTCAATAATGAATCACTTTACATCTTTGTGATCTTAAATCTCTTTCTGACCATTGATGGAAACTTTTGCTTTTAAAATTTACATTACCTTTCTTAACAGTTCCTTAAGAGTCATGCATTGTTATAAGTAGTTATTGCACGATTTCATTGGATTCAAACCAACAATTGTTAAAGTAAAATTTATTTTTCCTATGTTTTAGATGAAGAGATTTAGGCAGGTTATGTAACACACCTAAGGTAATATAGTCAAATAATCGAGCCAGGATTTGAGCCCAAGTCTCTTTCTGA
This sequence comes from Pongo pygmaeus, assembly GCF_028885625.2. Taxonomy (NCBI): domain Eukaryota; kingdom Metazoa; phylum Chordata; class Mammalia; order Primates; family Hominidae; genus Pongo; species Pongo pygmaeus. The sequence continues at coordinate 35,315,313 of NC_072386.2, read as the reverse complement.
CTCTAGGCTTAGAGCTTTAGGGCTATTTCACAAAAGGGCTGTTCCTAGGTCAGGCATGACAACTTCTATATTACCTTTGTAAAAGAAGCAATATAATCTACCACTATTAAATTTTGCAGGTTAATTTTATATTATGTTTAAATACAGAAAAGCTTATTTAAAACTCAGTTGAATTTCTCTTGAGAAATTGGCCATGTAGTAAATTATATTTAATAGAAGAGTTTGTGTATTTCCCAGGGAGCAGAGTATTGGCCTGATCAAAGCACCTTTCAGCCTTTGTCTAACAGCATGTGGGTAGGCTACATTTTTTTTACTCTCAGAGAAAGGGGGTGGGCAGGGGTATGATATTGGTTTTTGTCTCTGGGAGTTCTGTTGCATGATTTGACCTCCCAACTCGTTTTGTGGGGCATATCCAACTTTGGGTTGAAACTAAAATGGGTTCTTGGTAATCCCAGATTGAAAATATGTCTCAGCAGTAACATTGTTTATCTTCAGGTTTAGGTAAATACAGACATTTGCCATGTCTTCTTGGTAGCACTGTAAGAATGAGCAGGGCTGTGAAAAATGCACAGGGCATTCATTATGAAGACTGGCTGGTTAAAACTGATACACTAAAGAAATTGCATTCTTTTCCACAAGCTGAGTCATACAGCTGAAATTGTGGAATCATCTGGGCCAGCAGCTGTAATATGATACTTAATCTCCATAAGATATCTAAGATAACACGAACACCCAGATGACAACTCAGGCAACACCAGCACAGTGTTTTGGTATGAGAACAGGATAAATGTTAGTAGAGTGAACATTTTTCCACAGAGAACTCAAAATATGGTAACACTCTCATAGCTTTGATAATCCCCAATAAACTGTGGTTACTAAAATGCATGACAAAAAGAACTTCTATCTATAAAGAACTTCTTTATACATTTCCATGTATAAAACATGGAAATACTTGGGTTATGATCAAGGAGAAAAAAGTTTATCAGCTAATTAAGAGTTAGGTAGCTAGTTTGCCCACAGATTAATTTGTATGAGGTAAAGGAAATCTCACCTAACTGGGAAAAAGCAAGCTTACCCTCAAGGTATGCTTATCCCAGCCCCACCCTGCCAAGTGCATTCCTTATTCCTCAGGTGTGCCTGTTTATCCCACGGACCTAGCCACACCTACATCTTGTTCTGGCCCCACACCAAGGAACATATAAAAGGTCCCTCTCTGGCCGGGCGCAGTGGCTCACGCCTGTAATTCCCAGCACTTTGGGAGGCCGAGGTGGGCGGATCACGAGGTCAGGAGATCAAGACCACCCTGGCTAACACGGTGAAACCCCATCTCTACTAAAAAATACAAAAAATTAGCTGAGTGTGGTGGCGGGCCCCTGTAGTCCCAGCTACTCGGGAGGCTGAGGCAGGAGAATGGCGTGAACCCTGGAGGAGGAGCTTGCAGTGAGCTGAGATTGTGCCACTGCACTCCAGCCTGGGCGACAGAGCGAGACTGTGTCTCAAAAAAAAAAAAAAAGTCCCTCTCTTTAGATCTCAGGGTATCTTGGAGTCACTACTGATCCTTGACCTCCCTCCTTTCTCTGACCATGTCTAGACAAGTGTCCAGGTCTCCTGTGCTAAATGTCTATTTGTTGCCTGGATTAGGTTTTGACTTGTTTTTCTATTTCTTTGCATCTTGTAGCCCATTTCTTTGATTCAATTTCACAGTCTCTTGATTTTGTCCTTAAGTATTTGGCAATGCAAACCCTCGAGAGGCAGGATAGTTCAATAGAAAGAAGATGAACCTTGGGGGTCAGAAGAGTCAAACTTCCAGAATTTAAATCTTCATTCTACTATCACTAGATTTATAAACTTTATCAAATCACTCTCCTACTCTATCCCTTAATTCTACATATTTAAAATTGGAATAAAAATCTCAATGTGGTAGAATTATTATTGAGATGAAAATCAGAATAGATACAAAGAACTTGATAGCCCCAAGGAGCTTGATCAGTGTTTGTTTAATGGCCCTTCCTGTCTTCTCATATCTCAGTTCAGATCCTACTCAGCCCTTTATTTTATTCTGCTCCTTTTGGAGTAGGGAATAAAGCCAAGAATTATGCTTAAAAAGTAGCATAATTATAAGTATTTAAAACACAAGTAACTTGAGAAAGGTGAGTTGGAGGTTTATATCTAATCTCAGTTTTTTTTGGAGAGAAATTTACCTGTCAGGGCCGGATTAAAACATTTACAAGTCCCATGCACACGTGAGATGAAGATGCCCCTCACTTATCTCACATGTAAGTTAAAAGTTAAAAAGTGAAAATGTCTACCAGAGTTCAATAATATTCTTCTTTTTTTCCCATGACTTCTCTGAAGCTTTTAGAAAATATGAAATTCTTAAAAACAATAACAGTAACCCACATTTTTATTGTCCTGGTTTGCCCTGTTGTATCTTTCTCCTGCTCACAGGGTCTGAGGCAGCTGGGAGAGGGGAGAATGATTACCAGCCAATCAATATTTTTTGAACCCCAGAGATTATTTATTTATCTATCCATTTATTTATTGTGAGATCATATTTTATCTGGAACCTTAAAAAAAGATTAATTTCCAAACTGTATCTACTGTGTGTATTTTATCAATATGGCTCAGATTTGTATTACTTATTTGTGATTCTGAATATTTTTTCCAACATTAATTATCAGCCTCTCTGTGCCCTCCCAGAATTGTTACAACCTATGTTAATGCGCACTATGGCAAGCCATGTAAATTGCCTACCCAAGGAAGTTTTCTTCATACTTCCTTGCCAAGAGAACCCCATTATTGGTCAGTTACTAGTCACATGATCTTCTTTAGCCTGTCCTTAGCCCCTGTAGTGAATCAGGAGTAGGCTAAGGCCATCGTGGTAACTCCCCTTTTTCTTGGAAATGTTTGATTTAGATATGGAGAAGAGGTGCAACCTTGCTTATGAAATGGGAGGGCAAATATGGGAAACTTTGAGGTAAGTTTTCTTTCCCCTTGAAGGGGACCAAAAAGTTGTGGTTTATACTCTCTTGACTCTGGTCACTGTTGGGGGAAGAGTTGGTGCTATGGAAGCCATCTTCAGACCATGAGGGGACAAGTCTGAGGACACAATTACATGCTACTGGTGGCAGAGGCCAGTATAGCAAAAAACTGGATCCCTGATGACATTGAACCATTGACTGAATCTACCCTGGAACCATCAGGAAATAATCCTTAGTTTTTTAAAGATGCTTTTAATTGTGTTTTCTATTACAAGTATCTGAAAGCATTCTAACTAATCAATGCTAAATGCATCTCTCACAGTTTATGCTTATTTTTCAGAAATGCCTAGTTTAAATTTCTATTGCTGATTATAATATTTGTCCTAAATAAATTGAATAGACTGTCAATCTTTTGAAAATAAAAGCATGACTTGATTAGCAATTGTTTAGTCTGATGTTTTCCTAATTTCTGTCATGTGCATACCACTTCTTTGATTTTGTCATATCCTTGTATCATCTGCACTAATAGAAATATTTTTCCTTAAGTTGTCTCTCCTTTAAAAAATTAAATCCATTTATTTTGAAGAGAAACTTTTTCCCTAACTATAAATTGAAAACCAATATCATTTGCCTTAAATAGAAGATTGTCATAAAAAGAAATGCCATGAGTGAAATAATGTTATTAAATGTTTGCCCGATGTATTTTCCTATGAAGACTCTGAGCTTGTGGCTTGCTGTCTCTGTTGAAAGGAGAGACTAGGGAGTGTTATAGAAGTGGTAAAATAATCCTTCCACTGACTGAGACTATTTCCTTGCCACAATCAGAAGAACTAAAAGAAAGGAGGATATCTGTTAATATACGAATTTATCTAAATGTCATGCTGTGACTTCTAAAATCATCTGGTGTGCTCTGTTTCCCCTTGGAGGTGACTTAGGCAGAGAGCCCACTCAAGGGCCTGGCATCCCAAACAATACATACTGGAGTGAAGCTCCAGGAAACCCTGAGGAGAAGAGAAGGGCTTAAGGAGCAATCAGCCTTCGATTGCTGGGATTATGAAAGGTCGTAAGAAGTGAATGTTGCAATGTTTTATTATACTTGATATTAAAGCAAGGACAAGTAATAATTTATTATTCTCTCCATGTCAGTGGTATTTACCTTTTTGGAATCATATGCCCCATTGAGAATTTCTGGAAAACCATGGTTCTTCTACTCAGGAGAATGTACACTTGCACACATACACAAATGTGCAAGCACACACACACACACACAGAATTTCCACAGAAGGTCAGTAGGTTCACAGGCCCTAGGGTAAGAACCAGCATTCTCTATATTTTACATGTGTTCTCTTACAAGTCACCGTGTGATTCAGTTCACTGCAAACTGCGGTTAAGTGCAAAACATGGTTTTGAATATATCTATCAATTAGTAAGAGTGGTATGTTAATTTAAATACACCAAAGTGGAGAATTACTGTCCTCTCAACAGCTACTTTAAATAGACATAAGTTACAGTGATACTGCCTTCCAGGAGGCTTCAAGAGATGAGGTCAGGCTCTATAAAAGAAAATCACCCAACCCTATAAAATCATCCTTATGAACTTTGAAACACCACTGTATGTACCTAGTAAAAATTATTCCTGGGTAAGCAGACTCCCAGGGATGGGTGGAGTTCACATGAGTCCCTTTGCTAAAATAAACAGAAGTGACTGGGAACTTTGGATCGCCTTTGTCTGAACTTGAGTGTCTGGATGGATCAGCATCAGCAGCATACCACACACCTGCTTGTCCAGCCAAAGAGAAACCCAAAGACTTGGCATTTGTTTTTTACATTGTCAACTGTGCAAAGATATCACATGATTCTAATTTATGAGGGTCCATTAGTTTTAAAAACACCCCCTGACATTTTTCTAGCCAAATAATTTTTCCTTTAAAAGGCACAGGATGAGCAACAAGTAGATCACTTTAATCTCTAATTTCAAAAGATAATAGTTAAAAATTCAACTGTAGGACTAACACATTAACTATGTAATAAGACCCAGAATAGTCTTTAGAGCAAATTTCAGTGGATACTTGATCAAAGTAATGTTGAAGACAAAATCTTGAATTGATGATATTTATCTGATATAATTATTTACATAACAAATGTTGAAAAAATTAGAAAAATTTCATAGGTAAGATGTTCATTATCTTCAAGTGAAGTTACTTGTTTTATATTAAGAACCACAAAAACTTACTAAACTTTTTTTTTTTTTAAAGGGTCTCACTCTGTCACCCAGGCTGGAGCGGAGTGGCTCTATCACAGCTCACTGCAGCCTTGACCTACCCAGATTCAAGCAATCTTCCCACCTCAGCCTCCCAAGTAGCTGGGACTATAGGCACATGCCACCATGCCTGGCTAATTTCTTTCTTTTCTTTTTTTTCCCCTTATTTTGTAGGGACAAGTTTTCTCCATGTTGCTCAGGCTGGTCTCAAACCCCTGGGCTCAAGTGATCCTCCTACCTCAGCCTACCAAAGTGCTGGAGTTATAGGCATGAGCTACTTTGCCCCCCAACAAACGTATTCTTTTTTTTTTAAATTTGGTATTAGATTGAGCCAATGATTAATTTCAAACATTTATAAATTACTAAATTCTTTTTTTTAAATTATACTTTAAGTTTTAGGGTACATGTGCACAATGTGCAGGTTAGTTACGTATGTATACATGTGCCATGTTGATGTGCTTCACCCAGTAACTCGTGATTTAATATTAGGTATCTCTCCTAATGCTATCCCTCCCCCCTCCCCCCACCCCACAACAGGCCCCAGTGTGTGATGTACCCCTTTCAGTGTCCATGTGTTCTCATTGTTCAATTCCCACCTATGAGTGAGAACATGCAATGTTTGGTTTTTTTGTCCTTGTGATAATTTGCTGAGAATGATGGTTTCCAGCTTCATCCATGTCCCCACAAAGGACATGAACTCATCCTTTTTTATGGCTGCATAGTATTCCATGGTGTATATGTGCCACATTTTCTTAATCCAGTCTATCATTGTTGGACACTTGGGTTGGTTCCAAATCTTTGCTATTGTGAATAATGCCACAATAAACATACATGTGCATGTGTCTTTATAGCAGGATGATTTATAATCCTTTGGGTATATACCCAGTAATGGGATGGCTGGGTCAAATGGGATTTCTAGTTCTAGATCACTGAGGAATCACCACACTGACTTCCACAATGGTTGAACTAGTTTACAGTCCCACCAACAGTGTAAAAGTGTTCCTATTTCTCCACATCCTTTCCAGCACCTGTTGTTTCCTGACTTTTTAATGATCGCTGTTCTAACTGGTGTGAGATGGTATCTCATTGTGGTTTTGATTTGCATTTCTCTGATGGCCAGTGATGATGAGCATTTTTTCATGTGTCTTTTGGCTGCATAAATGTCTTCTTTTGAGAAATGTGTGTTCATGTCCTTCACCCACTTTTTGATGGGGTTGTTTGTTTTTTTCTTGTAAATTTGTTTGAGTTCATTGTAGATTCTGGATATTAGCCCTTTGTCGGATGAGTAGATTGCAAAAATTTTCTCCCATTCTGTAGGTTGCCTGTTCACTCTGATGGTAGTTTCTTTTGCTGTGAAGAAGCTCTTGAGTTTAATTAGATCCCATTTGTCAATTTTGACTTTTGTTGCCATTGCTTTTGGTGTTTTAGACATGAAGTCCTTGCCCATGCCTATGTCCTGAATGGCATTGCCTAGGTTTTTGTCTAGGGTTTTTATGGTTTTAGGTTTAACATTTAAGTCTTTAATCCATCTTGAACTAATATTTGTGTAAGGTGTAAGGAAGGGATCCAGTTTCAGCTTTCTACATATGGCTAGCCAGTTTTCCCAGCACCATTTATTAAATAGGGAATCCTTTCCCCATTTCTTGTTTTTGTCAGGTTTGTCAAAGATCAGATGCTTGTAGATATGTGGCATTATTTCTGAGGGCTTTGTTCTGTTCCATTGGTCTATATCTCTGTTTTGGTACCAGTACCATGCTGTTTTGGTTACTGTAGCCTTGTAGTATAGTTTGAAGTCAGGTAGCGTGATGCCTCCAGCTTTGTTCTTTTGGCTTAGGATTGACTTGGCAATGTGGGCTCTTTTTTGGTTCTATATGAACTTGAAAGTAGTTTTTTCCAATTCTGTGAAGAAAGTCATTGGTAGCTTGATGGGGATGGCATTGAATCTATAAATTACTTTGGGCAGTATGGCCATTTTCATGATATTGATTCTTCCTACCCATGAGCATGGAATGTTCTTCCATTTGTTTGTATCCTCTTTTATTTCATTGAGCAGTGGTTTGTAGTTCTCCTTGAAGAGGTCCTTCACGTCCCTTGCAAGTTGGATTCCTAGGTATTTTATTCTCTTTGAAGGAATTGTGAATGGGAGTTCACTCATGATTTGGCTCTCTGTCTATTATTGGTGTATAAGAATGCTTGTGATTTTTGCACATTGATTTTGTATCCTGAGACTTTGCTGAAATTGCCTATCAGCTTAAGGAGATTTTGGGTGAGATGATGGGGTTTTCTACATATACAATCATGTCATCTGCAAAGGGGGACAACTTGACTTCCTCTTTTCCTAATTGAATACCATTTATTTCCTTCTCCTGCCTGATTGCCCTGGCCAGAACTTCCAACACTATGTTGAATAGGAGTGGTGAGAGAGGGCATCCCTGTCTTGTGCCAGTTTTCAAAGGGAATGCTTCCAGTTTTTGCCCATTCAGTATGATATTGGCTGTGGGTTTGTCATAGATAGCTCTTATTATTTTGAGATACATCCCATCAATACCTAATTTATTGAGAGTTTTTAGCATGAAGTGTTTTTGAATTTTGTCAAAGGCCTTTTCTGCATCTATTGAGATAATCATATGGTTTTTGTCCTTGGTTCTGTTTATATGCTGGATTATGTTTATTGATTTGCATTTGTTGAACTAGCCTTGCATCTCAGGGATGAAGCCCACTTGATCATGATGGATAAGGTTTTTGGTGTGCTGCTGGATTCAGTTTGCCAGTATTTTATTGAAGATTTTTGCATCGATGTTCATCAGGGATATTGGTCTAAAATTCTCTTTTTTTGTTGTGTCTCTGCCAGGCTTTGGTATCAGGATGATTCTGGCCTCATAAAATGAGTTAGGGAGGATTCCCTCTTTTTCTATTGATTGGAATAGTTTCAGAAGGAATGGTACCAGCTCCTCTTTGTACCTCCGGTAGAATTCGGCTGTGAATCCATCTGGTCCTGGACTTTTTTTGGTTGGTAAGGTATTAATTATCACCTCAATTTCAGAGCCTGTTATTGGTTTATTCAGAGATTCAACTTCTTCCTGGTTTAGTCTTGGGAGGATGTATGCGTCGAGGAATTTATCCATTTCTTCTAGATTTTCTAGTTTATTTGCATAGAGGTGTTTATAGTATTCTCTGATGGTAGTTTGTATTTCTGTGGGATTGGTGGTGATATCCCCTTTATCATTTTCTATTGCGTCTATTTGATTCTTCTCTCTTTTCTTCTTTGTTAATCTTGCTAGTGGTCTATCAATTTTGTTGATCTTTCAAAAAAACCAGCTCCTGGATTCATTGATTTTTTGATGGGTTTTTTTGTGTCCCTATTTCCTTCAGTTCTGCTCTGGTCTTAGTTATTTCTTGACTTCTGCTAGCTTTTGAATGTGTTTGGTCTTGCTTCTCTAGTTCTTTTAATTGTGATGTTAGGGTGTCAATTTTAGATCTTTCCTGCTTTCTCTTGTGGGCATTTAGTGCTATAAATTTCCCTCTACACACTGCTTTGAATGTGTCCCAGAGATTCTGGTATGTTGCATCTTTGTTCTCGCTGGTTTCAAGGAACATCTTTATTTCTGCCTTCATTTCGTTATGTACCCAGTAGTCATTCAGGAGCAGTTTGTTCAGTTTCCATGTAGGTGAGCGGTTTTGAGTGAGTTTCTTAATACTGAGTTCTAGTTTGAGTGCACTGTGGTCTGATAGACAGTGTGTTATAATTTCTGTTCTTTTACATTTACTGAGGAGTGCTTTACTTCCAGCTATGTGGTCAATTTTGGAATAAGTGCAGTGTGGTGCTGAGAAGAATGTATATTCTGTTGATTTGGGGTGGAGAGTTCTGTAGATGTGTATTAGATCTGCTTGGTGCAGAGCTGAGTTCAATTCCTGGATATCCTTGTTAACTTTCTGTCTCGTTGATCTGTCTAATGTTGACAGTGGGGTGTTAAAGTGTCCTATTATTATTGTGTAGGAGTCTAAGTCTCTTTGTAGGTCTCTAAGGACTTGCTTTATGAATCTGGGTGCTCCTGTATTGGGTGCCTATAGATTTAGGATAGCTGGCTCTTCTTGTTGAATTAATCCCTTTACCATTATGTAATGGCCTTCCTTGTCTCTTTTGATCTTTGTTGGTTTAACGTCTGTTTTAACAGAGACTAGGATTGCAACCCCTGCCATTTTTTGTTTTCCATTTGCTTGGTAGATCTTCCTCCATCCCTTTATTTTGAGCCTATGTGTGTTTCTGCACATGAGATAGGTTTCCTGAATACAGCACACTGATGGGTCTTGACTTTTTATCTAATGTGCCAGTCTGTGTCTTTTAATTGGAGCATTTAGTCCATTTACATTTAAGGTTAATATTGTTATGTGTGCATTTGATCCTGTCATTATGATGTTAGCTGGTTATTTTGCTCATTAGTTGATGAAGTTTCTTCCTAGCCTCGATGGTCTTTACAATTTGGCATGATTTTGCAGTGGCTGGTACTGGTTGTTCCTTTCCATGTTTAGTGTTCCTTCAGGAGTCCTTTTAGGGCAGGCAGGCCTGGTGGTGACAAAATCTCTCAGCATTTGCTTGTCTGTAAAGGATTTTATTTCTCCTTCACTTATGAAGCTTAGTTTGGCTGGATATGAAATTCTAGACTGAAAATTCCTTTCTTTAAGAATGTTGAATATTGGCAGCCACTGTCTTCTGGCTTGTAGAGTTTCTGCAGAGAGATCTGCTGTTAGTCTGAAGGGCTTCCCTTTGTGGGTAACCTGACCTTTCTCTCTGGCTGCCCTTAACGTTTTTTCCTTCATTTCAACTTTGGTGAATCTGACAATTATGTGTCTTGGAGTTGCTCTTCTCGAGGAGTATCTTTGTAGCGTTCTCTGTATTTCCTGAATTTGAATGTTGGCCTGCCTTGCTAGATTGGGGAAGTTCTCCTGGATAATATCCTGCAGAGTGTTTTCCAACTTGGTTCCATTCTCCCCGTCACTTTCAGGTACACCAATCAGACGCAGATTTGGTCTTTTCACATAGTCCCATATTTCTTGGAGGCTTTGTTTGTTTCTTTTTTTTCTTTTTTCTCTAAACTTCTTGCTTCATTTCATTCATTTCATCTTCCATCACTGATACCCTTTCTTCCAGTTGATGGAATCGGCTACTGAGGCTTGTGCATTCATCACGTAGTTCTTGTGCCTTGGTTTTCAGCTCCGTCAGGTCCTTTAAAGACTTCTCTGCATTGGTTATTCTAGTTAGCCATTTGTCTAATTTTTTTTCAAGGTTTTTAACTTCTTTGCCATAGGTTCGAACTTCCTCCTTTAGCTTGGAGTAGTTTGATCGTCTGAAGCCTTCTTCTCTCAACTCGTCAAAGCCATTCTCCATCCAGCTTTGTTCCATTGCTGGTGAGGAGCTGCATTCCTTTGGAGGTGGAGAGGCACCTGATTTTTAGAGTTTCCAGTTTTTCTGCTCTGTTTTTTCCCCATCTTTGTGGTTTTATCTACCTTTGGTCTTTGATGATGGTGACATACAGATGGGGTTTTGGTGTGGATGTCCTTTCTGTTTGTTAGTTTTCCTTCTAACAGTCAGGACCCTCAGCTGCAGGTCTGTTGGAGTTTGCTGGAGGTCCACTCCAGACCCTGTTTGCCTGGGTATCAGCATTGGAGGCTGCAGAACAGCGGATATTGTTGTACAGCAAATGTTGCTGCCTGATGGTTCCTCTGGAAGTTTTGTGTTAGAGGAGTACCTGGCCATGTGAGGTGTCAGTCTGCCCTACTGAGGGGTGCCTCCCAGTTAGGCTACTCGGGGGTCAGTGACCCACTTGAGGAGGCAGTCTGTCCATTCTCAGATTTCCAGCTGCGTGCTGGGAGTACCAGTACCCTCTTCAAAGCTGTCAGACAGGGACATTGAAGTCTGCAGAGGATTCTGCTGCCTTTTGTTTGGCAATGCCCTGCCCCCAGAGGTGGAGTCTACAGATTCAGGCAGGCCTCCTTGAGCTGTGGTGGGCTTCACCCAGTTTGAGCTTCCTGGCTGCTTTGTTTACCTACTCAAGCCTCAGCAATGGCGGGCGCCCCTCCCGTAGCCTCGCTGCCGCCTTGCGGTTTGATCTCAGACTGCTGTGCTAGCAATGAGCGAGGCTCCATGGGCGTGGGACCCTCCAAGCTACATGCGGGATATAATCTCCTGGTGTGCCGTTTGCTAAGACCACTGGAAAAGCGCAGTATTTGGGTGGGAGTGACCCAATTTTCCAGGTGCCATCTGTCACCCCCTTCTTTGACTAGGAAAGGAAATTCCCTGACCCCTTGTGCTTCCCGGGTGAGGCAATGCCTCGCCCTGCTTTGGCTCACACTCAGTGCCCTGCACCCTCTGTCCTGCACCCACTTTCCAACACTCCCCAGTGAGATGAACCTCCTACCTTAGTTGGAAATGCAGAAATCACCCATCTTCTGCGTCGCTCACACTGGGAGCTGTAGACTGGAGCTGTTCCTATTCGGCCATCTTGGCTCCACCCCCCTATAAATGACTAAATTCTAACATGTTGCTTCCAACCATTGAAAGGAATGTTTGACTTAAAAGTACTTGATCAATGTAATGTTGAAGAGAAAAAAATCTTGAATTGGTGATATTCACCTGATACAGTTATTTACATAACAAATGTTAGAAAAATGTTAGAAAAACTTCATAAAAGCTTAGATGTTCGGTATCTGCAAGTGAAGTTACTTGTTTTATATTACAAAACACCCATCAGTTTCCTTTAGTTTTTAGTTTACTCATGGCTTGGCTAGAGACATCTAAAAGTTATCAAGTGTCTCAAATATCAAATGTCTTTATTTCAGGTCAGTAGAGAAGAAGTTATCTGCTGCACTGGCTTGTGAGCTTAAATTTGTCTCTGGAAGGATTTCAGATTTAATTTCTTTCTTTTTTTTTTTTTTTTTGAAACACAGTCTCATTCTGTTGCCCAGGCTGGAGTGCAGTGGCATGATCTCAGCTCACTGCAGCCTCTACCTCCCAAGTAGGTGGGACTACAGGCGCAGGCCACCACATCTGGCTAATTTTTGTGTTTTTTTTTTGTTTTGTTTTGTGTTTTTTTGTTTTTTTTTTTGCCATGTTATCCAGGCTGGTCTCTAACTCCTGACCTCAGTTGATCCACCCACCTTGGCCTCCTAAAGTGCGGGGATTACAGGCGTGAGCTACCACGCCAGCCTCAGATTTAATTTCTTAATAATATCATGAAACTGTAGTAGTAGCCACAAATGAAATATGAAAATTTTGTTTATTCAAAATTTATTTTTCCAAAGCAAACAAAGATTGACTAAATTTAGTTGATGGCAAACGTGTTCCAGGGATTTGAGCACAGAATCAGTTTGATGACAATTAAATTATAATGCTTACTTTCTTTGTGGCCTCTGAAAATGTAAACTTTCCCTCCCTCAACTTCTTAATCTATGAAGTGATGCTCTTCATGCATACATTTTTAATTTTTTTTTACTAATATTGGAGGTGTTCATTGGGTGAACTTTCTGAAGTGCATTAAAACATTTCTGATGAATGTGTGAGAAATGTAGTTTAAATGAAACATGATTAGCCCTTTGTGGTTTACAGAAAACATCAACCCATCATCCTTTATGTAACAATAGGTATATATTTGATGTGACTATATATAGTCTAGCAGGGACTGAAATCTAAGACTAGATTGTATGGGATAATAAAAATAGACTAAAAGTTCTTTTAAGGCTGTCATGTGAACACACACACACATTTGTCAAAGGAGTGTCTATTTTGTTATTGATTTTATTGTCAATAAAGTGTGTTATATTTGCAAATACTTTAAGTTTGTGAATGATGATAAATGTTTCCTTATAAATAATCCCCTTAAAACAAAAGTTAGTCTTAAATCTTACTGAAAATCCCATTTAGATTCTTAAAAATGATGTTGGTTTAAAGAAATAAATACACTGATTTAATCCTAGGGCAGTGTTTTTAGTGTAGTCCCAGAGCTACCAACTCAAAATTGCCAAGAGCTGGTTCAGACTCTAAATGTCTAGGTTTCTGGGCCATAGAACTTTTCTATTGGCCAGAATTTCTGAATGATTCCCTGCTATTTGACATCTTATCAAATGCCACAGATTATTTTATGTGCTAGAAGGTTAAAACTGTTGTCCTAGAGAGTTAGTCTCTGAGGATTCAAGTCGTTTCCCTCCCTGAAGAAAGTTAACTGTGAACAGCATTTCCATTTCTTATAGCTCTAGAGGACAGATGGTAGTTTTTTTTAGGTAAGAAGGGAGAATCAAGCTGAAGACATTATCAACATAATCCTTCCTAATCCTGTCCTCTTCCTTATCATCACCACTGCTATAGTTGCTGCCATTTATTGAGCATTTACCATATGCCAGGCACTGTGCTGATTGCCTTTCAAACATGATCTCATTTAATCCTCATAATGGGTTTTATGACTGCCAGATTATAAGAAAGGAAACAGGAGCTTCAGTTCATGCCGTTAGTACAGGATAGGGCTGGGAAGGGAAACTTTATGGTTTTCAATAGTGACTTTAAAGTGGTTGTCATGACCTAAAAATAGAGAACTAACTGGGCGAGGAAAGAAGCAACATTTGTTATGCACTTTTAGTCAGCCAGATACTTTACATGTGAGGTTATATTTACACAGTCAACAAACCATGAGGTGTCTATTTCTATCTTTACATTACAGATGTCAAAATTGAGGCTCAGCAAGTTTAGATACCCACCCTAAGTGACACTGATATTGGAAGGGCTCAGATAAAACTCTCTGTTTTCTCTTTCCTTCTGTCTCCACCAAACTCCAACTTTATGCAGAGTCAGGCTATATGGGTTAAAATCTCCATTCTGCCACATGCTAGTTTTGTGACTTATGGCAAATTACTCAACTGCTCTGTGCCTCAGTTTATTCATTTGTAAAATAGGGATAAAATAATGTGGATATCAGAAAGATTTTGTGAGGATTAAAATGACTGTGTCATTTACGTAGTATAAATGACTTAAAACAGTGTGTCACAAATCTAGCACTCTATGCTCCAGTGGCGCAATCGGTTAGCGCGTGGTACTTATACAACAAATCTAGCACTCTACACATGCTAATGATAATTATTTTACCTTGAGGGTGGAAATTAGATACAAAATATAAAATGATTAATTTTAGAAAAAACTGAAAGAGAATCAATTTCTAGTTTTTTTCACATATTTTAGTTGGAGGGAGTGAGTTGCACACTATGTCACGTGGGACAGGATCCTGGTAACCAGGGTTGGAAGAAACTCTTGCAAATAGTGGAGAGTGCCCATGATCACACTAAGGAAAAGAGATACTTAAGGGAAAAGAGACCTCTGTACTGAACATTGAGCTCTTGTTTATGAAAGGGAGACTGACCAGTTATTGCAAAGATTCTGATTCAAACTATTGTTTCTAATTCAAAAGCCAACAAAATCATGATTGTCACTGGAAAAATTTTGAAAACGAGACAAAAACACATTACTCTTCATTAGTACAATGATAGGAAGCTTGTGTTTGTCCCTAGAATGCTATGTACAGTTGTGACCCCTTTAAGCTTCTTACAAGATAGTTTGGATAAGGACTGTGAAAGGCAAATAAAACGAAAGATGAATGGGTTATTTTATGAGACTCAGACACAAAAGTTGACAGGACAGATAGGAAATCACAAAGGCAATAGCTTATGTGAACCACAGAAATATTTTCCAACTCCAAGCATTCATGCTAATGGTAGCCTGAGATGACTTTAGAATATGAAAAGAAAAAACTGATTTATATACTGAAGAATAAACCATGAATCAAATTCAGAGGTGATGGAATATAATTAACTTCAAGAAATAGACAATTAAATTTCACAAAGACATTATTTGAATCTTCTTTATCATTGAGGCTTAGGCTGGGAACTGTGTTGAGGAAGCAAAATAGGACAGTCTTTGCCTTCTAGAAGCTCAAAATCTAGAGCTATACACAAATTAGAGTACAAAATGATGAATGCAATAAAAACCATATAAATGATGAGGTATACAGCCAGAACCAAGGAGCAAGTAGATGAAGAGGAGCCTTTTGTGGGTCGGCATGGTGGTGGGAGGTATTGGTATTACAGAAAGCTTCTCCCCCGTGGGTCAAATCTAAGCTGAGTGTTGAGGCATAATTGAAATTCACTAGATAGATAGGAGATAGGGGTAGGGAATTCTAATCAGAGGGAATAGCATATGTAAGGCAAACAATACAGTGCATCTGGGAAAGCTGTACAATTTTATTGTTATAGGACAAATGTTGGGGAATGTTGAGAGATGGAACTGGAGAGTGAGACAGAAGTTAGCATTTATTCATTTATTCAGCAGACCTTTATCTATTACCTACATTGCACTAAGTACTGCGTGAGCATTAGAGACAAAAAGATGAATGAGATTGGACACCATTCGTTCATTCTTCACTATGAACTTGGCATTGTTCTAGGTACCAGAGATATAATAATGAGAAACAGACATGCTCCCTCCCCTCATTGAGGTTACAGCTTAGTGTGGAGACAGACAGACGCCTAATGCACTATAGTATGGAAGGTGCTATGGACACAGTGCTCAAATCCATGACCTACATAGGTATGAGAGTGACTTTTCTACAACTTAAATCTGATCTTGTTGTTCCCTGCTTAAAATCCTGCAGTAGCTCCCAGTAGTGCCTTCTGGTTAAAATACAAGATATATAGTATGACCTCTCAAGGTCCTTTCTTATTTGTCTCTGGTCACCTCTCCAATTTTTCACCATGACCCTGGCCCTGTCCCACTGGCATTCCATCTCCAATCACACGGAACTATGTGGAGTTATTATGCCCTGTGTTATTTCAAGACTCAGAGATTTAGTGCCTCAGCATGTTTTGTTCTCTCTCCCCTCCTCCACCTGGCCTTCTCCAGCTCACTCATCAGTCTATTAGACTCAGGCATCATCTGCTTGCCTTCGTAACCCTCCCCACCCCCCTCACCTTGCTGGATTCTGTGCCTTTGCTTGCTGGTTCCCAGAGATCCCTGCCCTTATTTTTCTTTGCCTGGTGGATTTGCAGTGTTGTGGCCTATACGGCGTAGAAAACCAGCTCAGGCTCCCACTTCTCTGGGCTTATGTGGTCAAATGCAGTCCTGTCTTCCATTCATACCAAAGGCCATCAGGGAGTTTCTTTTGTCCTCTTCACCAGCCCATTCTTAATCTTTCTGATAAATTTTCTGCAGTGTGTGCGCGTGACAAATTGGGTCAGGGTGATGGTAATTTACAGCATGAGATGGTGAACTTGCTGCCTGTGCTGATGAGCCCATTGGATTTCCCCTAACTAGTCTGTTTCCCTACCCAGGTGGAGAACTTCAGTAAAGGAAGTGGCAGGAATTTGGGAATGAAGAGCACAGTGATTAAACTGGGGCCATTCATATGAGAGTTTAAGAACTCAGGCCAGTGACTTAGGTGAGTAAAAATATCAGAAAAAGGGAAAGAGGATACGAGCAACTTGGGCCATAATTAAACCTGTCAATGAAATGAAGGTCTGTTATTCTAATGCCTACATTTTGCCAAACCTTTGTGCTTATAACTTTATCATTTGCTGTGATTAACAAAATTGAAAGAATAATAACTACTTACAAAGCCCACATTACCTCCTTATACCACTAGCTTTTGCTTTCCATACAGACATAGCTTTAAAAAGTGCAAATCCTATTCTGTACCTGAGCCACAACCCTAAAAGGGAACTTGTTTACAATTCTAATAATAATATTGTCCTTTAAAGGTGAAGGCTCGCTGGAAAACATGTCATTCATGTGATAAAAAGCAGGTAGCAGGTAGTGCTAAAGACTTACTAGTCTGCATGTTTGTGCTTTCTGCTGCATTCCTCTAATCTCAAGGCAGTATAAGGAGATAAGATCGTCACAGCCCTTTCAGCCCTGTTGCAATTTCTTTGACCCTGGCCTGATATAAAAGGCAAACTTAGTTTTTCACTGTTCTAGTCATGCAGTTTCTTTGTGGTTCCCTTTAGAAAGACTTGAGGCTATGACTCAAAGCTTTTACATCTTGCTGATAGTTCAGAGTTGTGATGTGAAGCAATAAATAAAATCTCTCTTTCCACATACTTGTCTCCTTGATTAGAATCATTCTGGGCAAATTTAGAGGCTCATAAAGTCCATTTAGATATTTAGTGAAAAAACACCAGCACTCAGAACAGAATGTTGATAATGTAGATGGAATATCTTTCTCTCTCTCTGTCTCTCTCTCTGTGTGTGTGTGTGTGTGTCTGTATATTTATATATGTGTGTATTTATATTATATATGTGTATATTTATATATGTGTGTATATACATTTATATGTGTATATATATTTATAGTAAATATATCACATGTATTTATGTATAGTAAAAAAGAGGGGACTATAATATATCTTTATATGTTAGCATTTATTTTAAAAAGAAAACACAGGAAATATCTAAAAGAAACTATTACTTATAGGGGTTATGGGAAATGCCATGGGCAAGAATTTTTTCTTTTTTTATCACCATGCTTTCTGAAACAACATGATACGTATCACCTTTACAAAAATAAAATAAGATGAAAAATGAAAAACGAAGTCCACTTGTAACCACGTCAGTGGCATGTTTGCTTTCAGGATACATCAAATGCATTCTATAGCATAGGAAGTTCCAGTCACTCTAACAAAAGATGTCCTATTTGGAACACCAACTCTGTATCAGTTACTTCAGACACTTTCTCTCATTGAGTCCCTTTAGCCAGCCCTTTTAGGTTTATGTTCTTAGATGAGGAAACCAAGTCTTAGAAACATTAACTGGCCAAACGAAGATCAGAGAGTTAGAAATGTCAGAGCCCAGAACTGGCATCTTCTGACTTCAGATCCCATGTACTTTCCCCTACACTGTGCTGACCACACCTCCATTACTGCAGATGTGTTGATTACATCTAGGGGCCAAAGTACACATTCATCCAATAAATGCTTACTGAATGCTTACCGTGTTCAGAGCACTGTGGCAATCTTTTGTAATGCAAGAAAAATAAGAGTAGTGAAGACAGTCAAGGAAACAAAGAAGCCTAATACCAGGCAAGAAGTGCTTTTGATGGAATTAAGCACAATGAGGGTGTTAGTACAGAAAGGACATTTAATTGAACTGGGAAAGTTCATGGCAGTTTTCCCAGAGATGAGTCTTGGAGGACAAATGGTATTTAGCCAGGAGGAAAGGGGGTCAAGTGTATTCCAGGGAGAAGGAACAACATGTACAAAAGCACAGTTTTGAAAGAACACTCCATTTTTGAGGAATAGCCAATAGCTGGGCATGTCTAGAGCATAGGGTAGTAGAGAGAAAGGAGGCCGGAAATGGGAAGAGACTTGAATGCCACATTCAGTTATTTGGACTTCATCTTGTAGCAATGGGAGCCTCCAAAATTTTAAGTAGAGGAATAAAAAGATTCCATCTAAAACTTAGAAAAATTACTTTGGCAGGATAAGAGACAATGAATTGACGGGGAGCTGGGTTTGATAGCAAGAAACTGTTTGGGAGACTGTTCTAATTACGTATTTTATTGTTTTTAGATGCACATATATGTACTTTTTTAACTTGTCATTTCTTTCTGAAATTGGAATGAATCTTACAATCAATGGCATATTATAATTTAATTGGCAGCATTATTTTGTCTCTTAAGGGCCCCCAAATAATAGTGTGTCATATAACTGATAGCATCTCAAATTAGATGAAATACAATAGTCCAGGCAAGAAATACTGAGGTGGTGGGGTGGTAAAGAAGGAAAAGATTTGAGCCACATTTAGATCCTGATATGGTATTAATTATTAAGTTAAAAAAAAGGAATGTGCAGAACATATTCAGTATGCCACAAGTTGTGGACAAAAGGTGTGCATGGATAGATGCACATGTATGTATTCATAAAGTTAATGTGGATGCATAAAGCATCTCTAGAATGGTACACAAGAAACTAATAACACTGGTGGCTTTTAGTGGGGGCATTGGGTGGCTGAGGGAGAACAGTGGTAGGAAAATTTTTCATTGTGTTCTATTTTGTACATTTAATAGTTTGAACTAGTTGTATTATGCACTTGAAATATGTAAAAAGATAAAAAGTAAGAGATATTTAGAAAGGACCATTGACACATTTGTTGACAGATTGATTATGGGATAAAGGCGATAGTATTTTATTGACTATATTTTATTCTTTTAATTATTCTTCTAATTTCTTAAAACAACTTTATTGAGGTACAACTTCCATGCTATAATTTCACCCATTTTAAGTACATGAATTCAATGATTTTTAGTAGATTCAGTGAGTAGTGTAACCATTCCTACAATGGTTATAGCACATTTTTATCATCCTAATGAGATCCTTCATTCTCATTTATTTAATCTCCATTCCCATCTCCATCCCCAGGCAACCATAATCTTCCAGGTTTTTTAAATAGCTTTGTCTATTTTTGGATGTTTCGTATAAATGGAATCATACAAAAGGTGGTGTTCTGTGTCCAGCTTCTTTCCCTTAGGATAATGTTTTCTGGTTTATAAATGTTGCAAATGTCAGTATGATACTTCATTGCTTTTTATCTGTGTCTACAAAATACTCTATTTTATGTATATACCACCTTTTGTTTTTCCGTTCATCAGTTGAAGAACATTGCAGCCGTTTTTGCTTTTTGACTGTTATGAATAATGCTGTTATAAACATTTATGTTTAAGTCTTTGTGTGGAAGTATGTTTTCATTTCCTTGGGTAGACACCTAGAAGTAGGATGTTGTATGGAAAATTAACGTTTGACTTTTTAAGAAACTGTTTTCCAAAGTGGCTGTAACGGTTTACACTTCTACCAACAATGTATGGAGGTTCCCACTTCTCCACATCTTTGCTTACACTTATTATTGCCTGTCTTTTTGACAGACTTAAGCCTAGTGGGTGTGAAGTGGTACCTCATTGGGGGTTTGACTTCCATTCCCCTAATGACCAATGATGTCAGACATCTTTCAAGTGCTTATTAACCATTCACGTGTCTTCTGTGATGAAATGTCTATTTGAATATTTTGCCCAATTTAAAATTGGGTTGCTTACCTTCCTATTCTTGACTTGTTAGGATTCTTTGTATTTTTATCTTTAATTTGACTGAGGATAATGATCCACCAGTAAAGAGATGCATTTATTTCTGTATTTATGAAAATCTTTAAAATTCCTCTACCTTTCAGAGACACCCTTCAACAGACTGCGCTTCTTATTTTCGGAGTATGTATTTCCATGATAACACAAGTATCAATTATAAATATTAATTACAACTTTCCCTCCTCACTGCAGACTCAACCAAGAGTTATAAATCTGTGTATTACTTTCAATTCTCATAACAATCTTCTTAACCACCATAGGCAGACTGAAAACGTCAATCTAGTTGAATTGTTTTACTTTATAATGCTTTTATAAGATACTCAGTCTGAAACTGAAAGATAGGTAGCTCCAGAAATGTGAAAAATGGCCACAGAAGTAACAACTTTTAATAAATTAAATTATGGATGTTATGTCAATTGTAAGTAATGTCTTAGTTTTATATCTTATTACCTGACCTAAATATCATTCCCTTTAGTAAAATATCTATTAATACTTTGTGGCAAAATAAGAACAGAAAAATGGTTTTTGATTTTCAGGTTTCTCTGGTGAATAATTTGTTTTATTTTATTTTTCCTTCTAAAATCATCATGTTTCATTGCAACCGTAACCCTCTTCAACACACATACACACACACACACGGCTTCTAGATTCTACATGTACAAGAGAGCAAATCAAACTACCATAGAAAAACTAAGAAGAGAGGCCTAGAAGCAAGAGGCTGATACACTATCTCAGGCTTCAACAAAATATTTATCTCTGACTATACCAAGGATGGGGAGAGCTTGCATGTAAGTGGCTTGGGCTAGCAGACTGGGTTTTGAAGGAGGACAACAGGGCCATGTTCTTGGTTCAGTCATGAACTATGGCACATACCTTAAATACTGTTGGAAGGATCCGTTAGCTCCAGAGACTGCAACCAACTGCACATGGTCATAATTCAGCTCTCAGACACATTTTGTTGTGCCCACAGAGTGCTGTTTGCCGGTTTGGTTTTCAAACCAACACTTAAAATGCAGGGAATTTAAGATAAAAATTTGATAAAAATGGGAAGATTTGGCCGTATTGGGCTCATGGTAACTGAGATGCATCTGAATGATAGGCATTCCTTTAAACTGCACGTTTGCTCTTGTTTTTACTATAGGCCACTCTCACTTTCTGCTTTTTTCCCCGGCTTTGAAACGATCAGTTTTAGTACTGAAAAATTATCTAGGATACTAAAACCAGAATTTCCCTGCTAGATGGCTTGCTCATTACATTACCTACCTGATTCTGTGTAAGGGATTGTGTAAGTTTTCTATGGTTGCCATAACGTTATGGCAAACTTGATGGCTTTATAATAACAGAAATGTATTTACAGTTTGGAGGCAGAAAGTCTAAAATCAAGACTTCTGATTTTAGTCTGTCCGAGAGCCTCTGCTGGTAGGGCCATGCTCTCAGCAGAGGCTCTTGGGGAGAATCTGTTCCTTGCCTCTTCCACCTTCTGGTGGCTTCAGGTGTTTTGTGGCTTGTGGCTGTATCACTCCAATTTCTGCCTCTGTTTTCATATGGCCTTCTACTCTGCTCCCTTAGTCTCTCCTTTAGGCTGTTTCTTATAAGACACTCACCTAAAACCCAAAAACAATCTAAAAGATTTTGCAAATATGAACATTCTAATTATCTTAGAGCTAAGATTTTCTTTTCTGCTAAGTGAGGGCATGGTGCAGAGGGCAGGAGAGATGTGAAACTAGATAGCATACAAAAATAGATGTTCATAGATCTGGGCCTAGCAAGGGTGTGGCCAGCAACTCTGCCCTGCTTTATCAGCATTAGAAAGCCAGTTCTCTCAGAAAGTGCCCAGTTAGCTAAATTCACGAGATGCTAGACTATTAAGGTGGAATGGACCTCAGAGATGGTCCTCGCTCTCATCTGAGGCTTCAGTTGGGCCAGTCAGAAATGTGGGAAAATTGAGGCAGGTCAAATAACCAGGAGTACAAACAAACACAATCTATCCAGAAAACTAGAAATCTTACTAGTGACTATTCACAGGTTACTTTCTGCATTCTGGGGTTTTCATTCTAGAACAGATGTGCGTGTGTGTGTGTGTGCGTGTGTGTGTGTGTGTGTGTGTGTGTGGTGCGTGAAGAGGGGGAGGGGTGCCCAGAAAACCATACCCACTTTCCCACATATCCCAACTATGACTGGGCAATTATGTCATTATCACCACTGATATATAGCTGGAAGAGTTTAGTATTGCTCTGCTAAGATCTGGATTATCTTTTCTGGAGCTTGGCTACTGGGATATTGAGAAGTCCAGCCAGGAGGTTGGTCAGAGGCTAACCCAAAAAGCTTTGCTTAACTCTGGGCTACAGCTGGGGGTTGCCAGAGAGAAGTGCCTGGCATTCCTGCATGCTGACATCAAGCTTCGAAGTTGCTGCCCTCTGGTGAGTCAGCAGCAAAGGCCCACATCGTTCGAGAATGCTGCCCAATCAGAAGACGTGATGCCACACCTCAGAAATCTTTCTAAACCTCAGCATTCTGTAGACTTCAAACGACTCCTCCTGAGAAAGAATGTAGAAATAATTAAATTTATAAGATTAAAGTTATAAAAAGCATAGAGCCTATAATAATAACAGCAAAAGATAAACTCCACATTTGCTTTTAAAACAATTTATGTGAGTAGACAGCCAACCCCCTGTATTGTACTCCTTTAAAAAATATTTTAGGCTTTTTAAATGCTGAGGCAAGGGGACATACCAAACACTAACAGGCACATTGGGGTTTTCTGGCTATTGAAATAAAAATACTGACATAACACTGATGTACTGGAATAGCACTGCGTTCCAGTGACAGTTATTGCAACTCAGCCAGCATATCTGTAGCTTGTGAGCTTTTCTTATCAGAATTTTATCTATAAATATATATATATGTAAATTCTATTGTGAAATAAAAATAAAATGTAGAATCTTCTCATCTTATTAGTCAATACTGTACTACTCTTTAATAATTTCTCTCAATTTTTTCATTAAGCAGATATTAGTAGGGAAATATACATGAGGCAGAAGGCAAATTATTTGCTTAGTGCAATGCAAACTTGCTTATCAGGTAAGAGCAGAGTCCCTTCCATAGCCTTGCCACCATATGGCATTGCCATATCGTGGAGGCCATAAAGAGGAATGACATTGTAAAGATTAACTGGATTTTACTTGGCAAGGTCAGGCACCTAGATGGCGTGCTATAAAATGGTCAGAAGTGGAAAGGAAACCTGTAGCTAGAGGCCATGTGAGATTACGGAAGTGACTTTTCTTACAATCCTGCCATCTGGTTTGGATTGTCAGGATCAAAACATTTCACTTGCCCAAGTGAGGATGCTCTCTACATGGTTTTGGGGATGAGGGAGACTCAGAAATAATGTTTGTGGTACTGTAGCACCACTAGGAAAAGAGAAAAATTGGACCTGACATGAAGAAAAGCATGCAGCCAGCCACTAAGACTACTTCCCACAGGACCGGAAATCTCTACCACCGTACCTCTCCTACATGCTGGGTATAAGAAGTTAAAGGGAAGCTAGATTATATTTACCTACTCTTTCATTCATTCATTCACTCATTCATTTATTCATCCATTTACCATTTGTTTGTTTTTTGTTCATTTACTTATTTAATAAAAAATGTGTTTTGCATATCCTAGGTGCCAGGCATTGAAGATCCACTGTTATTGTTCTCAAATGACTGACAGTTTAGAGGAGAAAATGGAAGAATAAATAGACACTTGTGATGCAATATAATAGTGCTCTAATAAGAGCAACATATATTGAATACCACTGAATATTAAATACCAGGGACTTTGCTAGGAGCTATAAATTAATCTCCACAGTACATCTAAGATAGAAGTTTTACTACTACTCTCTTTAGGGAGAAACAGGGGTCTATAGAGGTTAAGTCTCACAGCCTGGAAGGAGTGAACAAAAAAATACTTAGCCTTAGGTATTCTGACTAGAAGCTTGGGTCCTTAACCACCTACTCACCAATTTGAAGAAAGATGATTGAAACCGCAACAGCTACACTGACTCTTGAAAGCAAAGTAACTTGTTAAATGAGGGTATGTGTATACTGGCTGGGATATCGTGGGCTCATGATGACGTGTAGGCAGAGGCAGCTGCACATATGAAGGCCATGGAAGGTATATCATCAGCGGAAATGAAAGTGATTAGTGTTGGAGGTTTCAGTGCACATTCTGGTTTTCTATTACTGCATAACTAATCACCCTAAAATTTAGTGACTTAAATAAACATGATCATTTATTTAACTCATGAATTTTCAAGTTGTGCAGCGCTTGGCTGGGATAGCTCGCCTTTCTTCCATGCAGTGTCTGCTGGGACTGCATGATTGCATGAAGGGGGGCAGCTGGAGCTCTTCATGAATCTCTATTTTTGCATGATATTTTCACAAGGTCTCTCAAGCATGGGAGCTTCAGGTAGCAGAACTTCTGACATGGCAGCTTAGTCCTTCGAAGGTGTACGTTTGAAAAGAGAGAATCAGGCAGATGCTATATTGCCTTTTGTGACCAAACCTTGGAAATCACTAGTCTCTCTTGTGTTGAGGTGGTTATAAGATCCTGTCCAGGTTCAGGAGGGAGCATAAATTTCACCTCTGAATGGACAAGTGCCAATGTCCTGAAAAAGCACATGGGCCCAGAAATACCGTTGTGGCAATTTTTTGAAAATCAAGTGTGATAAAGACAGCATAGTGTAGTCATAAAAAACAGATTAGGAGCATGATGTGCTTTGATTTCAACTATGGGCTCTATTACTTACTAACTGGGTTACTTTGGTTAAGTTGTTTGACTCTTGTTTTTTGAGATGGAGTCAGCCTGGGTGACTCCAGCTCTGTCGCCCAGGCTGGAGTGCAATGGCATGATCTTGGCTCACTGCAACCTCTGCCTCCCGGATACAAGCAATTCTCATGCGTTAGCCTCCCGAGTAGCTGGGATTACAGGCACCTGCCACCACATCTGGATAATTTTTGTACTTTTTTTCTTTTTCGAGACCGAGTCTGGCTCTGTCACCCAGGCTGGAGTGCAGTGGCATGAACTTGGCTCACTGCAACTTCCACCTCCTGGGTTCAAGCCATTCTCCTGCCTCAGCCTCCCGAGTAGCTGAGAGTACAGGCATATGCCACCATGCCAGGCTAATTTTTGTATTCTTAATAGAGACGGAGTTTCACCATGTTGGCCAGGTTGGTCGCAAACTCTTGACCTCATGATCCACCCGCCTCAGCCTCTCAAAGTGCTGGGATTACAGGCATGAGCCACTGTGCCCAGCCTAATTTTTGTATTTTTAGTAGAGACGGGATTTCACCATGTTGACCAGGCTGGTCTGGAACTCCTGACCTCAGGTGATCTGCCCACGTTGGCTCCCCACAGTGCTGGGATTACAGGCATGAGCTACTGTGCCCAGCCCAAGTTGTTTGACTCTTAATTCTCAGCTTTCTTATTTGTAAAATGAAGGTACTAGTACTCATTTGGAGAGTTGTTAAAGATTAAATAATATATGTAAATGCCTTGGCATAAGGGACTGGCACAAAGTAGGCACTTCATATAAAAAAGCTGTGATTATTGATGAACCAGTAGTAAGGTACATAACTGGGGAAGGAGAAGGGGCCAGTTTGTGGGAAAGCTTTTGTAGCTATTAATAGTAAGGTGGTAAAATAATAATAGTAATAATAACCAAAAGTTACTGAAAACTAAATACAGTGCTAAACTCTTTAAAAGGAGTATCTAATTGGATCTTAACAACAAACCTATGAAGCAGGACTAATGTTATCTCATTTCATAAATGAGGAAATGTAAGATCAAACAGGTTAAGAAACTTTCCCAAGTTGATAAGTAGCAAAGACAGGATTCAAACCAAGGTAATTGTCTTATCAGAAACTGTACTAGGATAGTCTGCATTAGAAACTGTACTAGGATAGTCTGCATCTCATGGTAAAGACTATCAGATGCCACTAAAACTTTTTAAAAAGGGAAGTCTTGTGGTCAAATTTGCTCTTTAGAAGGCAGTATGGAGTGCAGATCAGATGCTGGCAGCAGGGAGATCAGTTAGAAGATGGTTGCTCTAATTCAGTTGAGAAATACTGAGACATCTGAAATATCGAAGACATCAGTAGTGTGGGTGATGTGAAAGTGGTTCTAAGAAACTAGTGGCAATCATCCTTCATTACTGATTGGGCGTGGAGAGAAAGAGAGGTAACATTGGTAGCCGTTAGTCAACTCTGAGTGCAGGCACTGGCATGTGTGTTATTACCCAGGGCTCTAAGTGGAGAAAGAAAACAACCCCAGGGTGTCTTCAAACCTAAAGCGTATTTCCTAAGCCTTTGCACTCTCAGTCTAGACTAAAAACAAACAAAGCAGCCTCCTCTGAAATGCTGGAAACCCTCCCCACTTTAAACTCTCAGATCTCTTACCTTGCAATTCTAGCTTTCAAATTCCAAGCTGAGCTTCCTTTCCCACACCCCGAGTCCTTGTACTGGAGATTACAATGATCATTTGTATGTACTAGGTGATTGTTCCTTCCACGTCAGGGGCCTTGGAGCGGATGACCTAAAGCTGCTTTCTCCTGTCCTGATTTTCTCCACCCAGCACTGCAACCATACATACAATTTTCTGGTCTTGTAGAGAATGACTGACTGGTCATTATAGTCTTCCAAAAGGAAAAGAGATTGGTGTCATGATGTGGCCTTCAGGCAGCCAGGGGGAATCTCCATATGAGGTACTTGTTGACTGTATTACTTAGTTTTAGGTGAACTTCCTGTGGAGGGACAATATGTGCTTAGAAGGACAGAGAAGGAGTGTATGAGGTAAGGCATTCTACATCTCAGATAAAGAACTTCAATGAATTGTTGGGTCAAGGTCTAAGAAACAAACCAGCCATCAATGGGAAGTTAACTAAAACGAAGAACCCAACATACAACCCCAAATCCTAGTTTTTCTGACTATGTTTTCTTAAACTGAAATAATTTCTGAGATTAAAAAGAAGTTGCTGTGACTTTGTCTGGTAGATGTATTTTTTGTTATATATTTGTTTGGGCCTTCTATCTCTCTTACTCTGTTTTCTTTATAATAGAATTAATCTCTGAAAAGTAACTTTACTGTATTCTGATGCTCCATTTTGAATAAGTCAGTGCTTCTCCCAATGGGCTCTGGAGATTGGCATTTGATTGAACAGCTTTTGTGTATTGATTGTTTTCTTTTAGGTAGACTGGGTACTCCATTTAACTCAGTATTTCTGATAATAAATCAGTTGAGAAGGGAGTATTACTCTAATGGTTTGAACACGTGTCTATGCACATTGCTTGGTCATTCAATAAATAGTTATTGGTGAGATTGGGCACATTCAGGGTGGTATGGCCATAGACAATAAGTGGTTACAACTCTGCCTTCAGCTGCACCAGTATTTAAGTTATAAGGTAGTTAACCTACACCAGTGCAAAATCATACAGGTTGGTCACAGTCCTATTTGCATATCTCAAACCTAGCTCCCCTTAACAAACAGGGAGGCTTAAATTTGGCTTTGCACACTGTATTATTCCTTTAGAAAAATACTTGGTGTACAACTCATCCTTTTCATTTACAAAGAAACAAATTTGAGCAGTTTCACAATTTAAAAAGTCTCCCAAATGGATTATATTTAATTGTCCATTTCCAGTGAAACTCACTAAATTGGTAAATAGCAGTGAGTGAATAACTGATGAGGTCATACTTTCTTGTTTTGGACTACTACAAACAACACGGAGCAACAACAGATTAGAATATAAAGGTTAAGCAAGGGTTTAGTTTTTGTTCAAAAGCCGTTTTGCTCGTGACAAAGGCTACCAAATCTTTGAACATCAGACCAAACCAAAAACAAAACAAAAAAAATAAAAAAACCCCAAAACTGAAATATGAAAACATAGTTTGATAATCTAAGCTGCTCTTCCTTTATTTAACCTTGAATTTATGAGATTATTTTTTTCCCCAGAAGAAAAATTCTCTTGGGACACCTTCAGCAATTTAACATTTTCTAAGCATTACAGCAAATAAGAGGCAATCATTCTTCAGTCATAAAGATAAGCCAAGGAATGAAAGTGTTTTGCAGGTCATGTCACCTGACAGAAACTTTGGACTGGTCCTTTCCTGGTTCAAGAGTTCAGCCATAATACCTACTTTCCCTATCAGCTGGCTCAAGCTGATAAGGTCCTGAAGCAAGCAAAGGTTCTTTACGAGCTTTTATTTAATTGTCCTTGCCACATAAGGGTTGAGGGGATTCGTCTGTACAGAGTTACTTCTTGTTGGTCTATTTTTTCTTTGGAATAAATCGCTGTCTCCCCTGATTGGATAGAGTAAATAGAGTTTGTTTAAACACTTTTCATCAAATTCCTAGTGCCTAGTACAGAGCTTTTAACCCTAATAAGTTTCCTGCGTGTACTTATTGAAGGAATAATGACAAACTCTGCCTTAGATTGGTGACTGGCTAGGGAGAAACATGGTTCAAGAGCTGAGTAAGTAAGAGCAAGTATTTTATTGTATGCCCATCAAATGTATTAGATGCTGGTGATGGAGGTAAGAGTGTGATAGAGGCTGAGTTCTCTGAAATTACATATCAGATGTCATCTGCCATTTAGTATTAGCCGTGTCTGTCTTTTTTCCAGGAATTTGGCCTTAAAAGAGGTCATTCAAAAGTATTACCCAAATAGTGATTTATCAGGCTTTATTGTAGGGAACCTTTAGTGGATTGCAACTGCTATAGTCCCTTTGAAGGGAGCTGGTGCAAGATTTTCCATGCCTAATCACACTCATTTTCCCTTCCTCTCCCAATGACCTTCCATCTTTCCTTCTATTTGGTCTGATAAACACCAACAATAGGATCCTTTCTGCAGCTTCCATCCTAACTTGTATTCTAGCCTTAACACTGCAACAAACTCACTGTTACCTAGAAGTCAGTTGACATCCCTGAATGTTAGCTTCTTTAGCTGTAAATAAGTAATTGTATGAGGTGATGGTTAAGGTGATTTACTAATTTTACAATTCTACTATTTTATGAATAGACCCTATTTAGGATAGCTTGAAATAGATACTTAATCCACTATTATTCTCTCTTCTAAGATATAGTTACTAGTTGATCATATTTTTCCTTAAAGGCTGAACTGAATTCTCTGTATCAGACAACTAAACATCTCATATTTGTCAGTATGAACATCCACAGGGTGCCTGTTATTTAACCAGGTAGAATTCTTAGCTGTGATTGAAAATCTAGGTATCTCTTCTGGTACTATCACTTGGATGAGTAAAGTTTGAAAACCATTAAGTTGACATTTCTAATAGGACTGTGGATTTAACATAGATTCCCAGAAGTCTTGGAATACAACAGTGTACACAGATGAAGATACAGTACTTTTTGGTATTTTCTTTTTGCAAGTGGTACAAATATCTGCATGTCATAACATCATCACTATGGATCCCATCTTTTAATGAGAGCTTAGTGTATGCTAGACACTCACTAAACATGTAGGATCTTGTTTAGTTTTCTCAAAATGTTGTAGTTACTATGATTATTTTTTGTGTCTTGAAATCATCGTGTATAAGTGTGTAAACCATGTATCTAGAGTTTATAGAAGAATTAAAATTAAAAAACCCTATACTCATCTCTCATTTTTAAAAAATACCATTTTACCTGTCTTTAGATTCCCTGTATTCCCTCCCCAATCTCATCACCCTCCTACTCTTGAAAGTGATCACTATCCAAATTTTGTGCCAAACATTAACTTGTTTTCTTTAGCTTTGCCATCTATGTGTGTATCCCTAGGTAATATATGGCTTAGTTACACTTGTTTTTAAATTTGGTGTAAATGTAATCCTATAGTATGAATTTTCTAAGACTTGATTAATCTATGAACATTTTATTTTGAGATTCATCAATATTGATGTGTATAGCTATAGTTTATTCATTTCTATTGCTGAATAATATTTCATTGGATGACTTTGCTACAATTTACTCTGCCATTGTTGGATATTTGGGTTGTTCCCATTTTATTTATTTATTTTATTTTTTTGCTGTTTTGAACAATGTGGCTTTGAACATTCTTGTACATACCTGGCATGTATATGTATGTATCTATCTGCCTGTGCATCTTAAGATGCACTAGAAAACTGAGGCCCAGAGTCACCAAGCAACTTGTTTAATGTCAGAGTGAGTTGGTGGTGAGGCCAAAGTCTGAATTCAGCAGTCTGTTACCATAGTTTTCATCCTTAACCACAATACTCTATGAATCCTTATTTTAAAAAGGAAGGTCTGGAGAATTTAAAATAACTTCCTAAAGAGCAGGGATTCAACAAAGCTCAGTCTGACTAATGCCTTCCATTTTAAAAAAATCACCCAAAGCACATATTATGATTCTATTTGTGAAGTATTAGCTAATTACAAGAGAATGAGTTCATACTTGGCACTATTATCTCTTTCTTACAAGTGATCAGATGTCAAAATGTGAAAACTATAAATTTCATATTATCCATATATATTTGATGTAACATTTTTCCTTTGGGAATATGAGTAGAAATAGAAAGACAGGTTTTTACAGTGAAATAGATTTTTTTCTCTCTCTCTTTAGCCTACCAAATCTCTTTTGCAATACCTAACACTTATAAATGCATTTAATTTCAGTGCCAATTAAAGAAATTCAAAAGTAGATAATAAGTGAGACAAGCGCCCAGTAAATATTTATGATGTGACACTGACAAATTATGGGCTGCTATAATCAAGATAGCATTAAAAATTTTAAAGTGTTGGTATGAACAAACCATTTTGGAAGGAGTGTTTGGTGTGGCAGTGAGCAAAACAACCCAGTAACTATGGCAGTTAGTGTTAAAGCTCTGATTTTGACATGAAAGGAATAAAAATGGAAGTCCGGCTAAATCACAAGTGTCCTGGAGAAACTTGGATGAGTTTCTTGGCTAGAGGTTTTTCCCACCACAGTAAGTATTTTCAAAGGAAAACAAAGTAAAATTTTTCTCTTGTATGAGTCATATCTCTGTTGGCTGTAGGGCTGAAACTCATCTTGAACTACCAAGGTAAGAGAAGAAACATACTGGTTAATGGAATTCCAGAAAGGACTGAACAATCAAACCATTTTGAAGAACAAGCATAGAGCTGGACTCTAGAACAACCAAAACAAGGAGTTCAGTCACTGTGAGGGATCTCTCTCCAACTCTTGCTCAGGCTTTTCTCCCTGGCTTGACTTTCTTCTCTTTCACTGTAGATTGGCTTCTCTCACATGGCAAGAAACATTGCTGCTAGCACTTCTGGAGTTCTACGTTCTACAACATCCACCACTGGTGACAGATTAACTTATGGTTTTTCTGTTGAAAAGTTAAAAATTACCTGGGGAAAGTCTGATTGTCTCAGATTGGAGATATTGCCCATCTCTGGACCAATATACTATTATGTGTGGCTGACTATATAAAAACATGGATATTTTCTTGGAATCACTTGGTTTGACTGGGAGAAGAGCATTCTCAAAACAAAGGAAGTGCAATTTATAGAATGTAGTAGAATAGGCAGATAAAACAATAATTCTTCACTATATTGCTCAAATAATCCCCATGACATTTTTAGTATACTATAAAGAGAGTTCTAAAGTGTTTCCATATAAAATTTAATCTTATAATAATTTCTTCTTGAGCTATGTATAATTTACCTGAAATATTTTCCAAAAAGCAATCAATGTGAGAAAATGAGATCCCTGTCTTCTTAAAAAAATGAGTAAAAGTCCACAAGTTCAGGACAAAAGAAAATGAGGCAAGGCCTAAAATAAATCATGCTAAGAAAGCTAAAATTCTAGACAAAGTCACATCGGCAAAACTAGAAGGTTGGTACTGTGCTTCAGTTTACTGCTTGCTGTTTGGTTAAGAGGAGGGGTGATGTGATAAAAATAGTGACGAAGTGAGAAAACTGATGTATTAGTTTTCTATTGCATTAAAACAAGTCACCACAAACTTAGAGGTTTGAAATAGCACCCATATATTATCTCGCAGTTTCTGTGTGTCAGACCTCCAGGCACTGCGTGGCTCGGCTGGGTTCTCTGCTTGGAATCTCACAGGTCAAAATCAAAGTATCAATGGGAGCTGCAGTTCTCCCAAGCTGGAGCTTGTGTCCCTTTTAAACTCTCAGGCTGCTGGCATAATTTATTTCCTTATCAAACCTTCCATATGATCCCCTCCATCTTCAGGCCAGCAATGGCCTGTCAAATCCTTCTCATTCTTTGAAAATCGCTGACTTCCCTTTCTGTCACAGCTCTGTAACTTCTTTTCTCTTCTGCCACCAGCAGAAGAGGCTTTTAAGAGTTTATGAGATTAGATTACATCCATCTGGATAATCTTTTACTTAAAGGTCAACTATGCTATATAACTTAGCCAATCACATTTGCACATTGCAGAGACTAGGGTATAAAACCTTCGGGGTCATTCCTAGAAATTCTGCCTGCTGCAGCCTGGTTTCTTGGTTGGACTCTAGCATATATTTGCTAACTCTCCCAAGCCTCAGTCTCACTATTTGCAAAAGTGAGTTTTAATGCTCTTTGCCCTGTTTGCCTCACGGGATCTTAACATAGATGTAAGATCAAATGTAATAGCACGTCAAACAATGTGTAACTCCAGTTATACAAACATTACTGTATGTCATTGGGGATACGAAGCTCTACACACTTGAAGATGGTGAAGGAATATAAAAATGTAAGTTATTGCTTTTATAATGAATGTGTTCCTATTGGCTGAAAATCTCAATATCTGATACAAATAGTCAATTTTCTATTTTACTTTTTCTAATTATGCAAGACCTTGTAATCACAAACATAAAAATTGCAAGCCACATGCCCCTAAGGCCAAATAAAAATTTATAAAATTCTTTTAAAAAGACTCTATAGAGTCCAAATGAAAATACATCGAGTCCTTTTAAAAGGATCCAACCACATATATCAACTGAACTATACATGGTACCAAAAACAATGGACCCTTTTCAGATTCTCTAATTGGCCTTTGGAACTTATGTAGCATCAGGTATGCAAATGAACAACTTCAGACGTTGATTACTCCAACCTCCTCATCCACTTCTGTCATGACCTAGTTATTCTCAGAAAGTTCCCTCTTATACCTGGTCAAACCTCTCTTACAATCACCTGTGACTTTCCCTCTTGGTCTTGGATCAAATCATCCTAAATACATTAAAAGTCCTGATTCTTCCTGTCCCTTAAATATATCTCTACTTGAATCACTGTGTTAGTTCAGGTCCTCTGAGAGAAAGATGTTAAGATGAAATTAGATGTGCAAGAGATTCGCTGAGGTAAACCTTGTGGGAGAAAATGGAGAGGTACCTAGAGGAGCCTGGGCAGACTGTCTGGCTACTATGTAAGACTCATCCCCATGAAGGAGAAAGGAGAGGAAGGCAAAGAAGAAAAACCTTAAGATTTCAATTCTAAGAAAGTTTTGACAAAGCTGATTGGGAGTATTTAAGGCAAAGCTGCCCGCCGGAAGAGTATTGCATCTTTCAGGAACGGACTTGCTTTAGTACATCTGCTGTGCTTAGTAATTGGCTGGGAGCAGCCACAGAAAGCATGGACTCAGTACAAACTTGGTGATGACTTTCAGAGGCAGCGGCTAAGACCATCAGTCTATTATTATCCTTGCAATAGCTGTCATAATTACTATCAGAGCAAACAATTTTTTGTGTGTGAATTCATGAGATAATGGTCTTTTCTTTCCTGCTTTCAAGAGCCATGTCATTGAAAGAGCTAATCATTCAAATTTATGCTGCATTACTGACTAAATACTTTCATTTATCATACTTTATTTTAAAATACTTTAACTCATGGCCCGATGATTTTCAGTTAACCAAATTCTCCCTTACTATCCTGGTTGCCCCTTCTGTCTTTTCCTTAGAAATATTATTGTAATATTTGCAAGATGGCCTGAATCCTGAACCCCCAATCTTCAATGAGCACCAAATGGTGATTATAGATTCCCAACTGTAGAGATATATCAGACAAAGGAAACTTCATTAGTATGTACCAATGTTTGGACTCCAAGTGCTTTTGTGTCTGAGTCACAAGGACTCCTCTTCCTTGGTGGCTTAAAGTTAGGCTGAAGAAGATTTACATTATGTTGTGCATGACCTCTTCAGTCTGGTTCTACTTATACTTTCAAGGAGGGAAGAGTGGGGAAGGTGTCCCTTAGTGAGCATATTTTGTACAAATGTAAACAGGGTACTAACACTTATGCCAGGACGCATGCATAAACTAGGATGCTTCTGAGAAAACTGTGATATATGATCACTCTAGGGTCTCTGCTCTCAGAAGTGAGGGAGACTTAAACCTTTTACATCACCAAGTACATGGAAAGAAAGACAGCAGGGAAGTGATTCCGAAGAGAAACCTGAAAAAAGCAATGTGGAAAGATAGACACTTTAGCCTTTTCTTTCTTCTCACAACTTCACATTCCTTTTCACTCTGCTTCACTTATGCTGCCCTAGTTCCAGAGTGTTTCCTCTCTTGGGTGAAGATGGGAACAAGTACATGGGGCAGCAAGGGGTGGGTGGGACCTCTGCTCCCATTAAGTTTCTTCCAGAATCATTTCTACATGATTATCAGCTTGGATCACATGGACTTGGGGATTATTGGTGGTTTTCTAGGGTAAACAGGGCATATTGTGCTGGAGGACATATTTTATCTGTAATAATTTGGGGAAATTTTCTTTTATATTAAATAAAACCGAGATATGTGATGAATTAGGATGAAAAATTCATCCGAATTTTATAAGTGAATCATGAGAACTCAAGGATACTTAGCCCTTGGGACCACTTTATACTCCTGTTCAGATCCCTTTGGCTAAGCATGATTATTTACTATTTTCAGCTATTAGTTATGTCTTGTTGAAAAAGTATGAAAAGAACTGCCCAATAAATTAGAGTGTGTGCTCAACATTCTCTTAGCTTCTTTGTCTCTTTCCAAAATTGGATCAAACGACATTGGACATGATCAACTTCTTACTGTTTTGACAACCATCTGAGGATACTTTTATAATTGATAATCTGGACTAGATTATACAATGTGTGATGAGACACAAGGTAGTCTGTACTCCCCATGTTATGTATATTTGTTTGATATACTCAAAAGGAGTATATCAAATGGATATAAGTTTGAGTAGGTATGGAGATGAGCCAGGGTTTATTTCTTCAACTAGTATTTACTGAATGGTCTTATGTGCCACAACTGTTCTGGAAACTGTGATACATTAATTAACAGATAAAGCCTTTCCCTCACAATGCATAACAGACCCAACAGAGTATGAATGTACATACAAACTAGTAAATAAGACAACAAATAAAA
Organism: Pongo pygmaeus; assembly: GCF_028885625.2. Taxonomy (NCBI): domain Eukaryota; kingdom Metazoa; phylum Chordata; class Mammalia; order Primates; family Hominidae; genus Pongo; species Pongo pygmaeus. The sequence continues at coordinate 35,279,528 of NC_072386.2, read as the reverse complement.
GTATTCAGATAGTGCTATAACTACTGGGATGAAAATCAAGCAGGAAGGAAAATATAGCCTGCTTGATGTGGGAGACAGGGATAGCCTCTCTGAGGAGGTGACATTTGACCTGAGACCTAAATGAGGAGAAGGAGACAGTCAGATGAAAATGAGGGAAGTAGCAATGGCAAATACAGAGAACTTGAGACAACTTGGCCCATTGGAGGGACAGAGACAAAGCCAATGTGGGACCACAGTGGATGAAAGGGAGGCTGGTTGGAGAAATAGGCAGTGCTGAGGCCATAAAAGGTCCTATAGGGTCATGGAAAGACATTTGGTTACTATTCTAATGACAGTGAGATGTTACTGGGGAGTTTTAAACTGGGGAATGTCATTAACTGTCCAGATGTAACCAAATAGTAAAACAATTCTTCCTGAATAACTTGGCTAAAAGGAATATTATGACTACAGATGTACATGAAGATTAAGCAGAACATGGAAGAAAGGCCTCAACTAAACTTGACCTCACATAAATATGGGAGGAAGATCAAATGGAAGCTGGGAGTGTTGAAAGAATGTAAGCGGAATGACTTCTAATAATGAACAAAAGGCTGCATTTTATTATGAAGAAAAATGTTATGCATCTTATGCATGCAGAAGAAATTCCCATTCAAAAGACTTGAAAAAGTCTTGGGTGTTTACTATAGTAAACCTTTTAAGATACAGAAAATTCACATATTTAGAGCTTAATTTCTGAAGAGCTCAGACTTCTCAGTATATTATATGCTATGAAATTTTGTTTATTTTTAATTTAACCTACTTGTGTGCAAAATCAATAAGGAAGCTTAAAGAATATAAACAACTATTTAACATGGCCATTTAAATAGATTCAAAGTAAAGAATATCAGCATAGTGTTTCTTTGATATGAAAACCCCTCCTCCCCGGGCACTTAAATGAAGGGTAGGGGGGAATCTTAACCTGAAATGGAAAACCCTGAAATCATGTTTCCAAGGAAAGAGAAGGAAAATAGGAAAAACAAAAACAAAAAGCAGCAACTCATTTGGAAGCTCATGGGAGAGGCAGAGGAGGATTCATACATCTCGGACTGGTTTGTCTTACCAAGTGAATCATTTAAATAGGAAAAAACAGGGGGCTGACTCAGCTTGAGCAAACTCTTGCTGTCCCCTGCTGAGGTCCACACTTGGTGTGGCCCCTGCCGCTCTCCTCGGACCTTGCTGCCCTCCTCCTTTGTCACTGTGGAGAAACAGGAAGGAATGTTTATTAGCAAGACTGACTGGGGTCACACCCAAGGCAATATCAGGTTTTTACCTCTCCCAGGCCTGGGAAGAGGTTCAAGGATCAAGGACAAGCTCCTGGTTAGAGTGAGAGGCAAGTTCAAACCTTTGAAAAACAAACTCACAACCAGCATTTGGCACAGGCCTCTGGAGTTTACAGAATGTATCTGCCTGTGTGTGATTTCATTAGTTCCTCCTGACAATCTAATGAGATTTTACATCTTGTAACAGTGAGGCAATTGGAATCTCAACAGGGAAAGGAGCTTGCCTAAAACTGCAGGATGGGTAGCACTTGGATCCTGACTTTCTGACTCCTAGGATTGTGCTGTCTTCAGATGATCACATGCCTTCTTGGCAGATGTTTCTAACAAAGGAGAGAGTTGCCCAGGGTGGGGCTCTACTAGCTCCCTTGTCATGAGCCATTCTCTCCACATTGCCTTTTAGTTGCACCACATAGTCACCTTCAATTAGCTGTGCGAATAGGCTTACTCTTATGTTAACATGTACTAAAAGTGAAAATGGGGAGAGAGAGAGAGAGATAGAGAGAGAGAAAGAGAGACACACAGAGAGAGAGACTCATATTGTGGTATGTTCCCTGCCCCACCCCACTCCACTCCCTCTCAACAGGGAGAAAGTACCTGAAGAAAATTATTGCTATGAAGGGCATAGCCAGCTAAATGGGTGTCACTTAGTCTGAAAAATCTCAAAGATGTCAATAAGCCACTCGAGACAACAAAGAACCTGTTTTCCTGTCATCATTCCTTCTCAGTCCTTGGCTTTGGGAAGGGTAACTTTATGGAGAGAGAAGAACTTCTGTGGAGTTAAAAGGTTTATGAACTTTATTCCCTGCAACAAATCAGTGACAGTTGTTCCACAGGCTGATGGTTTTCCCTTTACCTTTCCTTTTTTAACAGCTATATGTCTCACAGTCCAGACTTGGAGTACAAGTAATAAGAAGAATAAAACTTACTCCCTTAAGTAGATTCACCATAAGTTAGCTCAGGGCAATTCCAGTGCAAGTATGGTCTGTGATCCAACAGGTGAGTGACTCTGCTGCTGAAATTCACGTGTATGTGAATTTCACAGTGGCCTTTGCTTTGTAGCATGCTCTAATCCTTTTGTCCACTTTCATCACATGAACTGCTAAATATAGGATTGTTAAATGGATGGGGAGATATTATGAAAATGATTAAAGAAGAAAGTTCTTATTTAGGGGTGCATACCTGCCTATCTGACCATTGTCCTTAGGCAATCAGGATCTTGCTTTAAGAAAAGGTAGGCTTTGGAGTCAGGCTGCTGGAGTATGAATCATTATGCTATCATTTTTCATTTGTTTTTGCTCTGTGACATTAGGAAAGTTATGTAGAATTTTGTGCCTCAGTTTCCTCATTCAATATGGGTATAATAACTGTGCCTGTCTTGTAGGATTATTGTGAGGCCCAAGTGCAATAATATATAGTACACTGTGCCTGGCATCTAGTAAGCATTCATTAAGATGACACGAAGATAACACAGATATATCTTAACATGTAATTATGATTTTGCTTATTCAAGGCCAAGCATTCCGATTTAATGGAGTTAGGCAAACGCAGTAAATTCATTGCTCTTTCCTTTTTATGCTACTTCCTTTGAAGAGGCAGTCAAGTTCCATTTGACTGATTCGGAACTTTTTAGCAATGTATATTATGCTGACTTCACTCTTATGTGCTCTCAGGGCTATAATTCATCAAGTTAGGTGAGCAAAGAAGTGTGTTGGTGAAAGAGAAATGAGGAAGAACAAGGAAGAAAAAAAGGGTCATGAGCTTATTCACTGCCAGTATTTATTATATAGAACAATGACCATCCTTCAGAAGTGTTTGTTCTCTATTGTACTGTAGGTGTGGAAGAATTATCATTGCTCAATAGCTGTCTCAGTCACTACCTGATAGACTTGGGAGATCTGGCTATTTCAGGGCGCATTTGACATACAGTGACATTTTTGGATTAAAGCTTTCATGATGAGTGCCAGTCTGGGTCCAAAATGGTTGAAAGCTGTTGCCATCTATAGGCTAGTTGTTTGTAGTAAAATACTTTCCCTCACTACATTAGGTTCTTGGTACCATTTATCTAGCAGAGTTCTTTAGTGGGCTTGAGGCTTAGCAGTAAAGTTAAAACAATAACCAACATCCCAAACCCAGTGGCTCTCAAATTTCAGTGAGGTGGCATAGAACTTTAGCATGAACTTGAGCTTGGGTTCAGCTAGACTTTCTTATAAATCCTTGTTTGAAGTTAGTAGCTGTGTGATCTTGGGCACTGATATTAAACCTTTATGAGAAAGTTATCTCTGAAATATGGGAAATAAACCTTCCACTTAGGTTGTTGTGAAGATTCAATGAGTTATAAGGATTGTATACACTATAATGATCTATATTATAGATGTTTCAAATATGATTGCCTTCATTTTATTCTTTCGTTGTCTTGTTCTTCCCAGTATCTCACAGACAGCAAGTTGAACATTGTGGGATGCATAAGCTATTGAGGCCTTTGAAGCTTTCTGCTACATGGAGGCTAGGGCCAGAGTCAAGATTTATGCTTTGCAGCACACTGGTCAGCTGTTTTTGCAAATCAGATTAAATGATTTTTAAATGAGGCTGAGAGCATGGGAGATACTAATGTGTGTTTCCTTCTGAGCTACTGCATAAGTAAGTGCTTTGTAAATGTCAGGGGCTCCAGGATTATATGGTATTACTGTCACTATTGTAAGCACTTCTACCTTTTTTTTCTCCTTTTACAGGTTAGGAAATTGAAATACAGAAAGATGAAAAGTGATTCGCCCAAGCATATAGATCAAAGCTGTGGCAGAACCAGGACTGGAACCTATATCTCTCTACTAATGTTTTTTTTTTTTTCTAAAAATAACCTTGTTTCAAAAATATTAAAAAGTCACAAGAAAGGTAAACATGTGGATAAACAAAATGAAGAAAATAAAAATTATCCAGTAATAACATATTGGCATACGTCTTTCTGGTGTATTTTCCTGTGTTGTCATCATTATCATCTCCATCATCATTATATCCATCATTATCATCATCAACATCATCACCATCATCATCATCATTATCATCACCATAGCGAACACATAATGCTTACCTAGTGTCAGATGCTGTCTAGGCATTTTACATGTATTACTTGTAACCCATGTAATCCTCATAACAACCTTATAAGGTGGTTGCTATTATCCCCATGTTACATATGAAGAGACCGAAGCATAAAGAAGTCGCACAGCTGGTAATTGGCTGGGATTTGAACTTAAGCAGTCTAACCTTAGAGTAATGATTTTAACAACTATGCTATATACATACAAATTTACAAAATAAAACTGGGCTCAGACAATAAAAACAGCTCTCTTTTCATGTTATAATACTTTTTCACTTCATAACACATAATCACTAATGTTTTAAAGATCAAAACAATGCACATAAAATGTACTGGTTTTAAAAAAAGAGGAAATAGCCACTTACCTCAACCAAACTAACTTGGAGATAGATTGGATTGATAATGGCAAGGGTGATGGGTAGATGGCTAGAGATTGCTCAAAAAGAAACACAAGATATATCCTCTTTTAAGGATCCTGATGCTTTGCTCAAAGTTATTTTTATTCTTTTAAAACTAAAAAAATAATAACTGTACAAAATTCATAGGGTACATAGTGGCGCTTTGATATATATAATGTATAGTGATCAGATCAGGGTAATTCGCATACCCAGTCATCCTATAGTGGTATAGAACACCAGAACTTATTCTTTCTATCTAGCTATAATTTTGTATCCTTTAACAATTCTCTCCCTATCCCTCCCTTCCCCCTACTTTTCTTAGCTTCTAGTATCCTCTGTTCTACTTTTTACTTCTATGGAATCAACTTTTTCAGCTTCTGTATGTGAGTGAGACATGCAGTGTTTAGTAGGAAATTTCTGTTCCTGGTTTATTTCACTTAACACAATGTCCTCCAAGAGCATCCATCCAGGATTTTATTGCCTTTTATGGCTTAATAGTATTCATTGTGTATATATATCATATTTTCTTTGTCCATTCATTTGTTTTTGGATGCCTGGGTTGATTCTATAACTTGGCTATTGTGAATAGTACTGCAATAAACATGGTCTGTAGATGTCTCTTTGATATAATGATTTTCTTTCCTTTGGACAAATTGCTAGTAATGGGATTGCTCGATCACACCATAGTTCTATTCATAGTTTTTTGAGGAACCTCCATTCTGTCCTCCATAGTGGTTGTACTAGTTTACGTTCCCACAAACAGTGTATAAGAATTCCCTTTTCTCCACATCCCTGCCAGCATTTGTTATTTTTTTTGTCTTTTTACAATAGCCATCCTGACTGGGGTGAGATGATACCTCATTGCAGCTTCAATTCACATCTCCCTGATGATTAGGGATGTTGAGCATTTTTTCATATATTTATTGGCCATTTGTATGTGTTCTTTTGAGAAATGTCTGTTCATATCATTTTCCTACTCTTTAGATTTTTTTTACTGTTGAGATGTTTGAGTCCCTTATATATTCTAGATATTAATCCCTTGTCAGATGAGTAGTTTGCAAATATTTTCTTCCATTCTGTAGTTTGTATATTCACTCTGTTGATTACTTCCCTTGCTGTACAAAAGCTTTTTGAATTGATATAATCCCATTTGTGTATTTTGTTTGTGTTGCCTATGTTTTTAAGGTATTATTCAGAAAATTTTTGCCCAGACTGAGGTCCTGAAGCATTTCTTCTATGTTTTCTTCTAGTAATTCTATTTTTCATGTCTTACATTTAGGTTTTTGATCCATTTTGCAATGATATTTATATAGAGTGAGAGATGGGAATCTAGTTTAATTCTTCTGCATATAGATATCCAGTTTTTCCAGCACCATTCATTGAGGAGACTGTCCTTTACCTACTGAGTGTTCTTGATATCTTTGTTAAAAATCAGGTGGTTGTAGATATGTGGATTAATTTCTGGGTTCTCTATTCTGTTCTATTGATCTATGTGTCTGTTTTTATACCAGTACCATGCTATTTTGTTTACTATAGCTTTGTAGTATACTTGGATGTCTGGTAGTGTAATAACTCCAGCTTTGTTCTTTTTGCTTAGGATTGCTTTGGCTGTTTGGGGTCTTTTGTGGTTCCATATAAATTTTAGAATTTTTTTCTATTTCTGTGAAGAACGTCATTAGTATTTTGATAGGGATTGCATTGAATCTATAGGTTCTTTGGGCAGCAGATATCTTTCCATTTGTTTATGTCCTTTTCCATTTCTTTCATCAGTATTTTGTGGTTTTAGTTGTAGAGGTCTTTCACCTCCTTGGTTACATTTATTCCTTGGTTTTTTATTGTTTTTGTAGTTATTGTAAATGGGATTGCCTTCTTGATTGCTTTTTCAGCTAGTTCATTGTTCATGTACAGAAATACTACTGATTTTTGTATATTGATATTGTATTCTGCAACTTTACAGAATTTGTTATTAGCTCTGGTTTTTTGGTAGAGTCATTAGATTTTTCTATATATAAAATCATGTCATCTGCAAACAGGGACAATTTGACTTCCTCCTTTCCAGTTTGGATGTCCTTTATTTCTTTGTCTTGCCTAGTTGCTTGGGCTAGGACTTCCAATACTGTGTTGAATAAGAATGTTAAGAGTGGGCATCCTTGTCTTGTTTCAGTTCTTAGAGGAAATGCTAGTGTAGCTGAGGAGAGAAATGAAAACAGAGTAAAAACTTCAGTAGAAGTTGGGGAGAAATGAGTTTGCACCAAAAGAGGTGAGGGATGGAACAGAGGGAGGTCTTGAGGGGTAAGAGAGGCCAAAGAGCTGGCAGGTGCTGCTATTAGGATGGCCAAGGATCCAGAAGTAATGATGAATGAGAAGATGGATTTAAAAAACCCTGAAGTTGTTTAACTTGAAGAAGAAGACAGTCAGAGAGAAGTGAGGGCTTACTTTTCATGTTTAAAGGCTGTTATGTGGCAAAGGGATTAGATTTATCTGCGTTGTTCCAGAGGACAGAAATAGGACAAAGGATGCAAATAGAGTGAGGAAGATTTAAAACAAATGGAGAAGACATTCTAAAATCAACTACAATGAGCGTAAACATCAACGGAAAGGACTATTTTTGCAATTATGTAGTTCTTGTTCTCTATAGATAGATGTGTAAGCAGAGGCTGAATAACCATTTAATGAAAATATAAATAGAAACAAAGCAAATTGCAGACAATAAATATTGTATTAGTTCTCATTTTGTAAAACTTATGCAGGTATCATATGCATAGACAAATACACCAAACTGATGAACATTTGCCTTGTATAATCTTTTTTCAGTTTTTTTATGAACATATATTACTCAAACAATTTAGAACAATCAGCACTATATATATTTTTAATTTGTAAAAGGTTAGGAAAATTAATTACACTTTCTGAGGTCACAACTAAAAGCCAAGATTTTAATCCATTTCTATTTGATGTAAAGTCTGGTCTTTTTTCAGGAAACCACAATCCCACATTTTAAGGGCATTAAGAAAGGGATGGGTAGACAAAATGTAGAGGTAGTAGGTACAGAATACAAAGTTTCAAGAGATTAGAAGCTTCTAAACTAACAAACAGCCAATTTGTGGAGTGTCACTGGAAAGTGGCAAAGAGGACAGTTAAGTTAGTTGGAACTGAACTGAGGCCAGACAGGGCTGTGGGACAAGTCAGGGTGTGGTCATTCTGGTAAGCAGCAGATGCAGAATCAAGACAGAGTTGTTTCTCCTTCTCTCTCTCTCTTTAATTGTAACATCTTTTATAACAAACAAATATTATGCTTATTTCTGTCTTTAAATTTTTTTTTAGTAATTTCTCATCACTTAACCTCTATGTTTTAAAAAACTAACTTTTCTCTTGCTTTTCTAGTTAAGCTATCATTCAGATTTATTATGTGGAACTAAGGTAGTCCTGGCTACTTGGGAACAGAGTGGAGTCTAGCCATGTCAGGGCCAGAAGTGGTTTCAGCTAAGTTAGAATGTGATACCATTATTTACACAAGTGTGGCCTGCCTTCAAGATAGGGTGAGGTGTTTTATGACCACAGGCTTTATGAGTTATAGCTATAAAACAATCTTTTAAAGCAAACACACCACAATGTCTACATGCAAATGAGAATTGTCCTTCAGGGCTGTGACCTTGGGAAACTCTTCACACATACTAGCATAAAACATATTTAAACTCTTCACTGAAAATATTATTCAGACCTAGTTTCTCTCTCAGTCTGTATGTTTTTCTCTCACATGTACATGCATACACGCACACATGTGCACACACACATATGCTCACGTCATTTTAAGATACATCTTATTTTTAACCAAAACCATTTTATCTTGCTTGATAACCAATTTTATTTGTTAGATGACTTGGCTATAAATGCCTTTGGCTATCAGGAAAATCAAATCTATCATTAAAAGACACTGTTATTACTGAAGAAGTAAAATAAGAATGGGCTACTGACTCTGAAGATCATACCCAAAGTAGAGCTGCAAAGATATTTGGAATATTGGTAATATCCAATAAAGAATGACCTTCATGCTATTTTGAAGAGATGTTTAAATGTCGAATTATTGAAATATTTATAAAATAAAAATAAGCTAACTCTGCTTCATATTCCAACTTGTGTATGACACTTCTTAGGCTATCATTTCATTCCAAATTTATGGTCACTACCCTACTGTCATTACTCATACTAACCATATGATCAACAGTTCAAAAGCAGCCACTCGCAGAGGTAAGCAAGATATATGGTAAATACTGTGTTGATAAAAGTATGCAGAAGCAGTCACATTTATACAGTAGTGAAGGAAATGTAAATTGGACAAACTTTTTGGAAGGTAAGTTGAGAATGTCAAAAATCAAAATGCACTTTCTGTTTTATTCAGCAATTATGAGCCCTTTGTTTTACAGATATGCTCACAAATATATACAAACATGCATGCACAATTATGTTCACTGTGGTATTGTGCTAGAAAAATACTAAAAACAAACCAAATGTTCATCAATAGGGAAATTGTTCAATAAATTATAGTATATCTAAAAAAAGAATAATAAATAACAACTGAAAAAATGAAATAGTTGATATAAGCAAATATTCCAAGATCTGCCAGACATATTGTTAAATGAAAAATCTAGATATAAAGCTGTTTATAGTTCTCTTTCATACTATAGCCAAAGAAAATTCAGAAAAAACTATTTACAGTTGATCCTTAAATAATGCAGCAGTTAGGGGCACCAGCTTCCTGCGCAGTCAAGAATTGCATATAACTTTTGACTCCCCCAAAACTTTACTAATAGCCTACTGTTGACTAGAAGCCTTATCAACAACATAAACAGTCGATTAACACTGGAAAACGAGGGGTTGGTCTTACTGTCTCAGGGATGGCAAAGGCGGAAGAAAAGCCACCTGTAAGTGAACCCTTGAAGTTCCAACCTATGTTTTTCCAGGGCAACCATACATCTATGTGCATATTCAGGATGAATATGTGAAAGGGTACGTAAGAAAATGTGATAGCAGTTTCCTTTGGAGAATAAAATGAGAGGTCTATTATAGGTGAGAAAATAATTTTTTATTATATATTCTTTTGTAGGTTTATTTTTGTCATGTATATGTATTCTTTTCAAAATAATAAAAACAATAAAAAAGATTAAAATATACAAGGGGAAATGCATTGGCCAAGGTTTAGTTGAGAGCAAAGTTTGCTTATCTTCCGAAAGAAGTGAACTGAGCTTTTCGTTTTTCTCTCTGGGTATACTTGAATGGGGATGGAGTAAGTGAATTCTTTTTATTTTATTATTATTTTTTTTTTGAGACGGAGTATCGCTCTTTCGCCCAGGCCGACTGCAGTGGCGCTATCTCGGCTCACTGCAAACTCCGCCTCACGAGTTCACGCCATTCTCCTGCCTCAGCCTCCCGAGCAGCTGGGACTACAGGCGCCCACCACCGCGCCCAGCTAATTTTTTGTATTTTTAGTAGAGACGGGGTTTCACCGGGTTAGCCAGGATGGTCTGGATCCTGACCTCGTGATCCACCCGCCTCGGCCTCCCAAAGTGCTGGGATTACAGGCGTGAGAAGTGAGTGAATTCTAAGGAGTATGGAGAACAGTGATTAAATCAGAAGGTGGGGAGGTGTCATAAGCTTATTTGTAGGTGAAGTATTAAGACTAGAAGAATGACATTATGCATCAAATCTTTTACATTGTTTGATCTCTTTTACTTAAAAACAAAACGAGATACTTTTTTGTTGTTTGACATATGACCAATTAGTAGCCAGTTGGGGCTAAATGTTTTCTTTTGTCTTTTTCTTTTCTTTTCTTTTTTTAGATGTAGTCTCACTCTGTCGCCCAGGCTGGAGTGCAGTGGTGTGATCTCGGCTCACTGCAACCTCTGCCACCCAGGTTCAAGCGATTCTCCTGCCTCAGCCTCCCAAGTAGCTGGGATTACAGGCACCTGCCACCATGCCCAGCTAATTTTTGTAGTTTTGGTAGAGATGGTGTTTCACCATTTTGGCCAGGCTGGTCTTAAACTCCTGACCTTGTGATCCACCTGCCTCTGCCTCCCAAAGTGCTGGTATTACAGGCATGAGCCACTGTGCCTGGCCTAAATATTTTCCTTAAAAGCAAGGTAAGTATGCCTAGATGCACTGCCTCCTAGTAATTTTTGAGGATGGATTATTCGTTAATTTGCTTCCCTTTCTCACAGCTGGTGAATTAGAAAGATAGTGAGCTTACAAGAGCTTTAATGAGGAAAAGATGGTCATTGTTTAACAGAGAAGGATGGTTTGGGTGAGCATTTTTGTGTTTTTGGAGGGGAACTTTGAGGGCAATTAGTGTTCTACCTGTGTCCACTGAGGATCTCCGGGCAGGGTAAAAGGAAGGCATGGATGAGAGTGAGGAAGGGAGACAGGAGGGTCTCAAATACCAACTTTGACTTGACGAGGATGATTACTAGAAGGGAAAGATTGTGGATTCATTGATGAGATGTTGAACCATGAAAACTCTAATTGTAGAACTTATTTCAGACTGAATTGAGTTGGCTTTCAGTAGCAGAAGCCCTTTGTCTATTTCTCTAGTACTGAAGTGAATGCAAATTTCTCAATGTAAGAAAAGTAGAGTGGTGAAATAAGAGTGTGGGTTCCGGGGTCAGACAACTGGGTGCATAAAAAGGGTAAGGATGATACAACTGGTTAGCCCTGTGAGAATTATTTAATCCTTCCATGTCTCATTCCCCTCATCTGGAAAATGCTGATCATACTAACTTATGAGAAGTGTATACAGACTAGATATAATATTAAAACATTTCTGATACCTATGCATTATATTGGATCAATATATATTTTGCAATAAATGATCAACTTTTTATTAATGAAGTTAGTACTTATTTCATAACATGAGATTGTTTACTTCTAATTTACTAGTATTGTCATTATTATTGTTGCTGTTATACTACTACTGCTGTTGCTACTAACTCTTTATGAAGTACCTAATATGCTCTAAGCCTTGCTCTAGGTGCTGTATATGAAGTATTTCTAAACCTGAAAACCATCTAAGATGGCTCAGTCTAGCCCATTTTATAGATGAAGACTGAAGCCAAGAGAGTTGAAATAATGAGTAAAGTTGAGATTTGACTTTGTCTTCCAAATAACTACAAGCATAAAGCAATGGACCAGGTTCCAAAGTGACAGGGAGGGGCATTAGAGCCTGTGACGACAGAGCCCTATATACTCCAGTGGTGCATTATGTTTGGGAATGTGGCAGACCATATGGCTAAGGCATCGTTAGACATGAGCTGGAGAGAGGCAGATATATGGTTACTGGACAGAGTTGAGAGATGCCATGGAAAGGAGGAAGAAGAGCCTGAGAGAGCAACTTCAGTTATGGGGAGAGAAGCTTATGTGGAGATAAGCTTCACTTACGGGGAGACAAGTAAGGAAGGAGGATCTCCAGAGGATGTGGAGTATGCCTGGTACTTTCATTGTTCTTTTTCCTTATTCTTCTTTATTCTTTTCATTATTTTACCTAGGTTAGATGTTAAACACTTCCTGTTGTTTAGTCAGGCTTCCTTTTCTAATTATAAGACTAAACACTAAGATTTCATTTGTAGATATAATTATTAGAGAATTTTGATAAAATTTCCAAACAGTGTTCCCTGTGTTTATCATCATGTTCCCTGCTGTTATTAGTTCACCGTTTGATCTGGAATTACTCCAGTTAATCTTGGAGTTTCAGGAGAGAAATTGTGCTCAGGGTACATGAGAAGAGAAAGTTTAGAAAGCAAAGGGCTTCCCTGTCTAGTTTCTAGCTCAGAAAAGCAAAGATATTCTACTTTCATATGTATCATAATTGGAGCTGAGCTGACTTTAAAAACAGATAATTTTTCTTTTTTATCCCTAATAAATAATGGTGCTTACAGCAGTGAGTGTTGCTGGTAACAGATCCCACCAATGGGTGTGGTGTGAAGTTGAGCATTTGTGGATTGTGCAGCTTCTGCTATTGTCTACAGCATTTCCTCTCTTGTCTCGGAGGTTCATACTTTCTCAGGCAAGGACACTTTTAACTCCAGATAAATGTCTGGGTTTTCTCACTCCAAGGGTAAGAAGGTGGGGGTGATGGAGTGGTAGTGGTAGTTGTGGAGCTGTCTTCCTGGCAGGGATTTCATTGTGGGGGAAAGTCTGTCTTTAGAAAAGAAACGTAAACTGGGCAAGTAGTCTCCTCAGTTAAATGATTTCCTTGTTGACATAAGGTGAGGAAAAGAAGAATAACTTTTGGGAAAAGTAACTGTGAGAATACAAGGGAAGAAGAAAAATAAGGGGTTGAACATTGAGGAAGACTTATGAGACAGATAAAGTATAAAGGCAGATAATTTGTTCTTTCAATTTGGCATGGGGACAGTAAAAACTTTTTTCTTACTAAACAATAAAGCCCATGTATTTTTTCTTCTCTGGGAGCACCAATTATATTGAGCCTCTAAATAAAGAAAGCCAATGTCCACAAGTGTTCTAAATCCCATCTTGTCGTGAGAGTCCTGAAAATTGCAATCGCTAGAGTCAATACTTGGAGTATATGCATAAGAGGTGGTGTCTCAAATAGGATTAAGGCCTGCTCTTGGCATCTTCTGTTATTGGTATTGTTTCTCTGTAAATATTGTTTGGTATAACGTTAGACAAAACTGCAGGTCATCTTTGAGAAAAACTCAGTATAAATAATGAAAAAAATGTGTGGCTGCACAGGTAATTTGCATGTAACAAAGCCAAAGGATGCTTTAGATAGTAACAGCAGCCTGTACTTTACTCCAACCCATCAGTATTATGATAAATGTGGTCTGGGGAAGTGCTCGATCTAGGTTGTTCACTTTGTGTTTTTGTTTCTTTCTATCATTCGGGTTTTGAGTCACCTGTTGGTCTGTGTCAGTGTCAGAGCACTGGGTCACATCCTGCATTGTCGATGTTTTATTGGTCCCTTTCTTAAATTAAAGCTGATTTTCCACTTAAAGAGAATTCTGTCTCCTTCTGCAATTGTTCGAAGTCTAGCATCTCAAGTGCAGACTCTAAACTGTATGTATATGTACTGTGAAGGCCATTTATCTTCTTAGCTTTGAATTCTCTAGAAATATTCCAGAGGTGTGATTCCTCTGTTATTCAAGAGTGATTTCCAAATTGCCTCAGCCAATGTGCCTGCACAAGTTGTTTGTAACTCAGGGTGTAATGGGAAATGCTTTAGAGCCACATTTGTGGCTTTTGATGGAAAAAAAAAAATCAGTGTCCTCCTAAGACTTATACAGTCCTTGAAGCCTTTTAGGCTATTCCTGAGTCCCATGTTGCGTCCATACAGACTATTTAGCCGTATTCAACACCATCCTCTTGCTATTTTGTTAAGATTTGACTGTTGTTGTTGTTGTTTTTTAAATATAAGTGTGTGATCACATACACATAGACAGACAATGATGTGTAACTCATAAACATGAAAAGTAAAAATTTGAATTTTAACTCAAGAAAAATCAGCATTATTCATAAAAAGCTGGTAAGATATTTCTAAAAGTGGAAATTCATGCAGAAAATTGATTCTTAAGCACTTACTAAATGCCAGGAATATTTTACCAGCATATTATCATTTAATCTTGTTTTATAGATGAGGCAACTGGGGTTCTGAAATGTGAAATAACTTGCAAAGGCTATGGTTAAGGGCAGGGCCAGCCACGTGTCTAGTGTCTCTGACACCTGAGATCACACACTCTATGCTGGGCTTCAATTAATTTGCAGCTACTTGTTGCATTAAATTCACAATCCTTGCTTTCATCATAATAAAAACAATAATAATCATACAACACAACTATTTTCAGTGAGCTCTGGCTAAGGCTGTTTGATTCAGAGTCACAACCTTCTATTTGTATAGTATTTTATATAGTCAAAATCTAATAAGGATAGTTTTCATATCTGACGTAAACCAAACTGATCTGTCTCCATTTGATATAGTGACATATCAAATTGTTACTTTCATATATTTTAGTCAACCTCTATGTCTATCATTCTCTATGTTTTAGAAAGTAAAGAATTTAAAATTACTTTAGAAAGATTTCTTCTTCATAAACATAACATGATTAGATGTCGCTTTTAAAGGCAACAGCTTCTTCTTTTTCTTTTCTTTTTTTTTTTTTGAGACGGAGTCTGGCTCTGCAGCCCAGGCTGGAGTGCAGTGGCGACATCTCGGCTCACTGCAAGCTCCGCCTCCCGGGTTCAAGCCATTCTCCTGCCTCAGCCTCCCGAGTAGCTGGGACTACAGGCGCCCGCCACTATGCCTGGCTAATTTTTTGTATTTTTAGTAGAGACGGGGTTTCACCATGTTAGCCAGGATGGTCTGGATCTCCTGACCTCGTGATCCGCCCGCCTTGGCCTCCCAAAGTGCTGGGATAACAGGCGTGAGCCACCGCGCCCGGCCAAGGCAACAGTTTCTTAATGAGAGAGTAGGGATGGGAATTCACATTCATAACAAAGAGTTTATTGTCTTTCCTAGTATACTGTACTACCTAGTAGCTAATCTGTCTAAAGACATGTTTCTCATCTATTAATAGTCCTATTAATAATGTAAAGTAGCTTTAGATATGCCAAGCTGTTACTGGCTGGGGAACTAAAAAAGCTTCCAGAGTTATATCTAGAAAGTCTTTGGGGTTTCTTAATGTTATGTGATTAGCAACTAAAACTGTGACAGGAAGGAAGTCCGCATGAATTGAGCATCTACTATTTTCCAGATTTATCGTTATGTACATTACTTATAATAACTTTGTGAAGCTGATATTAACTTTATAATGGATAAAAAGATAGATGAATTAGTAATTTACCTCCAGTGGTGCAGACAGCAGGATTTGAATTTAGTCTGTCCAACACCAAAGCCTCCATACTTTTCATTACCCTGCATCCATCTAGTTTAAAAAATAAATGTACTAGGCATAGTGGCTTGCACTTGCAATCCCAGCTGCTTGGGAGGTTGAGGCCAGAAGATCACTTGAGCCCAGAAGTTCAAGGCTGCAGTGAGTTATGAGCACACAACTGCACTCCAGCCTGGGTGATAGACAGACCCCATCTCAAAAAAAAAAAAAAAAAAAAAAGAGAGAGAGAGAAAATAAAAGAAAAATCGAATGTATTGCATTTCATGTCTGGACCACCCATATGAGAAAATTGGGCATTTTCTCTCTGAAGTAACTCATACTAAAAACAAACACCTTCTTCCTCCCATGAGCTTCCCAAGGTTGAAGAGAGGAACCCTGAAGCTCTGATATGCCTAAAATGCTCTCTGGTGTCATCTAAAATCAAAATATATCACCTAGAGCACTTATGTATTTATTTATTTATTTATTTATTTATTTATTTATTTATTTTTGAGACGGAGTCTAGCTCTATTACCCAGGCTGGAGTGCAATGGCATGATCTTGGCTCACTGCAACCTCCACCTCCCAGGTTCAAGCCATTCTCCTGCCTCAGCCTCTGGGATTACAGGTGCACGCCACCACGGCCGGCTAATTTTTGTATTTTTAGTAGAAATGGGGTTTCACCATGTGGGTCAGGCTGGTCTCGAACTCCTGACCTCGTGATCTGCCCACCTCGGCCTCCCAAAGTGCTGGGATTACAGGCGTGAGCCACCACGCCCGGCCAGAGCATTTTTTTTCTTAATTTTTTGTGATGGAAAATTTCAAACATACATTAAGTAGAGAAAATAGTATAATGAACAACTGAATACTTAAATCTGGCTTCAATAATTTCTAATTTTATGTTCTGTCTAATGTTGACATAAAGTATAGTTTGTATGTATTTGGTGGTGAGTACATAATGGGCCACATGATTTTTACCTTTTAGGCTGTAGTTCTACACCAGTATAAGATGGTTGTTTTTTCTTCCAATACAAAATCTAAAGGGTTGTAAGCAGTGACATTTTTAAAAACACAATATGAGACACAACAATAAATCAGTTATTAAAATAAGATAAAGTAGGTATATAAATATTTCACCTTGGAAATAAAGCAAAGTCAGTGGAAGAGTGTGAAGACTGTGAAGATTAGGAGCATGAAAATAAACAACTATTGGGAGCCATTCTATTCCCATGAGTGAATGTGTATTGGTTCCATTCAATTTAGGGAAGAGCAGTAAAAGGGAATAAGCATAAGGATAAGACCACCGGATTACCTGAGAGCCACAGTTGTCCTTTGCCATATGGAGCATCTGCCCTAGGTATTATAGCTCTGTGAGAAATGGAGGTTCAAGGAAAGAAATTTGTTATTTTTCAATTATCCACATAAATGCTTTGGAACAGGGGCATGGATTATAAAAGATGTAAGATAATAAAAAGCATTTGTATTTGACTTTGGAATGTATTGTACTTACATTTGTCTAGAGGTGTGTCTATTCTGGCTATTCTCTTTAAAGGAGCCATTCTATCGTGAACAGATCCTGTTGGAGCTGTTTTCTTGTTCTACCAACCTTCAGCCACCTCTCTGTCTTTCATATTACTTATTGGCAGGGTTTCAAAAGGTTTTAGTCCTTACTTAATATAAACAAAAATGTACAATATTGACAAAGTTGCAGTTAAGCAGATGAAATTCTAAGAGTTAAGCTGGGATTTTCCAAAATAATCCTGTTAACAGACTTGAAAGCACTCATCAGTTATGTCTAATGAAGACATTAGAACACCGTAACCTTTCTGGCCCATTTTCTTTGTCAATAAGCGTTCTTGCCCTATCAACAGCTCACCTCCAGCTTTAGTTTTCCCATGACAGTAAGTCTATTACCCTCCTGATCTGTCTTCTGGCTCCTCCTACCCAGGATGGGGAAGGTTTTTGACTTTATTGATATTCTCAGAACAAATTTTGGGAAGTAAATATAAGGTTTTCCAGCCGGGTGCAGTGGCTCACGCCTATGATCCCAACACTTTGGGAAGCCAAGGTGGGTGGATCACCTGAGGTCAGGAGTTTGAGACCAGCTTGGCCAATAGGGCGAAACCCCATCTCTACAAATATTAGTTGGGCGTGGTGGCGGCACCTGTAAATCTAGCTACTCAGGAGGCTGAGGCAAGAGAATTGCTTGAATCTGGGAGCCTGAGGTTGCAGTGAACTGAGATCACGCCACTGCATTCTAGCCTGGGCGACAAGAGTGAAGCTCCATCTCAAAAAAAAAAAAAAAAAAAGATAACGTTTTCCTTAAGAGCACTAACCTAGTATACTGCACAGGTGCCTGTATTCATGCATCCCACACAGGAAGAGAAAATACTTGTCTTAACTTGTCCATAAATTCAGAATCCTGCCCCTTAACTTGCATAAACCTGGCATACTCTTATCTGAAAACTCACTCTATTAGAAAAGCAAAGCACAGTGATTTTCCCATCCTGATTACCTGGCACTGTTTTTTATTTCAGTGCTTCTGTTTCTTTGCCATGTAAATGCCTGTGATTTGCCAGGTCATTTGTCCTGATTTTAGTTCGAACAGTGCAGTCATCATACTTGCAGAATGATACAAAATAATATAAAATATATTGCCTTTGTACTAAACAGAAGTGCCTCTCTCGGTGAAATAATAAATATAAACAAAAATAATAATTAGTGATACTTATTGTGTGTTCACTATCTACTAGCACTGTATTGAGTGCTTTACCTGCATTGCTTCATTTTCTCCTCACAATATCCCCATTAGGTAAATTCAGTTATAATTCCCATTTTACAGATGGGGGCATTGAGGCTTGATGAGGTTAGTTAACCTGCTTCATGGTAGTAAAAGCAGAGCTTGGATTTGAGCACAGCATGAATGACTCCAGAACTTATACACACACACCCACCCTCACACCCACTCACACACATGCAGAGAGAGAGAGAGAGAGAGAAAGACAACTGCTGAACATAGACCCAAGGCAAAATATCCTTGAGTAGAGGAACAGTGTGAGAGTGAAGCTGTAGTGCTGGTTGGGGTTAATCAGGCTGGGCTCATTGGGCAAGACCAGGTTGTGGGGGGCAAAGGAGATGGAAAATTGTGTGAAGAGAAGAAGGGTGGTCAGTGGACTAGGTAGATAAAGGCAGTGGACTAGGTAAATAAAGGCGGTAATTCAGACATCCACTTTAGGCTTCAAATCACTTTAGGAGAAGTGGTGGTCTACTGCTTTGACCTTTAGTAGCAACATGCTTATTATACAATTTAATAAGATTCTATCCAATACACTGTTTTAAGGGCTCCCATCTCCCGGATTAGAGCTGAGTTCTAACTTCCTTTTCCAATGATAATTATCTGAGAAATTTCCTTCATGTTGCACTTTTTTTTCTAAAGACTTGACACTGATTGAAAGAAGTGAAACCCACCTATGCTTTTGATTTTGGTGACTAATATTAATTGTCGTGTATTACTAATAGTGAATCTGCATTTTTAAAGTCTTGTTGGAAAGCACATTAGGTGTGTATATAAAGATATTAACCTTGAAAGTATGAAGGTGTTTTCTATAATTAGTCCTATGATAATTTAAAATTTAACATGTGCTTGACACATTTGATAAAGGCTTTGTCTACTATGGTTTTATTTATGGTTGTTAATTAAGTAGGAGCAGCAGCATACTACTTGAAAGTATGAAGGTGTCCTCTATAGTTAGTCCTATGATAATTTAAAATTTAACAGGTACTTGAAACATTTGATAAAGGCTTTGTCTACTATGGTTTTATTGGAATAGATAACTTATCTTTTCTTAAAGTACATTTTACCTTGGTACCAGGAAACTTGAAACCAAGGTAAAATGTAATACTTTAAAAAATGCCTAAATAGGGACTGTCATATATAATTATATTTAGGGTTGATTCATATTTTGAAATATATTCTAGAATATAAAAACTGCTATATTTTAAAGTTACTTTACCAAGCTCTCTAATAATACCTGTTTACCTTTAAAATCTTGGTCTTTCCCACAGAGGGCAAGTTATTATATTTTTAATTGTTAAGCTTTCTGATCATATGAATTCTTTTCATATTTCATTGAAATTATATAAAACATTTTACTTCAAAGGAAAAATGTTATGAATTTATAGTGCTTTTAGAATTTAAAAATCTGTTTCCTATTTTGTTGGTTAAGACAGAGAAGCATTGCTTGTGAATAAATAGCATGCTATGTTGAAAAGAAAATTAAGGATCCTGATGTTTCTCTGCCAGATAGGACAAAAACTAAGGACGCCACAGGAATTTTTCAACATTTTTAACCTCTTGACAATATGTGGGTCGTATAAAGGACAAATGATGTTTGGATGGACTGAGAATGCGAATTTTAACAGACTGTCCAATCACTGTAGACAAATATTTGTGTTCCTGGGGATTATCTGATTATTATCAAAGCAAATTGAACTGGAAACATAGCATGTATTAAGTCATTACTACTTATTGTCTAGTTCTTTTTCCCATAGAAGTGTCTATGTACTAGAAGAGCACTAAGTCATCAGTTAGACATACCATGTAATGATCTTTATCATATCCAGACAAAAATAAAAACCTTTCAAGAAGCTACTTTACAAGACAACTACATAGCTTTCTTCACAGGAACTTGTTAAATAAATACTGATTATTAAAGCAATTGGGTCAGTCTCTTACACTAATTTAACAAGAGCAATTCCAAGATGTCTAGCCCATTCCACATTCCATGTGACTAATCATGGTATCCAGAGCTTGGAAAATATCCAGGCAACCCACAGTAGCTTTTCTTAAATGCATTATGGACACTGGAATGTAAGGAAAGTGATAGAACTAGGTGAACAAGAAGAGAGTCTTTAAGGCACACCCATTGTCAGTGTCGTAAATGGCCTCAATCGTATGTTGAACATTGTTCAAAAGTACCCATGGCTGAAACAGTGTAGATTTAGCTCCTATCTGTATTGAAGTTGATAAATGCATAAATCTTAATCATTGACATGGAGGTGTATTGTATTCAATGAGACAGATATACTTGGAGTTTTCCACAAACCACCAATAAGAGTCTATTGTGAATTGGAATGATTAGCTTTTAAAGATGTCTTCATGTCAACCACCCTTTTATATTAGGTTGGTGCACAAGTAATTATGTTTTCAACGGCAAAAACCGCAATTACTTATGCACCAACCTAACACTTACAGTTATGCCAAGATAGGGGTAGAAGCAGAAGGAAAATTTAGAGTGAGAAGATAGAGAGAAGAGATAGGGAGGACAGGAATTGAGTCCAACAAAGATTCTGGAAAGTCTGTGATGAATTCTGTGGTTGTCAATTAAGTAGGAGCAGCAGATATTATAAAACTCAATATACAAGTGGTCAAGTTTAGGAAGAGCCAAGCAGGAGACCAGTTGATATTCTAGGTCCATGTTTCTTGTAAGCAAAATTTGGAAACCAGAACTTTGGATCTATTTCAAGAGCCCAAGGTAAGAGGCTTTAGAATAAAGTCTAACCCAGGCTAAGAATCTGGGTAACAGAACCAGGGATCTCCTAGGGCACTAGCACTAACAGGTGGCCAAGGCAAGTACTTCTACATTTCCTGCTTTGAGTCCAAACTTGTGAAAATTTTTAGAAGGCCTGAGCACACAGATTTATTTTTTCATCAATTCATATTTATTAGGCACCTATATGTGCCAGGCACTGTATTAGGAGCATAGACTATTGGTGAACTCAATGGACATATTATCCGTTTTTATAAAGGAGAGGTATGGTGGACCAGTAAATAAAGAAATGAACATATAACACTGGAAGGAAATAAAAACGGCAATAAATCAGATAATCAAGGGGAGGGTGTTTTAGATAGAATGATCAGGGAAAGCCTACCCAAAGAAGAGATGTTTGAGAATGAGAATTAAGTTTGAGAATGAGCAGATACGTGAGGAGCTGGAAGGAGGACACTCCAAAGTCTAGGGCCAAGTGGAAAGGATTGGAGGGGAGAAAGGCCTTGGTATGTTCAAGGCTCAGAAGGAAGTGGATTTAGATGCTAGCAAGCAGAAAAGAGAGGGTGTGAGTTGGGGCATAGAGAAACTGGTAAGAGCCAGATCAAGCAGTGGGAGGGGAAAAGCCACTTAGCTAGAGTAAGTGATGGACCAAGTACTCTGTAGAACAGATATGAAATTATTCAGCATTTTTATAGCTATAAACTGGAAAATAGATTACAGGGACTGAAAATTCTGCCCAAGTACTCCATGCATTGTGAAGGATTTACTGATGAAATCTTCTTAGAGATGGAAACATGAGGCAGACCATTAGTGCTAGATCATGGTGGTCATATTAGTTCTGGGGAGTCCAGGGTTAAAAAAAGTAGCTTCAGGGCAAAGCATTGCAGTTCAAGATAGTGGTGGTAATAGCCAGAGAGTTTTGCCTTTGGATGATGAAACTGGTTGGCAAATGACAGTGGAGCAGGGTAGTGAGTCACCCAGTGCGGGCTGGTTTGAAACAGAGCATAATGTGAGTGAACCTGGGATGCACATGAATAACAAGATGGAAGAAACATAAAGCATCCTCCTTCTTAGGATTTCCTTTCTTCCACAGAGTCAGCTAAGTTATAGGTGCCCTGAGGAGGTCTTCCAAATGGTTAACAGTATCTTATGCTCTTCCTTTGAATTTTTAGTTTGAAAACTTGTTAATAATAGCCAAACAATAGTAATGATATCCTTACCACTCTTATGGATTGAATGATGTCCCCCACCAAACCAAAACATCAGTTAAGTCCTAATCCCCAGTAGCTCAGAATGTGGTCTTATTTGGAAACACGGTCATTGCAGATGACGTTAGTTAAATGAAGATGAGGTCATACTGGAATGGCATGGGCCGTTTATCCAACACGACTGGTGTCTTTACAAGAAGAGGAAATTTGAACACAGTGGGAAGATGGCTGTATAAAGACACAAAGATGGCTGCAGTGAGTCATGGTCATGCTACTGCACTCCAGACTGGATGACAGAGTGAGAACTTGTCTCAAAGGAAAAGAAAAAGAAAAAAAAGCTAGGCATGGTGGTTCATGCTTGTAACCCTAGCACTTTGGGAGGTTAAAGTTGGAGGATCACTTGAGCTTAGGAGTTTGAGACAAGCATGGGCAACATAGCAAGACCCCGTTTTCGCAAAAAATAAAACTAGCCAGGTGTTGTGTTGCATGCCTGTAGTCCCAGCTACTGAGGTGGCTGAGGTGGGAGGATTGCCTAAGCCCAGCAGGTCAAGGTTGCAGTGACCAGTGATCTCACCACTGCAATCCAGCCTGGGCAAAAGAGCAAGGCCCTGTCAAAAAAAGAAAGGAGAAAGAAAGAAAGAGAGAAAGAAAACAAAAAGAAAAAAGACAGATACGGAGCCACAGAAGGAGAATATTATGTGAAGGTGGAGACAAAGATTGAAGTGATGTATCTATTATCAAGGAAATGCTAGGGCATGATGCCTGTCATCACAAGCTGGGAGATGGCATGGAACAGATTCTTCCTTAGGGCCTTCCAAGGAACCACCGCTGCCACACCTTGACCTCAGAATTTTAGCCTCCAGGACTGTGATATAATAAATTTCTGTTTAAAGCCACCCAGTGTGTGGTACTCATTAGGGCAGCCATAGAAAACGAAAACTACCCCTTCCCATTCCTCTTGCCGTATTCTTTTCCACCGTTTTGTCTCACACACTACAATCGATGAAAACCAAATTGCTTTTTCTACCACTTGTACTCTTTCAGTCCAGAATAGCCTCCTCTTTTTTTTTTTTTTTTTGTCTCCAGGGACCTATCTTAAAATAAGAAAAAAGTTTTTAAGCATAGTACCTGATAGTTTTTTGATCTTCACCCACACCCACCCCTTCCCCATAATTTTTTTGATTGATTATGAAATATTTCAAGCAAACACAGAAAATAATATGACATGTATTCTTCTAAAATCTGGATTCATCAGATTACAACTTTTTGCCATATTTGCTTCAAATCCCTCTTTTTCACCCTAAAAAGAAAATATTACTGAAAGTCTCCTCTCTTCATACTTTCTTTGACTTCACTGTTCGCATCCTTAATTTTTATTTATTTATTTTTAATTTTTTTTTAGAGACAGGGTCTCTTTTTGTTGTCCAGGCTAGAGTGCAGTGGCACAATCATAGCTCACTGCAGCCTCAAACTCCTTGGCTCAAGCGATCCTCATGTCTCAGCCTCCTGAGTAGCTGGGACTGCAGGTACATGCCACCATGCCCCACTCCAATTCTTACTTATTTTTAAAGTGGCATCACTTTGTTAGTAAAGCCTTCCCACTACCACTCAGATTTACTTAACTCTATCACCTATTCCCACAATATTTTATACACAAATTATATTATAGCAATGATTATATTGTATTTTAATTGTAGTCACTTTTTCTATATAAGAAAAAAATGACTTGGTCATTTTTAATCATCTAGTGCCTATGTAATTTCTAACTCTGGGTTAAACTGAATTTTAATATAATAGTGTTTACATCAAACCATTTGACCTTCAAAAGAGCCCTAAGAGTCAGGACTAGAATTGTCATTCTTTATTCCAGAAATGGCAACTTTATGAATTTTACGTGTTTAATGTGGTTGATTATTGTTTGTCACTGTTGGTGAAGTTTACCTCTTTGCCCTCCTGATGTTGGGCTTGGCCATGTGGTTTGCTTAGGCCAGTGGAATGCCGTTGGAAGTGACAACGTGTCAGTTCCAAACTGAGGCTGTAAGAAGTTCACATATTTCTGCTTTTTTCTTTGTGCTTCTGACATTCACCATGAAAACATTCCCTGAGTAGCTACTCAGGTTGGTCCCAGAATGAAGAGACATATGGAGCCAATCTGAACGCAACTCGAAGGCTGAATGCCAACAAGCATAGCAAGATCACAGCAAACCTGAAGTGAATGCTCGCTGATGTCAGTTACCAAGATTTGGGGTGGTGGTTACCCAGCATTAGTATAGTTGAAACCTCACTAATGCACCTAGATGGTTGATAATAAAGCCAGAACTAGAATACACATTATCTGATTAGCCATCTAGTGTCTTTTTACTAAATTATTCTGTTATTCATCTGCACATTCAACAAGTATTTAATCACATATTTACTGTAGAAAACAGCACATCATTAAACAGACAGACTGTGGTCTCTGCCCCCAAGAAGAATATGCTTCTAGTAAGGGAAAGAGATACAAATTCATAAATCTAAACTATAGAAAATGGCAAACTCTATAGCACAAATGTCTTTTGAGAGAGAATAATGGGTGAGGGGAAGGAAAGGAGATGAATACCTTTAAGGTGGCAGGGGTAGAGCTCTTTGAGAGACAGCAAAGCAGAGAAGATGCTTCCAGAAAAAGAAGTACATCTTTCTCTCCCTGGAATGGTCTCAATGGTCTCAGATAATGGTTTCAGTTTTCCATATTCCTTTATTTATGTAGTGTCAGGCCAACAGTGTACTTTTGCTCCAGGCTAACTAGTTGTCCTTGGTTTGCATCCTGTGTATTCAGAAAGATATTGGATTGTTTTGTAAGTTCTTAGAGAAAGACTGAAAAAGGCTTCATTTTCCCTTTTTCCAAAGGGAGCAATTACATACTGTCACCAGAATAATAAACTTAAGTCCTAGGCTGTGAATGAAATCTTATTTCTCTCAGGTGAGAGGTATTTTGTATATGAAAAGCTAAGAAAAAAATGCAACTTTTTTTTTTTTTTTTTTTTCAGCAATCCAGTAGGGAACTGTGGTCAGCATTGAGCTGATAAAGACCTTTGTTTTCCATGTTTTGATTGGCCCAGTGAGAAGCCTCGAGCAGTTTGCACACCCATCTGTGTCCATACTGGTGGGACAGAAAAGTGCTGACACAGGATTGCTGATTAGCCCCTGCGGCTTGCCAGGGTAAACTTGTGTAATGCACTGTACACCACTCCTAACAACAGTGGTTCTTTTGTCACTTAAACAGAGGTTATTAAGAATATGAGTCATTAAAAAGAGCTTTAGAAAAGCAGGCAACATTTTCCAATACAGTGGCTTTAGGGGATCTTTGGAAAGTATCAGAAGCTCCGGAAGAAGTGAAGCATTTCATTAATAACTAACAATAGACACAGAATCAAAATCTGAATTGATGAAAAAAAGTAATATTTAAAATGTAATTTTTGAATTTTGAAAGGAGCCCATTTTTATAGAGAATTGGACGAGGATTAACTTAGATACTTTCTTGAATGTGTATAAATATTACATATAAGAATACTTTCAAATCTTAAATTGGCCCGGGGACCTCCAGCTTGCTGATAAAAACAAATCAAAGAAACTACCTTTAGGATTTCTTTTTCTTATTTTTGAAACACTAAAAAGTTGCAAGTGTAGGAATAATGGGGAAAAAGTCTCTATTCTATTATCCAGAGAAAAAGCTGGTCAACATTTTAATGCTGTTTCTGCTGGCATTTTTCTCTACAAATACTTTTTATGTAGTTGAGATCATATGGTATATGTAATCTTGTTTCATTCATTTTCTTTCACTTTTGTTATTCCTTATTCAGTGATTGGAAAACTATGGTTTATAGGCCAAATCTGGACTACTGCTATGCGTGGAACACAGCCACACGCATTCATTTACATATTGTGTATGACTGCTGTCTCTGTACCATAATAGAATTGAGGGTGGCTACAGAGCTTATGTGACCCACAAAGCCTAAAATATTTGCTCTCTGGCCCTTTACAGAAACAGTTTTCCAGTTTGTGAGATAGATTATTAGAGTCATATGAACACAATAGAATTTTACAAAAATATACCAAAAGTTTATACAGCCATTTATACTTTCACTAGCATCGTCTGATGAAACTGTTTTTTTCCTATAACAATATATATGGTTAAATATATATGGTTATACATATATAACCATATAAATGTAATAGCCGGCTATATATATGTATACAGTTTTGGATTTTAATAGACATAGAATGGTAGTGTATCTCTTTTTTGCTTTAATATTTATTTCTTTGAGTAGCAGTTAGACAAAACGATTTTCCATTTTTTTAGTTCTTTAATTTTCTCTAACTTCAATTGCCTTCTTATGACCTTTGCCCCTTTTAAAATAGATGTTTTTTTTTTAAAAAAATAAATTTGTAAGGGCTCTATATAGATTCAGAATACCAACTCTTATTGTTTTTACTTTGACTATATTTTCTGTTTTTTAATCCTTTAATTTAAGAGATTTTTTTGAAATTTGAAAGTTGTTTAATCAGTGTAAAATTTCCTCTGTGATTTCTTTCCAAGCTTCTAAGTTTAGAAAGTTCTCCAATATATCATGCTGAGGAAGTATCTTATCATTTTTAATTTCTTAAAAATTTATAAGTATTGATATTTTATCAAAGGCCTCTTGTCTATTTATTTTTAAAAATATATTTTGTTCTTAGAATAGTTTTGGACTTACAGAAAAATTGAGAAGATAGTACAAAGGGTTCTCATAAACTCCACAGTAATTTTTTCCTGTCATTAACATCATTCATTCGTATTTTATCATTAGTATCTTTCATTAGTATTGTATGTTCGTTACAATCAATTAACTAAGATTGATGCACTGTCATTACCTAAAGTCCATATTTTATTAGAATTTTTTATGTTCTTACCTAATATACTTTTTGTTCTGGTATCTTGTCCTAGATACCACCATTCAACCATTCATTTAGTTATGTCTCCTTACGTTTTTCTTGGCTTGTTATATTTTCTCATAGTTTTTTTGTTTTTGATGACCTTGACAATTTTAAGGAGTATTGACTAGGCATTTTGTAAAATTCCTTTCTATTAGAATTGGTCACAGTGAGCAGTCCACATTTTAGGAATAGGAAGTTTTATTTCCCCATCTTGAGGGTGAAGTTGTTGCATAAACTTTTGGGGATTCTTCTGCATGGGAGATTTTTTCTACTTCTCCTTTTATTTATTTATTCAGTCATTCAGTATGAGCTCATTGATATTAATTTTATACTTTGGGTTATAATCTAATACTTTTTTATTATTTTGTTGCTTACATAGTTCCAGATTTGGCCACTGAGAGCTTTCAGTTGACTTCTGTATTTCTTTGACATACCTTAGCAAATGTAGGATTTGTGTGTGTGTTTACTAGCACATTTTTTCATTTCTGGCACTACAACATCCTCCAGTCTCATCTTGTTTATTTCCTGTGCCAGTCCTAGGATTAGTCATTTCTACAATGTGCCCTGATTCCTTTAGTCAGTTTCCTTTTATTAGGAACCAAGATCTGGACACTGGTTATGCTTATTGGTACAAGCGTGTAGTTACTTCTGGGCCCTCTCAGCTTACAGAGCAAGGAACCATACTACGCTATGTGTGTGTATGCTGTGTATACACACACAGAAAAAAAATTTATATATATATACACACACATATATTTCTATACATAGCCATCTGTATCAATTTTGAGCTAAACATGAGTGTTCATACTGATGTCTCCAACTCTAATCCAGTATCACATGTATCATTTTAGCCTTATCCCCTTGTTTATCTGTACACTCCCATTCCAACAGTGATAATCCTGGCTCCTGCCATCTGTCAATTCCAGTATACAGGTATTGGAATATCAGAATTTTTAACTTGTACCCTAGTTATTTTAACTAACAAATAACTTTGTTAACTAGAGTACAATGCTTATGTAGAGTTCCTTTTACTTTTAATCTTAGAGATTCCACTCATTTCCAAAGTTATTCAGGTTCCTCTCCTGATTTTTAACTCTTATTTTACTGCATTTTAATCCAGATTTATTTATTGCTCCTGGTTGTCAGTCCTGAAACTAAAGTGGTAATAAAGGAAACAGGTGGTATATGTGAGAGGCTTTCAAATTCCTTGAGGTCATAAAATATATACGTATGTGCATATATTTAAAATAAAGCCTTGAACAGGCAGAAAAACTGATATTGCATTGTAGATAACAAATGGCATAAAACACTTATGTAGAATTAATCCCATCAAAATATGTAAAGAAGTAAGGTTCGATAAAAGTTGTGGGCATATATAACAAAATATTTCTCTCCCTTTATATTCACTCCTTGTCTGTTCCAGTAAAATAAGTTCAACTCTGTACAATTAATTTTCTGCCATGTCTACTGCTTGTACTTGGTAACAAATGCTATATTATAATGTAAAGATATGTGTGGAACTTGGTTTCAAAAGTCAGGTAATGCAAATATCAAAAAACAGATGATATCTCAAACACCTTATGATAAGTCAGTCACCTTATAAAGTGCTCTGCAGAACTCCAGCCAACAAACAGGTTGATTATCAGTGAAGTATCTCATATTTTCAGGTAGTCCTCACACTAAGAAAGCTAATGAAAAAGAGTTTGAGCTCACATAATTATGAAAAAGTACATTTCAAACCATCTTCCCAAATTTCCTGCTTCAGTTTCTTCTCTTTTTACTCATTATTTTTCTTTTTACCTCAGTTTACTTTCTGGTTTTCTTGGCTGAGTGCCTTTTTGACTGCTTAGAAGTAAAATGCTATCTTCTTTATCAGGTTTGCAAATTATTTATTGAATTTAGCAATTAAAATTGTCGCTGCGTTTGAACTAGAAAATGTCCTTTTGGTACTTGAATTTACTGAATATGATGACTGAAAAAGCATTTCAAACAAACAAATCAACAAACAAAAAATGTCAATTAGTTTGTTGCATAGACACAATAGTAACTCACAGCACTGGCATATTATTTTTGATTCACAAAACATATAGAGCCTGGCATATATTAGACATGGAATCCACTTATTAAGTATTTATTTAATCAATGAATGCATCAAAGGATGAGTAATATCTACTTCAACACAATCCTGTAGTATATGTAATATTCTTCCTCTTCCCTACCTTTAACAATGAGGAATTTGAGCTCAGAAAGATTAAGTGAATTACTTGAAGTTATATTATTAATTAAACTACTGAAGCCAGAACACGAATCTAGAACTTAATCATCAGAAGGGCAACTACTACCTCCACCTATGTTACTCACGATAGTATTAACATGGTAGCACAGTGGTACATAGTAGTTGCTCATTGAATATTATTTAGTAAAAGAAATGAAACGAGTGGTGCTAGATACTTGGAAGAATAAGGATTCTAAGAAGGAGAATAAAGGTGTATATACATATTCATTTGATAAGTATTCAAATAATAGTTAAAGAGAGGCATAGGATAGGGCAGAGCTCTTTCAGAATTGAGAAGCTGAAATTAAAAGATTTATTAGACTTGTTTCCATCTTAAATCATCATCATATCAAGTGATAGACATTGATACTTGCAGTATTTCAGTGGCATTTGATTTTTTTCCTGCAGAGTTCTATTAATACAGTATTTTAAAATTTTATTGTATGTCATTTAAAAAATACTTTTAAAAAGCAAGAACACCACATTTTTCTGGGCATAAGAGACAAGATTGCTTTTTGCATGCATGTGTGCAATTCTAGTCTTTAAATTTCCTATGTCTATTTTTTCCCCTGACTTTAGAGCCTAATATTGACTAACAGCTCATTTTGAAAGATAAAAATCCACAAAATAATAATTTAGAAAGTGAAAATGAAAAATTACATTAATTTCTCCTCTACCATTGTTTTTCATTCATAACCACAGTTAACATGAGTTGATTTATTTTTTTTAAATGCATCTACCGTGACTGGCCTTATGATCCACCCATTCACCTAAGTTTGAAACCACATTGATTTAGTCAACAAACTCTATACCACCTACTAATTGATAGGTAATGACTAGTTTGTTAATACTTTGTTACAGCGATAGCTTTGAGCAAATTTTCAAAGTGAAGCTTTTCTCAACTTTTTCTTGTTGATTCGGTATCTGAAGTAGCTTATTAATTCATTCCTTCCTTGTTTCCACTGACACTGCCTATCAGTTGTAGGTGAAACTTCTAAACTGGTCTCCTGTACTTTACTATCCCATTTTCTGCCTTAATTCATCTTCTCCAGTGTCTCAAGTGTAATCTTTCTAAAATACAAACCTAATTATGTTACTCCTCTATTTACAGTCTTTAAATGTTTTACCAAATTAAATCCAAACTCCTTGAGAAGTTCATACAAGGTTGTATCAGAGCCTCTGAAATGCTAACCCACATCTTCATAGCTTCATCTCTGATTCCAGCCTGGATGCAATGGGCATTCTGGATTTGACTCATATTACAACAACAGAATAATCTCAAGTGAATACCATGTACTTTTTACTTTTTTTCCACTGGGCTTCTTCAATGCCACACCTGGGAATGCGGTTTTACTTGTTAAGCTTACCTATAGAGCTCCAAAATGCATGGAAGTTTAACTTTTGAGAGCAATGTTCAACTAATGAGGGATGGAAACATAGGAATACATGCTTTCCCAAGTTATTCTTCTAACAAACAGCTCTAAGGTACATTCTGTATGCTTATTTCCCCTAGATGCCAGGGTTGAGTTCCAGTGTCCCAAAGCTATATAATAAAAATGCACCTTGGTATAGACTTTCCCCTCTTCCCTTACTCTCTTTGGTCTCCTTTTGTACTCCATAGGATTATCTCATTGACTGGGCTTTGCTTTCTAGCAGAACCTAAGCTATGACATATAGTACCAGACTCTCTCACCAGGAAAGATTTAGGACGAGGAGGCGTTGAAAACTGAAGCTTTGGACATCTGAGATAGTTAAAGCACTGGCAATTTCTGGCATTTATGTGC
This sequence comes from Pongo pygmaeus, assembly GCF_028885625.2. Classification (NCBI taxonomy): domain Eukaryota; kingdom Metazoa; phylum Chordata; class Mammalia; order Primates; family Hominidae; genus Pongo; species Pongo pygmaeus. Next base: position 35,248,077 of record NC_072386.2, on the reverse strand, counting down.
TTATAATGTAGTGGTAAATGGCAATTACAGCAACCACGGCCTGACAAGAGCAAGGTCATCAAGAGCTTAGATTGTTTGGAGCTGAAGGTCTGAGTCACCCCACTAGGCTAAAAACCTAGAAAAGTAGAAGTGCTGATGGAGGGTTAGGAAAATCTAATATGGATTGTGGAGGAAGGAGATGATACATATAAAACATAACTGCAGGACTTGCAGTTGTAGCAGTGAAGGCTGTAACTTATTCCATTAATATTTGTGCGTTAAGTCACATGTAGAGATTGTGGCTGACTACCACCTTGAAGACTTAGAGGTTGCTGGAACTTATTCTAGGGCGTAGGTGTATCTGTGTGGTACAAAGGATATACTGTATGGGTTGTTTTTGGCTTTCTGACTCATATCCTCTTGGCTTCATCTCTGATTACAGTGTAGATGCAGTGGGTAGTTTGTCTTACGTCAGGCTGACATCTTTCCTCAAGCACTGGATGTTTTGCACTTTTGCCCTTGGGTTTTTCCAATGCCACAATTGCCATTGGGAAGCCCTCTGTTCAAGCAGGCATGCTCAGTCGAGAAGCCAACAGGGGTTTACATCCCCAAAGCAAACTTTAACTAATGGAGGATACAAGTTGATGGATAAAAATAGTCAAACCTTAAGTACATAATTGCAAAAGGTATTCTAAATACTCCTGAGAAGATTCCAGGCAGGGCTGAGCACAAGTTGCCTACAATGGTGATATTAATAATGCATCTATATATATGCCTTTTCACATTCCCTCACTCTTCTGTCTCTCACTCCTGCTCCCTGTTCATAAATTTTTGCAGCAGGCTCTGCTTTTGGGAAAACTCAAGTGAAAACAAAAGTCCTTAAATTCCAATATGCCTCTGTCCTCCACTTTCTATCCAATTTTGTGTTGTTTCTTTTGGCTGTTTCCCTGATATATGCCAAGAAATTAAATGGAGAAATAGAAGGGTGGGACTATCAACAAATACTTTAATAGAATTTCCAGAAGGACTTAAGCTGTCAGATTGAAAGGATCCACTAAGTAGCCCAGAAAATAGTTTAAAAGTTGGTTGTTTTGAAGTTTTTTCTCCCTAGTTTGTTTTAATCTCTACATCTGGTGTACAGCTGTCCTCATGAGATGCCTTGTTACTATTATTCTCTTGTGCCAAAACTTCTATTTCTTATCCCTGTAATGTTTTCTTTCTTGGAGCACCTCCTAAATAGTCTTAGAAAGGATGCATGGGATGTAACTTTTTGTTGAGGCCTCAAACATCTAATGAAGTCTATTTTATTTCCTTTCACCTGATTGAATGATTATGGAATTATAGGTTAGAAACTATTTCTTTCAAATACATGAAGGCAATGTCTTATTTTCTGTGTTGCTATTAAAAAGTCCTAATGCAATTCTTTTTATCATTCTGTATACAGTGTATGTGATTTTTTTTCCTCTCTGGAAGCATGTGGAGTCTTCTTTAGTCCCCTGTGTTCTGAAATTTCAACAGAAATACCCTTATTAAGGTCTGCTGCTTGGTTTCTATTCTCCATGTTAAAACTTTCCACACATGTTTAGTAATCCTTGGAAGTGTTTAAATTTTCAGTTATCTTTTAAGAAAGTTAAGAGAAGAAAAAACTTTAAAAAGGCAGTTTTTATGTTTACTCATGTATTTCCCATTTCTGTTGCTCTTCATTCTTTCCTGTAATTCTTAGTTCCCATTTAATGTCATTTTCTTCACCTGAATAACTTCTTTTAGTGCAGATTTTCTGCTTATAAATTCTCTCAGTTTCCATTTATCCCATAAAGTCTATTTTACCTTTATTTTCAAAGGATCTTTTCACCGGATATAGAATTATGGTTGACAGTATTTTGTTGTTGTTGTTGTTAATTTACTTCAGTACTTACATATATTCTAGTTTCTTCTGTCTCCACTGTTTCTGATGAGAAGTCATTATTGGTATCAGTGTTCCTTTGTATATAATATGTTCTTTTCCCTCCAGCTGCTTTCAAGAGTTTCCCCTTGTCTTTGTTTTTTCAGTTTGATTGTGATGTACTTTGTTTTCTTTATGTTTATCCTGCTTCAGGTTCCCTGAAATTCTTGGATATGTAGGTTGATGTTTTAAATAAATTTGTAAACATTAGACCATTATGTCTTCAAATATTTTCTTCTCTTTATCTAAGACTTCAATGATATACATGGAGACTCCTTGATATTGTTCCATTGTCACAAAGCCTTTATTAATTTCTTTCAATAGTTTTTTCTTTTTGCAGCTTGAACTTCAAATTCACTGCACTCTGCACCTCCTTTTCCCCCCGTGAAATCTCCAATCCATTGTTAAGCTCATTCAGGATTTCTCCACTTCAGATATTATATGCTGTAGTTCCAAAATTTCCATTTTTCTGCTGATATCCCATATCCGTTCACTGATTATGACCATAATTTCTATACATTTTTGAGCATATTTATAATAACTGCTTTAAAGTCCTTTTCTACTAATTATACATCTGGGGCATTTCAGAGTTCAGTTTCTCTTGACTGCTTTGTCTCTTGAGTATAAGTCACATTTTACTTTTTCTTCCAGTTTCTAATAATTTTTAAATTATATACAAAGCATTAAAGATAATTTGTTGGCCGGGAGCGGTGGCTCATGCCTGTAATCCCAGCACTTTGGGAGGCCGAGGCGGACAGATCACGAGGTCAGGAGATTGAGATCATCCTGGCTAACACTGTGAAACCCCATCTCTACTAAAAATACAAAAAAAAGAAAAAATTAGCCGGGCATGGTGGCGGGCGCCTGTAGTCCCAGCTACTGGGGAGGCTGAGGCAGGAGAATGGCGTGAACCTGGGAGGCGGAGCTTGTAGTGAGCCGAGATCACGCCACTGCACTCCAGCCTGGGTGACAGAGCGAGACTGTCTCAAAAACAAAAAAAACAAAAAAAACAAAAAAAACAAGATAACTTGTAGAGATTTTGGAGTCTGTTACCTTTCTCTGAAGAATGTTGATTTTTGTTGTAGCAGCAGGGCATCAGTGAAATCTCTGCTCAGTTTACAAGTCTTTTTTTTTTTTTTTTTTGAGATGGAGTTTCGCTCTTGTTGTCCAGGCTGGAGTGCAGTGGCGTGATCTCGGCTCACCGCAACTTCCACCTCCCGGGTTCAAGAGAGTCTCTTGCCTCAGCCTCCTAAGTAGTTGGGATTACAGGCATGTGCTGCCACACCTGGCTAATTTTGTATTTTTAGTAGAGACGTGGTTTCTCCATGTTGGTCAGGCTGGTCTCGAACTCTTGACCTCAGGTGATCCGCCCGTCTCAGCCTCCCAAACTGCCGGGATTACAGGCGTGAGCCACAGCGCCCGGCCTAGTCTTTTAACTATTGCTATCTGCTGGGCGTTTTGGAGTCTCTACCATGCACGCATAGTTCAGTAGTTAGTCAAGGATTTGAAGGGAGTTTATATGCAGATTTTGTGGCTTCCTCCTCTGTGAATCTCTCCTTTCAGCAATTTTTCTGTTTAAATTCAGTCACCCTGGAATCCCTGAGCTCACTCTCTGACTCCACAACTCAGAAAGACAATGACTTTCTTTATGAATTTTAGCTACCCTGCATCACTTGGTCTGCAAGATACCCTCCAGAGAAAATCTACATTAAAACAAATCTCACTCAATGCAGTTACCTTCTTTCAAGGGTTGAATCACCTTCTTTTTGAATCCCTGTTGATTGTTATTTTGTACCTTAAATAATTATTTTTAATACTCGTCCAGAGTTTATAATTGTTATCTATGAGGAGTGTTAGTCTAACACAAAATATTTTGTCATTTCTAGAACAAGACTACTCCACTCTTATGTAGCTGTGACATTGTCATGCATTTCTTTAAAACATTTTAGTGGTTCTTTATTGTTTATCAAATAGAAAATATTCCTTAAACTGCATGAACTCTATTTTTTCATTGTTTCCCATAACAATGAAATATTATTTCATTGAAATATTGAAATATTGAGCATGCCTTCAAATATTGTGTTTCACCATGTTCTTTTGCTCATTCCATTTTCCATCCAGAATACATTTTTCCCCCTACATTTGAATGCCCAAATCCTGCCTATTCTCTAAGATCTAGCTTCAATGTCAACTCCTCCACGAAAGCTATTCTCTCTCCAGTTTCAGTTTTGACTAAATTATCTGTTTATATTTCATTGCTTTACTCATGTTTTATAAGGACAATAAGAGATTAGCGCCCTTATAAAAGAGACACCACAAAGCTTCCTTGCCCCTTCTACTATGTGAGGACACAGCAAGAAGACAGCCAACTATGAGCCTGGAAGCAGGGCCTCATCAAACCTTGAGCATGCTGGTACACTGATCTTGGACTTTCCAGTCTCCAAAACTGTAAGAAATAAATTTCTGTTGTTGATGGCTGGGCGTGGTGGCTCACGCCTGTATTCCCAGCACTTTGGGAGGCCGAGGCGGGCGAATCACGAGGTCAGGAGATAGAGACCATCCTGGCTAACACGGTGAAACCCCATCTCTACTAAAAACACAAAAAATTAGCTGGGCATGGTGGCAGGTGCCTGTAGTCCCAGCTACTCGGGCGGCTGAGGCAGGAGAATGGCGTGAACCCGAAAGGTGGAGCTTGCAGTGAGCCAAGATCTCACCAGTGCACTCCAGCCTGGATGACAGAGCGAGACTCCGTCTCAAAAAAAAAGAAAGAAATTTCTGTTGTTTATAAGCCACCCAGTCTATGGTACTTTGTTATAGCTGCCTGAATGGACTAAGACACAATGTGAAAGTACATTATCTTCTTTTTGATTCTCATGTTACCACCTTTTCTCAAACCACCACCAACTCTCTCTGGACTTCTGAAATATTCTTATAACTGGTCTCCCTGCTTCCATTCTTGTACCCTTAAACCTTAGTATTCCACAGTAGCCTAAGAGGTCTTAGGATATATAAACAAAATGACATTAATTTCCTGCATCTAATCATTCAATAGCTTCCCATTGCACTAAAGTGGAACCCTTTCTTTAGAGTCCTTGCCATGATCAATAAGGTCTCCTCTCCTACAAGGTATGGGCACTGCCTATTACTCTGACCTCATTTATTACACTCTTCCCTGCCTTAACATATGCCAAAAGTATTCGACCTTTCCCCCAATTCTCAAACACTGCAAAAAACCCTCCAAAGGCCTACTACTTTACATTTGCTCTATCTTCTTCCTCGAATGCCCTCCTCATCTTTATAGATGGCTCCTTCTTTTAAGTTCTTAGTAAAAATATCATCTCCTTAGAGGGACCTTCACCCCCTCAGTCACAACCTTGTTTTAAATTCCTCAGACCCTCATGACTATCTGAAATTATCTTATTATATTTCTTTCTTTGTTGTTTATTATATTATATTTGTTATTATATTTCTTTCTTTGTTGTTTAATGTTTCTTTGTTGTTTAATTGTCACAAAGCAATACATTTTTTTTAAAGCAGGAATGGGCTGTATATTCTTCACTCTGTTGACCTCTAGGAGCTGCATCAGTTGGGGTCCCCTGCCTCTGCCCTCCAGTTGAGTTCAGTTAAGTAAAGACCAGAGGATAAGAAAGAAGGCTACTGTGTGTTTCTACTGAGGGTTATAGCTCCTTTCAGGCAGTCCTCTTCTACAGCTGTTGGGTCCCATAACTATTTCTTCTCCTTGATGATCTCAGGTAATTCAACTTGGCTACTTGGTTTCTCTTTCTGTCCTCCTCACTGTTGCTAGCCTTAGGGTGCTTCAGTTTCCATTAACGCAGTTCACATCTTTTAAAAACAGACTCTTCATTAAATTCTCTTTAATGATTTGTTTCAAGTATGACATATCTGTCTTTCTGGGACCTTGAATTTTATTCTTCAAAATATTACCAGCACTTAGCACAGAACCTGTTAAACGGTGATGTTCGACATATATTTGTTGAATGAATGGATGAATTAATCGGCTGTTTTGCTCTTCATTCAGAATCTATTAAGCTATACACTCCCTCAGCATTTTAAACCCAAAATTCAATTTTTAAAAACTAAACTTCTTGAGAGCATAGTCTATCTATATCTCTTTAAAATTTAGGCCTAAGACAGGCCACTGCCCCACCTTGAGTCCCACACAACAACCTGTGAGCCTGGCTCCCCAGGAGGGCCCCCAGACAGCTCCTAGGCATGTCATAGGCAAAGCCTGTCCCCTCCACTCAGGATTCCCAAGGTCTGGGGTCCTGCTCACCCCCCTTTCCTTTCATGCCCAGCCTGACCCCAGGTTTCAGCTGGGAGAGGCCACTTCCTTCAGCCAAGGAAAACGAGAACCCCTAGGGTACAGGAGGAGGCTGGGGCAGGTCTCGTTGGGTGTCATTCCCTCACCCCCTGCCCAGGCCCACTCCCGCTGGTGCTGGAGTACGCACTGGTGGGGGGACCCTACTCAGCCCAGCCTGGAGGGTCTCAGTGTCACCAGAACCAGGGGCACGGCAACATCATTGATGGGTTCTGCAGCCCAGGGCCCCCGATGCGGGGTCAGCGCGTGTGGGGCACAGGGCCCCCGATGCGGGTTCAGTGTGTGTGGGGCGCAGGGCCCCCGATGCGGGTTCAGTGCGTGGGGGGCGCAGGGCCCCCGATGCGGGGTCAGTGCGTGTGGGGCGCAGGGCCCCCGATGCGGGGTCAGTGCGTGTGGGAGGCAGGGCCCCCGATGCGGGGTCAGAGTGTGTGGGGCGCAGGGCCCCCTCGTGTCCAGGGCACTTTAGTAACTGTCCCACAAGGCACCTGTCTCAGAGGAGGGGTCCTGGCAGGCAGTGTGGCAACTCCCTTCAGGAGCCCAGCTCCATGCTAACCTGCCCACAGCAACCCCACAGAGCCACATCCCCTGCTGCACCTGGCCTGCAGGGGTGTCCTAGGACAGGCCCAAGTCAGCCCAGCATGCAGCTGCCCTCCTACCCTGAAGATGGGAGTGGGCTTTCCAGGGGACATAAGGATGCCAGGCCTGGACCTCCGAGGCAGGAAAGGGAGCAGGTCCTGAGGGCCTGTGACCCACAGTCCCAGCACCAGGTGGACTGCAGTGCAGTGGGTGGGCCAGTAGCAGCCGGGGAGAAGCCCCCCGTCAGCAGGCTGGGGTCTGACCACCAGAGCCTCCCCACGTCTGCCTTTGAGGGTGCCTGCCATGCCCTGGGGGATCCTGGCATCTTTACTGGACTGGAAGCAGGAGACAGAACAGTGTCTGTCCCGGGGTGACTTCATCAGGAGACCGCCCACATAGAGTTGGACCCCGCAGCTGAAGCGGAAATGTGAGACAGGCTGGCACCTCCGGAAAAACTGCCTTTCTGCCTTGGTGTTCCGTGCAAGGTGAAAAAAAAATAGGTCCTCCACGTTTACAGCTTGAAATCAGGCTAGTGTGTGGCCCTGGAGACCACGAGGGGAGAATTTAAAGTGGCCCCGGCTGGCAGGGTCTAGGTGGCTGGCAGAGGCACATGCAGACCCTGCCTGGAGCCCGCCCTAGGGACTCTGGGCAGTTCAGTCTCCGTGCAGGATATGAGCAGCGTCCCTGGGCTCTATCTGCGAGGTGCCAGTAGCATGTGCAGGTACATACACGTGCGTGCACACTGTTATGACACCCAGAAATGTCTCAGGACGCTGAAATGTGTTCTTGGGGGCAGAAGTGTCCCCGGTTGATAATCTGCCTCAGATGAACACAACCACATCAGGCCTCAGGATTTTGTGTTGATCAAGTTCCAAGGAAAAGGAACATCTCGGCCAGGCGTGGTGGCTCACGCCTGGAATTCCAGCACTTGAGGCCAGGAGTTCGAGAACAGCCTGGGCAAGGCAGTGAGAGACCCCCATCTCTACAAAAAAAGAAAAGAAAAGAAAAAAAAAAAGAAAGAAAGAAAAGAAAATGAGATCTCCAGGTTTAAAAATTCATAAACACCACAAGGAAACAATACACTATGAGATCCAGCAGAAGCAACAGATTGACTCTGTAGACCCAGATACTAGAATTATCAGAGAGAATATAAAGTAATAGTGTTTTATATATCTGAAGAAATAAAAGAGATTTCTGGAAAAAAAAATTAGGCCTAAGAATTAGTGAGAATCCCATCATTAAGGAAGGGATTATATGTTCAGTTTTTGAAAGGATAATGTGTCATTTTTAATATTTGCTATTTCCTGGAATCCGAGTTCTAGGATACACCATAAATGTCTGCTTTTATAGGGGAAGAAACTGAGGGTGAGAAGTGACGAGCGATTTATCTGAAGACGTTATGGTAGTGGAACCAATTTTTACTTTAATGTTGTTGCTCTCTTGATGATATTAGATGGTTTCATCAATTACTAAGTAAATTCCTAAGATTTACCTCAAAGTCACATTACCCTATTAACTTATTCTCCAGCTGTACCAATTTGCCGTTTCATTCTGGTAACAAAGCTCTCTTACTACAATTCAGAAAATATTTGGGAGGCAGCTGCCACTGAGCCCAGACTTTGACAAAACATCCTCCCACAGAGGCCCAGTTAAACTGTGGATTGCACTGAGCATTCTGTCCTTAGGTGCTCTGGCCTCCCAGTAGATAGAGGATGCTGTGGTAATTTATCATAACCTTCTACCCCTCTGATTACCTGCCAGGTGACTCTTCATTCCTGGCTTCTGCAGCATCTGCTCTCCCCAAGATCCAGCTCTCTCAGCCCACCATCTAAGGCTGCACAGTTTAGGTACATGCTGAAATCATCAATACAGAATCGTTTTAAAATTCAAATTAATTGGCTGAGTGTTTTGTTAAGAGCTGATTGTGGGCAAGAACTATTTGTTAAATACTCTAATTTCTTAGAACCCAGAACGGTACTTGCTAGTCATCATTTAAATACATTGAATGATAGAGAAAATTCTTCTGATCACAAACTTTATACCAGTTTTGTCAAAATTATAATGATAAAGTAGCTCATTTTAAGCGCGTCCTGGGTTGGGAAACTTAACAATTTTAAAACTTGGGATAAATTCAATAAAATGACTTAGTATGGTTACAATGTCTGTCTACAGAGTCAGGGCAAGAACAAAGAAAATGGAAAGTAGATTGTTTTAGTGTAGTAAAATTACTGGATAATTTTCATTTCCTTTGCTCTTTAAAGAATTATTTGTAAAGAGTATTTGAAATGAATGCAAGATTGGAGAAAAACAACTTGGAAGAAAATCATAGGCCAATAACAACAATGATTGAAGAGTTGCAAATAAGGAGAGTTAGAAATCAAGTGGTTCCAGGCTTGCAGAATCTGAAAGGAGCCTAGTGTGAGGAGGTTGATCTGTGAAGGATGATGATGATCTCCATTAAGGACCAGACAGGAGGCAATAGGCTTAAGCTGCAGTATGAGGGATTTAGATAAGAGAAAAGGAAAAATTTTCAGACAGTGAGGTTCATAGATACTGGAATGTGTAACTGAGGAAGCTTGTGGAATTTCCTTCTCTAGAAGTCTCATAGGGCAGCGTCTCATCTGCCTGAAGGATGGACTCTATTTGACCTCTCAAAGTGTCTACTGAATTCAGAAGGTGTACCACACCTTAGATATGGAAGAGAGCCTGAATGATCCTGGGTAGCTTGAGTAATAAAAATAGGGCGAACAAGTCATATTTATTTTGATTTATATATGTCATATATGTAAATTATGTCTGCTACAATTCCTTTTTTTCTTTCAATTGAATGTTTTCATTTTTAAGGCTTAGAGATTAGAGTTCAAGTAAAGATATTATAGGAAAGCAAGGAAGAACTCTTTTATCTTACTGTAGAACAAATTTTTAGAGGAATAAAAGGAGAAAAGGATATATTGGACATATTTGATTTTGATTTAACTCCCTATTCTAAATAAAAAAAAATACACTGCCCTTTCTGTTAGCTTTAGTATTTTAAGGGTAAATTTCAAAAAGTTAATTTAGTATAAGTGTTTCTCACAGTGTTTTTGGCAGAACCAGTATCCCAAACTGGAAGAGGTTCTCTGTATTTAATTTCCTCTCAGGAAGTTTACCGTCAGAAGTCCAAATGTGAGGTCAAGTTTTGGGTTGCCGGAAATGGTAATGTCCTTTACTGTCTGAACACCCAGACAACACTTAATGAAACATTGTACTTTGTGGACATTGAAAGAAATTAAAATGCTTTGTTTCCTCCTTTTTATGATTGGTGATTTCTGTATTCAGTCTTCTAAAACTCAGAAACAAGACTATGTGTAAGTAAGAGCATCTGCATTCTCAGGTTTAAGTTATAACTGCAGATTTTCAGTTACAGGTGATATCTGTCTTTTTTTTCCTTCCTAAAAATAAAAATGTACTTCAGGCCAAAGGAGAGGCAAGCTTTAGAACTCACTATCCTTCAAGAAAAACAATTCCAGGGCATTCTAAGTAGGGCATTTCTTTCTAACTCTGTTTGAGTTGACCTGAGGACTTTTACAGGTTAAAGCAGTGAGTCATTATATCTCACATTCATACAGCTCTACATATTTGTCAAAGTGCTTACTCATCTAATATCTAATATGATCTTAATAAGAACCTTGTGAATGTCATTATCTTATAGATGAAAAAATGATATCTTCATAAGATACAATTTGCTCAAGATCACAAAACTAGAAAATGTAGTTTGAACACTTCTGATTTCAAAGCCAGGGTCTTCTCCACTGCACCATGCTATACTGTTTTTGAGAATTTGTGATTTCCTGGTGCTGTATTATTTTTACCATTGATGTATATTTTTACCATTGATGAGATTTTTGCCTGTGATCTATCCTGAATCAAAATAGATACTGTGATACTAAAGTAATTGTCACCAAACAAAAAGTTGTGCTAGCATTCTTATGAAGTATAGCACTAAAGGTTTTCAAAACATTTTGTTATTTTTACATAATTGGTCATGTAAATTTCTGATAGGACACTCCTTATGAGATTACAACCCATTCTAATTTATGCTAGCTATTTATTATTAAGCAGTATGTTGTTTTTTATTACAAAACCTCCTTTAATTATTGCATCAGTCTCTGGCAGAATATTAAAAACAACTCCCATAATCCCTGGCACTCTGTCCTGGGTGTCTTTGGGGGTACAGTGGCTTTATTTCCTTCCCTAATAGTTCGGAAGTTTGTTTAATACTGACTCAGAGGAAGCATTCTAGCTGAGTCCTCACATGGTCTTGTTTACAGCTCCGGAGTGTACATAATAGATAAGCTACTGACTTCCACAAGACCCCCACGCTTCCTGGGTGTGTGGGTGTGTGTGCTTGTGCTTGTGAATTAAGGTTGTGCAATCTCCCTGCTAGCTGCATCAGGTTGCAAAGTCATTTACTTCTCTAAAATATTCCTCTAGCCAGCCTGACTTCATAAACCAAAATCATTGTATTCCATGGTGGACGAGCTAGTAACTAATAATAAACACTAAAAATCCTATGGGTTTATACAAGATAAAACCTGATATTGGGGCAGGGTGTAGAGAAATTTGCCCAAGGAAATATTGTGAAATAAAGTTGCAAATGGCTATAGATGAATGCTTTTCTATCTATAGGATTTCTTTTCTTGATTGTAATTATAAATTCTTTTCCTGGTTGTAAATATAATTATGATTCTTATATTGCCCAGTCTGTACCAAGAACTTTGTTAGGCCAACAACATCTTACTTGATTGTAGTAGTAACCTTAAAAGATAAATATAGGTATAATACTTTTTCAGAAGAAAGACTGGAGAATTCAAACATGTTCTGCATTGCACAGATGGTAAATGAGTGATGAATAGGGTCCTTTGACTCCAAAGATCAACTAGGTTATTTCCGCATATCTCTCTTTTGTTCCCTTTTTTGATATGACTGCATGAAATATAATTGTGTTTACATAAAGTATAGTAGAGTTCATTAGAAAAACTATTTCTGAATCTTAGGGTTCAGACTAAAGGTGTTTGGAGGCTAATGATGGTGGGCTGCGAATAGCTTCATGGTGGGCTGCGAATAGCTTCATCAAATACTTGAATGTGTCAGGAAAGGCAGATTCAAGGCAGAAATGTCAGACCCCAGATAATTCTTGCCTGGAGAAAAAGAATATATACATAATTATGTGTGTAATCCATCTTGGACATAGTACTAAGGTGATTAAATTAATCATTATTGAGTGTTGAGTGTTAAAATTCAAATGCAAATATCCTTCAACCAACTCTTTGCACCAAAACGAAGTAGACTTTGCCATCTCAAAATGGTGCTTACTAAATATAGTCACTCTTTGTAACTCTTAGTTTTAAAAACCACAATAATTGTTTCCCTCTGTTTTCTCTCCTGAGCTGCTGCTGCTGCTGTTGCTGCTAAAATGTAAGGTATACCATGTATCACTTTTGCAGAAGACAGCTTTGTTTTTTCAAAGTGTCTGGAATGGAGTTTGTGGGTATATTGATTGCAGGCACTGAAAGACCTAGATGAATATGTAAGAATGACCACAAGTCACCAGACGTGGGTGTATTTATCCGTTTGCCTCATTACTAAAAGATTTTAGTTCCAAAAAATATCCAGAAGAATTTAGTTTTGGGGAAGTAGAGAGGCAGGGGGAGTGGAATTAAATTTTTTGAATTTTTAAACAAGTAATTTGAGCTTCCAATTGATATAGTCTAATTTCTTTGCATTGGAATAATGATTTCTTAAAGAGTAGTTGCAGAAAGATTTTCTTTAGAAATTGACGGCCAGGTGTGGTGGCTCACACCTGTAATCCCAGCACTTTGGGAGGCCAAGACCAGTGGATCACGAGGTCAGGAGTTTGAGACCATCCTAGCTAACATGGTGAAACCCTGTCTCTACTAAAAATACAAAAAATTAGCTGGGCGTGGTGGTGGGTGCCTGTAGTCCCAGCTACTCGGGAGGCTGAGGCAGGAGAATGGCATGAACAGGGAGGTGGAGCTTGCAGTGAGCTGAGATTGCGCCACTGCACTCCAGCCTGGGTGACAGAGCAAGACTCTGTCTCAAAAAAAAAAAAAAAAAAGTGAGAACATACGGTATTTGTTTTTCATTTCTAAGTTACTTCACTTAGAATAATGGCCTCCGGTTCCATCCAAGTTGCTGTAAAACACTTTATTTTGTTCCTTTTTATGGCTGAGTAGTATTCCTTGGTGTGTATATATATCACATTTTCTTTATCCACTAGTTGGTTGATGGGCACCTAGGTTGGTTAAATATCTTTGCAATTACAAACTGTTATTTACAAGTATTACAATTGTAAGTAACAATTTGATTGCAATTATAATTATTATTTAATACTTGAGAGAAAACTGTTTGGGAGAAATTTTTTCCATTTCATAGATGAGGAAACTGAGGTTCTGAGAAGTGAAATGAGGTACCCAGAGACATGCAGATCATAAATGCAGGCAGAGACAGAATTTGTTCTCAGAAATGTCTGTTTATCTTCTGAGCCTAGGCTCTTCTCTTTGCTGGGCTTTTGCTGTTTTGTCTGCTTTTACATGGTGGTGAGAATGTAGGGTTTTGAGTCTTCTTTCTATTTTAAAATCTATGATCCAATTTAAAATGATGGAAAACAGTATCTCAAATTTTAAAGTATATTCTATAATGATACTTTCTGCTTGCGTCTTTTATTGTTACTAACTGAACTTAGCAAGGAATTTAGGAAAAAAGGTAAAGCTATGGAAAAATCTTAGAATTAGAGGGCCTAAGTCAAAATTTCAGTTCTGCTCATTATAGCTGCTTGGCCTCACTCAGCTTGTGTTCTCTGGTAAATTTGAAATGATAATATTTTTAATATTATGAGTTATTATGTGGTTTAAATGAGAAAAATTATAGGCAAATGTGTAGCTATGCTTATCACATAGTAGATATTTAATGGAGTTTGAGAAATTAGAAGAAAATATAATTAAGAAGCATGTTTCAAGACAAGTATAAGCAAAAAGAGTGTGGCTTTATTTATTTATTTAGACTAGTTAATTTGGGGTTCTGGTTTGTGCTCGGTGATTTTAGAGGAGGACGCACAGGATTTTTTTTTTTTAAGCATAAAGGTAACAAAAGAAAGATTTGTCTGTAGACAAATCTATAGATATGATTACATAAAACATTTACTTCTGAATATTTATAACATAATAAACAAATGTGGTTTTAGAGGAGGATGTGGTTTTAGAGGAGGATGCACATGTCAGTATTTCATTTACCTTCAATTCCGTCTCATGCATATAAATATGAATCTAGTTAGATCAACAGGGAATACACTGGATAAATTAAATTTAAGTATGAGATGTATAAAGAATTGTTTTTGTCCATGGTAGTTTTCACCAAAATAATATGCTTTTTATTCTATTCCCGTCTTAATTCCTCTCAATTTAAGACGAATACATTTCTCTGAGGTTTTCTTACAAAAAGTAATAAAAACCAAGTTAGGTTCAGACATTATTTGTATTTTCTTTATTTAGCACTTGTTCTTTTTTCTTAAACCACTTCTTTCTGATCTGAGGAAAATGCAAATATGAGCAGTCAGGGAATTCATGATTCGTTAGAATTTAACTGTAACATAATTTGTGGGCTGTGGCTGCATTACTCCATTTTGAGACTGATACCTTCCCCCTCCCCTTTGTTTTTGGCTGTGCTCTTGAAATTCAGTACCACTCATCAAAAATACTTATTGAAAGTTTGTTTCCAGCAACTCACATGCTGGGACTTATTGACAAGAGGAATAAAGCCTAGCACACCAAGTGAGGACATAGAAATTTTGGAAACCATTAAGGAGTCAGCGCCTCGTCAGGTAGGAAAGAAGAGAAGCCAGCATGGGTAAAAATGATATACAAGTGACTCAGAGGTGTTCACTGATGAAAGGCACAGAGTAATAATGTTAGGTTTTACTCTATGCCTTGCTTCAGTCAAATTGATCACCTAGAATTGAAGTTAATTGCAAAAACATTTAATGCAGAGCACTCAAAAGCTAAAAAGATCTTTCGTGTGTTTCTTAAGCCCCTTTGGTATATTTGACAGGTTACATAATATCCATTTTTTCTGAAAGTTGGCATCTTTACTCCAGAAATTACTGAAAAAGACACGGCAAACATTTTCAGTGCTTTCCCAGTGGATATGAATATATTGTTAATTTTTCCCACAGTTATCAGACATTATCAACATTTCTGTTTTTTAAAAAGTAAAAATACACTGCTTTATACCTTACAAGAATTCCTCAGCTACCTCTCACCTACATTTGTACCTTACAGGAAACTCATGATATAGATATTATTATCTCCATTTTGTGGTGGAGAAGACAGAATCAGAGAAGTTAAGTACTTTTTCTAAGAACACAGAGTCAGTAAAGAAATAAAACCAGTTTTTGAATCTTTGTACACTTACCCCAGAATCTCTCCTCTCTCTCCTAGAACATACAGCTTTTGTATAGATGCTGACAAAATATGGGGTGATATAGATGATGTTCATGGAAATGAATTTATTGTCTTTGCAATAATAGTCTCTTGCCCTTACCTTTTATCTCTCATTTTTTCCCAGTTCATTTAACAAGTCTATTCACCAGTTACAAAATCATAGTAATGTGGTACAAGCACAACATTCAACAGTAAGAGGAAGTCATGTTATCAGGAAGGTAAGAAACATACCAGAGTATATATATAGAGATCTATTAGGTCAGGTGATATGTTAAATCAGTAAGAAAAAGAAAAAAAATGATTGGCTTACTATTTAGAAAATAATAAAGTAAGATCCCAACTGACACCATAAGCCATACAACAAAATGAATTCCAGATGGATAAAAAGTGTAAAAGTAAAAAGTAAGTCATTAAAAAAATCCTATAAGAACATAAATATTTAGCTCATCTCAGGAGATGGCAGGATTTTTTAAGCATAAATGTAACAAAGGGAAGTTCTGCCTATAGACAAATCTATAGATATGATCACATAAAACATTTAATTCTGTATACTTACAATAAACAAAATAAAAATCAAGCACAAATGGGAAACTATTTGGCATCAGATAAAAGATTGTTATTTTTAAAATATCAAAAGCCCTTACAAATCAAAGACAAAAAATATAATACCAAGACCACAATTAAAACATGGGTAAAAAGTATAATCAGACAATTTAATGCAGAAGACATAAAAATGGCTACTTTTTATTAAAATATTTAAACCCATTTTGTAAAGAAAACATTAATTACAATAAGCTGTACTTTATAAAAATAGAATGGATGTTTCAAGATACATATATGTAATTTTGGTCATGGTATAGTGAAATGGACACATACATATTGGTGGGACTATAATTTTGTGCAAACTTTCTGGAATGTATTTTTAAAATAGTTTTTAAGAACCTCAAAGAGGCCGGGAGCTGTGGCTCATGACTGTAATTCCAGCACTTTGGGAAGCAGAGGTGGGTGGATTGCTTGAGCCCAGGAGTTTGAGACCAGCCTGGGCAACATAGTGAAACCCTGTCTCTACAAAAAATACAAAAATTAGCTGGATGTAGAGGTATGTGCCTGTACTCCAGACTACGTGGAAGGCTGAGGTCAGAGGATCTGTTGAGCCTGGTGGCAGGCCGAGGCTGCAGTGAGCTGTGATGGCACCGCTGTACTCCAGCCTGGACAAAAGAGGGAGAATCTGTTTCAAAAAAAAAAAAAAAAATTCCACCCCCAAAAACCACAAAACCCAAAAACAAAAAAATAAAAACCTCAAAGAACTTCACGTCTTTGACTTATAATGCTCCTTCCTTAAATTTACTCTATGATGTTAGTTGAAATTTCAAACAAACAACAACAAAAATATAAATATATAATATACATATATTTGTATTTTGATATTTTTAAAAAAGCTTTTTCATTATTGACATCTTCCATCAACATAAAAGTAGAAAGAATATTATAATAAATCTCTATGTACTCACTACCCAGTTTTGAAAATTGTTAATATTTTTCTAGTCTTATTTTATCTATTTTATTCTCTCTCTCTACAGGATTACCTTAAAGCAAATCCAAAGCTTCTTATTATTTTATTTGTAAGCTCTCTGTATAATAAAAGCTTTAAAAAGTAACCAAAGGCTATTATTAAGTTTAAGAGAATTGAAGAAGTTTAGGCTCAAATTTCTCAATTGTCTCAAGAATGTCTTTTTTACAACTGTTTTGTTCACATTAGAATCCAAACAAGGTCTACATATTGCATGTGGTATTCATATGGCCTCTTAAGTTTCTTTACATGTATAACAACTTCCCCTTCCTCTTTCTCCGTTACTTATTTGATAAATAAACTAAGTATTTTGTCCTGTAGAATGTCTCGCATTCTAGATCCAGGTGATGGCTACTTTATGGTATCATTCGTTTTTTTTTCCTCCTGTATCACTCTTATTTTCCATCAGCTAGTATTTAAAGTGAAAGGATTGATTAGAGTCTGGCTCATTTTTATTTTTATTTTTTGTCAAGAATCCTTTATATCTGAGATTCTGTACTCCTGTTGTACCACACCAGAAAGCATGTAACTTCTGGTTACTCCACTTTTAGTGATGTTAAGATTTATTAGTAGGTTCTGGTGAGTCCTCCATTATCGAGGTCCTCACTGAAATTTTACCTAATGGTTATAACATTCATTAGTGACCGTTGCCTAGATCTATAATTTCATTAAGATTTATAAAATGGTATTTTTCTAACTCTGTTGATTATTTCACATTAATTAGATAGTAATTGTCTGTAAACAAAAACTTTCTCTCTCCAACAGTTTTTTTACCCTAAAACAGTTCATGCTGAAAAAGCTTGTATACACTTGTTTTTCCCCTCTATTAATCAATTTTCAGAATAATGAGTTGGTGACCTTGCAACCTCCATCTTGTTGGTTTATCATAGAGAAAACTGATTAATAACATAAATGTCCAAAAATAGAAGATACATTGTGGTATGCCCATGCTGGAGAGCCATGTTGTAAATATTGTGCAGTCTTTAAGTTTCAAAGAATATTTAATAACACAGAAAAATAGTCAGGATAACGTGGAAGTAAAAAAACCCCAGAATATGTACATAGTGTGATTCAAATGTTATCTAAAATATATGCATTGTAGAATACTGTCTTAGCCTCAGACACTAACATGATTATCATAGGTTTCTAAGTTTTAGGGTCTTCCAACTTGAATCTTTGTTTTCTATAGGACCTTTTATAAAATACATGATTTTTATCATTAAAAGAAAATGTAAATTTGTTTAAAAGAAAGGTCTCTGGATGGATCATCATACATGGAGAGATTCATGGGTGTTGATCTTTGCTCCCGCTTAATTTTTAATTTTTATTATAACTTTGAACCTTATCTCCTACATCTAAACCAGTCTTCATGGTGCTAACCGAGCAACTGGATGGATTGAAAACATGCTCTATTCTGTAGATTCTGAGACATCTTTTTCGTTAAACAGAACCCTTTCTGTTGATTTACATAATAAGAATAGGGTCTTATTGAGTCATACTCATCTCAATTTGACCAGTTCAGAAAACAGGTAACTGAATTATCTTTGTGTCTTTGTGTGTGTGTGTGTGTGTGTGTGTGTGTGTGTATTTTATCAGCTGATCCATTGATCCATATCAGATGAAGAAATGAACCACAGTCTTAAGGTTCGGTCTTCCTGCTAGGGCCAGTTTGCTTGTTGCTGAAAGAATAAATGAAAGGAACTTTGCTTGTTGCTTAGTTTTATGATGAATAAAGGGAACAAACACACTGTTTTTTACTTTTACAAATTCCCACTGATCCCCAAGAAAGTAACTGGATCCTCCAGGAAATTCCAGTGGCCTAGTTTCTATCTGTGTAAAATAAGGATCAGATGATATGACTCATAGGGCTGTTTCCAGCACAATGTATGTAAAATTTCTGCCACAATATTTAGCAATCAAAAGGTTTGCAACAAATGCTTGTTTTCTCTTCTCTCTTCCCAAAAATAAAAGGAAGCAGTCTTTTCCATTTTTACTATATTCTAATATTAGAGAGCCAATTCTGGCATCAGACTGCCTAGATTCAAATCCAGCTCTACTCTTGGATTTGGGCAAGTGATATAAGTAAACTCTTTGTGACTCAGCTTTTAAATCTGAAAATTGGGATACTAATAGTGCCTACTTATAGACTGTTATGCATATTAAATGAGTTAGTGAATGTATAGTACTAAAACTTCTTCCTGGCATAAAATAGGAACTATAAGAGTATAAACTATTATCTTTTTCATCTGCCTAGTGGAAAAACATTTCCAAGCTCAAGGTTCAAGGCACCCCCTCCTTGGATGATGTAGGAGATGTACTCTGACCACTTCTTGTTTTTTACTTCTCTTTTTCTGGGTCCTATATAAACCTTCTTCTTTCTGTTGATGTATTTAATTCTTATAGCCACAAATTTAGATTTTGATAAATTAGATAAATGTTTTCTCCTGCATTATTAAGTGATTAGGATTATGTGAATTTTGTCCCCTTTTCTTGTTGTCGTTGTAGTGGTCATGTGTGTGCCTAAGTGTCTGTGGGTGGCTGCATGTGTGAGTTGAGGTCCTGAAATATGGTGTTACAGTCTCCCTGATAACTTAGGTGCAGTTGCAACTTTCTAGACATTTATTTTCTGACTAATCTTTCTTTTTGGATAATTTCTACAGATTGTTGCTTCTGTCATGTGAAATTTTACCAGTATATTGCTCAAAAGGTAAACATGGCACTGTTCCTGGCAATGGGTGGGAATGGGATGACCTAACCTCTTCCAAATGTGTTTACAATAGAAGGATTATTAGATGAGTTTAGGAGAGGCTGCTGGATGGCTCAGAGATACGGACAATCCACATGGATTCAAGGAAAATAATGCTTAGTTAGTATATGAGGAGCATGAGGTCCTAATGGAAGCATTACTTTCCAAATATAGGGACTGTATCAGAAAATGTTTCCTGCTCACAGTGAAATAAATAAATAGATCGAAAGTGGATATAATATACCCTCTAGGGCAGTAAATTAAGAGATAATTTTCAAAATGTGCTGCTGATGAGACCAAGATGGCCCTCCTAATTAGTCATAGGCACCAAGGTGTTTCTCAAGTTCCCCCAGAGTGATCAGGGTGTGTGCCTTAGAAAAACAGGACAGTCATAGTTTAACACTCATATGATAATGTCATGTGGTTGAAACAGATCCATTTATAGAAATGGAGTCTGTAAAAGTGAATGCCAATAAATAAAGCCTTTTCATCAGGCAGCCAGAAGTTCTCAGAATTCAAGGTAATCTGATTCTGAGGACAGGCCCCAGTTGACTGGATAGAAATAACTATTTAGGAAAAGGACAATTCATGCAGATACTCTATGGAAATGATTGATTAAGAGCATGCATGTCCAGCTGTTTTAATTCTGTGCTCACAAGGGCACTGACTGAGGTGCTCTTTGTTCTACTGATTGTTCATATCCAGCAGGAGAAAGTCATTTAGGCAAATGTCTGTTGACAGTGATACTGTTAGTTGAACTTTCTATCTGGGGCAGATCACACAGGGCCTAGTAGGCCACACTAGCGATTTGGAGGGTTGGGAAGCCATTTGTGTATTTCAAAGGAGGAAGTGAGAGAAAAATGTGGTGCTATTTATAGATGTATAAAATGTGAAATTGGAAACATCATCTGCTTGAACTATTTTAAATTTTAAAAAGAGTCATTTGTTTTTCATTCACCAAAACTTTGGAAACACCCTAAAATAGTGTGTGAATGTACATGAATTGGCTCATGTGATTGAAGCCTGGAAATTCAGATAACAGTTGATGTTGTAGTATTGAGCCTGAATTCCACGGGGCAAGAGGCTGGAGACTCAGCCAGGGTTTTTGTGTTGCAATCTTGTTTTTTTTTTTTTTTTTTGCAATCTTAAGGTGAATTTCTTCCTGTTCAGGAAACCTCAGTCTTTGCTGTTACAGCCTCCAACTGATTGGATGAGGCCCACCCACATTATAGAAGGCAACCTGCTTTACTCAAAGTCTACTAATTAAATGTTAATTGTATCTAAAAAATAGCATCAGAGCAACATCTAGCCTGGTGTTTGACAAAACACTTGGCACCATCAACCAGCCAAATTCACACAGAAAATTAACCATTCTAGATAATAAAGAATTTATGATATCACCCTTAGTTTAGAGGTGACTTTGTTAGCCAGGAAAGGCAATTGACTGTTTGTTAGGCCTGCAATCAGTAAGAGAGAGGACCGCTCTGCTTATCAGCTTCACACTTGGAAGGGGAGGCATAAGGTAGCTAGAGCACTTTATAGCCCCTTGGAAGTCTATGGTGATAAGCATGATTATTTGAACACAACTCTTTTTGTCCTATTATCACGCAACCTTTTTATTGTGTGATAAGTCAGTGATAAGGGCTGATGTCCCTTAACTTCATTATTGACATTAAAAAAACTTACTAGTTGATGTTTTTATTAATTTGCTACTTAAAAAATGAATGCCTTCATTGCTAGTGAACAATCTTTTCTTCTTAGAAGGCAATATTTACAAAACCCATATGACCATGTTTAAAGAAGATGAAAAAGAATATTGGAATGAATTTTGGAAGGTTGTTAGCAATTTTGCTTGAGGACAGAAAAGGGAGAGTTTCCTTCTTACTTTCTAGTTTTAGAAGTCTTTCCCTGTACATTGTGGAGTCATGGTGATAAATATACCATGGTTGGTGATAAATATACCAAACAACAGAGAAACCTAATATATATACAGCCTCAAGCTTATTAAATATCACCTAAGGTTGACAAGAAAAAAAACTAGTTTCTTAGAAAAAAAATGGTATTTATTTACTTATTTATTACTTTTCTTTTTCTTTTAAAGAGACAAGATCTTGTTCTATTGTCCGGGCTGGAGTATAGTGAAATGATCATAGCTCACTGTAGCCTCCAACTCCTTGGCTCAAATGATCTTCTCACCTCAGCCTGCTGAGTTGCTGGGACTACAGCTGTGTGCCACCATATCAAGCTATTTATTTTTTATTTTTTTGTAAAGGTGGAGTCTCACTATGTTGCCCAGGCTGGGCTTGAACTCTTGGGCTCAAGCAATCCTCCCACCTCAGCCTTCCAAGTAGCTGGGACTACAAGTGTTTGCTAAATTTTAAAATTTGTTTGGAGGTGGGGTCTTTTTATGTTGTCCCAGCTGGCTCATTATTTAATTATAAGACAGTTAAAGGTCACTTTGTGATGCATTATTTGAAACAAAAATAATCATAACAATTTCTAATAATTTTCCATAAATTTTAATTTAAACTCTGACTCAAATTCATTCAGATCAAATTTCAATAAAATAAATAGCATCAAGAGCAAACGGTGTATTATCAGTTGATAATGTCCAGTGCTAATAAACATGAGTTTGAGTCTGACATGAGCCATTTGGTTTCAAGGCCTATGCTTTAGGTTACATTCCAAGGTTTTAGCCTGTGTTTCTACCCCTCTGAAATATATCCTTAGCCACTAAGGGAATGTAGCAAGAGGTTATGGATAAATGAATATGTGCAAATGCTCCTGTGAGAAAACAACTCAGACTTACAGGCAGTTGAGTTGTAGTGGTGGGTAAATTATGTCATTGCTATGTCATGGATGAATATGAAGAGGTAGCATCATCCTTTCTGTCATTAAAAAAATGACATTTTAACTTTCTTTCAAAATCAGCTAGCAAGTAATGCATTTATGTTGTGTGTATCAAAGTATACAATAAAGGTTGCTACTATTGTTTATTAGATGTTTAAGATCTTTTTTCTCTCTCATCTATATTACTTACAAATTGTTGAGACTGAAAAACTGAACTTCTAACTAATTCTATTCATTATCTGATCTTGAACATTACTCCTCCGTATGCCGGATTTGTGTAAATGAATGTTTTTTCTTTGTTTATGGGACCTAACTTAAATAATGGTTCCATTGTGATACTCTTGTGCAGTGAAATGGAAGTTTCTGTGGGTCTAAGATTTGCTGAGGGCCTCCCATAGGCCAGGCACTGATGTAGAAATATTTAGGTCAGGCATGGTGGCTGATGCCTGTAATCCCAGCACTTTGGGAGGCCGAGGCAGGTGGATCACTGAGATCAGGAATTAGAGACCAGCCTGGTCAACGTGGTGAAACCCTGTTTCTACTAAAAATATAAGAAGGTAGCCAGGCATGGTGGCACATGCCTGTAATCCCAGCTACTTGGGAGGCTGAAGCAGGAGAATCGTTTGAACCCGGGAGGCATAGTTTGCAGGGAGCCGAGATCACGCCACTGCACTCCAGCCTGGGCGACAAAGTGAGACTTCATCTCAAAAATAAAAAATAATTAAAAAAAAGAAATATTTAAAGCAGTCCTCTGCCCTCTAGGAGTTTACAATCTCATGGGGGACCCAGGTAAAGGAACACTTGTAATATATTTTAAACAATGATATAAAAGCGTTTTGCACAGAATTATGCTTCCTCCTCTAGCTTTTCTCACACCACCCACAAATGCTTTGTCATAGGCCCTATTATTTTTGCCTGCTCAGCTTTCCTTACATCTTCTCTACCAGGACCCCAATTTTCCTTTGTGAATCATACCTTTCCAATTATGATCTGTCATTTGAAGTATACCAGGCTGTCATTCAAGGTTGACTGTATTCCTTTAACCAAGGGACAGATATTTGACCCAAGAGAGGCTAACCTACATCTCTTCCACCAACTTGAGTCTTAGTGACGGACTTAAGAAGTGAGAGTGGTTGGAGGCTTAATTCCCATGGTCACATCTTAAAGAGATGATCCAACCTGCTTTGACAACCAACCGGTACTTCCTAGTCCTGCATGAAACCTAGTTGTTAAAGTTTACTTCGATTTTGTGAGCAAGCTACTTCATCCCATATCTTTCCATAAATTCCTTAAAAATTTTAGTTTACATTATTTTAAAACAAAGAATCCCTGATATGATCGGAGATTCAATAGCAAAGCTCTCTTTAATTCTCCTTTTTCTGCTTATACCTTCATCCTGTCCTCATGAAAATTGCATTCATTTTTGTTCCATTGTCTACATTTTGCCTCTAGAGTATAGCGATTGTCATTCGAGGAAGATTCTTGGCCCAATTGAGGCAGATTTGGATTTACTCTTATATTAATCTCATTGGGTGGGAATTAGAATAGTTATTTTTGAGAGTCAATTTTACATATTCTATCTTATTTAACTATTACAATGAATCTATGGATAATTATCTCAATTTTATAGTTAAGGAAACAGTAGTTCAGATAGGTTAAGGAAATGGTTCAAGTTTATCTACCAGGAATATGTCAGAGGCTTAATTTGAACACACATCTATCTGACTTCAAAACTCAGACTTTTCTTGGGGATTCCCTGGCATCTGACATCACAACTTTGTTATTTTGCAAACATCACTTTCCTTACCTCTGTGAATCTTAGTTTCATTGTCCATAACATGGGAGTATGAATACCTATGACATATAGTTGATGATTAAATTGGAAAATATACATACAGCCCTTAACCTTTGTAGGTGCTCAAAAATGTGGATACTTTCTACTTCATGTATTACCAAATTTGATTTATAAGACTGGTGAATTCTCTTGAATTACTGTGAATTCAAAATCTTGATTGAACTAGTCATTTCCAAGTATAGCATACTTTAGCAAAATTTTCACCAGAACATCTAGCAGCTGAAAAACATTAAATTCCATTATGGTCTCCTCATTCCCTCTATCCCTATACCTTCCCAACTACTGGGAAAAACGCTAACAAACAATAAAACATCTGTAGTAGAACGTCAATGACAAAGGCCATTCATAAATTCAAACTCTTAGTAAGTGGAAATTGCTCTTTGCATATTTGCCCCTGGGATTACATATTTGCTTATTGTGTTTCACATGTCATTTATCAGCTTAAAAAATTTAACTCATTTTTATAATATTTTAGAACATATATATATATTCAGAAATTCTTATATATATGTGTGTGTGGTATATATATGTGTGTATATTTATGTATGTGTGCATATATGTGTGTGTGTGTGTGTGTATGTGTGTATATGTATATATGTATATATATATATATATATTCCTATAAGTTTAGAGGGAATTTTTAGTATAGCAGTTGGGGAATAGCAGTTCTACCTCACAGTGTTGTTGTGAAGCATAAATAAATAATATATGATAATAGTGCTTAGTGCAGAGTAAGTGGTAAGTAATTGCTAGCTATGATTATTAGGACAGTTATATTTCCAGCATTTTGAACATAATTGATGCCTAGCAATTTTTTGTTGAATAGTTAACAGTCACAAGAAAAGGTTTCATGGATAGGTTAGTAGTTGAAAATAAAATATTTTAAATTTTACAATTTTTAAATGCAAAGTGTGGAAGAGAAGTGGAATTCAATTTAAAGGTTTTGTTTCTTTTAAATCTAGCAAACTTTTCTGGTGTGAGATTTGATTATTATTGACTCTAATGAAGCTTTCGGTTTTAGCTTCCGGTTTCAGTTTTGCTCATTTTCCTTACTGCCAGGAAGTAATGCCTGTACTGATAGTTTGAGAGGGAAGTCATACTTTTGAAATGCACCACATTCTAAAGGTAGTTCATTATCCTCACAACTGTAAATGAAACCCACATCCTTTTCTTCTGGCCAAGGTGATGGTAAAAACACTGCAGAAAATACATTTTGTAGTATTTTATACACCTTGGTCAAAGGGACATTGTTGTGAGAATCACATGTTTAGAGTGGGTGGATGAGGCAGAAGAACTACAGCTTTAGTAGCATCAGATACCAATGTGGAGCTCTGTCTATTTGTGATTGGGGAGTTTGAGGAGGGGGTATAGTAGGAAGGCTAGAAAGGCTGGGGAAGGAGAGATGTGAGGAATTCAATGGAACCAAGGTTAAGGCAGTAGGAATAACTGAAAGCATGATAAATCATAGTCTATTGGAGTAAATCTAAGGTATACACATCAGGGAAAGAACTCATAAACAACACTTGTGGTGATACTGGCAAGGATACTGGAGACTGGGTCAGAGTTAAGAGTTCAGAGTTCAGTAAAGAACATGAGGATGTGACAGCACACACCTGATGGCCTAACTCTCTTTATGTGTGCAGATCAAGCATGGCAAGTCCACTGCTAAAGCAGACCAAGAAGCTTAATACTCTGAGGCAGGAAAGATTAATTCCTGAGGCAAGTCTTGCTATATGTAAGCAGAAGACTCATATAAGTTTGGAAGGCATGAGAAATTCTCATAAACAAGAAGCTTCATCTTCTATAATAAGATATTTATGTACTACTGTCCACTCAAATATATAGCAGAATAAGAGACCAAAATTGACATTAAACAAGAGAAGTATCATCATATCCCATCATAGTTGTCTTCTCCACCTCTGTCCCCAACTATGATGAGGAACATGTTACAGGATGTAACAATGGTAGGAGCAGTATTTTAGATGGCAAGTTTTTGTAGATTGATGTTGACACAAGTTATACAAATAATTGATTTCTGCATTTACAACTGAAGTATCAGGTTCATCTCACTGGGGCTTGTCAAACAGTGGGTGCAGAACAGTGGGTGCAGCGCACCGAGTGTGAGCCGAAGCAGGGTGAGGCATCGCCTTACCAGGGAAGCACAAGGGGTCAGGGAATTCCCTTTCCTAGCCAAGCAACACTGTGACACACGGCACCTGGAAAATTGGGTCACTCCCACCCTAATACTGCACTTTTCCAGTGGTCTTAGTAAATGGCACACCAGGAGATTATATCCTGCGCATAGCTTGGAGGGTCCCACGCCCATGGAACCTCGCTCATTGCTAGCACAGCAGTCTGAGATCAAACTGCAAGGCGGCAGCGAGGCTAGGGGAGGGGCACCCACCATTGCTGAGGCTTGAGTAGGTAAACAAAGCAGCCAGGAAGCTTGAACTGGGTGAAGCCCACCATAGCTCAAGGAGGCCTGCCTGCCTCTGTAGACTCCACCTCTGGGGGCAGGGCATAGCCAAACAAAAGGCAGCAGAAACCTCTGCAGACTTAAATGTCCCTGTCTGACAGCTTTGAAGAGAGTAGTGTTTCTCCCAGCATGCAGCTGGAGATCTGAGAATGGAGAGATGGCCTCCTCATGTGGGTCCCTGACCCAAAGTAGCCTAACTGGGAGGCACCCACCAGTAGGGGCAGACTGACACCTCACACAGCCGGGTACCCCTCTGAGATGGAACTTCCGGAGGAATGAACAGGCAGCAACATTTGCTGTTCAGCAATATTTGCTGTTCTGCAGCATCTGCTGCTGATACCCAGGCAAACAGGGTCTGGAGTGGACCTCCAGCAAATTCCAACAGACCTGCAGCTGAGGGTCCTGACTGTTAGAAGGAAAACTAACAAACAGAAAGGACATCCGCACCAAAACACCATCTGTATGTCACCATCATCAAAGACCAAAGGTAGGTAAAACCACAAAGATGGGAAAAAACAGAGCAGAAAAGCTGAAAATTCTAAAAATCAGAGCACCTCTCCCTCTCCAAAGGAACGCAGCTCCTCACCAGCAACGGAACAAAGCTGGATGGAGAATGACTTTGACAAGATGAGAGAAGAAGGCTTCAGACAATCAAACTTCTCTGAGTTAAAGGAGGAAGTTCAAACCCATCTCAAAGAAGCTAAAAACCTTGAAGAAAGATTAGACAAATGGCTAACTAGAATAACCAGTGTAGAGAAGTCCTTAAAGGACCTGATGGAGCTGAAAACCATGGCACAAGAAATATGTGATGAATGCACAAGTTTCAGTAGCCGATTCAATCAACTGGAAGAAAGGGTATCAGTGATTGAAGATCAAATGAATGAAATGAAGTGAGAAGAGAAGTTTAGAGAAAAAAGTAAAAAGAAATGAACAAAGCATCCAAGAAATATGGAACTATGTCAAAAGACCAAATCTACATCTGATTGGTGTACCTGAAAGTGACAGGGAGAATGGAACCAAGTTGGAAACACTCTGCAGGATATTATCCAGGAGAACTTCCCCAACCTAGCAAGGCAGGTCAACATTCAAATTCAGGAAATACAGAGAATGCCACAAAGATACTCCTCGAGAAGAGCAACTCCAAGACACATAATTGTCAGATTCACCAAAGTTGAAATGAAGGAAAAAATGTTAAGGGCAGCCAGAGAGAAAGGTTGGGTTACCCACAAAGGGGAGCCCATCAGACTAACAGCACATCTCTCAGCAGAAACTCTACAAGCCAGAGGAGTGTGGAAGCCAATATTCAACATTCTTAAAGAAAAGAATTTTCAACCTAGAATTTCATATCCAGCCAAGCTAAGCTTCATAAGTGAAGGAGAAATAAAATCCTTTACAGACAAGCAAATGCTGAGAGATTTTGTCACCACCAGGACTGCCCTACAATAGCTCCTGAAGGGAGCACTAAATATAGAAAGGAACAATGCCATCCCCATCAAGTTACCAATGACTTTCTTCACAGAATTGGAAAAAACTACTTTAAAGTTCATATGGAACCAAAAAAGAGCCCGCATCGCCAAGTCAATCCTAAGCCAAAAGAACAAAGCTGGAGGCATCACGCTACCTGACTTCAAACTATACTACAAGGCTACAGTAACCAAAACAGCATGGTACTGGTACCAAAACAGAGATATAGATCAATGGAACAGAACAGAGCCCTCAGAAATAACGCCACATATCTACAACTATCTGATCTTTGACAAACCTGACAAAAACAAGAAATGGGGAAAGGATTCCCTATTTAATAAATGGTGCTGGGAAAACTGGCTAGCCATATGTAGAAAGCTGAAACTGGATCCCTTCCTTACACCTTATACAAAAATTAATTCAAGATGGATTAAAGACTTAAATGTTAGACCTAAAACCATAAAAACCCTAGAAGAAAACCTAGGCAATACCATTCAGGACATAGGCATGGGCAAGGACTTCATGTCTAAAACTCTAAAAGCAATGGCAACAAAAGCCAAAATTGACAAATGGGATCTAATTAAACTAAAGAGCTTCTGCACAGCAAAGGAAACTACCATCAGAGTGAACAGGCAACCTACAAAATGGGAGAAAATTTTCGCAACCTACTCATCTGACAAAGGGCTAATATCCAGAATCTACAATGAACTCCAACAAATTTACAAGAAAAAAACAAACAACCCCATCAAAAAGTGGGCAAAGGACATGAACAGACACTTCTCAAAAGAAGACATTTATGCAGCCAAAAAACACATGAAAAAATGCTCACCATCACTGGCCATCAGAGAAATGCAAATCAAAACCACAATGAGATACCATCTCACACCAGTTAGAATGGCAATCATTAAAAAGTCAGGAAACAACAGGTGCTGGAGAGGATGTGGAGAAATAGGAACACTTTTACACTGTTGGTGGGACTGTAAACTAGTTCAACCCTTGTGGAAGTCAGTGTGGCGATTCCTCAGGGATCTAGAACTAGAAATTCCATTTGACCCAGCCATCCCATTACTGGGTATATACCCAAAGGACTATAAATCATGCTGCTATAAAGACACATGCACACGTATGTTTATTGCGGCATTATTCACAATAGCAAAGACTTGGAACCAACCCAAATGTCCAACAATGATAGACTGGATTAAGAAAATGTGGCACATATACACCATGGAATACTATGCAGCCATAAAAAATGACGAGTTCACGTCCTTTGTAGGGACATGGATGAAATTGGAAATCATCATTCTCAGTAAACTATCGCAAGAACAAAAAACCAAACACCGCATATTCTCACTCATAGGTGAGAATTGAACAATGAGAACACATGGACACAGGAAGGGGAACATCACACTTCGGGGACTGTTGTGGGGTGGGGGGAGGGGGGAGGGATAGCATTAGGAGATATACCTAATGCTAGATGACGAGTTAATGGGTGCAGCACACCAGCATGGCACATGTATACATATGTAACTTACCTGCACGTTGCGCACATGTACCATAGAGCCTAAAGTATAATAATAATAATAATAATAATAATAATAATAAAATATTTTGAAAGACAACAAAAAAAAAAAAAAAAAAAAAAAGAAAGGAACAACTGGTACCAGCCACTGCGAAAACATGCCAAATTGTAAAGACCATTGATGCTGGGAAGAAACTGCATCAACTAATGAGCAAAATAGCCAGCTAACATCATAATGACAGGATCAAATTCACACATAACAATATTAACCTTAAATGTAAATGGGCTAAATGCTCCAATTAAAAGACACAGACTGGCAAGTTCGATAGAGTCAAGACCAGTCAGTGTGCTGTATTCAGGAGACCCATCTCATATGCAGAGACACACATAGGCTCAAAATAAAGGGATGGAGGAAGATCTACCAAGCAAATGGAAAACAAAAAAAGGCAGGGGTTGCAATCTTAGTCTTTCATAAAACAGACTTTAAACCAACAAAGATCCAAAGAGACAAAGAAGGCCATTACATAATGGTAAAGGGATCAATTCAACAAGAAGAGCTAACTATCCTAAATCTATATGCACCCAATACAGGAGCACCCAGATTCATAAAGCAAATCCTTAGAGACCTACAAAGAGACTTACACTCCCACACAATAATAATGGGAGACTTTAACACCCCATTGTCAAACATTAGACAGATCAACGAGATGGAAAGTTAACAAGATATCCAGGAATTGAACTCAGCTCTGCACCATGCAGACCTAATAGACATCTACAGAACTCTCCACTCTAAATCAACAGAATATACATACTTCTCAGCACCACATCAAACTTATTCCAAAATTGACCACATCATTGGGAAGTAAAGCAAATGTAAAAGAACAGAAATTATAACAAACTGCCTGTCAGACCACAGTGAAATCAAACTAGAACTCAGGATTAAGGAACTCAACTACATGGAAACTGAACAACCTGCTCCTGAATGACTACTGAGTACATAACAAAATGAAGGCAGAAATAAAGATGTTCTTTGAAACCAAGGAGAACAAAGACACAACATACCAGAATCTCTGGGACACATTCAAAGCAGTGTGTAGAGGGAAATTTATAGCACTAAATGCCCACAAGAGAGAGCAGGAAAGATCTAAAATTGACACCCTAACATCATAATTAAAAGAACTAGAGAAGCAAGAGAAAACGCATTCAAAAGAAGATATTTGTGCAGCCAAAAGACACATGAAAAAATGCTCATCATCACTGGCCATCAGAGAAATGCAAATCAAAACCACAATGAGATACCATCTCACACCAGTTAGAATGGCAATCATTAAAAAGTCAGGAAACAACAGGTGCTGGAGAAGATGTGGAGAAATAGGGACACTTTTACACGGTTGGTGGGACTGTAAACTAGTTCAACCATTGTGGAAGTCAGTGTGGTGATTCCTCAGGGATCTAGAACTAGAAATATCATTTGACCCAGCCATCCCATGACTGGGAATATACCCAAAGGACTATAAATCATGCTGCTATAAAGACACATGCACACGTATGTTTACTGCGGCACTATTCACAATAGCAAAGACTTGGAACCAACCCAAATGTCCAACAATGATAGACTGGACTAAGAAAATGTGGCACACATACACCATGGAATACTATGCAGCCATAAAAAATGATGAGTTCTTGTCCTTTGTAGGGACATGAATGAAATTGGAAATCATCATTCTCAGTAAACCATCGCAAGGAGAAAAAACCAAACACTTCATGTTCTCACACATAGATGGGAATTGAACAATGAGAACACATGGACACAGGAAGGGGAACATCACACTCTGGGGACTGTTGTGGGGTGGGGGGAGGGGGGAGGGATAGCATTAGGAGATATACCTAATGGTAAATGAAAAGTTAATGGGTGCAGCACACCAGCATGGCACATGTATACACATGAAACTAACCTGCACATTGCACATGTACCCTAAAACTTAAAGTATAATAATAATAATAATAAAAAGAAAAAAAATAAAATAAAATAAAAGCAGACCACCAAAAAAAAAAAAAAAAAAAAAAAGAAAAAGAAACTCAACTACATGGAAACTGAACAACCTGCTCCTGAATGACTACTGAGTACATAACGAAATGAAGGCAGAAATAAAGATGTTCTTTGAAACCAGTGAGAACAAAGACACAACATACCAGAATCTCTGGGACACATTCAAAGCAGTGTGTAGAGGGAAATTTATAGCACTAAATGCCCACAAGAGAAAGCAGGAAAGATCTAAATTTGACACCCTAACATCATAATTAAAAGAACTAGAGAAGCAAGAGCAAACACATTCAAAAGCTAGCAGAAGGCAAGAAATAACTAAGATCAGAGCAGAACTGAAGGAGATAGAGACACAAAAAACCCTTCAAAAAAATCAATGAATGTAGGAGCTGGTTTTTTGAAAAGATCAACAAAATTGATAGACCACTAGTGAGACTAATAAAGAAGAAAAGAGAAAAGAATCAAATAGACTCAAAAAACGATAAAGGGGACATCACCACCGATCCCACAGAAATACAAACTACTATCAGAGAATACTATAAACACCTCTATACAAATAAACTAGAAAATCTAGAAGAAATGGATAAATTCCTCCAAACATACACCCTCCCAAGACTAAACCAGGAAGAAGTTGAATTTCTGAATTGACCAATAACAGGCTCTGAAATTGAGGCAATAATTAATAGCTTACCAACCAAAAAAAGTCCAGGACCAGATGGATTCACAGCCGAATTCTACCAGAGGTATAAGGAAGAGCTGGTACCATTCCTTCTGAAACTATTCCAATCAATAGAAAAAGAGGGAATCCTTCCTAACTTATTTTATGAGGCCAGCATCATCCTGATACCAAAGCCTGGCAAAGACACAACAAAAAAAGAGAATTTTAGACCAATATCCCTGATGAACATTGATGCAAAAATCCTCAATAAAATACTGGCAAACCGAATCCAGCAGCACATCAAAAAGCTTATCCATCATGATCAAGTGGGCTTCATCCCTGGGATGCAAGGCTGGTTCAACATATGCAAATCAATAAATGTAATCCAGCATATAAACAGAACCAAAGACAAAAACCACATGATTATCTCAATAGATGCAGAAAAGGCCTTTGTCAAAATTCAACAGCCCTTCATGCTAAAAACTCTCAATAAATTAGGTATTGATGGGACGTATCTCAAAGTAATAAGAGCTATTTATGACAAACCCACAGCCAATATCATACCGAATGGGCAAAAACTGGAAGCATTCCCTTTGAAAACTGGCATACAACAGTGATGCCCTCTCTCACCACTCCTATTCAACATAGTGTTGGAAGTTCTGGCTAGGGCAATCAGGCAGGAGAAGGAAATAAATGGTATTCAATGAGGAAAAGAGGAAGTCAAATTGTCCCTGTTTGCAGATGACATGATTGTATATCTAGAAAACCCCATCGTCTCAGCCCGAAATCTCCTTAAGCTGATAAGCAACTTCAGCAAAGTCTGAGGACAAAAAATCAATGTGCAAAAATCACAAGCATTCTTATACACCAATAACAGTCACACAGAGAGCCAAATCATGAGTGAACTCCCATTCACAATTGCTTCAAAGAGAATAAAATACCTAGGAATCCAACTTATAAGGGATGTGAAGGACCTCTTCAAGAAGAACTACAAACCACTGAAAAATGAAATAAAAGAGGACACAAACAAATGGAAGAACACTCCATGCTCATGGATCGGAAGAATCAATATCATGAAAATGGCCATACTGCCCAAGGTAATTTACAGATTCAATGCCATCCCCATCAAGCTACCAATGACTTTCTTCACAGAATTGGAAAAAACTACTTTAAAGTTCATATGGAACCAAAAAAGAGCCCGCATTGCCAAGTCAATCCTAAGCCAAAAGAACAAAGCTGGAGGCATCACACTACCTGACTTCAAACTATACTACAAGGCTACAGTAACCAAAACAGCATGGTACTGGTACCAAAACAGAGATGTAGACCAATAGAACAGAACAGAGCCCTCAGAAATAATGTCACACATCTACAAGCATCTGATCTTTGACAAACCTGAGAAAAACAAGCAATGGGGAAAGGATTCCCTATTTAATAAATGGTGCTGGGAAAACTGGCTAGCCATATGTAGAAAGCTGAAACTGGATCACTTCCTTACACCTTACACAAAAATTAATTCAAGACGGATTAAAGACTAAATGTTAGACCTAAAACCATAAAAACCCTAGAAGAAAACCTAGGCAATACCATTCAGGACATAGGCATGGGCAAGGACTCCATGTCTAAAACACCAAAAGCAATGGCAACAAAAGCCAAAATTGACTAATGGGATCTAATTAAACTAAAGAGCTTCTGCACAGCAAAAGAAACTACTATCAGAGTGAACAAGCAATCTATGGAATGGGAGAAAATTTTTGCAATCTACTCATCTGACAAAGGGCTAATATCCAGAATCTACAAAGAACTCAAACAAATTTACAAGAAAAAAACAAACAACCCCATCAAAAAGTGGGCAAAGGGTATGAACAGACACTTCTCAAAAGAAGACATTTATGCAGCCAACAGACACATGAAGAAATGTTCATCACTGGCCATCAGAGAAATGCAAATCGAAACCACAATGAGACACCATCTCACACCAGTTAGAATGGCAATCATTAAAAAGTCAGGAAATAAGAGGTGTTGGAGAGGATGTGGAGGAACACTTTTACACTGTTGGTGGGACTATAAACTAGTTCAACCATTGTTGAAGACAGTGTGGTGATTCCTCAAGGACCTAGAACTAGAAGTACCATTTGACCCAGCCATCCCATTACTGGGTCTATACCCAAAGGATTATAAATCATGCTGCTATAAAGACACATGCACACGTATGTTTATTGTGGCACTATTCACAATAGCAAAGACTTGGAACCAACCCAAATGTCCATCAATGATAGAGTGGATTCAGAAAATGTGGCACATATACACCATGGAATACTATGCAGCCATAAAAAAGGATGAGTTCATGTCCTTTGTAGGGCCACGGATGAAGCTGGAAACCATCATTCTCAGCAAACTATCGCAAGGACAAAAAACCAAACACTGCATGTTCTCACTCATAGGTAGGAATTGAACAATGAGAACACTTGGACACAGGAAGGGGAACATCACATACCGGGGCCTGTTGTCAGGTGGGTTGAGGGGGGAGGGATAGCATTAGGAGATATACCTAATGTAAATGACGAGTTAATGGGTGCAGCACACCAATTTGGCACATGTATACATATGTAACAGACCTGCACATTGTGCACATGTACCCTAGAACTTAAAGTACAATAAAAAAATTTTTTTTGTTCCCATTTATCACTGATGGACGCATTGACTTGTTTAACAAAAACAAGAACAAAGTGCTTCCTTTAAAATGTGATAAAAAGCATTAAAATTTGTTGAGATTTTAAAAATTTTGATTTTAATCACAGCTGTTAACCTATTTCTAGAATTCATGTAGTCACATCTATTGTTAATAAAAATGGAGAAGAATGTGTGCAGGGTCCAGAGGAAGGGAGATAACTCAAAAGTCAGTGATATTTTACAGTTTAACAATATGAGTAGTGAGAAAAATTTTCCTCCCTTTGAAGGTAAAATTCTGTCTGAATTCTTTAGAACTACGTCTTTGTATCTGTTAAATATATTTATTAGTAGGTACTAAAATTATTACTTTGACATTTTAAAAACTTTATTTTGAAAATCTAACATATACCAAAAATATGTTAGACTTTTGAGGAAAAAACTATAGATTTAGGGTAGGTGATAGCGAAAAAATTATAAATTTAGATTTGTAGATTATAGTTAAATTTATAGTTATATTATAGAGAAAAAATATGTTAAATTATCATGGACATTCTCAATCAGCTGCAAGAATTATCAACTTCTGACAATCTTATTTCATTTAGTTTCCCACTTTTTTTTTGAAGTATTTAGGCAAATTCTAAACACTGCATAATTTCACCCATAAATACTTCACTGTGCATTTCTAACTGAAAGAACATATTTTATGTATAAACTGTTATCACCATAACTTATAAAATTAACTATTTTAATCTAATCTAATATTTAATCCATATTTAAATTTACTGGATTGTCTCACATATTTTTAACCATATATCCCATTTATTAGAATTAAGCAAAGTCAATGTGAATGATTAGAAATCATAAAAGACACTTGAAGAAACATTTATACTAATGGTAATATGATGAAAATGATAATGAGGATAATGATAGGCTTGTGATTATTGTAGCAAAAATAATTATTGTCCCTGGTATTAAGCTGCAAAAATCTTTGGTCTTAAATTACATTCTTTAGAAAGTAAATTTAAAAGTTTTAGCTTTTTAGTTTTTAGTGAAACTTTGATTTCCTATAAAAAATCTAAGAATCTTGGAAAATAAATCATAATTTCATCACCCAGTGGTAACCACTCAACATCCTGGGATATTTCCCACAGTCTTCTTTGTGGATATATGCATATGATATATGCAAGTGTGTGTAATGTGCATAAAACTAGGATTTCCGAGGAGGCCAAGATGGCAGATCTAGAAGCAGCTGTGGTCCATGGCACTCACAGAGAGGAATGAAAGGGGTGAAAAAATATACCACCTTCCATTGAAATATCCAAGTACTTGCATTGGGACTGACTAGAGAAACAACTCGACCCCATGAAAAAAGCAGGGCAGGGTGACAGCCCACCCAGGAGTGACACGGAGCCAAGGGAACCCCCACTCCCAGCCAAGGGAAGCAGTGAGTGAATGTGTGATCCCAGGTAACCATGCTTCTCCCATGGATCTTTGCAACTCGTGGTTCAGGAGATCCCCGCCTGAGCCCATGCCACTAGGGCCTTGATTCCAACACACAGAGCTGTATGGAGTCTCAGCAGAGCAGCTGCTCAGGCATGCACAGAGACCCAGGAGCTTTATATACTCCAGCCCCAGGATCCCCAGCAAAGGTGTCTGCAACTCAGACAAGGCAGGATGTCTGTACATAACCCTAGGAAGGGGGCTGAACCCAGGGAGCCAAATAGCATCAGCGTGCAGGCCCCACTTCCACGGCATCTCACAAAATAAGACCCACTGGCTTGGAATTCCAGCCAGCCACTAGCAGCAGGGTAGGGCCTGCCTGAGATGAGAGGCAGCCCCTGGGAAGAGAGGCAGGCCACTGTCTCTGCTGTTTGGTTAACTCAGCCATTCCAGTCTGCAGGCTTCGGAGAGTCCAAACTTTTCAGACGAGGAAGGGTCCCCCCAGCGTAGCACAGCTGCTTTGCCAGAATGTGGCCAGACTGCTATTTTAAGCGGGACCCAGATACATTCCTCCTCACTGGGCGGGACCTCCCAGCTGAGGCCTCCAGCTACCCCTGCCCACATATATTCTACACACAGAGCTCTGATCTCTCCATGGGACAGAGTGCTGCCCATGGCCCTCTCCGTGGGGGAAGGGCCGCCACCTTGGTTGGTTGGACAACTCAGCCTGCAGGCTTCAGAGAGTCCAAGCCAACAGAGGCAGAGGCATCTCCCGGGAACAACAACTGTTTTGTCAAGGACAGACTGCATCCTTAAGTGGGATCCTGATTCACTCTTCCTCCAGTGGAAGATCCTCTTAGAGCCATTGGCCACACCTGCCAGTGTTGTACAGCCAGCAGAGTTTTAATTTCTCCCTGGGATGGAACGCCTGGGGGGCAGGGCAGGCCGCCACCTTGGTTGTTTGTCTGCTTCAGCCAGTCCAGCCTGTGTGCCTTGGTGAGCCCAAACCAACTGGTGGCTGAAGGCATCCCTAATACCACACAGCTGCTCTATCAAAAAGCAGCCAGACTGCTGCTTTAAGCAGATCCCTGATCTCGTTCCTCCTGACTGGGTAAGACCTCCCAACTGGGGTCACCAGACACCTCCTACAGGTGTGTTTGGGCTGGCAACATGTCAGTAACCCCCTGGGATGGAACTTTCAGAGGAAGGGGCAGGTTGGCATCTTTGCTGTTTTGCTGCCTTCATTGGTGATGCCTCCAGGTATGGGAAAAGCTGAGGCAATTAGGGTCAGGGGTGGACCCTAAGCAAACTGCAGCAGCCCTGTAGAAAAGTGGCCAGACTGTCAAAAGAGAAACAAACAAACCACCTCCACCTCCACCACTACCACCGCCACCACCACCACCAACAGCAACAAGAACAACAAAAACAAACGACCAAAAGCTCATCCAAAGGTCAGCAATCTAAAAGCTTCAGGGTAGATAAGCCCATAAAGATGAGAAAGAATGAGCACAGAAATGCTAAAATCTCAAAAAGCCAGAGTGTCCCCTCTTCTTCAAATAACTGTAACACCTCTCCAGCAAGTGCTCAGGACTGGGCTGAGGCTGAGATGGCTGGAATGACAGAAGTAGGCTTCAGAATATGAATAAAAAGGAACCTCACTGAGCTAAAGGAGTATGTTGTAACTCAATGCAAAGAAGCTAAGAATCATAATAAAACAATGCAAGAGGTAACCAAAAAAAGTAACCAGTATGGAGAGGAACATAATTGATCTAATAGAGCTGAAAAACACACTACAAGAACCCCACAATGCAATCACAAGTATTAATAGCAGAATAGACCAGGTGGAGGCAAGAATCTCAGAATTTGAAGACTACCTTTTTAAAATAAGACAGGCAGACAAGAAGAGAGAAAAAATAATAAAAAGGAATAAACAAAACCCCCAAGAAATATGGGATTGTGTAAAGAGACCAAATCTACAACTCATCAGGGTACCTGAAAGAGACAGGGAGAATGGAGCTAATTTGGAAAATATACTTCAGGATATCATCCAGGAAAACTTCCTCATCCTAGCAAGACAGGGCAACATTCAAATTCAGAAAATTCAGAGAACTCCAATAAGACACTCTATGAGAAGATTATCCACAAGACACACAATCATCAGATTCTCCAAAGTTGAAATGAAAGAAAATTGTTAAGGGCCGGAAGAGAGAAAGGCCAGGTCACTTACAAAGAGAAGCCCATCAGACTAACAGTGAACCTCTCAGTGTAAATCCTACAAACCAGAAGAGATTGGGGGCCAATATTAAACATTTTTAAAGAAAAGAAATTCCATCCCAGAATTTTATATCTGGCCAAACTAAGCTTCATAAGCAAAAAAGAAATAAGATCCTTTTCGGACAAGCAAATGCTGAGGGAATTAGTTACCACCAGACCTGCCTTACAAGAGTTCCTGAAGGAAGCACTAAATATGGAAAGAAAAAACCATTACCAGCAAGTACAAAGACACACTGAAGTACACAAACCAGTGACACTATGAAAAAAACACACAAACAACTCTGCAAAATAAGGAGCTGTCATCATTATGACAGGATCAAATCCACACATAACAATACTAACTTTAAATGTAAATGAGCAACATAGGCTCAAAAATAAAGAAATGAAGGAAAATTTAGCAAGCAAATGGAAAACAGAAAAAAGCAGGAGTTGCAATCCTAGTTTCTGACGAAACATATTTTAAACAAAGTTTAAAAAAAACACGAAGAAGGACATTACATAATGATAAAGGATTGAATTCAACAAAAATATCTAACTATTCTAAATATATGTGCAGCCAACACAGGAGCTCCCAGATTCATAAAGCAAGTTGTTAGAGACCTTCAAAGAGACATAGACTCCCACACAGTAATAGTAGAAGACTTTAACACCTCATTGACAATATTAGACAGATCATCACGAGAGAAAATTAATGAAGCTATTTTGGACCTAAACTCTGCTCAAGATCAAGTGGACCTTATAGATATCAGCAGAATTCTTCAACCAAAAATGAGAGAATATGCATTTTTCTCAATACCACACAATATTTACTGCAAAACTGATCACATAATTGGAAGTAAAACACTCCTAGCAAGTGCAAAAGAACTGAAATCATACCAAACAATCTTTCAGACCACAGTACAATCAAATTAGAACTCAAGATTAAGAAATTTACTCAAAAACAAACAACTACATGGACAACCTGCTCCTGAATTACTTTTGGGTAAATAATTAAATTAAGCCAGAAATCAAGAAGTTATTCGAAAGTAATGAGAACAAAGACACAATGTACCAGAATCTCTGGGACACAGCTAAGGCAATGTAAGAGGGAAATATATAGCACTAAACGCCCACATCAAAAAGCTAGAAAGATCTCAAGTTACGAACCTAACATCACAACTAAAATAACTAGAGAACCAAGAGTAAACAAACCCAAAAGCTAGCAGAAGACAATAAATAACCACGATCAGAGCTAAATTGAAGGAGATAGAGACATGAAAAACCCTTCACAAAATCATCAAATCGAGGAGCTAGTGTTTTGACAAAATTAATAAAATAGACTGCTAGCTAGACTAATAAGAAAAGAGAGACGATTCAAATAAACACAATTGGAAACAATAAGGGAGATATCACCACTGACACCACAAAAATACAAGCAACCATGAAAGAACACTGTAAACACCTCTAATCACATAAACTAGAAAATCTAGAAGAAATGTATCAATTCCTGGACACATATACCCTCCCAAGACTGAATCAGGAAGCAATTGAATCCCTGAAAGACCAATAATGAGTGCTGAAATTGAGGCAGTAATAAATAGCCTGCCAACCAAAAAAAGCCCAGGACCAGACAGATTTACAGCTGAATTCTACAAGAGGTACAAAGAAGCCCTGGTACCATTTCTACTGAAAATTTCTAGAAAATTGAAAAGGAGGGACTCCTTCCTAACTCAATCTATGAGGCCAGCATTATCCTGATACCAAAACCTGGCACAGATATAACAACAAGAAAAAAAACTTTAGGCCAATATCCTTGGTAAAACTTGATACACAAATCCTCAACAATATACTGGCAAACCAAATCCAGCAGAGCATCAAAAAGCTTATCCATCACAATCAAGTTGGCTTCATCCTGGGATGCAAGCCAGGTTCAACATACACAAATCAATACATGTGATTCATCACATAAACAGAAGTAAAGACAAAACCACATAGTTATCTCAATAGATATAGCAAAGGGCTTCAATAAAATTCAGCATCCCTTCCTGTTAAAAGCTCTCAATAAACTAGGTATTGAAGGAACATACCTCAAAATATTAGGAGCCAAATATGGAAAACCCACAGACAATATCAATTTTGCCAATACCGAATGAGCAAAAACTGGAAGCATTACCCTAAAAATTAGCACAAGACAAGGTTGCCCTCTTTCACCACTCCTATTCAACACAGCATTAGAAGTTCTGGCCAGGGCAATTATGCAAGAGAAATAAATAAAGGTATTCAAATAGGAAGAGAGAAAGTAAAATTATCTCTGATTTCAGATGACCTGATTCTATATCTAGAAAACCCCATAGTCTCAGCCAAAAAGTTTCTTATGCTGATAAGCAACTTCAGCAAAGTCTCAGGATACAAAACCAATGTGAAAAAATTGCTAGCATTCCTATACACAAACAACAGTGAAGCTGAGAGCCAAATTGTGAATGAACTCCCATTTACAATTGCCACAAAAAGAGTAAAATACCTAGGAATACAGCTAACAAGGGAAGTGAAGGGTCTCTTGAAAGAAAACTACAAACCACTGCTCAAAGAAGTCAGAGATGACACAAACAAATGAAAAGCCATTCCATGCTTGTGCATAGGAAGAATCACTATTGTGAGCATGGCTATACTGCCCAAAGCAATGTATAGATTCAATGCTATTCCCATTAAAATGCCACTGACATTCTTCACAGAATTAGAAAAAACTCTTTAACAAATTCATATGGAACCAAAAAAGAGCCCAAATAGCCAAGGCAATCCTAAGCAAAAAATAAATAAATAAATAAATAAATGAATAAATAAAGCTAGAGTCATCACACTACCTTATTTTAAACTGTATTACAGGGCTACAGTAACCAAAACAGCATAGTACTGGTCCAAGAACAGATACATAGACCAATGAACATAATAGAGAACCCAGAAATAAGACTGTACACCTATAACCGTCTGATCTTTGACAAAGTTGACAAAAAGAAACAATGGGGAAAAGATTTCCTGTTCAATAA
This sequence comes from Pongo pygmaeus, assembly GCF_028885625.2. Taxonomy (NCBI): domain Eukaryota; kingdom Metazoa; phylum Chordata; class Mammalia; order Primates; family Hominidae; genus Pongo; species Pongo pygmaeus. The sequence goes on along the minus strand of NC_072386.2, from coordinate 35,206,151 downwards.
ATGGTGCTGGAATAACCGGCTAGCCATATACAGATGGTATACTTCCTTATACCATCAACAAAAATCAACTCAAGATGGATGGAATACTCAAATGTAAAACCCAAACCTATCAAAACCCTAGAAGAAAATGTAGACAACACCAAACAGGACATAGGAATGGGCAAAGATTTCACGACAAAGATGCCAAAAGCAAATGCAACAAAAGCAAAAATTGACAAATGAGATCTAATTAAACTAAAAAGCTTCTGCGCAGCAAAAGAAACTATCAACTGAGTAAACAGACAACCTACAGAATGGGAGGACATTTTTGCAATCTATGAAACTGACAAAGTTTAATATTCAGCATCTATAAAGAACTTAAACAAATTTACAAGGCAAAAACAACCCCATTAAAAAGTGGGCAAAGGACATGAATAGACACTTTTCAAAAGAAGACACACATGTGGCCAACAAACATATGAAAAAAGCTCAACATCACTGATAATTAGAGAAATGCAAATCAAAACCACAATGAGATACCATCTCACACCTGTCAGAATGGCTATTATTAAAAAGTCAAGAAGATGCTTGTGACATTCTGGAGAAAAAAATGCTTTTACACTGTTGGTGAGAGTATAAATTAGTTCAACCATTGTGGAAGACAGTCTGGCGATTCCTCAAAGACCTAGAGGCACAAATACCAAATACCGTTTGACCCAGCAATCCCATTACTGGGTATGTATGCAAAAGAATATAAATCATTCTATTATAAAGATACATGCACACATATGTTCATTGCAGATCTATTCACAATAGCAAAGACATGGAATCAATCTAAATGCCCATCTGTGATAGACTCAATAAAGAGAATGTGGTACATATATACATATACACCATGCAATACTATGCCACCATAAAGAGGAAAGAGATCATGTCATTTTTAGGGACATGGATGGAGCTGTAGGCCATTATCCTTAGAGAACTAACACAGGAACAGAAATACCAAATGCCACGTGTTCTCACTTATAAATGGGAGCTGAATGATGAGAACACATAGACACATCCGGATGAACAACACACACTGAGGTGGGAGGAGGGAGAGCATCAGGATGCAGAGCTAATGGATGCTGGGCTTAATACCTGGGTGTTGGGATGATCTATGCAGCAAACCACAATAGGACACATTTACTTATGTAACCAACATGCACATCCTGCCCATGTAACCTGGAACTTAAAATAAAAATTTGAAATAAAAAAAAATTGCAGCACCTATCAACCCATCACCTAAGTTCAAAGCCCAGCATGCATTAGCTATTTTTCCTGTTGCCCTCCCACCCTATGCCCGCCTCCCCAATCCCAGTTGTGTTGTTCCTCTCCCTGGGCTTTTGTGTTCACATTGTTCCACTCCCACTTATAAGTGAGAACATGCAGTGTTTGGTTTTTGTTCCTGTGTTAGTATGCTGAGTATAATGGCTTCCAGCTCCATCCATGTTCCTGCAAAGGACATGATCTCATTTCTTTTGATGGCTGCATAGTATTCCATGGTGTATACGTACCACATTTTCTTTATCCAGTCTATCATTGATGGGCGTTTTGTTTGATTCCATGTTTCTGCTATTGTGAATAGTGCTGCAATGAACATACACATGCATGTATCTTTATAATAGAATGATTTATATTCCAAAAAAGGATTTCTTTGTAACCCACTCATTTCAATTTACATTTCATTTTGTGCATTTTCCAAGTCATTGGAGAGTGATTAACGTATTCACAAATCTTTGTGTTGATCTATGATTATTCAATAGCATAATTATCTAAAATGGGATTCCTATATTAGAGTATACATACTTTTAAGATTTTTAGTATCTATAGCCTGATTATCCCTCAGAAATTGTCTTCTAATTCCATTTCCAGAAAATGACTACCCATTTTAATTCAACTGCATGAGTATAAAATATTAACATTACTTTTTGATTAATTGTTGTATGAAATATTACATCTGTTTTTCTTTTCTTTAATTTTTTTGTGAAAATTAATTCTTTTTTGATGTTTTTTAAAAAATTCTTTTAAAAATGTTTGTATCTTGCCCAGGTGCAGTGGCTCGCATCTGTAATCTCAGCACTTTGGGAGGCCTAGGTGTGCAGATCACTTGAGGTCAGGAATTCAAGAACAGCCTGGCCAATATGATGAAACCCTGTCTCTACTAAAAATACAAAAATTAGCCAGGCATGATGGAATGCCCCTGTAATCCCAGCTAGTTGGGAGGCTGAGGCAGGAGAATCACTTGAACCCAGGAGGTGGAGGTTGCAGTGAGCCGAGATTGCACCACCGCACTCTAGCCTGGGCGACAGAGCGCGACTCTGTCTCAAAAAAAAAAAAAAAAAGCAAATTTTCTATCTGTAATCATAATTATTTGCCTATTTATTCATAATGTTTGCCTAGCTTTCTATTTTAGGGCTCATTTTATGGATTTGTAAAGTCTTTTTCTATAGTAAACATACAAATACTGTATCTTCTCTCATTAAATATTTTTCCAGCCTTTTCTTTTATTTTTTCCTGAAGAGTTTTTACAGTGGTTTTTATTATTATTACTTTCAAAGATTATACTTAGAATGTCCTTCTCATTTAGGCCGGGTGCAGTGGCTCACACCTGTAATCCCAGCACTTTGGTAGGCCGAGGCAGGTGGATCACGAGGTCAGGAGATCAAAACCATCCTGGCTAACATGGTGAAACCCAGTCTCTACTAAAAAATACAAAAAAATTAGCTGGGCATGGTGGTGGACACCTGTAGTCCCAGCTACTCGGGAGGCTGAGGCAGGAAAATGGCGTGAACCCAGGAGGCGGAACTTGCAGTGAGCCGAGATTGCACCACTTCACTCCAGCCTGGGCGGCAGAGCGAAACTCCATCTCAAAAAAAAAAAAAGTCCTTCTCATTTTAAGACAATAAACATATACTTAAATTTGCTTCATGTTGATTTATGATTAAAAAAGTACTTAAGTTTTTATTCCTTCTGGAAAGATCGTATGAGGGGAGGCACTGAAAACATTTTCCAGTTATTTTATTTCTATGTTATATAATGAATAATATTTTCTTTCTCTACTATTTTTTAATAGCAACTTTATTACATATAAACGTTTATGTTCACTTTGGCATATAACATTGCAATGATTTGCACATAAATGGGTTATGAAGATAGTACAAAAACATACTCTTTCCTCAGTAGATTGTTAGAAGATGCCTTGTGTAGGCTTCTTTTGTATCTCCTATAGTACTTTGAATGTGGTAGCCAGTAAAAACTTCTTGTATGACATGAATGATTAATGAGTCATAGATATGCCTGGGAAAGTTTTTTCTGATTTTTAATTTAACTGTTCTTTTAAGTTCAGGGGTAGGTTATTATATAGATAAATGCAGGTTTGTTATATAAATAAACTTGTGTCATGGGGGTTTGTTGTACAGATTATTTCATCACCCAGGTATTAAGCCCCATACCCAGTAATTATTTTTCCTGATCCTGTCCCTTCTCACAATCTCCATCCTCTGAGAGGCCCCAGTAGGTGTTGTTTCCCTGTATGTGTCCATGTGTTCTCATCATTCAGCTCCCACTTATAAGTGAGAACATGTGGTATTTTGTTTTCTTTTCCTGTATTAGTTCACTAAGGATAATGTCCTCCAGCTCCATCCATGTCCCCGGAAATGACATGATCTCATTCATTTTTATGGCTGCATAGTATTTAATGGTGTATCTGTGTCATATTTTCTTTATCAAGTCTACCATTGATGGGCATTTAGATTGATTCCTGTCTTTTCTATTGTGAATAGTGCTGCAGTGAACGTATGCATACATGTGTCTTTATAATAGAATGGTTTATATTCATTTGGGTATATACCTAGTAATGGGACAGCTGAGACAAATGGTGTTTCAGCCTCCAGGTCTTTGAGGAATCACCGCATTGTCTTCCTCAATGGTTGAACTAATTTACATTCCCACCAACTTTGTATAAGTGTCCTTTTTCTCTGCAACCTCACCAGCATCTGTTGTTTTTTGACTTTTTAATAGCCATTCTGACTTGTGTGAGATGATATCTTATTGTGATTTTTATTTGAATTTTTCTAATAATGAGTGATGTTGAGTTTTTTTTCCTATGATTGTTGGCCTCATGTATGTCTTTTGAGAAGTGTCTGTTCTTGTCCTTTGCCCACTTTTTAATGAGGTTGTTTTTTCCTTGTAAATTTAAGTTCCTTACAGATGCTGGATATTAGACCTTTTTCAGGTATGTAGTTTGCAAAAATGTTCTCCCATTCTGTAGGTTGTTTGTTCACTCTGTTGATGGTTTCTTCCTTGTGTAGAATCTATTTAGCTTAATTAGATCCCATATGTTAACTTTTGCTTTTGTTGCAATTGCTTTTAGCATCTTCTAGGGTTTTGATTATTTTTGGGTTTTGCATTTTAAGTCTGCAATCCAACTTGAGTTGATTTTTGTGTATGGTATAAGAAAGGGGTCTAGTTTTAATTTTCTGTATATGGCTAGCCAGTTATCCCAGCACCATTATTGAATAGGAAATCCTTTCCCAATTGCTTGTTTTTGCCAGGTTTATTGAAGATTAGATAGTTGTAGGCTTGCAGTCTAACTTCTGGGTTCTCTATTATGTTCCTTGGTCTATGCATCTGTTCTAGTACCAGTACCATGCTGCTGTTTTGGTTACCGTAGCCCTGTAGCATAGTTGAAGTCATGTAGCATGATGCCTCCAGTTTTGTTCTTCTTGCTTAGGATTGCCTTGGCTATTTGGGCTCTTTTTTGGTTCCATATGAGTTTTAAAATAGTATTTTTCTAATTCTGTGAAGAATGCCAATAGCATTTTAATGGCAATAGCATTGCATCTATAAATTGCTTTGGGCAGTATGGCCATTTTCACAATATTGATTCTATTCATGAGCAAGGAATGTTTTTCCATTCGTTTGTGTCATCTTTGATTTCTTTGAGCAGTGTTTTTTACTTCTTCTTGTAGAGATCATTCACTTCCATGGTTAGCTATACTCCTAGATATTTAAATTTTTGTTGTTGCAATTGTGAATGAGATTGCCTTCCTGATCTGGTTCTCAGCATGACTGTTGTTGGTGTATAGGAATGTTTGTGATTTTTGCATTACTAACAATTTTCTATCTCAGAAGACAAATTGATTTTTGTATCCTGAGACTTTGTTGAAGTTGTTTATCAACTTAAGGAGCTTTTGGGTTGAGGTTATGGGGTTTTCTAGATATAGGATTATATTATCTGCAAACAGGGACAGTTTGAATACCTCTGTTCCTATTTCAATGCCTTTATTTTTTTACCTTCCCTGATTGCCCTGACCAGGACTTCCAATGCTATATTGAATAGAAGTGGTGAGAGAGGGCATCCTTTTCTTGTGCTGGTTTTCATGAGGGATATTTCCAGCTTTTGCCCACTTAGTGTGATGTTGGTCATGGTTTGTCATAGATGGCTCTTATCATTTTGAGGTATGTTCTTTCAATACCTAGTTTATTGAGAGTTTTAACATGAAGAGGAATTGAATTTTATTGAAAGTCTTTTCTGCATCTATTGAGAGAATTATGTGGTTTTTGTCTTTAGTTCTGTTTATGTAATGAGACAAATTTATTGATTTGCATATGTTGAATGAAGCTTGCACACCAGAGAAAAAGTCTACTTGGTTGTAGTGGATAAGCTTTTTGATGTGCTGCTGAATTAGGTTTGCTAGTATATTGCTGAGGATTTTCACCTCAATAGTCATCATAGACATTGGCTTGACATTTTCTTTTTTCATTGTGTCTCTGCTACATTTTGGTATCAGGAAGATGCTGGCCTCATTGAATGAGTTAGGGAGGAGACCTTCTTCATTAATTTTTTGGAATAGTTTCAGTAGGAATGGTACCAGCTCTTCTTTGTACAACAGGTAGAATTCAGCTGTGTATCTGGCTTTTCCCGAGCTTTTGTTAGTTGGTAGGCTATTTATTACTACTTAATTTCAGAGATCATTATTTGTCTGTTCAGGAATTTAATTTCTCCTTGGTTGAGTCTTTGGAGGGTGTATATGTCAAGATATTTATTCATTTCTTCTAGATTTTCTAGTTTACATGCATATACATGTTGATAATATTCTCTGATGATTATTTGTATTTCTGTGGGGTCAATGGTAATATCTCCCTTGTTATTTCTGATTGTGTTTATTTGAACCTTCTCTCTTTTCTTCCATATTAGTCTAGTTAGTGGTCTATTTTATTATTATTTTTTAAAGATTTGTTGATGTGTTGAATAGTTTTTCTTGTCTCAGTCTCCTTCAGTTTATCCCTAATTTTGTTTTTTTTTTCTTATCTTCAGCTAGATTTGAGATTCTTTTAGTTGTGATATTAGGTTGTTAACTTAAGGTCTTTCTAACTTTTTGATGTAGGGATGTAGCACTATAATTTCCCACTTACGCTCTCTTAGCTATGTCCTAGTTATTCTGGTATGTTTTATCTTTGTTCTCATTACTTACAAAGAACTTCTTCATTTCTGCCTTAATTTCATTATGTACCCAACAGTCATTCAGGAACACATTATTTAATTTCCATGTAATTGTATTGTTTTGAATGAATTTCTTGGTCTTGATTTTTAATTTGATTGTGCTATGGTCTGAGAGACTTTTTAAAAGATTTTAGTAGTTTGCATTTGCTCAGGAGTTTTATGTGCAAGTATGTGATTGATTTTAGAGTTTGTGCCATGTGACAATAAGAAAAACTTATAATCTATTGTTTTTGGGTGGAGAGTACTCCAGATGTGTATCAGGTCTATTTGATCTAGTGCTGAGTTCATGTCCTGAATATGTTTGTTAATTTTTTTGTCTGGATAATCTATCTAATAATGTCAGTACAGTGTTAAAGTCTCTTACTATTATTGTGTGGGAGTATATGTCTCTTTGTCAATGGGGTTCTCTGCATTTCCTGAATTTGAATGTTGTCCTCTCTAGCAAGGTTGGAGAAATTATGTATAATGTCCTGAAATATTCTTTCCATGTTCGTTCCTGATATAGTTTGGTTGTGTCCCCACCCAAATCTCACCTTGAATTGTAATAATTCCCATGTGTCAAGGGTGGGGCCAGGTGGAGGAAATTGCATTAGGGAGTCAGTTTCCCCCCTACTGTTCTCATGGTAGTGAATAAGTCTTATAAGATCTGATGGTTTTATAAAAGGGAGTTCCCCTGTACACCCTCTGTTGCCTGCCACCATTTAAGACAAGCTTTCACTTCTCCTTTGCCTTCTGCCATGACTGTGAGGTCTCCCCAGCCATGTGGAACTGTGAGTCTATTAAACCTCTTTTTCTTTATACATTCCCCTGTCTCAATTATGTCTTATACAGCATGAGAACTGACTAACACAGTAAATCAGTACTGGTAGAGTGGGGTGCTGCTGTAAAGATACCCAAAAATGTGGAAATGACTTTGGAACTGAGAAACAGGCAGAGGTTGGGTCAGTTTGGAGGACTCAGAAGAGGACAGGAAGAAGTTTGAAGGGAAAGTTTGGATCTTCCTAGAGACTTGATGAATGGCTTTGACCAAAATGCTGACATTGATATATGGACAACAAAGTTCAGGTTGAGGTGGTCTGACATGGAGATGAAGACTTGTTGGAAACTGGAATAAAAGTGACTCTAGCTATGTTTTAGCAAAGTGACTGGCATTTTGCCCCTGCCTTAGAGATTTGTGGAACTTTGAACTTGAGAGAAATGATTTAGGGTATCTGGTGGAAGAATTTTCTAAGCAGCAAAGCATTCAAGAGGTGACTTCGGTGCTGTTAAATGCATTCAGTTTTATGTATTCACAAATTTATGCTTTGGAATTGAAACATGTTTAAAAGGGAAGCAGAGCACGAAAGTTCAGAAAATGTACAGCCTGATGATGCAATAGAAAAGAAAAACCCAGTTGCTGAGGATAAATTCAAGCTGGCTTCAGAAATTTGCATAAGTAATGAGAAGCCAAATGTTAATCACCAAGACAATAGGGAAAATGTCTCCAGGGCCTGCCAGAGGTCTTCCAGAAGCCCCTCCCATCACAGGCCTGGAGTCCTAGGAGAAAAAAGTGGTCTTGTGGGCGGGCCCAGGACCTTGCTACATTGTGCATTCTCACGACTTGGTGCCCTGTGCCCCAGCCATGGCTAGAGCTCAGGCCATTGATTCAGAAAGGGTGCATGACCCAAGCCTTGGTGGCCTCCATTTGGTATTGGGCCTGTGGGTGCACAGAAGTCAAGAACTGAGATTTGGGAACCTCCATATAGATTTCAGAGGATGTATGGACCTGGAATACACAGGTTCCAGAGGCAGTATGGAAACGTCTGGATGAACAGGCAGAAGTTTGCTGCAGGGGTTGGGCCCTCATGGAGAACCTCTGCTAGGACAGTGTGGAAGGGAAATGTGGAGCTGGCACCCCTACACAGATTCCCCACCAGGACACTGCCTAGTGGAGCTGTGAGAAAAGGGCCATCGTCCTCCAGACCCCAGAACTCTAGATCCACCAACACCTTACACCACGTACCTAGAAAAGCCACAGACACTCAATGCCAGCCTGTGAAATCAGCTGAGAGGTGGGCTGTACCCTGCAAAGCCACAGGGGTGGAGCTGCCCAAGAGGCCATGGGAGCTCACCTCTTGCATCAGCAGGACCTAGATATGAGACGTGGAGTAAAAGGGGATCATTTCAGAACTTTAAAATTTGGCTGCCCTGCTGGATTTTGGACTTGCATGAAGCCTGTAGTCCCCTCTTTTTGGCTGACTTCTCCCATTTGGAATGGGTATATTTACCCAATGCTTGTATCCCCATTGTATCTAGGAAGTAACTAACTTGCTTTTGATTTTGCAGGATCATAGGTGGAAAGGACTTGCCTTGTCAGATGAGAATTTGGATTGTGGACTTTTGAGTTAATGCTGAAATGAGTTAAGACTTCAGGGAACTGTTGGGAAAGCATGATTGGTTTTGAAATGTGAGAACATGAGATTTGGGAGGGGCTAGGTGTGGAATAATATGGTTTGGCTGTTTCCCCACCCAAATCTCACCTTGAAGTTTAATAATCCCCACATGTCATGGGAGGGACCTGGTAGAGATAATTGAATCATGGGAATGGTTTCCCCCATACTGTTCTCATAATAGTGAATAAGTCTCATGAAATCTGATGATTTTATAAAGGAGAGTTTCCCTGAACACACTCTCTTCTCTGCCACCATGTAAGACTTCCCTTTGCTTTTCCTTTGCCTTCTACCATGATTGTGAATCCTCCCAGTCATGCTGAACTGTGAGTCCATTAAACCTCTTCCATTTATAAATTACCCAGTCTCAGACATGTTTTACTTGCAGCATGAGAACAGATTATATAGTTCCCTTTTCCCCATCTCTTTTAGGGACACCCAGGAGTCATAGATTTCTTCTTTATGTAATCCCACATCTCTCAGGGATTTTGTTTATTTCTTTTTATTCTTGTTTCTCTATTTCTTTATTACAGTCTTATTTCAGAAAGACAGTCTTCAAGCTCTGAGATTCTTTCCTCCAATTGGCCTAGTCTGCTACTAATACTTGTGATTGCATTGTAAAATTTCTTGCAGTGTATTTTTTAGCTCTATCAGGTTGGTTAGGTTCTTTTCTAAAGTGACTATTTTGTCTGTAAGTTCCTGCATTGTTTATGATTTTTTTAGCTTCCTTGCATGGGATTTCACCTTACTCCTATAGCTCAATCATTTCTATCCATATTCTGAATTACATTTCTGTCATTTCAGCCATTTCAGCCAGTTCAGAACCTTGCTGGAGAGGTGATGTGTGTTTTTGGAGGTAAAAAGGCACTCTGGCTCTGTGAGTTATCAGGGTTCTTGTGCTGATTGTTTCTCATCTTCTGGGCTTATCTTCCTTCAATCTTTGAGGTTGCTTACCTTTGGATGAGTGTTTTTTCTTTTATCCTATTTAATGACTTTGAGGATTTGATTGTGGTATAAGGTGTGCAGTCAGCTAATTGGCTTCATTTCTGGAAGATTTTAGAGATTCAGTGCTCAGCTCTCAACTCCTGGGCTGAGTTCTCTAACTTTGGAGGACTTGTATTGGGCCCCACTTTGTTCTCTGTCTCCTTGAGTTTAGGAATCTGCTATCCTGGGGGCACTGAGGTGCTCCTGGACCACTGTTTACTACACTCTGACGGGTGATGTCAGCCAAAATGTTTTGTGGTGTAGTGACAGTGGGATCCTTCTTGTCTGCATATCAGCAGCATTGGTAGCAGCAGCTATGGCAGAGTGCTAGTGGGTGCTGGGGGTCCTGCCTCCCTGTGAGCATTCATCACAGTGGTGGAGGCAATGCAGCTAGAGGGGTGTGTGCTGCCTGCGACTGTGCAGTTGCACTCAAGGTGGTGTTGGCTTGGGAGCAAGACGTTGGCAGGCACTTGTCTGGATGCCTTCTTTGTGCCCCACAAGCAAGAGTGGTCCCTCAGGGCAGGGGTGGATACACTTTTCTCTGTATAGTGTTTGCGTAAGGCAGGGTGCTTGCAGGAGGAGGGCTGGTTTGCTCTGTGCCCATCAATGATCCATCTGCAATAGCAATCAGCAGGCGGCAGAGGGGCTGACTACACTCCTGCATGCTGGTGAGGCAACAAAAGCAAAACCTGCCCTGTGCAGCCACATGCCAGCAAAACAATGTGAGGAGTTGCCAGGGGCCCAGAGGAAGCCGCAGTATTGGAAGGGAAAGTGTGGACTTGTGTGTGGCCACAGGCACTGCCCACTGGAGCTCTCCATCTGTCGGGCATGATCCACCATTGCAAAAGCTATGGTGCCCTCAGGGCACCAAAGGCTGCCCTGCAACCATGTATGGCCAGGCTGTGGCCCCAGGAGAGTCTAGCAGACCACGGGGTACTCAGGTTGTACTGGTCCCATCTGATGGTCAAGACCACTCTACAGAGTTCAGGACTGACAGTTCCCCTATGGCTAAAGTCTCCTATGGGTGCAAATCGAGCCTAGGGGGATGGCCAGGCTTTCCCGGGGCTCCTTTGCCTCTGCTTTAGAGTTGAATGCCCCAACCCACTCAGCAGAGAGGTGTGGTGGTGAATCCCCTCCAAAACTCTTTCTTCTCCCTTCCTGTCTTCTTTGAAGTGTTGAAAGAGAGTATTCAACAAGTATTTTTGTTTCATTACTTGCTTAAATAACACCTTTGTCTCATACTGGAAGTCCACAGTATCTGGTTCTTAGTTCCCTTTAAATAAAACCAAGGGGCTGAATAGATGATTTCAAATTGTGATTAAAGTCCTTAGGAATACAGAGGCACTTTGGGGGGCACTGTTGTAAACAAACAAAACAAAATAAAAAACAAAACAGCCCCATCTTCCCAACAGCCTTGTAAAACCGCTGAAGCAGGTAATGCTCCAATGCTAGTCACACTAGGTCAAGTATAAGTTTAATTAATTAGAGGGTTTTTTCCCCACCCTTGGACCTTGGCCACTCCTTTCTTCAGTGACCTTAGTGTGAGTCACTTGCTAGTCCATGGGAGTTTGCTTCTTTCATGAAGAAATCCATGATCCTACCCCATTACAAGAGAGGATGTTAGGACTATGTACTTTCCTTTATGATTAAACCACTCTTCAAAATCTACTAATTTACTGAGTCTGTTAAGTATTGTTGACAAAGAACCTATAAGTTTTGTGCCAAAAAGTTAAATCAAATGAAATAGAATGAAAAACAGGAGGTCACCTGGAATGGAAAAATGTTTATACCTGGAATCCTTTTATGGTCAACTTTCTCGGATTTTAAAAACATTTACTTAGTTATTCTCAAAAAGGTCAGCATAAGCATTAATGATAAACCTTGGAATTAACCTATAGCTTAGAGATCTTCCTCAATAACTTCTACCTCATCTAGAAAAAGCCAGCTGAAGCAAAAGAGATGTATTTTTTTCATAAAGACTACTCGGTTTGCAAGTTAAAATCATTTCCTAAATAGTTTCTTCAATGACATAGATATAATAGAGTAGTCTGTCACTAAGCATATTGACATTTTTGGTATTGTAAAACCCAATAAGCCCAAATTAACGGCTTATTCCTGTTTGAATTATAAAATAGGGCTCTTTAGAGATTTTAGCAAGTCATTTGCTAAAGTATTCTAGAAATTTAATTTGATTTAAAAGTTTAAAAGTTTGAGGGTCCTTATATACCATGCAAAATAATTTGGAGAACACTTAGTAATCTTTAAAGATTAATAGTAATATTAATTTTTAAAAACGAATGAAAAAGTTTTAGTTTGAGCAGTCGAGTGAATACCAGCAGCAAGAAAACGAGACCCCTTTTTCTCTTCAGTGGGGACTGATATTAGGGGCTAAAATCTGGGCACCAAGTGTGTTCAATGCTACTGTGGTATTTATGCCTCTAGGTCTTTTTGTGGGCTGAGATAAGAAATATATACAGGTATATAGACATATAAACACCTACATATATACTTACTACATGTATTTTTATATACACATAAATTAGATACATATACATGTACACATATATACATGCATATAAATGTATACGTGTGTGTGTATATATGTATCTATTTAGAAATCTTGAGTCCATGCTGATACCACTGATTCTGATCCATGCTCACTGAGTGCTTGCTTTCTCTGTTTCATGTTCATTAGCCCCCTTTTCCACAGCAAGAAAACAAGTAGCTCCCAACAACTTCGATACATTTACTAATTTGTTTACTCTTATAATAGATCTAAAATAATTTCAGAATTGCTTTGTCCATACCTCTGAAACCCTTCAGGATTTGTCTGGTGTTCTCTACCCTGTACATGCAACTTGCCCAAAGCTAAGGATTTATAGTCAAATACTGTGATCATAAGCTACTCAGGGTTGTGCTTTCATTGCCACACCATCCCTGTAATATGCTACATTTTTCTTTTGAAATAACATTGGGTTCATGTTTGCGTTTTCTTTCATTTTCTTTCCTTTCTTATCCTTTTTCAAATTATGTTTATTATTTGAGTATGTAGAATATTAAGATAACTTCATGTCAAACTGTAAAAACAGGAATTCTCAGGGAAGTGTCACACTTTGCATATACATTCCATACGCTTCCCCTGAAAACTTCATGGTTTTCACTTTTCCTCTTTCTTTTTGTAAAGATATGCATGATTTCTTACTTCCTAATCTTTTTTACACAAAAGGTGGCATACTATATATATTCTTCTGCACTGTGCTTTTGGTCATTTAACAATACGTCTGGGAAATTGCTGCACATTAGTTCATAAGTATCTTATTCTTTTTTTTTTTACAGCTTCATGGAACTTAGAGAGCAACAATAAGCTAGCGATTCAGAGAGAGAGAGAGAGAGACACAGAGAGAGACAGAGATAAAGCTACTGTTGTATGATGTGGGAATCTGGGGAAAGAAGATAGGTAAAAAACATATTTTGGAAGTTTTCTTTGAGGTGTGAGATGTGAGGTGTAATTCACTGTACATCCTTATCCCCTAATAAAAATCTCAGAAAAGACCACTCTTCTGTTCTATTGAGTATGTCACTTTGATGAAGCAGGTTTGAAAGTGAAACACGAAGTTTGAATTTGAATTACAGGAGAGCATCAATGCTATCATATGGTGAGTCATGTAAAATTTCTGTTTCAAGTGTAGCTAAAGTTAGAGGGTCCTTCCAGGGCTGGCTGTGCTGCAAGAAGAGGGGCAGTGGATGTCCAGATCCTTGTCCTCTGGAAATTGGGATTTCGAGGCTAGTCATAGACAGGGAGATTTCGCACATAGGGTAACAGAGACTGCAAAATAAGCTGAGTCAGCAGAGCCACGGAATCCGCATGAAATAAACATTTCATTGACAGCCTGGGATCCACAGGGTTGGATGTAGACATCAGAGCTGGGTTATTGTGCCCAAATCTGAGAACTGGAGACGAAAGGAGGCCCAAACATTTCAAGAATAAACAGGGAGGGACTCAGGATGATCTTCCAGCTAGAACAAGCACGCTTTTCACAGCTTCTTTTGAAGTTCTGCTTGGGTGTGGTGGGTCAGCTGAGTTTAACAGATCAAAGACACAAACACGTAGAAATCCAAGGCCTGGAATAGAATGGCAGAGAGGGAGTTAAAGTGAGTAAAATATAAGCATGAAAGGAACATATTTGAATTTCACTTCTATATTTTGGAAAGAGATCTAGGATGAGATGTAATGAAGGAGCCTTATTAAACAAATCCTAGAATACCCAAACTCAAGTTCTTGAGTAGATATGTCTGAAAATTAAGTTGTATTTTAAATATCAGGTAGTAAATGTAAGTAATTTACTTCCTTACTAGGCTGAGAATATGCCTCGCTGCCAGTATAAATTCTTAGGTAATTTAGAATTAATTGAAAGAAAGTAGATACATTCAAGTAATTATTTTTCTTTTTGGTAAGACAAGATGTAAGAGCTTATAGTGTGATCAGTTGCAAAACACCTTTCCCACTTCTTCTTCCTCTGTTTACTCCTTTCCTCTTTCATTATTGAATTTATGAAAAACATCTATAATAAAACCTGAAGGCCAAGAGAAAAATACGCTTGGTTAAATTTGTTAAATGGGCTGTATTTAAGGGTTTTCTTAGAATTAAAAAATAAAACGGAAATTAAATTTGATTTAAATTTTTAGATAGTCATAACATTTTTTCTGAGTTTAAAATTTTTTTAAAATAAACAAATAATTGTATCTACTTATGGGCAACAGCGCAGTGTTTTGATATATGTATTCATCCCTGAGTTTGTCCTGTAGTATTATTTTTGGCTGTCAGATGAATCCTAGGGATGCCATAAATAGTGATTTTTAAATGGATATAATAAAATACACAAAATTACTAAAGAAGTCAATTAAATTGAAATATAGCTACCAAAAAATTTTAAAAAATTGTAATATGGTAATATATACACTCTAACAGAATAAATAACAGGGAAATAACTTTAGGTCTATTATAATGAGTAATATGATACTGATGAATATAAACAATATTATTTTGTGACAATTATTATATGCTATAAAAATAAATTTACATTGGTGAAAAAGTCAAAGTTATTGTTATCGCTTCTGTGGGTTTTTTTAATGCTCATAATTAAATGAAATGATAGCTTCCAGTTAGTGAAAATCAATATTTAAATTTTTCCTAGTTCTCAGATTCCCTGATTTCTAGGGATTATGGACCCCATTTAGGAAACTCTGCTCTAAAGAATTATTATATTTTATGGTATCTTAATATATAAATATGAAACAAAGATACAAGTACACAAAAATAAATATGTCCTCCTGTGTTGGTCGCCCACCACCTTAGTGATTTCTAATTTCAATGATTTCATTTTTAGGAATTTTATTAAACTGATAATTTTTATATCTAATTTCTTGTCATATATTTTTATACCTATATATTTTGTTAAAAATATTTATCACATTTATTAATTTGAGTATTTATTTAAATGTATTATTTCTACTGACTTTTATCCATAGTGACTGATTTCATTGCATGTTTTATTAATTTTGTGTTATACATTTTATAAATTTATTACATTTGACCATGTGCCTTGCATGGTCAAATGTAATAAGGTAATTCCCACCTTACCTGTGGAATTCTTTGAGGCCTGATTTTATGTGATTTTTCTCTAGGAAGGATTTATATTTACTTCTTTCAGGTGCCTGGAGACACTACCAACCCAGGAACTGTTTAAACCAAAATTTCAGCTTTATTTTTGTTTTTAAGATCCACATACATATTGTGACCAGAAGGTCCTAAATCTGTGTGTGAGTGCAGGATTATAGTTAGTAATTTTCTGGATAGATTCCTTTTTTTTGACCCAAATCTAAGGATGAATCAAGAAAGTATCTTTATGTCTCCTTGAAGGTGTGGCCTTTTAGAAATCCCAGATTTAGGTGTCTTTTCCCACCTTATTGACTCCCTGGGTCCCATAGTGGGTCAGCAGATGCTCACCAGGCAAATGCAGGTCCAAGTACTTGCTTAACTCTCTAGTCATGTATGTTTTTCATTGTTTTTGGCCTCTGAGAATTCCTCTAACTTTCCTGCCTACTCAGGCTTGCATTAGTTTATAAAAAATTACATTGTACAGCTTTTTTTAAATTTGGTTATATTCTCTACTGGGAGGAATTCTTTGGATACCTAGAACACCATTTGTAAGATTTGGTTCTGATTGACATTATATCTTGTTTAATTTTGTTTAATCTTTACAATAATCCTGTGAAGTATCTCTCATGTCCCCTTTAGTTATAAATGTTGAAAAGAGAGTCAGCAAGAGCAGCTAAACCGCTCAACATTATACAGCAAATCAGTGGCAACGGTGGGATTTAAAACAATGTCTGCTAGGCCACTAGCAGAAGAACTCATGTTCTTTCCCTTTTGCTCCCCTGGTTTTCATTCTGGGCCTTAACACAACGTTATATCATGTACATTATACCAGAATGTTAGGTCTGTTCTAGCAGAGAGTTTTGTCTATTTTGCCCTCTCACATACAACCAGCATCTACAGCAGAGCTGACTCACAAGAAAAGGTCAGTAAGTATTCATTTGATCAACAAACAAGTGAATTTTTACACTACCACATAATCTTCATAATGATAATTTTTGAGGTTGCTTAACAAGCCATTTGAGTTGACTAATTAAGAATCTCTTTTTTGAAGATCATTGTGTTTTTACCTTAGTCTAAGAAAAAAAAAATCTATATGTACTAAGATGTCATTGTAAGAGCTATCTTATAAGGACAAACAATACTCAGGAACCGGTCAATTATTTTTCTTTCTTGCTGTGTCTCTGCCCCACATTGCCTAAATACTTTTCAGTGTTGTTTTGTTTTGTTTTTAAATCAAATCAAATCACATCATGAAGTTCCTGCATTTCAACTTGTCACATTGGTCTGATGGGTTCCCCGCTCCTGGTTTTGAGAGCTTCGGAGGTGGCTCCCTTTCATCTTCTGTACTATTCTTTGTAGAGATTAGTCACAACAACAACGTGATCTTAGGCATTTCTTCTCCTGTGCAGCTGACCGTGAAGCAAAGTAAAAGGGCAAACTATTTATAAGTCAAGCGGTTACAGGTGCAGAGAATAGATAAGTATTTAGCTTTGTCCAGGTTGGGAGACCATTCTTACTGAATTTCCTTGTTTGGGCTATTGTAGCATAGGCTCACATTTACAGGCAGGTCTCGAGCTTTTTAAAAAGCATGTCCCAGTGGCTGAACTTAATCCCACCTAAACTGCCTTGAGAAATCTGTCAGTCAATGTCTCTATTATCAGTTGATGTTTTTCCAGTCAAAAACTGTTAAGTAATGTACCTACTATAAACTAATGCTACGCGAGGAAGAGGTAAAATTCACAGGGGACAGCAAAGAAATTAGTAATATATAGAATACTTGCTATGACTGATATATATGCAGCCATGGGAGCATCCACCGGAGAACTGCTCCCTTTGGTGTGGGCAGGGATGGCTCCACAGAGACGAGTCAGGAAAGTATATCAATGTTCCTTCGAAGGTGTGGCTTCTTGGAAATCCTAGCTTTAGGGGGTCTTTTACCTTCTCTTACCTTCTCCAGTTATTCACAAATAGCCTTACCAGGTTCATTATTCCTCAACATTTTTCTTTTTTCATCCTTTTCCTCCCAGCTTGGATTTGTATCTATTAATTACTAATAGATATGATGATTTATTGTTTACAATTAAGGTGTAATTTATTTCTCCAGGAAGAGAGAGGAACAGCTATGGTTCTAACTCCTCCTCACCCCTGATAATTACTTGTATGAATTAAGTTCTTCAATACGCATGCACCTAGCAAACACTTTTCCCAGTTTGTCCCTGAAATGCTCTTGTTTCTATTTCCTGTATTCAAGGAGCAACAATTCTTTGATGCTCACCTACCTTTGTTTATTTGCTTTTTAAAATTTATGTACTTACTTATTTGTACTCTTGCTCACCATGGTCTCTCTTGCCTCTCAAATTGTAGGAGTATTGAATATATATTCTTACTAAATTAGCTGTTTGATCCCGCTACAAATCCAGTATTTTTATCTTGAACAACTTTTTTCTTTTAACAATGTGTGTGAAATTTTTCCCAGTTAATTCTTTGGAGTTCAAGGGTTAGATGTTATTTATTGTGCTTCATGGGTTTGTTTTTAGATTTAAGATGTTAATGTACACAAAAACAATACTAAAATGCTTAGGCTCATAAAATAAATATAATTTCCCAGAGTTTGTATCTTTTTGTCCTTTCCTTTTACAATTTCCTTTATTGTATATTCATTCATTCTTTATTTCTGTAACAAAAAGTTCCAAAATATCTTTGTTCTTAGCACTTTGCAGGCACAGGGTATAGACACAAACTCATAAGATATGGACTCTGCCACGGAAGATGGGAGGACATGCTGTTTGAATACATCAATAAATAAGAAATCGTTTCATGCTGTTTTTGTTCAGTATGTATTTAATGATAGGTTTTACTATTTCTTTGATGTCTGTGAAGCTTCTATTACTTTGTGAGAATTTTGTTTACTGAGTCAAATTTTCTGCCTAGAGGCCTTAAGCTGCTGTGACAGACATGTTGAAATTTTTATAATGCATGAGTAGAGTATCAGTGTTGAGGCTCAATGCAGTGCATTTGAGAACATTGTTTTTTCTGTAAGGAGACAACTTCCTTTCACTCTGACCTAGGCACAGATTTACAGATGCACTTAGGAAATCTAGTGATCCTTACTATCTGTTATCTCTAAATGTGACTGAATTGCATTGAATAAATATTTACTGAGAGTCTACTAAGAAGAGCTTCCAAGATTCTGCATTAGATTTGTACAGAAGTCGCTGTAATATGCTGGGAGAGCCATCAGAGGAGACGGAAGCAAACTCATGGTGGTAAGAGGATGCAGGAGTCTGTGGTGGCTGTGGTCTTAGGAATATTTCAGGGTATCAAGGAAGTAAGCTGATGAATGATTTCTGAAAGGGCTTTGAATACTTGGCTGGCAATGGCAAGTTACATATGACCAACCTAATTATCACTTTGCTCCTCTTCCAATAATGAGTCAGTGTCTGTCTGGTGAGGTTCTGACACACCCAAAGTGCTCTGCCAGCAGATATATGAAACTCTGAAGAATAGTCTTCATATGATCTTTGGTTGTGATATGATTAGGAGGGAGTAGTCTGAATTGTGGGGCTCCCTGAAGTCTTCAAGCAGGGTTCTGGTCAGGAAGTTCTCTCCTGGAAGGTGGGAGGGGTCCTGAGGGGTCAGGATCTATTCAAGCCCCCATCCAACCCCCACATCACGAAACATTCCCATTTGTGTCTTCTGGAGCTTCATGTTACTATGAAGTACAAAGACCATTGAATACTTTCACTTTCATTTTGGAAATCCTATCTATTGAGGGTAGGAAATGTGGTTTCTAGGATTCGTTGACCATTTAGTTACAATTTGAGATTGCAACTGACTTGCAGGATTTCAGACAATGCAAAAGCAAAGTGTAGTCTATTCCTAGAAGAAAAATCATGGGTTGGGGAGATCTTTTTTATCTATGCCACTTTTTAACCTTTTTTTGGAGGTACTGGCAGCTATAGCCACATAAATTCTACTAGGCCATCGATGGCTGGGTCTAGATCTGTGACTTTCAAATTAGGTCCTAATAGGTTTGAAATAGGGTTATAGTGGTGTCAATTGTAAATTGGTTCCTAAAATTTTATTTATGTCCCATCTACTCCTTTAACAAATATGCCTTAAGCACCTACTATGTGAGGGACTCTGTGTTAATTCTTGTCAAGAGATATAAAAATGTATAGTCTTGGCTGGGCGCGGTGGCTTATGCCTGTAATCCCAGCACTTTGGTAGGCCAAGGTGGGTGGATCACGAGGTCAGGAGATCAAAACCATCCTGGCTAACACGGTGAAACCCCATCTCTACTAAAAATACAAAAAATTAGCCGGGCATGGTGGTGGGCACCTGTAGTCCCAGCTACTTGGGAGGCTGAGGCAGGAGAATGGTGTGAACCTGGGAGGCGGAGCTTGCAGTGAGCCTAGACTGTGCCACTGCACTCCAGCCTGGGCGACAAAATGAGACTCCGTCTCAAAACAAAAAAAACAACAAAAAAAAAGTGTAGTCTTGCATGCCTCTTTATCACCTGTCAAGGGTGATAAGTTTAAAACTATTTTTTTTCCTCTGGGATTTGAAGATTTTCTCCTGTTTCTTTTCTTCACTATTTCTTAAGATGAGAGTCTCTATGTCCTGTGAAGATGTAATAAGCAAAGAACAAAAGTAGTTTTCTGACCTTTAACTGTTTCAGAATAGTTTTGAATATATTAGTTAAAATAGCATAATATTATGTCTTCAACATGAATACAATATCTTAAATTTCATGAAACATGTCACACACTTGTTCTGTGTAGTAACTGTAATAAGGCAGGCATCGTTAAATGCTCTATTTTGTAGATGGTGACTCAGAGGTCAAGTAATTTCATTATGACTGGTCAAGTGGCAGAACCTGAACTGGAAAGGGGAGTGTGGTGCCCTTTCCATTGCTTTACATTTCCTTGTAAATGTCAAGAGCAGCTGAATGTTAGTATTCTTTTCAAACTGCAAAGTGACTTTTCAGCAATTGGGGTTGTTGTTTGAAATGTTTTTGAATGGCTTGTGTTCTATCTTTCCCTTATAGGAAAAGAAAAATACGACACATAGCCATGGTTGAAGACATGTACCTTCATCTGAGAAGACATCTGCAAATATTCTGGTCACTATTAAACTATATCCAATTTTTAAGTTGTTTATTTTTTAAGTGAGGGCTGTTTTTATAGATAAAGTTTAAAAAGTCTGGCATTGTTGGCATATATTTTACATTAACCTTTGTTTTTGGAAGAACCAGCTATTCCCAATGTTAGTGTAATCATATTTTTTTATTGTTATATGGCAGTTGCATGTATTACGTTTTTAAGTTGTCATAATAACCTGGTGAGAGAAGTACTATTATTATTTGACTTTTGTAGATGAGAAAATTGAGAGACAGAAAAGTTAAGTGACTTGCCCAAGTTTATACAGCCAGCAAGTAGAAAAACTGAGATTTAAACTCGGGATGGACTTGTTCCAGAGCCCATGTTTTTAACCACAGCATTATACTGACCTGTCTTGGCACTGCACTGATGAGGTGTGTGATCTTTCTTAGGTCATCTAATGGTTTTGGTTTTCAGATTCATTTATGAGAAGGAGAATGCATGGGATAATTTATTTTCTGAGCAGTATTCCTTGTATGCATACATGCCTTTATTTAATCCTCACAAGAACCCTAGACATAGAATTATTATCATCCTTATGTTACATCTGGGAAAATTAGAACTTAGAGAGTTCAAGTAACTGCTAAAGGTGACATAATTGCTGTAAGAACTGGGAATCACCGCCAAGATTTCAATCACTATGCTTTACTGTCTTTCCTTTTTAGGGGCTTATGCTGCCTTCAAATTCTATACATTGAATCCTGGCTTTTTATTTTAGAGTCATAATGGCAATATATTTGTTTCATAAAACCTTTCATTTAGAATTCATCCAAGAAGTGACTTAGTCTACTTATGGCTGCAAATATTGGGGAGCCATTAGCACAGTAACAGCAATCTTAACAATGAAACATTGTGCTATTAATATTATATTATTATTTTTTTGAGGAGTCACATGTGTGGCAAACAGGATGTAACCGGACATGTCAGGCAAGCTGTTGCTAACCCTGAAGACTACAAGGGATTAAATTCTCATTATTCCTCAGAGTTAGTCCCCAAATATCTGTGTATGTTCAGTTTCTTCAGTTTGGCAGGAAGTTTTAAAGAACTAAACAGCATGCCCTTCCGCCTGTGGCATATTCATCAGCTATTTTTGGGTGAGTCATCGGAATTCTGTGGTTTGTATCCTGAAGGGGGAGAGGAGACACTGTATGTTTAGCCTTTTTTTTTTTTTTGAAACAGCTAGTTGAAAAAAAAATCCTTTGATAAAAGTTCAACATTAGGTAAGAAATATCTGCGGCAGGATCTTTCCATTGTGATAAATATTCCTCTCATGTTCACATCTCTGGGAATATTATACAAGTTTAATTATTTGACCTGTGCATATTCATGGCTTGACCTAGTGCACACAGAAGCTCTGGTCTGGTGTTTAGCTGAGGCAATTCATGGGGAATAAACAACTGGCTGAACGAGTCTTCTTCTTTCCTTGGAGTCTCTGCTCCCTAATGTCAAATCAATGGTCTAAGCTGGATAGAGTTGTGGACGTTTATGAAAACACAAAGACCAAGCCAAACCTCTTGAGGCCTGTTAGGTAATATAACTAACACTGTAATTGTGGATTATGATTAAATATTTGTAATGGCAAAAAAAGAAGTGGGCGAAAATTGACAGTCTTTTTCTTTCTAACAACAAGAGAGCTTAAGAGGGAATTCCAGTAATTAATACATATTTTCCTATCTCATCAGGAAAAGGAGCTGACTGTTAATGGAAGAAGGAAGAAATACAAGTTTGTTGGGTATTTAGTATATGCCAGACGCTGTACTAGGGCTCAAAAAAAATTCCATAGAGACCATTTAGATGTGGCGAACATACTACTTTCAGAAACTGAAGTGAGTTTGTGGTCTACAGCATCAGTAGTCCATAAGACAGAGATTTAAGAAAAGAAATGGTGGTATTTAACACCCATGTTCAATTACAGTTATCCATATGATATGACTGACTGATTTGTGACTGTCAACAGACATATTCATAGAGGACAATTTCAAGTTAATCTTCAAAACGGGAGAGTTAAATTATTTTTAAAAAATAAAGAGTGACTACTGTTTGGTCCTTAAAATGACGTTAGGTGGATCATGAATTAGGCATTAAATGGCATTAAAACACATAATGAGAAAATGCTCTCTTTTTAATTCCCTTTCAACTTTCTGAGTATGTCAAGCAGGAAGTTTCAGTGTGGTGTTAGTGAAATTTTAGCTCTTCTCAGGGAAGGCAACATCTCCCTTCATAACACTCCTTTTTAGAGTTACATTTTATTATGTTTTATTTCTGGCAAGTGAAATTGGTTTCCATTTATATGGAGTAGACATTAAAAATGTATTCATATGAAATATTAATTGATTTAAAAATATTAACTAAATAATACATGTAGTGAGCTGAATGGGCAATGGGACACTACCCTGAAGAAATTATCCATTGTGTAAAACTTCACAGTTTTAGTGATTAAGAGGCAGATGGTTTCATAAATGAAAACAAAAAATGTAGTTTGTTTAAGATCTACCTGCTTGTCCAGAGCAGTTGTGTTCAAAGTGTGGTCCATAGACAAATGATGGTCTACGAACTTTTTGCCTGTCTGGATAAAAATAAATATAGAACTCGTGAGTAACCATTTAGAAACTTTTATAGCTTTTATACCTTATAGCTTATTGCTTTGATATCCAATTGCACAAAATATTTTTCTAGTAATTATTTTTGGTATTTTACAAAAGTGTCATTCTGTGATAAATTAGGGGAAAACCTAATCATTTGAGAGGGATTGATCTAAAACATATATTTAGAACAAGAACAAAACTAAGAAAAGTGGTAGTCTAAGCAGTTATGGAAAAAGAACATGCATTGGCAGAAAGTATGTGATCATCACAGGATCTAAAAAATAGGAGTAAAGAGACTAAGATGGTACCTTTGTAAGGATTGGGACTGTCACAATTATCCCAAGGATCCAGTGTAGGTCTTGTCATATAATCAGCATTTGATAAATATCTGTGGAGTGAATGAAGAAGTAAATGAATCAATGAATGAGCTATGGTGCTTGGCAAGTAGGTCTAATGCAATCACCAGAGAAAATGCTCTATTATATTGCAGTAATAGTTCATCATGCTTTTCCATTTATAACACTCTCTAATTCCCTTTTTTTCTAGATATATAAATAGCAAGTCAACTTCCAAGTATGCATTAATTAGCTTGTCAGTGAATCTTGATTCCAAAAAGGTGGTGCCTCAATTTAAAATAAATGCTTTTAAATATTGGGTTGAATACTACAACAGGAAGCATAGACTGGATTGTGTTTCAGTAGGAAAAACCTCACTATCTCAATGGCTTAATCCAACAATCACTTATTTCTTTCTCACATACATGTCTAACAAAGTTGACACAGGGCTTTGCTTATTACAGTCATCTCAACCTGTGTTTCCATGATAACCATAACAAAGGATGTAGCAAATAACACACTGCCTCATAGAGCTTCTGCCTGGAAGTGACACATTTTACTTCTATTCACTTTTTTTTTTTTTGGCGAAAGCAATGAGTTCACATCTAATATCAGTGAGGTAGGGAAGTGCAGTCCTACTATGTACCAGGAAAGTGGAAAGCCAGAAAAGTTTCTTGAAGAACACTAATAACCGGCATATACACCCATATGAATTAGATTAACAATAATTATTCTACCTCTGGTTGATCTTCTGTGATTGTACCAACAGCATTGAGTTTATGCACTGCCAGATAACTGGGCTGAATCGTCAATGTGGTGATCCTGTGAACATACTGCTGTTGATACACTTCTGCCTCAGCTGTCAGCTTGCTTACTTTAGCAGCAGCTCTGTTTTCCATTCTTTCTAATATCAATAGTGACATCTGCTACAGAATAGCAACTTCTCTGGTTTGAATTCTCTCTCTACCAACTAAACATTACAAGTGAATATTTCCTCCCATGAGAAGGAAGGTGATTGGCCTTAGATCTTGCCCTGAGAGATTTCTTCTAATGAATTTTTTAAGTGGCTGCAAATGTAAACTTTCTGTAAATATTCTTGTGTGAGATTGTTAGAATGAGTCAGGTTCCAGGAAGCTGATCAAGCCTGAGAAAATTGAACATATGAAATTTCTAGACTTGCAAACTTGAGAAAGAGGCCTGAGGTCCTAGTGATCTATAGTATTCATGCTATGAGTGTTCAACAGTTTCTGTCTGTCTGTCTGTCTGTCTCTCTCTCTCTAATCTACTTATTTTCTAAATGTCTTCCAACACAGGACATACCAACATGTCTAAAGTGGGCTGGAAAGGATACTTCTGAGGTACATAAACATTTTTGCTCTGTAATGCAATATAAAATATCTCTACCCCTTGCTAATAGTTTTGCATAAAGTACTTAAAAATTTTCCAGAAAAAAAGATTTACCTTAAAGACATCACTTTTTTTAATGATACTGTCAGCATTATGTGGACTTCCAAAATTAGTGGAATCTGAATCCAGATGGGTGAAATCTAATGGCACGCTAGAGAAACCCATGATTTTCAAAATTATAAATAAATATCAAAACATCAATATCTGCTTCTGTCTACAAACAGATGACAGAAGGAGGCAGATGTTTGAGACTTCAAAACATGATTAGTATTAACAGTCAAATTAGATTACTAAATGTCTTTAAAGCCACTTTGAAGAGGCTTTTCCCCAAGCGTCTGTATTGAACATATTAACAGAATGATTTCCAGATCTTTACAAGATTGTGCCAGTGGCACAGACTAATCACCCGCTGAATTATGGGGGAATGGGGGAGGATTTTTTATTATTCCTACATCAGCTGTGGCACATCTAGACATGTAACTAATCATTTATTAGCCTCTAATTTTGGAAGCTGGCTTTAGATGATAATCCTCATAAAAAGCTAACAAGGAGATGCCTTTGATAAGGCAGTAAATCATTAAGTAGAGAAATAAGCAGTTGATTTATGACTACTTAAATATTTTAGTCTCTGAAAGATAAACCTCCATTTCTGTTTTGCAAGTGATATTCCTATTGTTCCTTAAAAAAATTAAACTTTGATTACATGACGCAGACAGAACATATTTCCCCCAGTTTCAGAGATTGTAGTTGAGTGACTGAACTTAAATACTAAGATCACTTCCAATTTCCAGAGCCTACTCACTAAGTTTCTTGAAACAGTCTGTGTCTCCAGAGCAATCAGCCTGGCATTGGCAGAGCAAGTGCTCTGTTAGTATATTCTGGTATGTAGTGCATCAATCCTGTGTTAAAAATTTAAGATTCTATAGGTAAAATATTACTCAAATCATAAAATATTGTCCTTTTAAAAAAATCTAACACGTCCTTCATGTTCTTGTTTCAGGACCTTTGCATTTGTCATTCCTTGTAGCCAGAACACCCTTCTCTGAGATATTTTGTGGCTTATTCCTTTATGTCTTCCAAGTCTTTGTTAAAATTTTGCCTTCTTAGAAAGACCACAGCTGCCCACATTTTCTGTAGTATCACCTCACTCACTTTCTAGCCGTGCTGTTATTTTCTTCATAAAACCGTACTGTACTAACACATTAATTTGTCTATATACTTATCTTTCTTCTTTATTAGAATGTAAACTCCATGAGATGGAGTGGTAGTACTGTGGGAAGTACTTCATATTGTTTATAACTGTTTCTATAGTGCCTAGATTAATGCTTACATCTTACCCGCTGAGCACTTAATACTTTTAATAAAAGTATGAAAGAGGGTTAGAGCAAGGTGAAGAAATAGAAGGCCTCACCGATCATCCCCCAACCTACCTCTGCAAGGACACCAATTTAACAAATATCTACACACAACAAAACACTTTCATGAGAACCAAAAATCAGGTGAGCACTCATAGTACCTGGTTTTAAATTCATATCGCTGAAAGAGGCACTGAAGAAGTAGAAAAAACAGTGTTGAATTGCCTATGCCATCCCTCCCCCATCCCTTGGCAGTGGCAATGTGGTGCAGAGAGCTTTTCTGCACCCTGGGGAGAGGGAGAGCCAGCAACTGTGAGGCATTGAACTCAGTGCTGCCCTTGTTATAGCTGAAAACAGAGCCGGACCAAACTCAGCTGGCACCCTCCCGCAAAGGGAGCATTTAAACCAGCCGGAGCCAGAGGGGAATTGCTGATGCCAGTGGTTGGAACTTGAGTTCCTACAAGCCTCACCACTGTGGGCAAAAGTTCTTTGGGGCTTCAAATAAATTTGAAAGGCAATTTAGGCCTCAAGGACTGCAACACCAAGGTGAGTCATAGGCTGAATTGGACCAAGAGACAGTAGACTGTGGTTGCATGCGACCTACTGCAACACCAGCTGGGGCAGCTAAGGGAGTGCTGGCCTCACCCATCCCCGAACCCCAGGCTGCAAAAATCTTGGCTTTAAAAGAGACGCCTTCCTTCTGCTTGAGGAGAGGAGATGGAATAGTGGGGAAGACTTTGTCTTGCATCTTGGATACTAGCTCAGCCACAGCAGGATAGAGCACCAGTCAGAGTTGTGAGACCCTCATTTCAGGCCCTAGCTCCTGGACATTTCTGGACACACCCTAGGCGAGAAGGGAATTCATTGCCTTGAAGAGAAGGACTCAGTCCTGGAAGGATTCATCACTTGCTGCCTGAAGGGACCCTGAGCTGTGAATAACCAACAGGGATATCCAGGTACTACATCAAAGGTCTTAGGTGAGATGCTGAGACTTGCTGGACTTAAGAGACACTCAGCACATTTCCAGTTGTGGTAGCTGATTAGGGTGAGACTCCTGCTTGAGAAAAGTGAACAGAAAATTAAAGGAAACTTTGCTTTTCACTTTAAGTATCAGCTCAACCATAGTGGAATGGAGTACCAAGTGGGCTCTTAGGGACCCCAGTTCCAGGACTTGACTTTTGGATGACATTTCTTGTACTTCCCATTGCCAGAGGGGAGCTCACTGCCCTGAAGGGTGAGTCCTAGCCAGGCAATATTCACTACAAGCTGACTGAAGAGCCTTTCAGCCTTAAGGGAACATCAGAGATAGTCTAGTAGCATTCCCCAAGGGTCTGAGATAGTGATATCCACTGGGTGAGGCTCCTCTGCCTTTGGAAAGGGGAGGGAAGAGTGAGAAGGACTGGGTCTTGTAGTTCGAGTGTCAACTCAGCCACAAGCAAAAGAGAACCCTCGTACACTGGTGGTGGTAATGTACATTAATACATTAATACAAGCACTATGGACAACAGTTTGGAGGTTTGTCAGAAAACCTAAAAATAGAGCTACCATATGAGCCAGCCATCCCACTGCTGGGTATATACCCCAAAGAAAGGAAATTAGCTGTTGCAGCTCTGTTTACAACAGCTATGATTTGGAAGCAAACTGCATGTCCTTCAACAGATGAATGGTAAAGAAAATGTGGTACTTACACACAACGAAATACAATTCAGCCATAAAAAGAACAAGATTCAGTCATTTGCAGCCACATGGATGTAGTTGGATGTCATTATGTTAAGTGAAATAAGCCAGGTACAGAAAGACAAACATCAGGTTTCCACTTACTTGTGGGATCAAAAAATCAGAACGATTGAACCCATGGAGATAGAGAGTAAGAGAGTAGACAGATCATTACTAGAGGATGGGAAAGGTAGTGGTGGGTTGAGGGAGAAGTGGGGGTGGTTAACTGGTACCAAGAAATAGTTAGAATAAATGAATAAGACCTAGTATTTGATAGCACAACAGGGTGACTATAGTCAATTTAATGCTACATTTAAAAATAACTAAATGAGCATAGTTGAATTTTTTGTAACACAAAGCAAAAATGCTCGAGGGGATGAATACCCCATCTTCCATGATATGATTATTATGCATTGTATGCCTGTATGAAAACATCTCATGTTCCATAAATACATACACCTACTGTGTACCCATAAAAATTAAAAATAAAATAAAAAGAATGAAAGAATGGATAAATGAATGAATAAGTTGATTAATCCATAAGACTGGAAAATTTCTCTGGCTCCCAGGAGTATATTGCTTTTTTTCTGTAAACTTAGTTAATGTGTAGTAAAATCAGATCTTAATATAACTTTTTATGATCTATCTTGTGACAATAGTCATATAGTATAGGCTTATTCTTTTATGAAGATAATAATTTAGTTCTTTTTTCTCAGTATGCTGTATCCAAATTTGAACTAAAGTGGATTAAACAGGTTTTATTTGTGGGAAATTAGGGCCTTAGAATAATGAGGTAAATTCTGATAGCAAATGCTACCTCTCTTCAGTTTGTAGTGAGAAAATGTTAGCTTTTTAAATAACAAAGATGAGGACTTTTAGGCAAAGTTAATTGGTGAGAGCTAAAAATTCTCAAAGTTCTAAAATTTGTATATTGTTTGCATGTATGTAGTCTTTAGGAACTCATGACAAAAGGATATATTTTAAAAATAATGTGGAAATTTGAAAATGAAATCTCTTTTCCAATTCTAAAAGAGCTTTTCTTTTCCCCCCAAGGCTCTACAGTTTTAATTTAGCACTGTATTAATCAAATAATAACCAAATAGGGTTTATTTTAAAAATCCAAGGATGTTTAAATTAAGAAATCCATTATTATATTTCATCCGCAAAGAACTTTTCTAACATGCTGAGAGCTGAGAATCTCAAAAGACTGCACCCCTCGACCACTGCTTCTTAGAAAATTTCTTTTCTGTAAAAAAATGGACTCATAAACAGTCTTTCTGAATTCCAACAGCATGTTTACAGAAGCACTTGGGCAGGAGAGCATGGTAGGCAGTTTTGGATCTGAGCTTGGAAGATCTCTTTTCACATCTCACAGTGAAAAAACAAATCTATGGAAAGAAATTTGAAAAAACATGCTAGTAAACCCAGTGTCTAGGATTTTAATAATCCTCAATTAGAATAAATACTTACTATCCAGCTCTGGTATCCTATTTCCTCTTTGGAACACTCACATAGGCAGTTCAGAAATATTTGTGCCAATGTTTCCTTGGGAACATATAAAAATGGTAGAAATTATGAAGAATAAGTACACCAGGGTAATATCATTTTGTGAATAAATACAATTTATATTTGTGTTCAGCTGAGAATTTCCTAGTAGCATACATGATTTTGTCATAATTGAATTAGGCTCACATAGCAATCCACTCCTGTAAATGGCTGTGATTATTACTCTCATGTCAAGTTCTTCAGAACTCTTCACCCCCTCGCCAGGTGTGTGCAGGGAGAGATCACGAAGGGTGAAAGCACGAATCATGTGGGTCTGGAAGATACATTATGTAGACATGAGACAGTGATAAATTAGTGGAATCGACAGATGTGTCCTTTGCATTAAATAGTCATCAGATCCTGAGAAAGACAGTTATTCTGTCTGCCCTGCATTTGTTTTAGGAGTGGCATGGAGATTTGACTGAATATAACATTTCCATGCCATTTAACCTGCTGTGATATATGATTCATTTTCTGAGACAATAGCATTCATATGTGTCTAGGTTATGCTGGTGAAAGCGGATTATATCCTACTTTTATTTTATAACTAATGTTTTTTCTTTTTTCTTTTTTTTAAATTTATTATTATTATACTTTAAGTTTTAGGGTACATGTGCACAACGTGCAGGTTTGTTACATATATATACATGTGCCATGTTGGTGTACTGCACCCATTAACTCGTCATTTAGCATTAGGTGTCTCTCCTAATGCTATCCCTCTCCCCTCCCCCCACCCCACAACCGTCCCCAGTGTGTGATGTTCCCTTTCCTGTGTCCATGTGTTCTCATTGTTCAATTCCCACCTATGAGTGAGAATATGCGGTGTTTGGTTTTCTGTCCTTGCAATAGTTTGCTGAGAATGATGGTTTCCAGTTTCATCCATGTCCCTACAAAGGACATGAACTCACCAGTTTTTATGGCTGCATAGTATTCCATAGTGTATATGTCCCACATTTTCTTAATCCAGTCTATCGTTGTTGGACATTTAGGTTGGTTCCAAGTCTTTGCTATTGTGAATAGTGCCGCAATAAACATACGTGTGCATGTGTCTTTATAGCAGCATGATTTATAATCCTCTGGGTGTATACCCAGTAATGGGATGGCTGGGTCAAATGGTATTTCTAGTTCTAGATCCCTGAGGAATCGCCACACTGACTTCCACCATGGTTGAACTAGTTTACAGTCCCACCAACAGTGTAAAAGTGTTTCTATTCCTCCACATCCTCTCCAGCACCTGTTGTTTCCTGACTTTTTAATGATCGCCATTCTAACTGGTGTGAGATGGTATCTCATTGTGGTTTTGATTTGCATTTCTCTGATGGCCAGTGATGATGAGCATTTTTTCTTGTGTTTTTTGGCTGCATAAGTGTCTTCTTTTGAGAAGTGTCTGTTCATATCCTTTGCCCACTTTTTGATGGGGTTGTTTGTTTTTTTCTTGTAAATTTGTTGGGGTTCATTGTAGATTCTGGACATTAGCGCTTTGTCAGACGAGTATGTTGCAAAAATTTTCTCCCATTCTGTAGATTGCTTGTTCACTCTGATGGCAGTTTCTTTTGCTGTGCAGAAGCTCCTTAGTTTAATTAGATCCCATTTGTCAATTTTGGCTTTTGTTGCCATTGCTTTTGGTGTTTTAGACATGAAATCCTTGCCCATGCCTATGTCCTGAATGGTAATGCCTAGGTTTTCTTCTAGGGTTTTTATGGTTTTAGGTCTAACATTTAAGTCTTTAATCCATCTTGAATTAATTTTTGTATAAGGTGTAAGGAAGGGATCCAGTTTAAGCTTTCTACACATTGCTAGCCAGTTTTCCCAGCACCATTTGTTAAATAGGGAATCCTTTCCCCATTGCTTGTTTTTGTCAGGTTTGTCAAAGATCAGATGCTTGTAGATGTGTGGCATTATTTCTGAGGGCTCTGTTCTGTTCCATTGGTCTATATCTCTGTTTTGGTACCAGTACCATGCTGTTTTGGTGACTGTAGCCTTGTAGTATAGTTTGAAGTCAGGTAGTGTGATGCCTCCAGCTTTGTTCTTTTGGCTTAGGATTGACTTGGCGATGCGGGCTCTTTTTTGGTTCCATATGAACTTTAAAGTAGTTTTTTCCAATTCTATGAGGAAAGTCATTGGTAGCCTGATGGGGATGGCATTGAATCTATAAATTACCTTGGGCAGTATGGTCATTTTCACGATATTGATTCTTCCTACCCATGAGCATGGAATGTTCTTCCATTTGTTTGTATCCTCTTTTATTTCCTTGAGCAGTGATTTGTAGTTCTCCTTGAAGAGGTCCTTCACATCCCTTGTAAGTTGTATTCCTAGGTATTTTATTCTCTTTGAAGCAATTGTGAATGGGAGTTCACTCATGATTTGGCTGTCTGTTTGTCTGTTATTGATGTATAAGAATGCTTGTGATTTTTGTACCTTGATTTTGTATCCTGAGACTTTGCTGAAGTTGCTTATCAGCTTGAGGAGATTTTGGGCTGAGACAATGGGGTTTTCTAGATATACAATCATGTCATCTGCAAACAGGGACAATTTGACTTCCTCTTTTTCTAACTGAATACCATTTATTTCCTTCTCCTGCCTGATTGCCCTGACCAGAACTTCCAACACTATGTTGAATAGGAGTGGTGAGAGAGGGCAACCCTGTCTCGTGCCAGTTTTCAAAGGGAATGCTACCAGTTTTTGCCCATTCAGTATGATATTGGCTGTGGGTTTGTCATAGATAGCTCTTATTATTTTGAGATACATCCCATCGATACCTAATTTATTGAGAGTAGCATGAAGGGTTGTTGAATTTTGTCAAAGGCCTTTTCTGCATCTATTGAGATAATCATGTGGTTTTTGTTGTTGGTTCTATTTATATGTTGTTTTACATTTATTGTTATGCATATGTTGAACCAGCCTTGCATCCCAGGGATGAAGCCCACCTGATCATGGTGGATGAGCTTTTTGATGTGCTGCTGGATTTGGTTTGCCAGTATTTTATTGAGGATTTTTGCATCAATGTTCATCAGGGATATTGGTCTAAAATTCTCTTTTTTTGTCATGTCTCTGCCAGGCTTTGGTATCAGGATGATGCTGGCCTCATAAAATGAGTTAAGGAGGATTCCTTCTTTTTCTATTGATTGGAATAGTTTCAGAAGGAATAGTACCAGCTCCTCTTTGTACCTCTGGTAGAATTCGGCTGTGAATCCATGTGGTCCTGGACTTTTTTTGGTTGGTAAGGTATTGTTTATTGCCTCAATTTCAGAGCCTGTTATTGGTCTCTTCAGAGATTCAAATTCTTCCTGGTTTAGTCTTGGGAGGGTGTATGTGTTGAGGAATTTATCCATTTCTTCTAAGTTTTCTAGTTCATTTGTGTAGAGGTGTTTATAGTATTCTCTGATGGTAGTTTGTATTTCTGTGGGATTGGTGGTGGTATCCCCTCTATCATTTTTTATTACATCTATTTGATTCTTCTCTCTTTTCTTCTCTATTAGTCTTGCTAGTGGTGTATCAGTTTTGCTGATCTTTTCAAAAAACCAGCTCCTGGATTTATTCATTTTTTTGAAGGGTTTTTTGTGTCTCTATTTCCTTCAGTTCTGCTCTGATCTTAGTTATTTCTTGCCTTCTGCTAGCTTTTGAATGTGTTTGCTCTTGCTTTTCTAGTTCTTTTAATTGTGATGTTAGGGTGTCAATTTTAGATCTTTCCTGCTTTCTCTTGTGGGCATTTAGTGCTATAAATTTCCCTCTATACACTGCTTTAAATGTGTCCCAGAGATTCTGGTATGTTGTGTCTTTGTTCTTGTTGGTTTCAAAGAACATCTTTATTTCTGCCTTCATTTCATTATTTACCCAGTGGTCATTCAGGAGGAGATTTGTTCAGTTTCCATGTAGTTGAGCGGTTTTGAGTGAGTTTCTTAATCCTGAGTTCCAGTTTGATTGCACTGTGGTCTGAGAGACAGTTTGTTATAATTTCTGTTCTTTTATGTTTGCTGAGGAGTGCTTTACTTCAAACTATGTGGTCAATTTTGGAGTAGGTGTGGTGTGGTGCTGAAAAGAATGTATATTCTGTTGACTTGGGGTGGAGAGTTTTGTGTATATCTATTAGGTCTGCTTGGTACAGAGCTGAGTTCAATTCCTGGGTATCCTTGTTAACTTTCTGTCTCGTTGATCCGTCTAATGTTGGCAGTGGGGTGTTAAAGTCTCCCATTATTATTGTGTGGGAGTTTAAGTCTCTTTGTAGGTCTGTAAGGACTTGCTTTATGAATCTGGGTGCTCTTGTATTGGGTGCATATAGATTTAGGATAGTTAGCTCTTCTTGTTGAATTGATCCCTTTACCATTATGTAATGGCCTTCTTTGTCTTTTTTGATCTTTGTTGGTTTAAAGTCTGTTTTATCAGAGACTAAGATTGCAACCCCTGCCTTTTCTTGTTTTCCATTTGCTTGGTAGATCTTCCTCCATCCCTTTATTTTGAGCCTATGTGTGTCTCTGCACATGAGATGGGTTTCCTGAATACAGCACACTGATGGGTCTTGACTCTTTATCCAATTTGCCAGTCTGTGTCTTTTAATTGGAGCATTTAGCCCATTTACATTTAAAGTTAATATTGTTATGTGTGAATTTGATCCTGTCATTATGATGTCAGCTGGTTATTTTGCTCGTTAGTTGATGCAGTTTCTTCCTAGCCTTGATGGTCTTTACAATTTGGCATGTTTTTGCAGTGGCTGGTACCAGTTGTTCCTTTCCATGTTTACTGCTTCCTTCAGGAGCTATTGTAGGGCATTCCTGGTGGTGACAAAATGTCTCAGCATTTTCTTGTCTGTAAAGGATTTTATGTCTCCTTCGCTTATGAAGCTTAGATTGGCTGGATATGAGATTCTGGGTTGAAAATTCTTTTCTTTAAGAATGTTAAATATTGGTCCCCACTCTCTTCTGACTTGTAGAGTTTCTGCCGAGAGATCAGCTGTTAGTCTGATGGGCTTCCCTTTGTGGGTAATGCAACCTTTCTCTCTGGTTGCCCTTAACATTTTTTCCTTCATTTCTACTTTGGTGAATCTGATAATTATGTGTCTTGGAGTTGCTCTTCTTGAGGAGTATCTTTGTGGTGTTCTCTGTATTTTCTGAATTTGAATGTTGGCCTGCCTTGCTAGTTTGGGGAAGTTCTCCTGGATAATATCCTGCCGAGTGTTTTCTATCTTGGTTCCATTCTCCCCGTCACTTTCAGGTACACCAATCAGATGTAGATTTGGTCTTTTCACATAGTCCCATATTTCTTGGAGGCTTTGTTCATTTCTTTTTATTCTGTTTTCTGTAAACTTCCCTTCTCGCTTCATTTCATTCATTTCATCTTCCATCACTGATACCCTTTCTTCTAGTTGATCGCATTGGCTACTGAGGCTTCTTCATTTGTCACATAGCTCTCTTGCCTTGGTTTTCAGCTCCATCAGGTCCTTTAAGGACATCTCTGCATTGGATATTCTAGTTAGGCATTTGTCTAATTTTTTTTCAAAGCTTTTAACTTCTTTGCCATTGGTTCGAATTTCCTCCTGTAGCTCGGAGTAGTTTGATCGTCGGAAGTGTTCTGATCTCAACTTGTCAAAGTCATTCTCCATCCAGCTTTGTTCCATTGCTGGTAAGGAGCTGCATTCCTTTGGAGGAGGAGAGGCACTCTGATTTTTAGAGTTTCCAGTGTTTCTGCTCTGTTTTTTCCCATCTTTGTGGTTTTATCTACCTTTGGTCTTTGATGATGGTGACGTACAGATGGGTTTTTGGTGTGCATGTCCTTTCTGTTTGTTAGTTTTCCTTCTAACAGACAGGACCCTCAGCTGCAGGTCTATCGGAGTTTGCTAGAGGTCCACTTCAGACCCTGTTTGCCTGGGTATCAGCAGCGGTGGCTGCAGAACAGTGGATATTGGTGAACCGCAGATGCTGCTGCCTGATTGTTCCTCTGTAAGTTTTGTCTCAGAGGAGTACCTGGCCATGTGAGGTGTCAGTCCACCCCTACTGGGGGGTGCCTCCCAGTTAGGCTACTTAGGGGTCAGGAACCCACTTGAGGAGGCAGTCTGCCCATTCTCAGATCTCAAGCTGCATGCTGGGAGAACCACTACTCTCTTCAAAGCTGTCAGAGAGGGACATTTAAGTCTGCAGAGGTTACTGCTGTCTTTTTGTTTGTCTGTGCCCTGCCCCCAGAGGTGGAGCCTATAGAGGCAGGCAGGCCTCCTTGAGCTGTGGTAAGCTCCACCCAGTGCGAGCTTCCTGGCTGCTTTGTTTACCTAATCAAACAACTAACTTGGCAATGGTGGGCGCCCCTCCCCCAGCCTTGCTGCCACCTTGCAGTTTGATCTCGGACTGCTGTGCTAGCAATGAGTGAGACTCCGTGGGCATAGGACCCTCCGAGTCAGGTGTGGGATATTATCTCCTGGTGTGCCGTTTTTTACACCCGTTGGAAAAGTGCAATATTAGGGTGGGAGTGACCCGATTTTCCAGGTGCCGTCTGTCACTGCTTTCTTTGACTAGGAAAGGGAATTCCCTGATCCCTTGCAATTCCTGGGTGAGGCGATGACTGGCCCTGCTTTGGCTCACGCACGGTGCGCTGCACCCACTGTCCTGCACCTACTGTCTGGCACTCCCTACTAAGATGAACAAGGTACCTCACCTGGAAATGCAGAAATCACGCGTCTTCTGCGTCACTAACGCTGAGAGCTGTATACCGGAGCTGTTCTTATTTGACCATCTTGGCTCCTCCCCCTTTTTCTTTTTTCTAATTACAAACATAATTCATAAAAATAGTTACTTCAACTTTTTATGGTATTTAAAAATTTACATAAAATATTTTAAATAATGTTTTAAATCCATTCATATATTTATTTGGCAACTATCCATGAA
Organism: Pongo pygmaeus; assembly: GCF_028885625.2. Classification (NCBI taxonomy): domain Eukaryota; kingdom Metazoa; phylum Chordata; class Mammalia; order Primates; family Hominidae; genus Pongo; species Pongo pygmaeus. The sequence continues at coordinate 35,169,579 of NC_072386.2, read as the reverse complement.
ATCCCAGCTAAGTGCTAGAGTGTATATTTATTAAAGAAATATACATGGCCCTTGCTCTTGTAAGTGTTGTAGTCCAGTCCTAGGTATATTCTAACTTTCATTAGGACTTTTTATTTGATCCCTTAATTATTTAATAAAGTAGGTTTATGATTTTCCCCAAATCAATTTTCTTGTAATAATTTTTTACTGATTTCAAATATAATGGCACTAAGGACATACAACATGGTCTGAATGATGCTTACTGAAATTTACTGAGAGTTTTTTTATGGACTGATGTGCGACCAATTTTTATAAAGGTTTCATTTATGCTGGAAAAGAATGTAAATTCTCTTATTATTAGAAATGTAGGGTTTGATTTGTGCCCATTAGATGAATTATTAATTAAGCTGTTCAAATATTCTTTATTTCTATCATAATTTTGGTTTGCTTTATCTGTTCATCTTGTAGAAAGCATGTTAAAATTCCTCTCATTGATGGTGAATTTTATCATCTTTTCCTGGCAGCTTTGTTAATTTTTTTTGCTGTCTATATTATGAGGCTATGTTGATATGTATATACATATTTAAATTTGTATATGATCCTGGTGAATTGAACTAGTCAAGTTCTAGATAACTGCAGCATTGGCTGACAGCATGACAACGTCTTGTGAGAGCCTGCACTAAAACTACTCAGGTAAGCTCCTTCTAGATTCCTCACACTCTGAAACCATGAGAAACAATATGCTTGTTGTTTTAAGCAGCTAAATTTTGGGGTAATTTGTTACATGGCAATAGATAACTAACACAATCTCATTTTCTCTATTTTATCTTTTTGGAACTCTAATTGTACAATTATTAGACTTTTTTCAATCTATCCCCCTTTTCTTTAAACATATCATTCCCAATGCTTTTACTCTCTGTGAATTAGTAAGTATAATTTATTCAGATCTTGCTCATAGTTTACCAGTTCTTCTTTGTTTCATTATAAACTAGTATTTAGATTATGTATTTATTATTATCTATTTATAACTGAAATTCTATTTATTTACTTTCTCACATCTTTTTCTCATTTTTGACAAATTCTAATTCCTCATATTTGGCTGATCATAATTTTTTTACTACTAAATGGATGATGATAAGAATGCCCTAAGTTCCAGAAAGGATTTGTGTTTCTTTTTGACAAGATCCAGGGTGTTATCAACCTAGAAGGGCATTCAATTTATTACATTGGCTTCAGAGTTCCAGGACTTTTCAGACATAGAAATGAACCCTCTACCTCCCAACCTTCTTGATGGGAAGCTTAGAATTTCAAAATTCTTAAGGGAGTATTATTCTTCACTGAGTAAAGGCTTAATACAGACAAGTTACAAATTACATTTGCTCACACTCTAGTCAGGGTAAGGTGCATGCTAGTAGCAGAGATGTGAAGGTGGAATTGTTTCCACAGCCTCTGTATCTCTAAGAAGACTGTGTCAACCCTTTTTCACCCAGGCCAGAGAGGAAAGGCAGTTCTTGCAGTTGGTCTAATATTAAATAATATTAATATTAGGTTATAATATAAATATTATTTATATTTATATATTATATTTATATATTATTTATATTTATATATTATATTTATATATTATTTATATTTATATATTATATTTATATATTATTTATATTTATATATTATATTAGGTTATAATATAAATATTATTTAATATCAGTTAGTTTATTTTAGGGTCTATAGGGTTCACAAACTTCAGGAAGTATTCTGTTGGCGGATGGAAAGTATCTCTTTACAAGTGTCTTCTTCTTCATGATTCTTAGGCTTTATAAAGGAGACCCAGTGATATTAAGACTCTTGGGAAGTAAACTAGCGCTTCTTAAATTATTTGTGGTGGCGAACTTATTTTTATTATTTATCAATTCTCTTCTTCCATTTTGTTTAAATTTATACTTCAGCTTTTTCTTCTTTCTCTTGGCTCATTAAGTATTGACAATGATTGTTTCTCTTTTTGTCCATCCCTGATACAAGCATTGAGAACTTTAAGTATGGCATTGGCAGCATCCCAGATTGAGATGTGGCACTTTCATGATTTTGTTCTTTAGACAGTCTATTGCATCCTAAGTTGTCTTCCTTAACAATAGTATAGTTACAGAAGAATTCATTCTGCTGAACGCGATAAGAAACAGAACTCAGAAAGAGGGACACCTAGAGGATGAAAACAGAAGATACAATTTCAGTTGTTGATAATGTGATATTATGCCCAAATTATTCAAATAAAAAATTCTTAGAATTAGTTGAATTGAATTAAAAATAAACATTTGCAAATTGATTTCTTTCTTCTATACCAACAATTAGAAGATAAAAAGGCGAGGAGGGACCAAGATGGCCGATTAGAAGCAGCTGTGGTCTGCAGCTCTCACAAAATGGCAAGAAAATTCTGCACCTTCAACTGAGGTATCCAGATTCTCACATGAGAGCCTTGGGTATGAAGCACAGAGTTGTGCGGAGTCTCAGCAGAGTGGCTGCTCCCTCACTTTGGCACGCAGGGAAACTCAGGAGTTTTGCATACTCTAGCCCTAGGAATTCCAGCAAAGAATCCTGTGCATTCCCCTAGGAAGGGGGCTGAATCCAGTGAGCCCAGTGACATTGTTCTGCAGGCCCCATTCCCGTGTCACCTCACAAGTTGAGAAGCACTGGCTTGGAATTCCAGCTGGCCAGCAGCAGTAGGCTGGAAAGGGCCTGAGACCACGGAGTTTTTTGGGGGAGGGCAGCCGCCATATCTGTGGTTCCAGTCTGATGCTCTAGCCTGCTGGCATTGTGACCAGAAGAAATTGCCCACAATGCAGCACAGCTGTTGTTCCTGATCATGACCTGTCTGCTTCTTCTGTGTGTTTTTGTTGTTGTTGTTGTTGTTGTTGTTGTCGCCCAGGCTGGATTGCAGTGGCGGAATCTCGGCTCACTGCAAGCTCCGCCCCCCAGGTTCACGTCATTCTGCTGCCTCCCAAGTAGCTGGGGCTACAGGCGCCTGCCACCTCGCCTGGCTAATTTTTTTTGTATTTTGTAGTAGAGATGAAGTTTCGCCGTGTTAGCCAGGATGTCTCCATCTCCTGACCTCATGATCTGCCAGCTTCCGCCTCCCAAAGTGCTGGGATTACAGGCGTCAGCCACCCGGCCTTTTTTTTTTTTTTTTTTTTTGAGAACGGAGTCTCGCCCAGTCGCCCAGGCTGGAGTTAATGGCCTGAACTCGGCTCACTGCAGCCTCAGCCTCCTGGAGTCAAACGAGTCTCCTGCCTCAACCTCCGGAGTAGCTGGGATTAAAGGTGCCCGCCACCATGCCCAGCTAATTTTTTTTTTTTTTGATGGAGTCTGGCTCTATCACCCAGGCCGGAGTGCAGTGGCACAATCTTGGCTCACTGCAAACTCCACCTCCTGGATTCAAGCGATTCTTCTGCCTCAGCCTCATGAGTAGCTGGGATTACAGGTGCGTGCCACCACACCTGGCTAATTTTCGTATTTTTAGTGGAGATGGGGTTTCACCATGTTGGCCAGGCTGGCCTCAAACTCCTGACCTCAGGTGATCTGCCTGCCTTGGCCTCTGAAAGTGCTGAGATTACAGGCATGAGCCACCACACCTGGCCAATTTTTGTATTTTTAGTAGAGACAGGGTTTCACCATGTTGGCCAGGCTGGTCTTGAACTCCTGACCTTGTGATCTGCTCACCTTGGCCTCCCAAAGTGCTGGCATTACAGGTGTGAGCCACCGTGCACGGCCCCAGTCTGCTTCTTTAAGTGGGACCTGCATCCATCCCTCCCCACTGGGCAGGGCCTCCTTGCCAAATTTCAGCAACTCCAGCCAGGGTTATATGAACTGAACTCTGATTTCTCCCTGGGATGGAGTCCCTGGTGGGAGGGGCAGCCAGCTGTCTCTGTGGTTCAGCCAACTTATTTTTTCCAGGCTGCTGGCTCTGGAGAGGCCAGGTGGTCAGCACAGCATACTTGATCTGCCAAGGGGCAAATGGACTGCTTCCTTAAGTGAGTTACTGATCCCATTCCTCCTCTCTGGGTAAGACCTCTCAACAGGGGTCTCCAGACACCTCCTACAGGAACCTTCAGACAAACAGCAGACCTCTCAGTGGAAACCCTACAAGCCAGAAGAGATTCAACATTCTTAAAGAAAAGAATTTCAAACCCAGAATTTCATATCTGGCCAAACTAAGTTTGATAATGTTGGGGTGATCAGACCCAACACCAGGTCGTGGGGGCGATGAAGTCCGGTGGAGTCAAAGGATTGAGAAAAAGACAGTTTGAGAAGTAAAGTGGGACCAGGGGGCCATCGTGATTGTGGAGGCTGCAAAGGCCCTGAGCTTGGAGCCCATGCTATTTATTGGTAATCCAACAAAGAAACAAGTGGTGAGAATGTAGGGGTCAAAAGAGCAGGCACATGATCTACAGCTGTGATGGTTTAGCATTTATAAGGAACATGTTCTGCTACTTGAGATAATGGGAATACAATCGATCTAGGAGCCTAGGAGGGCTAGAAGCAAGGAGCCAGCAAGTCTAGACACATTCCCGAGGACATTATATCAGACATGCCCTCACTGCCTCAGTTTTTTTTCCCAACACTCAGCTTTTTCCCGACAGATGAGCAAAGGAGAAATAAGATTATTTTCAGACAAGCAAATCCCGAGGGAATCCGTCACCACCAGGCCTGCCTTGCAAGAGCTCCTGAAGGAAGCACAAAATATGGAAAGTAAAGACCATTACCAACCACTACAAAAACACACTGAAGTACAAACACCAGTGACACTATGAAGCAAACACATAAACAAGATTGCAAAATAACCGGCAAGCATCATGACAACATAATCAAATTCACATATAACAATATTAACTTTAAATGTAAATGGGCTAAATGCCCCAATTAAAGGACACAGAATGGCAAGCTGGATAAAGAGTCAAGACCCATCACTATGCTGTCTTCAAGAGACTCATCTCATGTGCAAAGACACACATAGACTCAAAATAAAGTGATGGAGGAAAATTTACCAAGCAAATGGAAATCAGAAAAAAGCAGGGGTCACAATCCTAGTTTCTGGGAAGACAGACTTTAAACCAACAAAGATGAAAAAAGACAAAGAAGGACATACATAATGGTAAAGGGTTCAATTCAACAAGAAGAGCTAATTATTCTAAAGATATATACACACAATACAGGAGCACCCAGATTCATAAAACAAGTTCATAGAGATACTCAAAGAGAGACTCCCACACAATAATAGTAGAATACTTTAACACCCCATTAACAATATTAGACAGATTATTGAGACAGAAAATTAACAAAGATACTCGGGACTTAAACTCAGCTCTGGATCACAGGGATCTGATAAATATCTACAAAATTTTCCACCCAAAACCAACAGAATATACATTCTTCTCATTACCACATGTTATTTACTCTAAAACTGATCACATAATCACAAGTAAAACCCTTCTCAGCAAGTGCAAAAGAACTGAAACCATACCAAACAGTCTCCCAGACCACAGCACAATCAAATAAGACCTCAAGATAAAGAAATTCACTCAAAACCATACAATTTCATGGAAATTGAACAATCTGCTCCTGAATTACTTTCGGGTAAATAATTAAATTAAGCCAGAAATCAAGAGTTTCTTTGAAAGTAATGAGAACAAAGGCACAACATACCAGAATCTCTGGGACACAGCTAATGTGTGTAAGAGCGAAATGTATAGCACTAAATGCCCACATCACAAAGCTCGAAAGATCTCAAGTTGACACCGTATCATTACAACTAAAAGAACTAGAGAACCAAGAGCAAACAAATGCCAAAGGTAGCAGAAGACAAGAAATAACAAAGATCAGAGTGGAACTGAAGGAGACAGAGACACAAAAACCCTTCAAACAATCAATGGATTCAGAAGGTGGTTTTGTGAAAAAAGTAATAAGATAGATAGACCACTAGCTAGACTAATAAAGAAGAAAAAAGTTTCAAATAAACACAATCAGAAATGATAAAGGGGATATTACCACTGACACCACAGAAATACAATCAACCATCAGAGAATACTTTAAACATCTCTAGTCACATAAACTAGAAAATCTAGAAGAAATGGATAAATTGCTGGACACATACACCTTCCAAGACTGAACAAGGAAGAAATTGAATCCCTGACTAGACCAATAACAAGTTCTCAACTATATAGCCTACCACCAGCACCACCACCACCACCAACAAAAAGCCCAGGACCAGACGGATTCAAAGTTGAATTTTACCACATGTGAAAAGAAGAGCTCATATCATTTTTACTGATACTATTCCAAACAATTGAAAAGGAGGGACTCCTCCCTAAGTCATTTTATGAGGCCAGCATTACCCTGATACCAAAACCTGGCACAGATACAGCAAAAAATGAAAACTTCAGGCCAATATCCCTGATGAACATTAGTGCAAAAATCCTCATGAAAATACTGGCAACCAACTGAATACAGCAGCACATCAAAAAGTTTATCCCCATGATCAAGTTGTCTTCAACCCTGGAATGCAAGATTGGTTAAATATACACAAATCAATAAATGTGATTTATCACATAAGCAGAATGAAAGACAAAAACCACATGATTATCTCAATACACTTAGAAAAGGTTTTTGACAAAATTCAACACCATTTCATATTAAAAACTCTCAATAAATCAGGTATTGAAGAAACATACCTCAAAATGATAAGAGCCATCTATGACAAACTCACAGCCAATATCATACTGAACTGGCAAAAGCTGGAATCATTCTCCTTGAAAACTGGCACAAAACAAGAATGCCCTCTCTCACCACTCCTATTCAACCTAATATGATAAGTTTTGGCCAGGCAATCAGGCAAGAGAAAGAAATAAAGGGTATTCAAATAGGAAGAAAGGAAGTCAAATTATCTTTGTTTGCAGATGACATGATCTTATATCGAGAAAACCCCATAGTCTTAGCCCAAAAGCTTCATAAGCTGATAAGCAACTTCAGCAGTCTCAGAATACAAAAATCAATGTACAAAATTTGCTAGCATTCCTTATACACTAACAATAGACAAGGAGAGAACCCAATCTTGAATGAACTCCCATTCACAATTGCTACAAAGAGAATAAAATACCTGAGAATAGAGCTAACAATGGAAATGAAAGACCCCTTCAAGAACTACAAACCACCCGTCCAAGAAATCAGAGAGGACACAAACAAATGGAAAAAATATTCCATGCTCATGGATAGGGAGAATCAATATCATGAAAGTAGTCATACTGCTCAAAGTAATTTACAGATTCAATGCTATTCCCATTAAACTAACATTGATATTCTTCACAGAATTAGATGAAACTATTTTAAAATTCTTATTGAACCCAGAAAGAGCCTGCATATCCACAACAATTCTAAGCAAAAAGAACAAAGCTTGGTGCATCATGCTACCCAACTTCAAACTATACTACAAAGCTACAGTAACCAAGGTGATATGGTACTGGTACAAAAACAGACACATAGACCAATGGAACAGATTAGAGAACTCAGAAATAAGACTGCACACCTACAGCCATCTGATCTTTGAAAAACCTGACAAAAACAGGCAATGGGGAAAGGATTTCCTATTTAGTAAATGGTGCTGGGATAACTGTTTAGCCATATGCAGAAAATTAAAACTGGATGCCTTACTTACACCTTATACAACAATGAACTCAAGATGGTCAAGATGGATTAAAGACTTAAATGTAAAACCCCAAACTATAAAAACCCTAGAAGAAAGTCTAGGCGATACCACTCAGGACACAGGAATGGGCAAAGATTTCAAGATGAAAATGCCAAAAGCTATAGCAACAAAAGCAAAAATTGACAAATGGGATATAATTAAAGAGCCTCTGCACAGCAAAATAAACTATCACCAGAGTGAACAGACAACCTATAGAATGGGAAAAAATGTGCAATATATCCATCTGACAAAGGTCTAATATCCAGAGTCTACAAGGAACTTAAACAAATTAAGAAGGAAAAAAACAAACGACCCCATTAAAAAGTGGGCAGAGGACATGAACAGACACTTCTGAAAAGAAGACATTCATGTGGCCAACAAACGTATGAGAAAAAGTTCAACATCGCTGATCACTAGAAAAATGCAAATCAAAACCACAGTGAGATACCATCTAATGCCAGTCAGAATGGCGCTTATTAAAAAGTCAAGAAACAACAAATGCTGGTGAGGTTGTGGAGAAAAAGAAATGCTTTTATACTGTCAGTGGGAATATAAATTAGTTCAACCATGGTGGAAGACAGTGTGGTGATTCCTCGAAGACCTAGAGGTATATTCCTTGGGTATATACACAGTAATGGGATTGCTGGGTCAAATACCATTTGACACATAGACCAATGGAATAGACACATAGACTATTGACCAAATACCTTTAAACTCAGCAATCCCCATTACTGCGTAGATACCCAACGGAATATAAATCATTCTATTATAAAGATACATGCAAGAGTATGTTCATTGCAGCACTATTCACAATAGCAAAGATGTGAAATCAACCCAAATGCCCATCAATTATAGGCTTGATAAAATGTGGTACATATATACCATGGAATACTCTGCAGCCATAAAAAGGAATGAGATCATGTCCTTGACAGGGACATGGATGGTAATGGAAGCCGTTATCCTCAGCAAACTAACATAGGAACCAAAAATTGAACACTGCATGTTCTCACTTATAACTGGGAGTTGATTGATGAGAACACATGGACACATAGGGGAGAACAACACACATTGGGGTCTTTTGGAGGATGGAGGGTGGGATAGAAGAATAGCTAATGGAAGCTGGGCTTAATACCTAGGGCATGGGTTGATCTGTGCAGCAAACCACGATGATACATGTTTTCCTATGTAACAAACCTACATATCCTGCATGTGTACCTTGGGACATAAAATAAAAGTTGAAAAGAAAAAAGAAAAAAAAAGAAAAGAAAAGGGCATGGAAAGATCCCCAAACACAATAGCAACTGTGAAAATAAAGCAGCCCAGAAATTAGCTTAACAATACATGTATAGAAACTATATGAAAAACTATAAAATTTTACTGTGAGTTATAAATAAATGAATACAAGAAATACAGACATATCATGCTCATGATTGAGATTACTCTGTGTTATTAGGATATGTTTCTTTTCAAAGGAAAGATGATATATTTATTTAAAGTAATGTCAATCAAAATCTCGATGGACCTCTTTTAGGAGATGTGCACAAATTATTTTGAAGCTTATCTGGTAAAATAAGTAGAGATAATTCCTGCCTGTCCTCCTGGGGAGATGCAGGACTGGGCTGGGTAAGGAGGTTATAGATGGCAGTAAGGTAAGTACACAGGCTCGTGGCAGAGGATGGGCCACCACTGGAGTCTTGTAGTCTCTGAGTTTTCAAAGTGGTCCAGGAAAACTTCTGACAACACTTGGGCATTTCCCACTGAGGTGGATGAGTATATTTCAGTCATCCAACAAATATTCTTTAAGCATTAAGCATGATTCTAGGAAGTGGAGATGGAAGAGTGAACAAAACAAAGTCCCACCCTGGGACTATTTGTTCTATTGGGACTGGTTCTATTTGGGAAAGAAGACAATAAACTTGAATTTTGTCAACTAATTCTTAATACTTTTAATGGAAACCTGGAGACACCTATCAAGACCCTAATGTAGTAAACTAGTGCTTTATAAACTGTTGGTCATGAAGGCCCAATTGTTTTACTTTCTAATACAGGCACACAGATATTTTTGGACATATGAAATCTTTTGCTTGGATGATGTGGCAATATCAAAGTTTCTACACACACTCAATTTTTGTTCTTATCTCATTGCTGACTGCTAATTAACAGTTTGTGATTGGTAGGTCCTTGGACTACACTTTAAGTAACATTGAAATAAATAATCTCAGGGACAATCTCAGCAATGGGATGTAGTGCTACAGACAAGCTACTTTTGAAAGGGAGTTGGCTCTGGGAATCAATTTTCCTTTATTTTATTGGCATTTCATCATTGTTCTCCTCCATTCATATAAGAGCACTCCAATTTTTAAAAGTTTCAGCCTTTCTACTCTTAAAAATTGGTCTCCATGGCAGCAGAATAAGGGGCATCAGCAGTGGCAAGTTAGTCTTGCAGAAGAGAAGGAGTTCAGACTTCAGACTTGACCATTCTTTGTCACACCTTGAAGCTCTGCCCACTAGCTCTGTGCTAATGGATGCTTTGGGCAGACTTCATTCCATGGGAAATAGAGTTTACTGGAACAGAATATGGATAATCTTCTAAAAGAAAGAAAGAGACAAAAGCGGGGATGATCAGAGTGTTTCCTTTCTCTATATACTGAGACATACTGGGAATTTCAGTTTCTGAAGATCCAAGAAATAATAAAAGGCCTAATTTCCCATCTTAATTTCAAGTTCAGTTTTTTCCTAATTCCCAGGTCTCTCAGGCTCTCAGGCATGCACAGGGCCTCGTTCAAGTTATGTCAGAAGAAATTGCTATTCACTTCAAAGAAAGTTCAAACTTCTCAAAGCATTAGTTTTTCTGATCGTAGATATAAATAATTGTATACACCTTTTATAGCTGTTTAGAGTTTTAGAACTAATGCTTATAGATCCTCTTAGCACAGGTTCAGTAATATTCTAAGTGCTCCCTTAATGTTAGTTTTTACCTTGGAAGCGAAAGTTGGGTAGGTGGTTACTTGTTTCTATGTATGGTATACTTCTATGTCCAGGCTTCCATGTATATGTTCAGAAAATATTTCATTGATTCTTTTTCTCTATTTGCTTTTTATACAAAAAAGAAGAGGCATGCTGGTATATGATTATTACTATGGGTTTAGTTAACACACTTTGAATTAGATGTTGTGGACCCCACATTTCTCTCTTTTTTTTTAGTGACTTGCACTCAGAGAGTTTGGTTAGAAAGTCACTTTAGTCTTGAGGGAGATAAACAACACATCCCCAAAGGGCAACCTGGAGTTGCCCTTTGATGTGATAGTTAACCACATCAGTTAGTGAAGTGAGTGAGGGGAGGGGTAGTTTGACGAGCTAGCTTCCTCAAGGAGACAAGGTGTCCCCCCACATTAACCTCATGCTTTGTGTCCCAAGTCAGGACAACTTTGACTCATTTCAGTCTTTATTCCTAGGCAGAAGCAAGTATTAGTCCATGCCAGTTTATCCCTTGATTTGAAAATAGTCTCTGGCTGTCAGACACAACTATGTCTGAAATTAAGATTAAGCCCTATGAGTCTTCAGTGAACAAAATGGAAATAAATACTGAAAATCCCCCTACCTATCTTGAAAGCATACCCTGGAGTGAGAGATTGTTTTCTCAATTAAAATTTATCTTTTCAGGTGTTTTGTAGAAGTCTAAAGACTCAGTCAGTGGGCATGAGTCATCTGGCTGTGGTAAGATTAGAAATTCCTAACACATGATATAGGAGGCCAGTGCTCCAGGAGGCAGAGAAAATGAAGGAAAACAGCTTTCTATAGCTCTTACCCCCCCAACCCCCATCTCTTTGTAACTTAATTTTTCTCCTCAAGTTTCAAACAAGTACAGATAGAACCGCTTGTTTTCTAATCTTTTTCTCTTTTTCTCATTCCTCCTCTTCTTTCTTTATTCTTCTTTTCCCCCTCTTTTTGTTTCCTTTTCCTGACTCTTGAAAACCATGGCAAGTGCTTATTATTTCAGTTGAATATGTTAAAAACCGTTATCAGGAAGTTGATTTTGTGTGTATAAAAATGGTGAACTAAGATACTGTTAAAAGAGTGGAATAAATGAAGAGGAGAGACAGAAGAACTAAAGATGGGAAAAGGACTGGAAAAGAAAAAGAGACTAAAAGGAAGGTAAGGGGCGAGGAGGAAATGGGCCTCTGAGCCTGTAGAGACCAATGGGGACTACAGAAGTCTGAGTTTATTTAAAAGACTAACTGGGGGACATACCTTGCTAAATTGTGCTTTTTCACTGGCTAATATCATAAAAAACCAAAGGTATTGCAGCTTCTATTTCAGGAAATCACAATCCAACTATTCGATTTTTTTTTCAGCTGTTTTGATGTTAAAGATAGGCCAGAGTACAGGTTTTACGCATTTGAAATTGCTAAGTAGCTGGCCCCACGGGTTCTTCACTCACAGTGCTCTTCAGGTGACTGGTCAGTGTTGGTGAGGATAATGTTTCCATTGCTCATTCAGTCTCTTTGGCCTGCTTTCCTGAAGGAGAATAATACAAATCCTAATTAAAATGAAAATGAGAAGTTACTAAATGCCCTTTCCTTTACAGAACTCTATTTCATTTACAGAGGTCGGATGTTCGTGTTTAACTACCAAATCCCTCTATCTCACTTAGAGCTCAGGAGTCAGTAATCTAGACAAATAAGACAATGTGGTTCCTAAAAGTGCCGAAGTACTTTTCTGCCATAATTTTTTTTTTTTTTTTTTTTTACTTTGAGGACATCTAGCGGCCGTTTAGTGGCTGTGTTCTTCAAAGGCAAACTGAAAGAAACTTCAGGACATAGTAGCAATGGCAGAACCTATCTTTCTGAACACCTTCACACTTACATTGATTTATCTTAAGCCTGAAGACAAAACTGCTGTGGTCCTGGAGGATAAACAGGCTCATTCCAGACTCTGCAGCTAAATCCTCACTTCCTACTTTCACTGTTATCAGACAAAATTCCCTTGGCCTAATTGTTTTATGGGTAGTTTTTAATGAGCTCGTTGTATATTGACACAAATAGATCTCCTTTTAAAGACTGCAGAATGGCTACAATCATGTCAATTCATCAACTAATTAACAGATATTGATAGCCTGCTTTGGGTGGACATTTTGAGGGTCATACTAAGATAAGACAAAGGTCTACATGAAAGGGAATTTTTGACCTCTTTATTCTGTTTGGGCTTGAATTTTATTGGGTAGCATCTTCATCAGTGGAAAGAGGGCAGGTCTTTTTCAAATCCTGGTGGTGAAAGACTTCTTTTCAGCTCTGTCCTGAGAGATGAGGGCCTAATAATCTGAGTTTCCCTTTCCTCATTTGTAAATGAAGGTGATTATACTTAGTTCATAAGGTGGTTGTGATGATGACATGAAACCTGAAGACAACTCACATAGTGTCTAGTATCTGGAAGATACTAAAAAAATTTTAAAACCCCTTGTCTACTCCTCTCACTTCACCCCATGCCTTCGACATGGCCCTTGCTGCAGTGGTCTTCTGGGCAAAAGTGTTCACTGCCTCACCCAGAGCCCTGCAAATGCCACTCTGATCCATCTTCATCTGAGTCTTTGGAGCTAACCACATCTCACAGCTTTGTAATTCTGATCTACTAACTTGCCCTGGATCTTTCATACAAACCTGTTCTATAAGATCAAGGTAAATCACACAAAATAACTTGTATAGGCAGAGTTTCTGATAGTTATGATAAGCAGCATCAAAACTGGCTCTTTTAGCAGTAAATTCCCTGATAATCATGGGTTCAAGAAGTGACATGTTCAGCTTGTTGACATGGAAGCTGTTGATACCTATATTTTTCATTTAATATAAATTTAGACAAGGTGATTTCTAAGATCCTCACTGCATGTAACAAAGTTCAAACATTTTAATTCAGTCTCAAAGAGCCACTCTAGTCTACTCACTTCTTTAGATTTATCTTGGGTCACTGTTGCCTTGCTCATTATATTCCTACCCATTCATTTTAAAAACTCTTTTTGAACTCACTGAGCTCTTTTCTACCTTTTGACACTAGACATAAGTTTTCTTCATTTTGGACTCCTTGTTTTATTCTTCATCTGGCTAATTCCTTCCTATTCATCCTTTGGCATCAGCATAAATATTGCTTTATCAGAGAGATTATTTCTGATCCTAATCTAAATTTGGTCTCTTCCTTTATTCTCTCTCCTTATACTCCTCCTTCCTATTATAATTTCTAAACATGTGTTTGTGGTTTTATTCGTTCATTTATTGTCTGTGTCCTCACTAGAAATGTATACTCAATGAGAATAGGGACATATCTGCTTTATTTCCAATGTCTAGCAAGGTGCCTGGTTCATGCAGGGCATTCAGTATCAAATGACTGAAACTCAACCCTTCTAATAAAAAAGTCAATGGCCCTATGACTCATTTCTACACTTTAACATACTCCACATTTCCCTTGACAAAACTTCTGTTTTGATTAGTAGCCCTCTGGGGAATCCCCTTTGTCTCAGATTATTTTTGGTTACTGATGGTTTCAATTCAGCAAATCTTGATTTATAAGAAAGAGTTCTTAAAATCATCTTCATTTTTCTCCATTCAAAAAATTATTTTTCTTCTTAAACAGGCAATTCAGTGTAGGTTTTTAACATATTTTTTGTGCAAACTTATAATAGTTCAAATCCCATTGGTACAAATTCCCTCACAACAGATATCTTTGCACAATGAAAAGATTTTTTCAAGCCCTCAGTTTGTGGGCTGAGAACTACTGAAAAATTGAAGTCTGTTCTCTAGATTCTTGTTAGTGAATAATGTGCAGTTCCATAGACCTTACTCTTGACATGTGACTAAGACTTACCTACTAGTGAACTATTAAGGAAGGTATTAAGGAGTGCTAAAATGTGGTATTCGTAAGCACCAGAGTATTAATCAAGCTTAATGAGGATTTGAACTTCTCCTTCTTGTACCATATTAGGCTGGCACAATGTCTTGGCAATTGTAAAACTCCCAGGTAATTGAAATTTCTAGGACTACATATTTGATAATTATTATAGCATGGTTTTTAAATTGGTTTTGTATTTTATATGTGATTAACATTGCTTTTTCAAAATTGGAATTGCTGTTCATTTAGCTTGATTCTTTTCAATTTAACTTGTGAATTGTTTGGTTAACCTTTCCCAGATCCTTCCAGTCAGAAGTAATTTCTCTTATTTCTGAACTCTTATAGTTCTTTGTAATACCATTTTAGTAGCCTTTACCAAAACCTATCTTTCAGATATTTGGCTATTTCATTCAGCTCCCATTTTTGGACCTCTTCTGCTTTCTGGATTGTCTTTCTCCATTAAAAATACAATCTAGTTAATTCCTAACTTCTTTACTCTGCAAACCTCTAATTCTCACTCATCCTTTAAGGTTTAGCTTAGGCAACCCGCCAGGTGAACTCTCTCCCACTTCCTCATCCTCATCTTCATTGTACACTTATATTACTCTATGTATGACTCTGTTGTAACATTTACCATGCTAAACTGTCAATTTATTTCTCCCCACCAGACCATGATTCTCAAGGGAAAGTAGCCCACATTTTATTAGCACTCAGTGTCATTGCCTTAACACAATACATGTTTAATAAAATTAATATGTTTTATTTCCTCAAGTAGACATCAAGGTCCTTAAGTTTAGAGATTATGTTTCATTCAGTCTTATATTTCATTGTCTACTATAATGTCTTGTATAGTACATGCTTTCAAAACTTTTGCATAACCCTAAGGGAAAACCCCTGCACTCTCCTCTTGTCTCTAAGAAAATGGGGCTATAAAAACATCTCTAACTCAAGTTGGTGGGCATCTGCAGATTGCATTTCTATTTAAGAAACTCTAGGTATAGAAGTATCAGTGACCCCATTTGTCAGGTATCTTCAGAGAATGTTTCTTTTGTAAATTTTAAATCAAAATAGTGGCTTGGGCTGTCTCCACAGAAGTGAGAAATGACAAAATGCAGGTGGTGCACTAGATGAATCTAATTAGATTTAGAATGAGAAACTAGTTTTGAAAGCCCCTGTAGTCATTGCCTGTCTAGTATTTCTTCTATTGTGTGTAGTAGTATCCACAAAACAAAGATGTCTTGATATGTGTTTGGTTGATGTAAGAAAGTAACCTCACATATTGCAAAAAGGAGATTTTGAGCTGATTACATTATAATAACTTTTGTAAATCTTGTTATGTTTTCACATAATCCTTATTATTTATTTCCATTTTTCTTTGTTATTTTTATAGCCCACCTTTGGTGGGATCTGAAATGCTCTTACAATATAAACATATATGTCTATTGAAAAAAGCAATATCCAGAGATTCTTAGGGTCAAACACTAAATTCTTAGTGTAAAAATAATCATTCTCTTGAGTTTTGACCCATTCTATTTTTTTCAGAATCTGAGACTTTACTCTCACTTAGTCTGCCTTCTTCAGTCCTTATAGAAAAACCAATTATGGATGTCTATGGGTAGTGAAGATAAGGCTGCAGAAATGAAGTAAGGTGTTCTCAAGGGAAATTTAGACTTTATGAGAAATTTTGAGAAATTTTACACAGGAACAATTCGAATTAACAATCTTTTAAAAGTCAAATATTTCTGGGAGAATTAGGTGTTAAGGTAGGAGGAGAAGGTAGGTGTGTGTGTGTGTGTGTGCATGTACATACGAGTGTGGTTTGGCTGAATTAGAACTCTTCTTTATTTTAATGCCAATTTGCTCAAACGCAAACACACATACATACGTGTGCATGTATAGTTTTTATTACCTAGCTGAATTTAGCCAGTTTGAAAGAACGGCTATTTAGGCAGAAGGTCTGAGCGGCGGATGGGAAGGATAATGAGGAAGGCAAGCCTGATTGGGTGGTCCATCATTCTGAGGGCCTTTGAGGATGGAAGGTTCATGAAAAACAGTAAGTATGATAGTTAAAAAGTATTAGAAATACACTGCTCCACTTACCAGCTGTGTGACTTTGGGTAAGTTGTTTAATCTCCCTGGGCCTCAATTTCAGTTTTCTCATTTGTAAGATGTAAATAATAATAGGCCTATCTCATAGGGTTGTTGTGTTAATTAAAGGAGATTGATACATATAAAATGCTTAGGACATAAGCACTCAATATATATTAGTTTCTGTCCTCCTCTTCTTTCTCTTCTTCCTTTTTCTCTTCTTTTTCTCCTCTTCTTTTGTTCTTTCTTTGTTTCCTGGTGGAAAGAATACAAGACTGTACCAGAAGATGCAAGAAACATCAGAAAATAAACTCTGGCAGATACAAGAGATAATTCCGCTGGAACTGTGGTCTTTTGTCATACTTCTGTGTCTGCCCTGTCAATCATCCTCTGTCCTGGCAAAGAGGAGGCTGCAAGAACCATAGAGTTCTCCACTCTGAGACTCTTGGCCTCAAGTAACCACTGAGTCCTTGGTCACTTTAAGGTATACAGAGAAGTTCTGGCAGAAATTTTCCTCATACTAGGGCTGAAAGATGAAAGTGATTATCTCTGAGGCAGCTGGTTCTCTAGACTTCCCCACTGTAAATAAACTTCTGGTTGTGAGCATTAGTGAGCTGGCTCCACTACAGAACATGTATGTGGAGAGAGAAGGGTGTCAGTTCCCATTTGTCCACAAATGGAGAATTTGTGCATTATTGGTGACTGCCTCCCATTTCAGTCCACAGCATTTAAACTCCAGCGAAAATAGATGCAAGCAGTGATATTGAGCTCACAATGTGCCAGGCACCGTTCTAAGTGCATTCTGTGTATTAATTTCGTTTATGCTTACAACTACCAAATGTGAGAGATACTATTATTATCCCAGTTTAACAAATGTGAAAACCAAATCACAGAGAAGTGAAATAGCAGAGTCAGGACTAGGCCCATCTGACTTCAGAACGTGCCTCTGAGCTATTGCCATCTCTCAGCGCCCCCTGCCGTATTCAGCTCTTCAAAGGCTCTCATTCTGTGCTTAAAAGCTATCACAAGATTGTTTATTCTGCAAGCCATGCTTTTTCTCTTTAATCTTCACTTGGACACCTATTATAATTAAAAATCATTTCAGTCAATAAGCACCTAATATATTCCATTTTATTTGATTCCTTATTTCTCTTCTCCACAATAATGTTATGTTTTATTTCCTATCCTTAGTCCATTGTACATTGCCTGGTACAAAGGAGGTGCTCAGTAAGGTCTATGGAATGAAATAAAAAAATTATATATTGGGTTGAATATACAATTTATTCATTTTTGAATTCATTTTTTCAGAATATGATTGTATAGACAGGTCCAACTATAGAAGATTGTCATGAACTTTGAAGTTTACAATAAATTTAAATGCGTTCACAGCTTCTAGTTAGGCAGAAGAGGCTAATAATTCTACAGGTGGTAGCTTGCTTTTCTAAGGAAAAGAAGAAACCAGCAGTACAATTATGCTGATTTCTGCCATTTAATGGTGTGTTTTTTGATTGTTTGACACTAGGTGGAGCCAAGAATCCTTGCAGGGAAACTCAAGCAGGAACTACTGTTACCAACCCTCTGATTGTACTCAAAATAATTTGAAGTGTTTTTTTTTTTTTTTTTTTTTTTTTAAACATTGCAGACTGGTGCATTATTCGCATCAATTATTTAATTACATTCATTCTCCAGTGAATTATTTGCTCTACTGGTTACCTTATTATTTTTGAAGTGGAAAGGTTTTATACTTTATTTCTTTCAGTTTCCTAATACTTAGAAACAATTTTAAATATTTAAGTGAAATCTCTATTTGGTAGTTGAGACTCAAAACACCAAATCTTTCTTCACTCTCCCACCCTCACCCTCCTTTCTTTTAAGTGCAATGTGGTTGCAGACACTGACGGTCTGGCATTCTGTGAAAAAAGGTTCTGGACTAGCAGTGGGGAAGTTTTCTTTTTCTTCTCTTTCCTTTTTCTTTTTTTATTTTTAAAATAATTTTTGTACATTAAAACAGTGAATATCAGCAACTGCAATTCATTCAACATACCCAATTTTACACTTAATAAGTTCACATGAAAGTCAAAAGCAGAGTCATAACCATAATAGTTTTGACTCTGCTTTTGACTTTCCTTATGACCTTGGTAAGTCACCTGTCTTCTTCGGGTCTCATTTTCTTCATCTGTTAAATGGAAGGAACAGGCACCAACTTGAAAGACACATTTTCATTTGAATTTTTCGTAATTTTGGCCCCTGAATTATTCTGATCTGTGTCATTGACTGGTTCTCTATGCTTCCTTGTCCAGCATGTGTTTTTGAATTCTATAGATTTTGGCTAATTATGGACTATTACTAGATGTTCATTAATTACGGACTATTGGAGACCTGAAATGTGTCCTCTATATAGGCTCAAGTTCATTGTTAATTTCCTGACATAATTTCTTACAGGATGCCGAGTTACTGTTAATTGTATTTAGTTCAATTAAAGGAAAACAATAATAGAAATTCATGTTTTATTATAGTGTTACCTTAGGTTTTTCCCTTTATAAATGAGCTTAGTGAGGTAGCTCTATTTCTGCAAAGTAGCGTTGATTTCTTTCCAGAGGGGTATTTTACTCTAGTACTTTTAATTTTTCAGCATAAGACTATTACATGGTTAAGTTGAACCAAACCTTAACTGGGAAAGCTAAACTAAATCTTAATTTTCATTTTATCCTTCACCCTGGGTGGGATGTCGGAATAAATCAGTTTTAATAGCTTTTCCAAATATCAGTGTTCACAGCAATTAATAGATGGTTCTGTACCATTTTCATATGGTACTATATTTAGTTGGTAAAAACCAGATGATGATTTTCCAATGGCTAAGCTGTAGGTATTTTAAAATAAGAGTATTATCATTTGCTAGACCAATAATTCCCCCAATAAATTCAGTAGCATGTAAATCCTAAAAAAACTCCCTAAGGAAATTATTTTATGATTAAATAGCTTAGGTAACATTGCACATTATATATGGGGGTTCACAATGAATAGCATAGTAAAGGCTATGAGAAGGCCTGCAGTTATGATTCTTTTTTAACTTTCACCTGGTATTCCCAAATTTTTATGACCTTTTCTCTATAATATTGTGCAGAGCTTGATATCCATGAGCCATATCTGATACATATTTTCTCTTATTCTTAAAATTTTTTCAAGGCAATCATTTATATTAAATTACTATATTAGCTAGCATCAATATTTTACCTCTGGAACAAAAAAGAGCATTCAAAATTTAATAACTCTTTGATTTTATTTACTTAGTAGTAAATAAAAGTGAAATTATAGTTGGAAATTGTACTTTGAAATTGGAGTTTCTTCCATTTTGAAGGAGATTTTCCTGCCCATAGTCCTTTACTAGCAGTGGACCAGGTAGATGTGTTTTTCAGTCTAAACATGATGGAGGAAGGTTCACAAATTTGGACCAAAATCATGATATAATTTCCCCATATTTCTCATTTCCTTGATGCTAAAACTGTTCTCTTTATATCAGTTGAAATGGGTCTTATTACTAGGTAAGGTCTCTTGAATTCAAATACTGACTTTCTGCTGTGCGCCTTTTTGCAAGCTTACTAACCAATCTGTGCCTCGTTTTCCTCATCTGTAAAATGGATATATTAGTATCTATGTTAAGAGGTTGTTGTGAGGACCAGGTAAGTGAACACTCACAATGCACTTGGAGCACTGATTGGAAAGCCTTTCATCATGTCAGCTATTATGGTTAATGCTTATGGTTCTATGCCTAGGTGGTGATGGAGAATGTCATGCATTAGCCTTTCCCCAACGCCCTCATCAATAGAATGTAAAATTTTTAGAGAAATAGATAAATCTTAAGCTCTGTTTTGCCAAGGCAAGAATTTCCAGTTCATATTGCGTTATTTGATCAAAATTCTATTTTGCTTTCCATCTATATCCTTAACATTAGTCAATTAGTTATCCATTTGTTGATCTCATATATATTAACTGAGTGCATGTTGTTTTATAGGCACTGGGCTAATATTGTAGTAATGATATTGGACACGTTAGATATGGCTCCTCTCCTTGTAGACCTCAGAGTTATAGAGGGACTCACAAAGAGCGTACTGGGTACTGTGAGAGAGGAATTCATGAGAGTAGACAGAGTTAGCCACCTCCAAATAGGGAATTATGGAATTTTCATGGAGAAAAATAACATCAAGGTTGAAGTCTTTTTTCTTTTTAGTGCCTTCATTTCTTCATATTTACTTATTTATTTTCAACTTCTATTTTAGATTCAGGGGCTACATGTGCAGGTTTGTTACCTGGGTATGTGATGTGACATTTGGGGTACAAATTATCCCATTACCCAGGTATTGAGCAATATTTACCCCTCTCCCTCTGTTCCCCCCAGTAGTCTCCAATGTCTGTTGTTGCCATCTTTATGTCTATGAGTACCCAATGTTTAGTTCCCACTTATAAGTGAGAATATGTGATATTTGGGTTTTTGTTACTGTGTTAATTTGCTTAGGATAATGGCCCCAGCTGTATTCATGTTGCTGCAAAGGACATGATTTAATTTTTTTTATGGTTGCATAGTATACCATGATGTATATGTACCACATTTGCTTTATCCAATCCACCATTGATGGACACCTAGGTTGATTCTATGTCTTTTTTTTTTTTTTTTTTTTTTTACTGTGAATAGTGCTGTGATGAACATGCAAGTGCATAGGTCTTTTGGCAAAATAACTTGTTTTCTTTTGAGTATATACCCAGCAATGGGATTGCTGGATTGAATGGTAATTCTAAGTTCTTTGAGAAATCTCCAAACTGTTTTCCATAGTGGCTGAGCTAATTTATATTGCCACCAACAGTGTATAAGCATTCCCTTTTCTCCAGCCTCTGTTGTTTTCTGACTTTCTAATAATAGTCATTCTGAGTGGTGTGCGATGGTATCTCATTGTGGTTTTGATTTTTCATTTCTCTGATGATTACTGATGTGGAGCACTTTTTCATGCTTGTTTGGCCACTTGTATGTCTTCTTTTGGGAAGTGTCTGTTCATATCCTTTGCCCATTTTTAATAGGGTTATTTGCTTTTTGCTTGTTGAATTGCTTAGATTTTTTATAGATTGTGGCTATCAGACCTTTTTTTGGATGCACAGCAAATATTTTCTACCATTCTGTAGGTTGTCTGCTTACTCCTTTGATAGTTTCTTTTGCTGTGCAGAAGATCTTTCATTTAATTAGGTCCCAATTGTCTATTTTTTTTTGCATTTGTTTTTGAGGATTTAGTCATAAATTACTTTCCAAAGTAGATGTCCAGAATGGTGTTTTCTAGGTTTTCTTCTAGGATTATTATAGTTTGATATGTTACATTTAAATCTTTAATCCATCTTAAGTTAATTTTTGCATATGCAGAAGGTAGGGATCCAGTTTCATTCTTCTTCATATGGCTCACCAGCTATCTCAGCACCATCTATTGAATAGAGAGTCTTTTCTTTATTGCTTATTTTTGTCAACTTTGTCAGTGATTAGATGGCTGTAGGTATGTGGCTTTATTTCTAGGTTATCTATTCTGTTCCATTGGTCTACATGTCTGTTTTTGTACTAGTACCTTGCTACTTTGTTTATTGTAATCCTATAGTATAGTTAAGTTGGGTAATGTAATGCCTATGGCTTTGTTCTTTTTGCTTAGGATTGCTTTGACTATTCAGGCTCTTTTTTGGCTCCATATGAATTCTGGCATTTTTTTCCCCAATTCTGTGAAAAAATGATGTTTGTAGTTTGATAGGAAAAGCATTAAATTTGTAGATTGCTTTGGGCAATATGACCATTTTTATGATGTTGGTTCTTCCAATCCATGAGCATGAAATGTTTTTCCATTTGTTTGTGTCATCTATGATTTCTTTTAGCAGTGTTTTGTGGCTCTCCTTAGTTAAAAGTGTTCCTAAGTATTTTATCATTTTTGTGACTATTGTAAATGGGATTATATTCTTGATTTGGCTCTTAGATTGAAGATTATTGGTGTATAGAATGCTACTGAATTTGTACACTGAATTTGTTTCCTGGAACCTTAAAATTGCTTATCAGTTTTAACAGCCTTTTGGCAGAGTATTAGGGTTTTCTGAGAATAGAATCATATCATCAACAAAGATAGTTTGACTTTTTTCTTTTCCTATTTGAATGACTTTTATTTATTTCTCTTGCATGATTGCACTGGCTAGCATTTTCAGTACTATGTTGAATAGGAATGGTGACACTGGGCATTCTTGTCTTGTTCCATTTCTCAAGGAGGATGCTTCCAGCTTTTGCTCATTCAGTATGATGTTGGCTGTTGGTTTGTCATAGATGGCTCTCGTTATTTTTGAGGTATGTTCCTTCAGTACCTAACTTCTTGAGAGTTATTACAATGAATGTATGTTGAATTTTATGTAAGCTTTTTCCAAGTTCATTGAGACGATCTTTGTGTGTGTATGTTAACTTCTGTTAATTTGGTGAATCTCATTTATTGATTTGCACATGTTGAAACAACCTTGCATTCTAGGAATGAAGCCTACTTGATCATCGTGGATTAACTTTCTGATATATTGTTGAATTTGGTTTGCGGTGATTTTGTTGAGGATTCTTGTGTCTATTTTCCTCAGGGGTATTGGCCTGTAGTTTTCTTTTTTAGTTGTGTCCTTGCCAGGCTTTGGTATCAGAGTGATGCTGGTTTCATAGCATGACTTATGGAGAAGTCCTTTCTCTTAAATTTTTTGGGATAGTTCCAGTAGAATTGGTACTAGCTTTTCTTTGTACATCTGGTAGAATTTGGCTATAAAGTCATCTGCTTTGGGGCTTTCTGTGGTTGGTAGGCTTTATTACTAATTCAATATCAAAACTTGATATTAGTCTATTCAGTGTTTCAATTGTTTCCTGATTAAATCTTGGAAGGTTGTGTGTTTCCAGGAGTTGATCCATTTCCTGTAAATTTTCTAGTATGTATCCTAATAGTCCCTGTATTAGTCCATTCTCACATTGCTATAAATAAATACCTAAAACTATGTAATTTATTTAAAAAAAGAGGTTTAATTGGCTCATGGTTCCACAGGCTGAAGAGGAAGCGTGATGCTGGCATCTGCTTGGTTTCTGGGGAAACCTCAGGAAACCTTTACTCATAGTGGAAGGCAAACGGAGATCCAGCACTTCACATGGCCAGAGCAAGGAGAAAGAGAAAGAGGGGAAGGTGCCACAAACTTTTAAATAACCAGATCTCATGTAAACTCACTCAATCACTTTCATGAGAACAGGACCAGGAGATGGGGCTAATATTTCATGGGAACTCCACCCCCATGATCCAATCACCTCCCAGCAGGCTCCACCTCCAACACTGGGGATTATAATTCGACATAAGATTTGAATGGGGACACAGATCCAAACTGTATCATTCTGCCCTTGGCCCCTCCCAAATCTAATGTTCTTCTCACATTGCAAAATACAATCATGCCTTTCTAACAGTCCTCCAAAATCTTAACTCATTCCAGCATTAACCCAAAAGTCCAAAGGTCCAAGTCTAATCTGAGACAAGGCAAGCGCCTTCTACCTATAAGACTGTAAAATCAAAGAACAAGTTAATTTCTGCAAGATACAATGGGGCTACATGCATTGGGTAAATAATCCTGTTCCAAAAGGGAGAAATTGGCCAAAAGAAAGGGTCTCCAGGCACCGTGCAAGTCTAAAACCCAGCATGGCAGTCATTAAATTTTAAACCTTCAAAACAATCTCCTTTGACTCCATGTCTCACATTCAGGACATATTGGTGCAAGGGATAGGCTCTCAAAGCCTACTCAGGTCCATCCCTGTGGCTTTGCAGGGTTCAGTCCTCACAGCTGCTCTGATGGGCTGGTGTTGAGTGCCTGTGGCTCTTCCATACTAGGGATACAAGTTGCCAGTGGATCTACCATTTGTGAGTCTGGAGGACAATGGCTGTCTTCTCACAGCTCCACTAGGCAGTGCCCCAGTGGAGATTCTCTGTGAGGGCTTCAACCCAGATTTCTTCTCCTCATTGCCCCAGTAGAGGCTCTCTATGAGGGATCCAACCCTGCAGCAGGCTTCTGTCTGGAAATCCAGGCTTTCCCGTACATCCTCTGAAATCTGGGCAGTGGCTTCTAAGCCTCAACTCTTGCATTCTGTGTACCTGCAGGTTTAACACCACATGGAAACCACCAAGGCTTATGTCTTGCACCCTCTGGAGCAGCGGTCTGAGCTGTACGTGGGCCCCTTTGAGCCATGGCTGGAGCTGAAGTGGCTGGGATGCAGGGCTCAGTGTCCGAAGGCTGTGCAGGGCAGCATGGTTCTGGGCTTGGCCCACAAAACCATTTTTCCCTTTGGGGCCTCTGCAACTGTAGTAGGAGGGGCTACTGTTAAAGTCTCTGAAATGCCTTCTAGGCTGTTTCTTCATTGTCTTGACTATTAGTACTTGGCTCCTTTTTACTTATGCAACTTTCTTCAGCCTGCTTGAATTCCTCCCCTGAAAATGGGCTCTTCTTTTCTATCACATGGCTGGGCTACAAATTTTCTAAATTTTATGCTCTGCTTCCCTTTTAAATATAAGTTCTAGTTTTATGACATTTCTTTACTCATGCATATAAGCATAGGCTGTTAGAAGCAGCCAGGTCACATTTTGAAAGCTTTTCTCCTTAGAAATTTATTCTGCCATATTCCATGAATCATCATCTGTCAAAGTTCCACATATCCCTAGATCAGGGGCACAATACAGCCAATCTCTTTGCTAATATGTAACAAAAGTGACCTTTGCTCCAGTTCCCAATAAATGCCTCATCTCCCTCTGAGAGATCCTCAGCCTGGACTTCATTGTCCATATCACCATCAGCATTTTGGTCACAACAGTTTAATAAGTCTCTAGTGAGTTTCAAACTTTCTCTCATCTTCCTGTCTTCTTCTGAGCCCTCCACAGTCTTCCAACCTTTGCCAGTTACTCAATTCCAAAGGTGCATCCACATTTTCAGTTATCTTTATGGCAATGCCCCACTACTTGGTACTAATTTTCTGTATTAGTCCATTCTTGCCTTGCTATAAATGCCTGAAAGTGGGTAATTTATAAAGAAAATAGGTTTAATTTGTTCATGGTTCTTCAGGCTGTACAGGAAGCATGATGCTGGCATCTTCTCAGCTTCTGAGGAGACTTCTGGAAACCTTTACTCATGGTGGAAGGTGAAGAGGCAGCCAGCACTTCAAATGGCTGGAACAGGAGAAAGAGAGAGATGGGGGAGGTGCCACATCCTTTTAAATAACCAGATCTCACAATAACTCACTCACTATCATGAGAACAGCACCAGGAAATGATACCAAAGTATTCATTAGAACTTTGACCCCATGATCAAATCACCTCCCACCAGGCGCACCTTCAAACTTGAAGATCATAATTCAACATGAGTTTTGTATTGGGACAGAGATACAAGTCATATTAATCACTGAGGATCTTTTGTATTTCTGTGAGATTGGTAGTAATATCACTTTTGTTATTTTTGATTATGCTTATTTGGATCTTCTTTCTTTTTTTTTGTGATATAAAATTGTTTACTAGGAGCGTGACAATTTATAATACCTGGAAAGTAGAAATGGCTTTTTAATACAGTTTAAATTAATGCAACAGGAGTAGCTGAAGGCACAAATTAAAAATCATTTGCTTTTTTATACTTAAAATATAGAAAAAGAAGAAAAACTTTAATTTTAAAAAGTACTCTGATAATCCATAGACTTCATGTTGTACTTTTTAAAAGAAAATCTGATCTGATTAAAAAAACATATTTAGCCTTGTTGAACATCCACAATAATAATTTTTGAAAAAAAACTTGCCTCTTAAAGCTATTAGACACAGGGAAAGCATTGTGAATATACAAATATTTTAGTTCCAAAATTAAACTCTGCCACATGTATACCTATGTAACAATACTGCACATTTTGCACATGTACCCCAGAACTTAAAGTATAATAATAATAAAAGATCCCGAAGAGTAAAGCAGGTGAATTGGTTTAAATGTCTGAATCTTGATGACTCTTTTATCCATTTTACATAGCATCCAAAACATGTCAATGCTGTGAGTTCCTTTGTTAATTTTTTTTGAATTTCCCAAGTGAAAAACATACGAAAGAAACAAAATTCAATTTACAACTAGCTGCAGAGAGCCATGGATGTGACCGGTTATGTTAAAATTCCTGCCCACTTCCACTGCATGCACAGGCCATCCAGCTGCCCCTCGTCGCACCCAGTTGTCCCAGTGATGGTGTTTCCCTGGCTATCACTACCACTTCTCTGCCCCTGTAGCCTGTTAGACAAACACCCTTTGCTGTTTCTGACAAAGAGTGCTTGCAGATCCACATAATTATTCTTGTAGCTCCAAATCCCAAGGATCTGACCACTAGCTAAAATGGCCATTTACCTGTTTTCATAAATCTTTTTTCTAGTTTTATTATTTATAATGGTTTTTTGTATTGTTACAGCCGCCACAATGCACATCCTTTTCCTGTTAGCTTTTCTCTAGGTCTCCCTTAAATCTCAGCTAAGAAGATCTCCTATATATGATTAGCCATTCCTTTTCTTTGAATGTTCTTTAAGACAGACAAACCGCTGGGATGACATACAGTTGGTTAAAAGTACATCATCAGGTAATCATACCACAGCCATCAACTGTTAAGAAATACCAGAGACTAAAAAACACCCTGCTTTTCAGACCCAGTAAACTAAGAACTATCTTACAGTAGCACAGAATTAGCAGATGTTAAGCCTCAGGTAATTGCTAGAGGAGGTATTCCAAATCAGAGACCTTGGGGACCTCATCAAATTTGCCAGGATATCTCAGTTGCTCCATTCTGCCTGGTGTATCCCTAAGAAAAAAAATTAAATAGTGTCTTTCTTTGTTAATCTAGCTAGCAGTCAATCAATCTTGTTTATCCTTTCAAATCACCAACTTTTGGTTTTATTGATTTTTTTATGTGGAGTTTTTGGGTCTCTATTTTATTCAGTTCAGCTCTGATTTTAGTTATTTATTTTCTTCTGCTATCTTTGGGGTTAGTTTGTTCTTGTTTTCCTAGTTACTCTGGGTGCAGTGTTACATCATTAATTTGTGATCTTTCTAACTTTTTGAGGTTGACATTTAGTGTTATGAACTTTCCTCTTAACACTGCTTTTGCTGTATCCCAGAAATTTTTGTATGATGTGTCTCTGTTTTTCTCTATTACAAAGAATTTTTAAATTTCTTTCTTGATTTCATTGTCTACCCAAAAGTCATTCAGGAACAAGTTGTTTAATTTCCAAGAAATTATGTGGTTTTTGAGGCATCTTAGTATTAATTTCTATTTTCATTCCACTGTGGTCTGATAGTATAATTTTAATTTTTTTGAATTTATTGAGATTTGCCTTATGGTAGAGCATGTAGTCAGTCTTAGAGTATATTCTGTGTGCTAATGAATATATTCTGTGGTTGATAGGTGGAGTATACTGTAGATGTCTATTAAGTTTATAAATATGGATGCTCAAATATTGGATGCCTATATATTTAGTATAGTTATGTGTTCTCATTGAATTAAATCCTTTTATCTTTATGGAATGCCCTTCTTTGTTCTTCTTTACAGTTGTTGGTTGAAAGTCTGCTTTCTGCTATAAGAATAGCAACCTCTGCTCTTTTTTGTTTTCTATTTGTGCAGCCGATCTTTCTCCAACCCTTTACTTTGAGTGTATGGCTGTTAGGTGTGAGATGGGTCTCTTGAATACAGCAGATTAATGGATATTTTTTTTTATTCAACTTGCCACTCTGTGTCTTTTAAGTCAGGTGTTTAGGCCATTTACATTCAAGGTTAATATTGGTATGTGAGGTTTTGATCTTATCATGAAGTTGTTACCTGGTTGCTTTATAGGGTCACATATTGTGTGATTACTTTATAGGGTTTACAGACTATGTATTTATGTGTATTTTTGTGGTAGCAGATATTGTTATTTCATTTCCATATTTAGGCTTCTCTTAAAAATCTCTTGTATTGCTGGTGTAGTGCTAATGAATTCCCTCAGTCCTTGCTTGTCTGGAAAAGATCTTATTTCTCCTTCTCTTACGAAGCTTAGTTAGGCAGAATGTGAAATTCTTGGTTGGAATTATTTTTTCTTTAAGAATGCTGAAAACAGGCCCCCAATGTTTCCTGGCTTGTAATGTTTCTGCTGAGAAGTCTGCTGTTAGCCTGATGGGGTTCCCTTTGTGCATGATCTTCCCTTTTTCTCTAGCTGCCTTTAAGATTTTTTCTTCAGTGTTGATCTTGGACAGACTGGTGGCTGTAATGCCTTGGTGATGTTCATTTTGCATAGTATCTTACAGATGTTCTATCACCTTCTTGTATCTGGATTTTTACCTG
This sequence comes from Pongo pygmaeus, assembly GCF_028885625.2. Classification (NCBI taxonomy): domain Eukaryota; kingdom Metazoa; phylum Chordata; class Mammalia; order Primates; family Hominidae; genus Pongo; species Pongo pygmaeus. The sequence continues at coordinate 35,140,519 of NC_072386.2, read as the reverse complement.
TCTAGCAAGGTTAAGAAAGTTTCTTGAATTATTCCCTCAAATATATTTCCTATTATTAAATGCCAAATAATTTGTATGTTTTTTTGCTTTGAATGATTACATATTTCTTAAGTACTTTGTTCATTTTAAAAAAATTCTTCTTTTTTTAATTCTTATCTCACTGTGTCAGCTCAGAAAAACAGTCTTCAAGCTCTAAATTTTTTTATTCTGCTTGATACAGTCTGTTGATACAGCTTTCAATTGTATTTTGAAGTTTCTTAGGTGAGTTTTTCAATTCCAGAATCTCTAACTGACTTCTTTATCTCTTCCTTCATTTTCTAGATTGCTTTAGAAATTTCTTTGTGTTGATTTTCAACCTTGTCTTAGATCTCATTAAGCTTCCTTGAAATCCATGCTTTGCATTCTTTATGTGTCATTTCTGAATTTCCATTTTGGTTAGGGACCATTGCTGGAGAGCTGATGTGGTCCTTTTGTGGTGTCACTCCTTTCATATTTTTCATGCTGGCAGAATTCTTTTGCTGGTTCTTTCTCATATGGAGACACTAGCTCTTTAATTTTTATAATATTTTTGTGTGGGTAGTGTTTTTTCTTCTTGCTTTCTCTATAATGTTAATATTATTATTATTTTTATTCTTTCCTTTTCCCTTTTCCCTCCATTTTGGGGGGATGTGACTGTAGAGAATGCTGGATAGGGTCTTCTGGCTTTGCTTTCATAGCCTTATTCATTTACTTTGGCTGATTTTATATTGGGCTGTGGAGTTCAACCTACAAGCTATTGATGGCATTTATAGGTAAGAGCTGGCTGTGGCCAACGTGTCTGGGTATATATTTGATTCTTATTTACTGGCAGAAACTCCCTATTGCCTAAGACAATAGACAGATTCATGGCATGTATAGTGGTCTCAGCTCCCCGACCAGCCCCAGAGCAGCAAAGACCATAAAGGGTCAGGGGATGACTGGGCAGGTCCACCTATTGGTCCCCTGATGGCACGCTAAGGCACCAGCACCAAGGGCGAGTCTTGTGAGCAGCCACCAAATACTGACAGGTGTGCCTAGGGATGGAGTTGGAACACTGCTCCAGCTCCAGGTTCTCTGCACAAAATTGGAGGATGGCCTAAGCTTCTAATCCAGAAGGGTAAGCACTCTAAGTGCCTGGAGCTCTGTATAGCCATGTAGCAGAGAGGATCCCCTGAACCAAGATCTCTAAACAGGAGAGTTGGGTGACAGACTGATTAACCAGGCATGCATGTGCTTTGAATTCCTGGAGATCTGTTTGGGCCTGAAGCAGAGAGGCACTTGCTGCACCATGATCTATGTCCAAGGAGGGTGGGGTGCCTCAGGCTGTTGAACCAGATGAGTGGTTGTTCCAAATGCCTGGCATTCTGCATGGGTATGAAGCAGAGAGATTCTCCCTGTACCAGGATCTCTGCACAGGAAGGGTGGGGCAGGTCAGGTTGCTGATCCAGATGAATGGTGCCCTGAATGCCTGGATATCTGCTTGTGCAGGTGCTCATAATGCCTAGAGATCTGACTGAGCATGTAGTAGAGAGGTGTGCCAGGATATCTGCACAGGAAAGGTGGGACAGCTTAGCCTGCTAATCCACGTGAGCTGGTGCTCTGAACACCTGGAGATCTGTGCGGGTGGGGCACAGAGAAAGCCCTACTGTACCAAGATCTAGGTCCAGGAAGGGTGAGGCAGTTCAGGCTGCTGAACCAAGTAAATGAGTGCTTCAAATGCCTGGAGACAGATACCTGCCTGGGCATGGAGAAGAGAAAACTCCACTTCATTGCAGTCTATGTCCAGGAAGGTTAGGGTGGCTCAGTCTGCTGAACAAGTCAAACGGGTGCTCTGAATTCTTAAATATCTGCTTGGGTGTGGAGAAGACAGAGCCTCCCTGCACCATGATCTATTTCCAGGAAGGGTGGGGAAGCTCAAGCTGCTGGTCCAGGCAAGTGAATGCTCCAAATGCCTGGATTTCAGCCTAGAGGTGGAAGAGAGAGGGCCCCAGTGAGCTACAATCTCAGGAGAGCAGGGTAGGGAATCCAGCAATGGCACATATCAATCAGTTCTAGGTTGTCAAGCTGGCCCTGGCAGCAAATCTTGCCACTTAGGAGAAATTACAGCTGTAGCAGCTCTCCTCCTGACCCAGGGTTGTGATAGGGGAAAAACACAATTTTTGCCTTACTGCTGAGGCATTTTCCAGAGTTCTGGCTGTGGAGGCCCTTACCACACTGAGAGCAGGTGCTCTAGTCTCTGGCCTGAGACTAAAATGCCTGTGTAGCCACACTGCTGTGTCAACAAAGAATGGCTGACTTTGTATGCATTCAGATTAAAAGTGGCATCCTGCTCTCATTTCTGGGTCTGGACTGAGACCCTGGACTAAAAGTGTATGCAAGTTTTCATGGTATCTTTCCTTTACAGCATCTCTAAGCCTCTCAGCCTCTTGCCAAGTTAGCTCCAGGGTGTGGGAGACACAAAGTGCTTTCCCTCAGCCTGGGTTGCTCAGATCCCCAGTGGAAAGGTGAGTTCCAGAGGGAGGATGTCTTCCTCTCTCACATGCTGGAGCTTAACTCACTTTTATCAACTGAACACCACAGAGGCTGTTTGCTGGTGTTCTGCTCTCTGGGATCTGAATGAGAGGAAGTCAGTCATGTTCAAAGAATTGAGAGAAATTCCACATGTCCTAAAGATAGAATGTAATGTGTTTGAAAGTAATGTGTGTGTGTGATAAGAATAAAGCTAGATATACAATTTTTCACATTAATTAGGCCTTTAGTGAACTATAGGTAGAGTGATAATCTGACAACTGTTATGTATTCATGGCCAGGCAGGAGATTCTCATCAGAATACTTTTAAGGCAGAAGGATGCAACATTTTGAAGACAATTTTTTTCCATTTTATTTGTAGTAAAGTACACATAGTATAAAATTTACCATCTTAATTATTTTAAGTCTACAGTTTAGTGGTACTAAATACACCCACAGTGTTGTACAATAATTACTACCATCCATGTGATAACTCATCTTGTAAAACTGAAACTCTGTATCCATTAAAAATCACTCCCCCTTCTACGCTACTCTGTTCAACTTGCTCACGTAGGAAACTCAAGCCCTAGGAGAACTGTTGGTCCTGAACTCTGCAGGGTTGTATGACCCATCAGATAAGTTGGTCTCACCTGAGCACCCCTTGGTCTTCTGGCCTGTCCTAGGAACCAAGTCTGACCATGCTTGCCTTCAAGGCAGCCTCAGAAGCCCTGGGGGCCTGCATCATAGCTTCTGCACTGGTGGACTGTGCCTGAACAGTGGAGGACTTCAGCAGGGTGGCCCCCATGGCTATGCACCAGCCCACACACTTCTTCACCCCACTGCAGCTTCTTCTGGGCCCATGGCAACTCCACATCACTTTGCTGGCACATGTCTGCGTGGGCGACTTTTGCTTTCCTTGCTCTGCCAGCATGTGACTGTTTGTGCACCCTGCCTTGCCACTGCTACAATAGGATGAAGCCCATCCCCTCACCCCTGCCAACAGCCATTGCAAGCAGAGACTTGGCAGGCACAGAGCCATTCATCCCTACCCCTGCCAGTGCCCTACTCTTGTAGTCACACTGCTGGGGGAGTGAAAGTAAGTGCAGAGAACATAGGATCCTCTTCCAACTCCTGCTTGTGGCACACAGAGAAGGCACAGAGACATGTGCCCACTGGTGCCCCACCCCTGAGCCAACACCACCATCAGAACAAATGCACACACAGTCACCAGCAGGTGCCTCTGCCACCAACCCAGCTGCGTTGCCTCTGCCACTGTGGTTAATGCCTGCAGAGAGGAGGGCACCCACTAGCATCCTGCCGCAGCTGATGAGTATGCACCCCACTGTGCTGCTGCTACCACTGCTGCTGGCACATGCGAGCGAGAATGAATACTGCTGTCACTGCACTATGAAACACTTTGGCCTACACCACCCTTTGGAGAGTAATGACCAGCAGTGTGGGAGCACCTCGGCTCCCCCCAGTGCATTGGATTCCTGACCTTGAGAAGCCAGAGAACAAAGTCAGGGCCCAATACAAATCCTGCAGAATTAGAGTGTGCAGTTCAGAAATCGGGTGGGAGCACCTCGGCTCCCCCCAGTGCCTTGGATTGCTGACCTTGAGAAGCCAGAGAACAAGGTGAGGGCCCAATACAAGTCCTGCAGATTAGAGTGTGCAGTTCAGAAATTGGGATCTGAGTACTGGCCCCCCAAAAATCTTCCAGAAACAAAGCTAGTCAGTTGAATCTACTTTATGCCACAATCAAAACCCTCAGGGTAATCAAATATGATAAAAAGAAAAGAAAAAAAAATCCAAAGGTCAGCAAGCTCAAAGATGGAAGGAATGTAAGCCTACAGAGAGAAGAAGAAATCAACACAGGAACCCTGAAAACTCAGCCAGAGCTCCTTCTTTCCTCCAAGCAGCTGCATCGGCTCTGCAGCAAGGTTTTTGACCAGCTGAGATGGCTGAAATAACAAATACAATTCAGAATATGCATACAAATGAAGATCATTGAGCTCTAGTAGTACACTGAAACTCCGTCCAAGGAAGCTAAAAATCATGATAAAACAATGCAGAATCTGATAAACAAAATAGCCAATATACAAAAGAATGTAACTAACCTGATAGAGCTGAAAAACCTACCACAAACATTTCATAATGCAATCACAAGTATTAGAAGCAGAGTAGACCAAGAGAAGGAAAGAATGTCAGAGCTTAAAGACTGTCTTTCTAAAATAAGACAGTCAGACAAGATTTGGGAAAAAGAATGAAAAGGAACAAACAAAACCTCCAAGAAATATGGGATTACTAAAAGAGGCCAAATCTGTGACCCATTGGTATCCCTGAAAGAGATGGGGAGAACGGAACCAACTTGGAAAAATATTTCAGGATATCATCCGTGAGAACTTCCCCAACCTAGCTAGACAGGCCAGGATTCAAATTCAGGAAAATTAGAGAATCCCATTAATACACTCCAAAAGGAGCATCCCCAAGACGTATAATCATCAGATTCTGCAGTGTTGAAATGAAAGAAAAAATGCTAAAGGCAGCTAGAGAGAAAGATCAGAGTCATGTACAAAGGAAACCTCATCAGACTAACAGTGGACCTCTCAATAGAAGCCCTACAAGCAAGAAGAGATTGAGGGCCGATATTTGACATTCTTAAAGAAATGAAATTCCAACCCAGAATTTCATATCAGGCCAAACTAAGCTTCATAAGCAAAGGAGAAATAAGGTCCTTTTCAGACAAGCAAATGCTGAGGGAATTTGTTACCACCAGACCTGCCTTACAAGAGCTCCTGAAGGAAACTATAGAAAGGAAATATGTGGAAGTGAAACTAAGCACAGAGAACATTAGGTCATGTGTCAAAAACACACTGAAGTACACAGACCAGTGACACTATAAAGCAACCACATAAACAAGTCTGAAAAATAACCAGGTAACATCATTATGACAGGATCAAATCCATACATATTGATACTAACCTTGAATGTAAATGGGCTGAATGCCTCAATTAGAAGACACAGAGAGGCAAGTTGAATAAGGAACCAAGATCCATTGGTATGCTGCTTTCAAGAGACCCACTTCACATGCAGTGATACTCATAGGCTCAAAATAAAGGAATGGGTAAAAATCTACCAAGCAATTGGTAAGTGGAAAAAAGCAGGGGTTGCAATACTGTTTTGTTTCAGACAAAACAGACTTTAAACCAACAAAGACCAAAAAAGACAAAGAAGGAGATAACATAATGGTAAAGGATACAATTCAACAAGAAGACCTAACTATCTTAAATATATATGTACCCAGTACAGAAATACCCACATTCATAGAGCAAGTTCTTAGAGACCTTCAAATAGACTTAGACTCCCACACAATGATAGTGGGAGATGCTAACACCCTACTGACAATATTAGACAGATCATCAAGACAAACAAATCAACAAAGATATTCAGGACCTGAACTAAGCTCTGGATCAAATAGACCTGATAGGTATCTACAGAACTGTCCACTCCAAAACAGCAGATTATACATTCTTCTCACCACCATATGGAACTGACTATAAAATCAGTCACATAACTGGAAGGAAGCTCAAGTGATCTGACCACCTTGGCCTCCCAAAGTGCTGCAATTACAGGTGTGCACCACCGTGCTTGACCTTCAGGTAATTGTTTATAGCAATTTGAGAATGGGTTAATATTGTGCATGTTTTAATTAATTAATTAATTAATTAAATTTATTTAGAGACAGGGTCCCACCCTGTTGCCCAGGCTAGAGGGCAGTGGTGTAGTCACAACTCACTGCAGCTTCAACCTCCCAAACTTAGGTGATTCTCCCACCTCTGCCTCCTGAGTGGCTGGTACTACAGGCATGCACCACCACAGCCAGCTAATTTTTATTTTTATTTTTTGTAGAGATGGTGTTTCACCATGTTGCCCAATCTGGTCTCAAAGTCCTGGGCTCAAGAAATCCACCTTCCTTAGCCTCCCAAACTGCTGGGATTACAGGCGTGGGTCACTACACCCAGACTGTCTCTGTTTTAAGTGTGTTATTTGGGGATTTTGTGACTGCTGAGTTGTTTTAGGTCCTTATATAGTGTGAATGTTAACCCTTTGTCAGATCTTTGGCTTGAAAATACTTTCTCCCATTCAGTAGATTGTCTTTTCACTCTGTTTATTATTTCCTTGGCTGTGTAAAAGCTTTTTAATTCAATGTCATCCCATTGATAGGGGCTGGATATTTGTCCCCACACAAATCCCATGTGGAATTTTAATCCCCAATGCTGCAGGTGGGGACTGGTGGAAGGTGTTTAGATCATGAGAGTGAATCCCTCAGGGCTTGGTGCTGTCTTCATGACCATGAATTTTTATGAGATCTGGTCATTTAAAAGTGTGTGGCACCCCCTGCCACTCTCTCTCTAACTCTTGCTCCTATTCTCACTATGTGATGTGCCCGATCCCCTTTGTCTACCACCATAATTGGATGCTTCCTGAGGCCTCTGAGAAGTAGATGTTGCTATGCTTACTGTACAGCCTGGAGAACCATGAGCCAATTAAGCCTCTTTTCTTATAAATTACCCAGTCTCAGGTACTTTTTGTAGCAGTGCAAGAATGACCTAACATAAAATTGGTACTAACAGTGAGGAATCACTACAAAGATGACTGAAAATGTGGAAGCAGCTTTGGAACTGGGTAACAGGCAGAAGTTGTAAGAGTTTGGAGGGCTCAAAAGAAGACACAAAGATCAGGGAAAGTTTAAAACTTCTTAGAGACTGGTTAAATGGTTATGACCAAAATGCTGATAGTGATATGAACAGTGAATTCTAGGTTGCTGAGGTCTCAGATGGAAATGAGGAACTTATTGGGAACTGAAGCTCAGGTCATGCATGCTATGTTTTAGCAAATAGTTTGGCTGCATTCTGTTCATGCCCTAGGGATCTGTGGAAGTGTGAACTTCATAGTGACAGAGTATCTGGCAGAAGAAATTTCTAAGCAACAAATTGTTTATGATGTGGCCTGGCTGCCCCTAACAGCCTGCACACAGGCACATGAGCAAACGAATGACTTACATTTGGAACTTATATTTTAAAAAGAAGCAGAGCAAAAACATTTGGAAAATTTACAGCCTGTCCATGGGGCAGAGAAAGAAAAAGCTTTTAATTCAAGCAGGCTGTGGAGCAATTTCTTGCTAGAGAAATTTGCACAACTAAATGGGAGCCAAGTGCTAATACCCAAGACAGTGGGAGAAGACCTTGAAGATATTTTAGAGGTCTTCACAGCAGCCCCTCCCATCACAGGTCCAGAGGCCTAGAAGAGAAGAATGGCTTCATGTGCCTGGCTTAGGACCCTGCTTCCCTTTACAGCATCAAGACACAGCTCACCACATCTTAGCTACTCAGTCTCCAGCCTCATCTCAAAGGGGCCCAGGTACAGCTCTGGACACAGTTCCAGAAGGTGCAAGCTATAAGCCTTGGCAGCTTCCACATGGTGTTAAGCCTGTGGGTGCACAATGTGCAAGAGTTGAGGCTTGGGAGCCTCTGCCTAGATTTCAGATGATGTATGGAAAAGCCTGAGTGACCAGGAAGAAGGCTGTTGCAAGATTGGAGCCCCCACAGAGAACCTCCACTAAGGCATTGCCAAGGGAAACTTTGGGGTTCGAGCTCACACACAGAGTCCTCACTGGGGCACTGCGTAGTGGAGTTGTGAGAAGGAAGCCACTATCCTTCAGACCCCAGAATGGTAGATCCACCAGTGTCTTGCACCCTCAACCTGGAAAAGCAACCAGCATTCAACTTCAACCCACTGGAGCAGGCCTAGGGGCTGAACCCTGAAAAGCCCCAGGAATGGAGCTGCCCAAATCCTTGGGAACCCACCCTTTGCATCAGTATGCCCTGGATATGGGACATTGAACAAAATAAGATTATTTTGGAGCTTTAAGATTGAATAATTTCCCTGCTGGGTTTTGAAATTTCATGGGGCCTGTAGCCCCTTTCTTTTGGCTGATTTCTTCCTTTTGGAATGGGATTATTTACCCAATGCCTACTCCCAATGTATATTGTAAGCAAATAACTTGTTTTATTTTACAGGCTTATAGCTGGAAGGGACTTGTCTCAGATGAGACTTTGAACTTTGGACTTTTAAGTTAATGCAGGAATGAGTGAAGACTTTGTGGGACTGTTGGAAAGGCATGATTGTATTTTGCAATGTAAGAAGGTCATGAGATTTGGGAGGGGCCAGGGGCAGAATGATGTAGTTTGGATGTTTGTCCACACCCAAATCTCATCTCAAATTGTAATCCCCAATGCTGGAGGTGGGGCCTGGTGGGAGGTGTTTGGATCATGGGAGCAGATCCCTCATGGCTTGGTGCTGTATTTGTGATAGTAAGTTCTCATGAGATCTGGTCATTAAAAATGTGTGGCATCTCCTTCCATGACTCTTTTTCACTCTTACTCCTGTTATTGCCATGTGATGTGACTGCTCACCTATGCCTCTCATCATAATTGGAAGCTTCCTGAGGACTCCCCAGAAGCAGATGGCATTAAGCTTCCTGTGGTGCCTGCAGAACCATGAGCCAATTAAATCTCTTTTCTTACAAATTGCCTAGTCTCAAGTTTTTTTTTATAGCAGTGCAAGAATGACCTGATAAACTTACTTGTTCACTTTTGCTTATTTTTCTTGAACGTTTGAAGTATTATTTTAAAACACTTTTGCGCACTTTCATGTCATTTAAGGCATTTAAGATATGATTTCTTTTAGTATTTTCAGTTTGGGATTTTACATTTAACTCTTTAAGTCAGTTTTCAAATATGTTCAGAAACACAGGTTTAGTTTTATTCTTATGAATGTGGATATCCAATTTTTGAATCATTTATTGAAGAGACTGTATTTCCTTTAGTATATGTTCTTGGAATCTTTGTGAAAAATAATTTCACTGTAGGTATGTGATTTTTATTTCTGGTCTCTCTTTTGTTCCATGGTCCATGTGTCCAATTTTATGTTGGTACTATGCTGTTTGGATTATTATACCTTTGTAGTATAGTAATGTGATGTCACCAGCTTTTTTTTGTTGTTGTTGTTGTTGTCATTTTAGGATTTTTTTCTATTTCTGTGAAGAATTTCATTTATATTTTGATATCAAATCAAATAGGGATTCCATGAAATCTGTAAATTGCTTTGGTAGTATGGTCATTCTAACAATATTAATTCTTCCCATTCATGAACGTAACATATCTTTTCATTTCTCTGTCTTCTTCAATTTCTTTCATCAATATTTTATAGTATTCAGTGTAAAGATCTTTCACCTCCTTGTTTAAGTTTATTCCTAGGTATCTTATTTACTTATTTATTCTGAAATCTATTTCAAATAGAAATAGATTTCCTATTGAAATTGGAATTATTTTCTTGATTTTTTTTAGATTGTTTGCTACTAGTGTACAGAAAAGATTCTGATATTTCTATGTTGATTTAATATTCTGCAACTTTACTGACTTTGTTTATTAGTTCTGATAGATTTTTCTTGAAATCTTTAGGGTATTATCTCTATAAGATCATGTTATCTGCAAACAGGAACAATTTGACTTCCTTTTTTTCCAATTAGGATTTCTTTTATTTCTCCTCTTGTCTAATTGCTCTGGCAAGGACTTCCTCTACTATGCTGAATAGAAGTGGTAATAGTGGGCATCATTTTCTTATTCATGATCTTAGTGAGAAACCTTCAGCTTTTTCCATTCAATGTGATATTATCTGTGGGTTTGTCATATACAGTCATTACTTTATTGAGATAATAACTTCTATACCTTATTGAGAATTTTTAAATGATAAAGCAGTGTTAAATTTTGTCAAATGCTTTTTATATATGTATTGAAATCATCATATGGTCTTTGTCTTTCTTCTTTTTAATGTGATGTATCACATTTTTTGTGTGTTTTTGTTGAACCATCCTTGCATTCCTAGAAGAATTCCATTTGATCATAGTAAATGATCTTTTTAACGAGTGGTTGAATTCAGTTTGCTAGTATATTGTTGAGAATGTTTGCATCTGTTTGTCAGGGATATTGGCCTAAAGCTTTTTCTTGTGTTGTTGTGTTCTAATTTATTTTTGGAATCAGGATATTGCTTGCCTTGTAACATTAGTTTGGAAGTATTTCTTCTTCAACTTTTTTCTGAAATAATTTGAGAAGAATTATTGGATTATCATTGAAATATTATTATTGAAATAATTCGTATTAGATCTTCTTTAACCATTTGGTAGAATTCAGCAGTGAAGCTGTCAGTTCCTAATTTTTTTTTTTTTTTTTTGTAGGGGAGATGGAAGACTTTTTGTTATTGATTTAATTTCCTCACATAATACTAATTTGTTCAGATTTTCAATTTTTTAAATAATTCAATTTTAATAGGTTGTGTGTCTCTAGGAATTTATCCATTTATTCTATGCTTTCAAATTTATTGGTATATAGTTTATATTAGTCTTCTATGATCCTTTGTATTTCTGTGATGCCAGTTTTAATGTTTTCTATTTCATCTCTGATTTTATTTATTTGGGTCTTCTCTTCCTTTTATTTAAAGTTACTGTATCTAAAGTTCTATTGTGTTCATCTTTTCAAAAAGACCACTCTTTGTTGAGTTTCTTTTTTGGTTCCTATTTTATGTATTTCCCTTTTGAGCTGTATTGTTATCTTTCTTCAAACAATTTTGCATTTTATTTGTTCTTGACTTCTTAGTTTCTTGATTTGAAAAATTAGGTTGTTTATTAGAAATTTTTCTTCTTTTTGCATCAATATTGCTATGAATTTCCCTTTTAAAACTGCTTTTGTTATGTCCCATAGGTTTTGGAATAATGTCTTTTCATCCTTGTCTCAAAAACTTTTTTAAACTTATTTTTAATTTATTTATTGAGGTATTGTTCATTCAGAATTATGTTGTATAATTTCCATGAAAACTTTTGTAAGGTTTCAAAAATTTTTATTTTATTGATGTATAATAATGATTTATGGGGATGTATGATATTTTGATATGTGCATACAATGTGCAGTGATTAAATCTGGGTAATTGGGATTTCCACCACCTTAAATATTTATTTATTTATTTATGTTAGAAGTCTTCCAAATCTTTTTTTATGCTATTTTGAAATATTCAATATTATTGTTATTATAGTTACCATACTCTGCTATTGAACACTAGAACTTATTTCTTTTATCTATTTGTATTTTTGCACCCCCTAACTGACCTCTGTTTATCCTTCATCCTCCTACCTTTCCCAGACTTGTAGTCACCATTCTGCCACCTGCCTTAATGAGATAAACATTTTAAGCTGCAATATATTAGTGAGAACATACAATATTTGTCCTGTTTTTCCTGGCTTATTTTACTTGTAATGTCCTCTAGACTTATTCATGTTGCTGCAAATGAAAGAATTTTATTCTATTTATGAATAAATAATGTTCTATTTCACATATATACCACATTTTCTTTATTCATCCATTGATACACACTTAAGTTGATTCCCTGTCTTGGCCATTGTGAATAGTGCTGTAATGAACATGGGAATGTAGATATCTCTTCAACATACCGATTTTCTTCTTTTTGGATATATATCCAGTAGTGGGATTTCTGGATCATTTGATATTTCTATTTTTTGTTTTTTGATTATTGTGAATATTTCTTGCTATTGTTTTCTAGTTTTTTGCCATTATGATTTGAAAAAAATACTTGATATGATCTATATCTTCTTAAATTTGTTAAAATTTGTTTTGTAGCCTAACATATGATGTATCTTGGAGACTATTTAATGTGCACTTAAGAAGAATGAGTATCCTGCAGCTGTTACATGGAATGTTCTATAAATGTATGTTAGGTCCATTAGGTCTATGGTATGGTTAAGCGCAATGTTTCTTTGTTGATTTTCTGTCTAGACTATCTTCCATTGTGGAAAGTGAACTGTTGAAGTCCTCTGCTATTATTATATTGCAGTCTATCTCTCACTTTAGATTTAATATTTTCTTCATATATTAGGATGCCTGCTGTTTGGTGTATATATATTTGAAACTGATATTTTATCTTATTGAATTGTATAATAACCTTATCTTTTTTCCTTTTTTTACAATTTTTGCCTTAAAGTTTTACCTAGTATAAATATGGCTACTCCTCATTTTTTATTTCCATTTGCATGAAATAACTTATTCAGTCCATTCACTTTCAATCTGTTTGTCTTCAGTGGTGAGGTGAGTCTCTTGTAGACAACATATAGTTGGGTCTTATTTTTTTAATCCATTCAGCAATTCTATATCTTTTAATTGAAAATTTAGTTCATTTATATCAAGGTTCTTATTGATAGGTAATGACTTACTCCTACATTTTGTTAGTTTTTTGGGGGTGCTCTTTTGTAGATTATTTGCTCTTTTTTTCCTTTCTTGTTTAACTCTGAGGTTTGGTGGTTTTCTGTGGTGCTAATCTTTGTTTCCTCTCTGTTCCACATTTGTGTATCTGCTGTTAATTTCTTTCTTCACGGTTACTATATGGCTAATATAAAAATCTTGTAGCTGTAAGACATTATTTTAGGCTGATAATAACTTTGGTTGCATAAAAATACTCAGGACTTTTCTCCCTCGCCTCTGCTTCCTGATTTGGGTTGCCTTAATTTACTTTATGTTGTGTGTGTTGCTTAGTCACCAATTGGGGTTGTTCCTTTTTTTCCTTTTTGACTTTAAACTTTTATACTAGAGGATTGAAAGGTTTTTAGCACTGGGATATTCTGATTATGATTATGTATTTACCTGCAATAGTTAGTTGTATACTTTCATAATAGTAATTATGGCTTTTTGTTCCTAGTTGTAGCATTTTCTTAAGCATTTCTCTTAAGACCAGTCTAGTAGTGATGAATTTCCTCAGTTTTGCTTGTCTGAGAAGGCCTTTAATTTTCCATTACTGAAGGATAGCTTTGCTGGATATAGTATTCTTGGCTGACTTTTTTTTTTCTTACAGCACTTTGAATACATCATTCCACTCTCTCCTGGCATATAAAGTTTCTGCTGAGAAATATGCTGACAGTCTAATCATGATTCCTATGTGATGACATTATTCTCTTATAGCTTTGAAGTTTGTCTCTTTATCTTTGACTTTTGACAGTTTGATTACAATGTGCTTCAGAGAGATTTTCTGCAGGGAGGTGAGTCTCATCACCTTTGAATCTTTGAACTTCCTGGATCTGAATGTCCATTTATCTCCCAAGGCTTGGTAATTTTTCAACTCTTATTTTGCTACATAGGTTTTATGTGTCTTTTCCATTTCTTCTTCCTCTTGTACACCTACAATGCAAACTGTTTTCTACATAATATGATGTCCCATAAGTCCTATAATCTTTATTCTTTCTTCTTCTTATTTTTTTCCCTCTGAAAAGAATATTTCAAAATACTGTCTTCAAGTTCAGAAATTCTTTCTTCTGTTTAGTCTGCTGTTGAAGTGTTAAATTGTATTTTTATTTTGTTCTTGAATTCTTTAGCTTCAAGAATTCTATTTGGTTATTTTTTGTGATATCTATTTCTTGGTTGAAATCTCATTCAGATTATGAATTGTTTTCCAAATTTATAGAACTGTTTTTCTATATTCCCTTGTATCTTACTGAGTTTTCTTAAGATCATTATTTTGAACTCCTTTCCAGACATTTCATAAATAGCCTTTTCTGTTACTGAAGACTTACTGTCTTCTTTTGGGATTGTCACATTTTCTTGACTTTTAATTTTTTTTTGTCTTTCTACACTGATATTTGCACATCTACTCAAACAGTCAGTTTATCCAATTTTTTGGAGTAGTTTTCATAGGAAAATACTTTTTGTGTAGGTGTGTCTCAAGATTTTGGGTAAGAATGGTGTGTTGGCTTTGGTTCTGGGTAGACTCAGTAGTGTGGACTTTCTATGGATTCTTCAGCTATAATTTTTTATCTGCAATGACTGTGATTGTCTCACTGGTCTAGGCTGTGGGAATTTGTAATGACAATGGTACAGTTTCCTATGCAGGTCTGCCTGTTTCTCTGAAGGATAGGATGCCCATTGGGTTCAGGTGATGTGGTCATCTCTTTAGGCCTAGGCTCTAGATAGCTGGATTATTGGTGCTGCAGGTACCACAATGGCAGGGCCTCAGGTATACAGGTGGTCAGAGGCTACTGGCTGCAAGACCGGACACTCTCTAGCTGTGGGTCCTGCTTCAAGATGGCTGCATGCCTAGGTTATTTTTTAAAACAAACACCTTAGTCCTAAATTTAGTCATTTGCAACAAATGTGCTTACTTTATTTTAACTGTTGCATAAGATCAATTCATAATAAAGCCCAAGTGTCTCCTGACCATGGTGTACAATCATACTATGGGAAATATAGTCAAAATAAAAGTAACAATTAATCTTAGTTCTTTTCCTGGAACATTATTGTAGAGCTTCCTCTTTTATCATGTTATTTTATTCTAAAATGTTCTTGCTTGTATTATCAATCTTAACTTTTTCCAGATAATTGTGCCAAGCACCACATTCTGTTTAAGTAGTGAGTCTTTGTTATACTATAAAATCGGACATACGTTTTCTGAATATGTCCTGCAAAACATCTGCTTATAACTGCAACCTCCTGGAGAATGACTCCTGCTCGATTCTTATGGTGCTATGACCCCACTCTCTAGGTGTCTTTTTCTTGGTTTGTTCTGCATTATTTTTTAAATCATGCAATGATGGTGGAAAAGTTGTATATTTTATTTTGGGTTTTAGAAGGAAGAGTGATTTTCCAATTAAACCTAAATTGCAAAGTTCACTTCATTGTAACAGTGCCAGTTTATTTTCATTAAACAACATATTGGCTGCCATAGCTATGAATGATATTATAATCCCCAAATGCATTTATTCTTTCAATAAATATGTAATGAGTACTTTCTATGTGCTAGGCATTGTTCTGGTGCTTAGGATAAATCTGTGAATAAAAATGTCAATAACATCTATTTCCATATAGCTTATTTTCTAGTTGGGAGAGAAAAACAATTCACAATAAATCAAAAAGTTCTACCTGGTAGATCTGGATTAGTAGGTATATTGAAGAATATTTTAATACTAGAAAATAACAATATATTAGAAGGTTAAAATACATTTGGGGTTTAAAAATGATATAAAGCTTGTCCAATTAAGTTACTTTTCTAATCCTTAGAATCTTCCTGGGTGTGGGTTTCCATATGTAAATTCTCCAAATTGTCTTCTTATATTTTGTTTTATTTAAATCAGGATTCAATCAAGCCACTTGCTGATTTGGTTATTTCACTGAAGTATTTTAAAAGTCTCCTTTAATCTGGTATAGTGCCTTTATCTCACTCCCTTTTCCCATAGTTTGATTGAAATGTCAGTTTTCCTATAGATTATTTCACTGTAGCAAATACTATTTTGCTCTATCATATTCTTGTGGCATTCACTGTTCCCATGAATAATAACTCAGTGTCTTCCAAAAAAATCGCAACTGTCACTCTGCCTTTGAGCTTCCTTGCCTTTCCTCACCACCAGGCATGCCAACATTCATGCCTTAGTTAACACTTCCCTCTGTCTTCACCCATCCTCAACAGTCTTCAACCAATGGCTGATAAGAGTAAATAATCTAGATCTCTCATTTTCATTTGGGATAACTCTGAGATATATTCTACTCTGTATTTCAGAGTCCCTTAGTGGGACTTAACCCAAGCGACTTGCAGTAGTACACGTGCTCAATAATACTCTTTTAGTGGCTTAATTGTTTTTCTGTGCTTGTATTGCTCCCTCAGTTCTCTGCCAGTGATATCCCATGAAAAACCTATAAACCTTTTCTCAAGGTTTTATTTTGAGGGAATCCAACCTAAGATACCACAGATCTAAATTTGGTGAAATAAGTAATTCTCATAATATCATTTATTATATTAGTCTGCTTCTATAGACTGAAAGCTAGAATAAATGCTTTTTTAGATTCAGGGTTTTTTTAGCGGGAAGGGTCAAGAATTTTTTGTAGTTAGTGCTGAGTATCTCACTTTGCATCACATCAGGCATCAAACAATGCTGGTTGTCTCACTTTTAGTACATTAGTAAATTAAGATGGCGGGAGTGTGTGATTCCCTACTAGCCTTATGCCTAAAGGTTTTAAGATTCATTATAATGACCATTGCCAGAATCAGTTATTTCATTAAGGATTGTAAACTGATTATTTTCTTAATTCTATTATTTCTTCAGCATACATTACCTGAAATTCTTCTGCATTGAATAAGTTTTCTCTCATCTACTGGTGATATTTTGTTATCTTATAATACATTTTACACCAAAAGGTAGGATAAATGCTGGAATTATCTACTTATCTGAGTAAAAGTTTATACCCTAACAACTTAAAATCTTGTCCAATAAATTTTATTTCATTTTCCTTCTTCACTTTGTTCCATTCCTACTCATCTTTCTTTCTCTTCTCTCTCCTCTACATTCTAATCCTGCTTTTTCTCCTTCTACTTTTCTATTCCTTCTCCTTCTTTATATTATTGTAAACCATATCTTTTACATAATCAACGTTTTAAAATCATTTTTGGATGTTACTATTGGCCCATCTTTGGCCCGTGAGGGCCCTATTACTCTTCTGTTCTTTTGGCATGATCTTGTTTTACTTTGATAGTATCTGCAATAGACTCTATTTTTATGTTCCCCAAAATTCGTATATTGAAACCTCATCCCCAGTGTGATGATATTTAAGGTAAGGTCTTTGAGTGGTAATTAGGTCATGAGGGTGGAAGCTAAATGAATGGGATAATGTGCTTATCAAGAGATCCCAGAGAGATCCCTTGCCTCTTCCATCATGTGATGAGACAGAGCCTTGACATTGTCTATAAACCAGGAAGATAGACTTCAGCAGGCACCGAATCTGCCAATGCCTTAATCTGGGACCCCCCAGTCTCCAGAACTGTGAGAAATACCTTTCTGTGTTTTATAATCCATCAGTTTATGGTATTTTGTTATAGAAGCCTGAATAGACTAAGACAATATCTTTGCTTACTGGCACCTAGAGATATTTCAGGTTCCTTGTGAACATTTCTTTCCTAAGCTTACAATCAGATGTTTTGAAAGAAGGTTCCCTTTATTAGAACTTATTTAGAAATTATAGTCTTAGAAATAGGACTGTGTATTGCTACCATTTGTCCACTGCTTCTAGCATTTTTTAATGAATAGGGCAGGGAAACAATGTTTCCATAAAGAGGGAAAATAATTATTTTATAGTGATATTTTCTGATTCAAATTTAAGAGATTTTACTTAAAATATCTGATTTTACAGTTAAATATAATTTACATTAGATTCTAACGACTTTTACAAAATTACTAATTTCCATTATTTTACAAAAAAGTTATTAATAAAAGACTGCTGAGTAAAGGTTTTTTTTCTTGTTCTTTTTGTCCATGGAATATATCTCATTGAAAATGCACAGGGAAAATACTGGTGTTAGTTGGAATAATTATTTTCTCTATGTGTTTATGCCATGATCTTAACATATAGTTACATTTATTTGTTTTATCATTTTTATTTACTTTTGGGGGATTTTAACTTTTTTTTGTTTCCTTGATTATTAAAAACAATTATATGAGTGTAACACAAAAAGTATATTACAAAGTATGTCAGATAATTTTTGCCTTCATCCTAATTTCCTCTACTCTTCTTCTATAGATAGAAAGTAGTTAATCCTTTCTATTTGTTTTGCTTTATTCTTCCAGGATTTTCTTTGTTGTTGTTTTTTTTTAACAATGAAGCAATTATATCTATATCTATCTATTATCTATTTATTTATCTATCTATCTATCTATCTGTCTATCTATCTATCTATCTATATATCATCTATCATCATCTATCTCTAACTGTAATCTGTATTCCTCTCCTTTCTTTACAAAAGTTAGGTCATGTACATTGTTCTGTACCTTGCTCTTTTTACATTTTACAGCTGCATAGTCTTCTATCATGTGAATGCTCCAGTTATTTGACATTTGGTTTATTTCCTATCCTTTGCTATTTAAAAATGTCAGAAAGAATAACATATGTAGCTTTGCAAGTGTATTTTCAGGACAGATTCCTAAAAGTGAGGTTGATGTGCAAAAGGGTAAATACACATTTACTTTCATTGGGTGTCTTAGTTCAGTTGGGCTGCTATAACAAAATACTGTCGACTGGGTAGCTTATACACAACTGATATTTATTTTTTGTAGTTCTGAAGGCTGAGAAGTCCAAGATCAAGGTGTCACCAGATTTGGTATCTGGTGAGGGCCTGCTTCCTGGTTGATAGATGGTGTCTTCCTTCCATCTCACATGGTAGAAGGAGCAAGTAATCTCTCTGGCATCTCTTTTTATGAAGGTATTAATCCCATTCAAGAGGTCTATCCGCATGACCTAATCACCTCCCAAAGTCCCCACCTCTGAATACCATCCCCTGAGGAGGTAGTATTTCAACATAAAAATCTTGTAGGACACACTGGTATGTGGTATGTCTTCAGACCATACCACTAAATATCACTAAATTCTATTCAAAGGAACCATAACAGTTGCATTTCCTCCAACAGTGTATGACAGTACCTGTCTTCCCTCAGTCTTGCTAACAGAGTATGTTGACAAACATTTGGAACTTTGCCTATCTGGTAAGTTAAAAATTATATTACAGTATAGTTTTGATGTTTTATTTCACGTATGAGTGCAGTTGAATGTCTTTCAAATGTTGCAGCTTTTGTATTTCTTCATCTTCAAATGTCTATTCATATATAGCAACTATATTTCTGTTAGATTTTCTCTTTTTTGAAATAAGTTTATTGAGTTATAATTTATTTACAATAAGCTTCACCCTTTATAGATGTATACTTTCATAAATTTTCACAAATGTGTATGGTCATGCATTATCATCTAACTACCACCACAATGAAGATATTGAATCTGAAAAGGATTTGTTTCTCTTTGTTTTGCAAATTGTCAAAATTTTTAATATATTAAAGATATTACACCTGATATGGTTTGGCTCTGTGTCCCTATGCAAATCTCATGTTGAATTTGAATCCCCAGTGTTGGGGGAGGGACCTAGTGGGAGGTAATTGGATCATGGGGGTGGATTACATCCTTGCTGTTCTCATAATAGTGAGTGAGTTCTTATGAGATCTGGTTGTTTGAAAGTGTGTAGCACTTCCCCCTTTCTTCCTCCTGCTCCAGCCATGTAGTGTAGTGCATGCTAGTTTCCCGTTTGCCTTCTGCCATGATTGTAAGTATCCTGAGGCCTCCTCAGCTATGCTTCCTTTACAGCCTGCAGAACCATAAATCAATTAACATTTTTTCTTCATAAATTACCCAGTTTCAGGTAGTCCTTTACAGCATTGTGAGAATGGACTAATACAACCCTTTGAGATAAAGGTTGCAAATATTTTTTCTTTCTCTTTTTTTTGAGACGAAGTCTCACTCTATGACCCAGGCTAAAGTGCAGTGGTGCGATCTCGCTGCAACCTCCGCCTCCTGGATTTCAGCAATTCTTCTGCCTCAGCCTCCCAAGTAGCTGGGACTACAGGCATGTGCCACCACATCCAGCTATTTTTTTTGTATTTTTTTAGTAGAGATGGTGTTTCACTGTGTTAGCCAGGATGGTTTCGATCTGTTGACCTCGTGATACACCCACCTCGGCCTCCCAAAGTGCTGGGATTGCAACTATTTTTTCATAGTTAATAATTTTTTTCAGACTTTGCTCGCATTATATTTTACCATACAAAAGTTTTTAAAATATTTTATTGAGTGTGTTAGTCTTCCCTTTTATTTCTTCCAGATTTAAAGCTTTCCTTGTTTGCAAAGGAAACCTATATTTTCTCACAGAACTCATAAAGTTTTATTTTTAATATTTAAATCTCTAATCCATTTGTATTTTATACAGTGCCTAGTATAAATTATAGATTAGATTAGATTTTCCCACGAAGTTTTATGCAGTTGTCTGGAGATCATTTTTTAAAGTTTACTTTTCTCACTATTTTTATTTGCCACCTTTATTACATATTAAATTTCTATATGTACTTGGATCTATTTTTATTTTGTCTATTATGTTCCGTTCACCTACTTGCCTATTCAAAGGCTATTTAACTTTTAATTATAAAGAATTTATAATAAATGTGTAATGTCATCTTACCTGAAAAGTAAGGCCTTCCTCTTGCTCTCTTTCTCATCACTGTGTGATGCTGAGGTAATATAAAAATATAAACAATAATTTAAATTGCAGTAAGTATTTTATTTTGAATCATGAATAGTTTAAAATTAAAATGTTTGTGACATGAAGATAATCTTTTTCTTTCTTAGGTTCTATTCATACAATAAATTATATTGCTGTATTTGTTAATAATGAGCCTTTTCAGAAATGAGCCCCACAATGCATTTTTAATAGTATATTACATTCTATTTGCTGAGGTTTTATTTGACTTTTTATTACCACTCTTAAGGTTTTGATATTAATCTATACTATCTTCATAAAAATTTATTATGTTTTACTCTTTGCCTATACAACAGACAAATTTAAGTAGTATTAGGACTATCTGATTTTGAAGCTTCTTAGAATTGTCTAGAAAAAGCTATCTAAGTCTGGTGGTTTGGTTTCTCCTTGGAAACTCTTCACAAATTTCTTTACTTCTATTAAAATGGTTATATAGTCAGCTGTCTGTATCTGCAGGTTCCATATGTGCATACTCAACCAACTGTGGAGCAAAAAGATCCAGGAAAAAACATAAAAAAAGATGGAGTACTATACCGCCTTAAAAAAGAATAAAATCATGTCCTTTGCAGTAACACAGATGGAGCTTGAGGCCATTATCCTAAGTGAACTAACACAAGAATAGAAAAGCAAATACCACATATTCTCATTTATAAGTGGGAGCTAAAGACTGAAGACACATGAACATAAAGATGGGACAAAAGACACTGGGGACCACTACATGAGGGAGGGAGTGATGAGGGCATGGTGTGAACAACCACCTGTGGGTAGGATACTTACTACCTGGATGACAGATGGTTGGGACCTCAAGCCTCCACATCACACAATTTACGCATGTAACAAACCTGCATGTGTACCTTTTAATGTATAATAAAATTTGAAATTATAAAATATTTTAAAAAATAAAATTGAAAAATACAAATAATAAATATGATATAACAATAATGAATATAGCACTTACATTGATTAGGTATTATAAGTAATCTAGAGATAATATAAAGCATATGGGAGGGCCTGGGAGGCAGAGCAAGACGGTAGAATAGAAAACTCCATTGAGTGTCTCCCCACGCAAGGAAACCAATTTAACAACTAGCTACACAGAAAAAAACACCTTCATAAGAACCAAAAATCAGGTGAGCACTCATAGTACCTAGTTTTAATTTTATATCACTGAGAGCAGCGTTGAAGAGATAGTAGTAGAAAAAAAAACAGAGAAGATAGAATAAGCAGAGACAGAAAAAATAACAGTCCTGAATGACCGGTGCCACCCCTCCCCCACACCCCTGCAGCAGCAGCTTAGCGTGGAGAGCCTCTCTGGGCACTGGGGAAGGGAGATTGTGAGGCAATTATGAGGCATTAAACTCAATGCTGTTCTGTTAGAGAAGAAAGGAAAACCAGACCAAACTAAGCTGACACTCACACATGGAGGGTACATTTAAACCAGCCCTAGCCAGAGGAGAAATCATCAGTCCCAGTGGTCTGAACTTGAGTTCCCACAAACCTGGCACTGAGGGCTGCAGTGTTCTGTGTTTCTAAATAAAGTTGAAAAGCAGACTAGGCCATAAAGAGTGTAATGCTTAGGAGAGTCTTAGTGCTAAACTGGGCCCACAGACAGTAGAGTGTGGGGGAGCACACAACTACTGAGACAGCAGCTGGGCAGCCAAGTGAGTACTGGCATCACCGTTCCCCTAACCCCAGGCTGCACAGTTTGTGGTTCCATAAGAAATGCCTTCCTTCTCCTTGAGGAGAGGAAAGGGAAGAGTTGGGGGGACTTTATCTTGCAACTTGGACACCAGCTCAGCCACAGCAGAATAGGGCACCAGTCAGAGCCATGAGTCCACCATTCTAGACCCCAGCTCCCTGACAACATTTCTAGACACATCCTGGGCCAGAAGGGAACCTACTGCCTTGAAGGAAATGACCCAGTCTTGGCAACATGCATCATCACCAGCTAACTGAAGAGCTCTTGAGCTTGAATAACAAGCAATGATATCCAGGTGCTATGTTGAAGGCCTTGGGTGAGTCTCTGAGACTTGCTGGCTTCTGGTACCAGCACGGCCCCAAGAGGTTAGAGCACCAAGCGGGATTTTGGGGTCACTGATTTCTAGAACTTGACTCTTGGTTTGCATTTCTAGACCTGCCCTGGGCAAGAGGGGAGCCCACTACCCTGAAAAATGAGTCTTAGGCCCAAGAAGCATCCACCACAAGTTGACTTAGGAGAGCCTTGGGCCTTAAAGGAACCTCTGTGGTCATCCAGCAGTATTCCTCATAACCTAGGGTGGCAGCAGCTACAGAGTGAGGCTCCTCTGCCTGTGGAAAGGGGAGGGAAGAGTAGGAAGGACTGCATCTTGTGGTTTGAGTGCCATGTCAGCTGCAATACAGTAGAATACTGGGTAGACTTCTAAGGTTTTTGACTATAGTCCCTGACTCCTGATGGTAACTGTGGACCCCCCTGGGACCTGGGGAACTGCATTGCCCTGAAGGGAAGGACACAGGCCTGGCTGGTTTTGCCATTGCCTGATCATAGAGCCCTGGGTCTTGAGGGAACATAGGCAGTAGTCCTTATTTTTCATGTTTTGTTATTTATTTATTATTTTCTGAAACAGAGTCTTGCTCTGCCACCAGGCTGAAATGTAGTGGCATGACCACAGCTCTTTGTAGTCCTGACCTCCCACGCTAAAGGAACCCTCCCACCTTAACCCTCCTAGTAGCTAGGACTACAGGCATGAGCCACCATGCCCAGATAATTTTTTAATTGGCCACATTGCCCAGGCTGCTCTAAAACTCCTCACCTCAGCAATCCTCCTGCCTCAGTCACCATAAGTGGTGGGATTAACAAACATGAGCCACCACCCCTGGCCATTTTGTGATTTTCAATAACATTTTTCCTTCACCTAAGTGGCTTAACAGGAGGTGGTTTTAGTTTCTAGGTAGAGGGGACTGTTTTGGTTTTTGATTTTGTCATTAATTTATAACTTTGTTGTATTGTGACGAAGATTACTACTTCTATTAATTATCTTTTTGAAATTTAGTGATTTTCTGAGATCTAATATATGGTAAATTTTTAATGTGTTTTCTATTTCTGGAGTTCAGAGTTTAATATATATCCATTCATGTAGAATTATCTTGCTGATTAAGTTTTTAGGTTTTTATACTTATTATTGTTTTGTTCTCTTCATTTGTCTTGGACAGGAAGGTGTGTTAAAGCCTTCATTATTAGTGGTTTCTGTCTGTTTTCTTCTTGCCTCCCTTGTAGTTCTGCCTTATAAAAGTTTTAACTTTACATTCGCTTTATAAATGTTAACAACTTTTGTTTTCATTGTAAATTATAGCTTTTGGTATTAAAGTTACCATCCTTTAATGATTTTTGGCCTGAATTGTACCTGATATGAAGATGATAATACCTGATTTTTATTTGAATTTTCCTGGAATGTGTATATGTTTACCAAACTTCCCTTATTTTTTAATCTTGCTGAATTATCTTGTTTTAGATTTATCTCTCACATGCAGCATAGAGTTGGGTTTTGCTTTATTTAACAGTTTAAAAAGTTTTCTTTTTTAATAGATGATGTTAAACTGTTTACATTTATGGATATAAGCAATATGTTTAAATTAGATTCCATTATACTGATATGCTATTATATACGTGTGTATTTTTTCACTAATAGGTCTGTTCATTTGCTTTCTCTCCATTATTTTTAGCATTTTTTTTGTTATTTAGAAAGTTTTAGTTTTTGTTGTATTTTATCTTCAATCTCTTCATTTATTAGATATGGTCTATTAAAATTCCTTACCATGAAAAATGATGATGTTAGTTTGTAACCTGTTCTTTCCACCCCACTTCCCAATTAGATCAAGAATAATTAGGAGGGGATTGTCTGAAAAATAAGAAAAATACAGAAAAGCAATACAAGGGCATTCTACCTTATATATGCAAGCTGCTGAACCCTAAAAGATGTCATTTAGTGAATCACAAGATTAATGTAATTGGAGTTTGTGGTGTGGTAGATCTGAGGAGTAGTGAATGGTGAGGCTGGGGCAACTGCTATAACTATATGAAGCTTTGTGTGAAGAGGTTAAGAACTGAGGTTCTGGAACCTGCTAATTGGATTCAAATCTCATTCTCCTCAACTTCCAAGCTTGGTGAACTCTGATAAATTTCTTAATCACTTTAAGTCACAGATTCAACGTTTATAATATGAGGATACAAATATTACTTATCTCAAAGTTAGGTTGGTAATAAATTAATTCATCCATATAAAACAATTATCATGGGCTTCATCCATAACAAACATTCAACATAGATTAGCAATGAATATTTTTGTTAGTATTAACCAGTAGCAATTACTACTGCCATGACTTTTCCTTCTGAGAGATAGAGAGGAAGAGGCTCAAATCCTATCTGAAAATCACTTTAGAAAAGTGTTGGATATGGAGAAGAATGTTCTAGGCAGAGGAATCACCATATATGAAGACAAAGAGGTGAGGCCAAGTATAATATAATAGGAAAATAAAGTATACTTAGTTTGCAAGGTGTGTTTAGGAACAGTGAGAGGTGAATTTGAAAAGGTAGGCAAGAGTCTTTTATAATTTTATAGGCTTAAGATTTTGTTCTAAAATTAATGGGAGCCACTGAGGGATTTTAAACATAGGAGCATTAGTCATTACAAAATATTTTTTGGAAGAATCACTTTGTCAATATTGTGGAAAATAGATTGGACATTCATGAGAGAAGAGGTAGGGAGAACCGTCAGGAAGATGTCACCATAGTTAAAGATAGTAGGAGATGGGAAAGATAAGTTATATGTTTCAGAAGATAGACTTGACAGGACTGAATGACTGACAGGACTGAATGATTGATAAAATATGGAGGCGAGGGAGAAGAGGAGTCCAGGATCTTTTCCCACTGGTACGAATGGTTGGATAGATGGTGCCCTTCCTAAAATTAGGAATGCGGGAAAAGTAGAAAGCCTGATTAGAAAAATATCTTGGCTTGGCTTTGTACATATTGAGGTTGAGGTGATTATGGAACACACAGGGTGAAAATGTATAATCAATAGCTATCATTATGTGTAAAAATTCAGGAGGAAGATTGGAGGCAGAAATAAAGATTTGGTCTTTTTGTCATCAAAAATCTTTTCATTGGAAAAGTCCTATACCAAAGTTAGTTATTGTTGCCATCACCACAGCAGTCGTTATTTTGAAGACAAATATTACACTGTAGAGTTATTCTTCCTTATATTTAATTTGAAAATATTTACTTGCTAAAATGCATAGGCTTGGGGTAGAATGATAATTTTCAGGCTCTGTGAAGCTTCATGTATGAGCAAAGAAGGAAATGCTGTCAAAAGGGAAAGAAATATTTTTCCTAATCCAAAATGACTTCATTTGCAGCAGTTACAGAGAATTTGATTTTAACTTTCATTCACAAATGCTTTAACAAGGTTAAACTGAAGCAATGAAGACAGCTTTATTAATTGGAATCTTTCAATACTGTCATGCTTTCTTTGCTAGGAAGCCAGGAGCTTATGTTTTAAAAAATTCATTAAAATGCCAGTGTGCATCAGTCAGAGAAATCATTTTAAAAACATTTTAATCTTAAATATAGGGTGAAAAAAAACCTTCACACTCATTTATTTTTGTGCCAAGAAATAAAAGCTCAATTGAGCAACGGCATGAGTGAGAGTCTGGATTGTACAGAGTGGCTGAAGAACTACTCACTGATTCAATTCAATGCATAATTTTTCATCACCACTCAAAATTGCAGAGCCAAGCCTAAGTTAAAAAAAATACATAAGAGAAAAGCAGCCTTTGCTGATTGTTTGCCAATTTGTCCTTTACATATTAAAGGATAAAGGCATATTAAAAATGCAATTTTTACAGGATTTCTAACAGGTCTGAAATTCTCATTCTTATTTAGCCTAAGGCAATAATTCTTACAATTTTTTTTGGTGTGTGTCTTAGAGCATTTTGAGAGCCTGATGACAGAAGTGGATTCTCTTCCTAGAAAAATGCTCATATTTACAATATTTTTCACACTATTTTGGGGCATTTTTGACATACCATTTTCCCTGAAGTCCAGAGATCTCAGATAATAAACTGCTGGTTGAGATATTTAATCCTCTGAGATAGTCATTTGAAGGACAATTCAACTTTTAATCTTGAGCTTGAGCCTTGACATTAACACAAAACTATATTACACTTTTGTTTGAAAGAGATCTGAATCTCAAGGGACGGTATGAGCTATACGTTAGCTTTTCTACTGGAATATATCCACTCTTTATATGTACTTACTTGGCCTAGTCACTCAGAAAAAGGAAACAATCTTTTTATTACAAATTTGTTTGAAAAAAACCTAATTAATGAAAAAAATCAGACTATCTAGGAAGTTGGACATTGGAACTAGAATGATGTTTAAGAAACATGGTCAACCCTTACCTCTCACTATAGACAAAACTAATTCAAGATGGATTAAAGATTTAAATGTAGGGCCTGAAACTATAAAAATTCTAGAAGAAAACCTAGGAAATACTTTTCTGGACATCAGCCTAGGCAAAGAATTTATGACTAAGTCCTCAAAAGCAAACACAACAGAAACAAAAATTGATAATTAAAACCTAATTAAACTAATCAGCTTCTGTACAAAAAATGAAACTATCCACAGAGTAAACAGACAACCTACAGAATTGGAGAAAATATCTGCAATCTGTGCATCTGACAAAGGACTATTATCCAAATCTATAAGGAACTTAGAAAATCAACAAGAAAAAAACAAGCAACCCCATTAAAAAGTAGGCAAAGACATGAACAAATGCTTCTCAAAAGACACACAAGCTACAAGTAAACATGAAAAAATGCTCATTGTCACTAATCATCAGAGAAATGGAAAATCAAAACCACAATGAGATACCACCTCACATGCATCATAATGGCTATTACTAAATAAAGTAAAAAAAAAAAAGATATTGGCAAGGTTGCAAGTAAATGAGAATGCTTACACACACTCTTGGTGAGAATGTAAATTAGTTCAGCCACTGTGGAAAGCAGTTTGGAGATTTCTTCAAGAACTAAAAATAGAACTACCATTTGACTCAGCAATCCCATTACTGGGTATATACCCAAAGGAAAATAAATCATTATATCAAAAGACACTTGCTCTCTCATCTTTATTATAGCACTATTCACAGTAGCAAAGGCAGGGAATCAACCTAGGTACCCATCAACAGTGGACTGGATAAAGAATATGTGGTACATAGACACTATGGAATTGATATAGCCATAAAATAAGAAAATTATGTCTTTTGCTGCAACATGGATGCAGCTGGAGGCCATAATCCTAGGTGATTTAATGCAGAGACAGAAAACCAAATATCACTTGTTCTTACTTATAAGTAGGAGCTAAACATTGGGTACATGGACATAAAGATGGGAACAATAGACACTAGGAACTTCAGAAGGGGAAAGTGGGGTAGGGAAAGTGTTGAAAAACTATCTACTGAGTATTATGTTCACCATTTGGGTAACACGTTCAATTAAAGCCCAAACTTCAGCATTACACAATTTACCCATGTAACAAACCTGCACATGTCCCTCCTGAATTTAAAAATTTAAAAATTAAAAAAAAAATTTAAAAGAAGC
Source organism: Pongo pygmaeus (assembly GCF_028885625.2). NCBI lineage: Eukaryota > Metazoa > Chordata > Mammalia > Primates > Hominidae > Pongo > Pongo pygmaeus. Next base: position 35,112,130 of record NC_072386.2, on the reverse strand, counting down.
ATAAGGCCATGGAATATATTTAAATTGCCATTATCCAGAGAGTCCTTCTAGCTCTTGGATGGATGATCAACATCTTAACCCTATACCTGAAGAGCAACAGGCGGGAAGGGTTAGGGAAGGAAGCACTGTGTTTGGTCCCTGACATATATTTTCTGTTTCTAAATGCATGTTGTATTAGTTTGTTTTCACACTGCTATAAAGAAATACCCAAGACTGAGTAATTCATAAAGAAAAAAGGTATAATTGACTCACAGATCTGCATGGCTGGGGAGCCCACTGGAAACTTACAATCACGGCAGAAGGGGAAGCAGAAGGGGAAGAGAGCACATGAAAAGCCCAAGAAAAACTGTCATTTATAAAACCATCAGATCTTGAGAGGACTCCCTAACTATCATGAATAAGCATGGGGGAAACTGTCTCCATGATCCAGTCACCTCCTACCAGGCCTCTCCCTCAACACCCGGGGATTACCACTCAAGATGACATTTTGGTAAGGGCACAAAGCCTAACCATATCACATGTCCTTAATTTGTCCTTTAATTTGGAAATTTAGTTTCCACTTTTTGCCTCAAAATAGACTTTTTTTTATTATCCAGACATTTAATTATTGATTTGATTTTTACAATTTAACACATTTGTTTTTTTCTTTTTTTATTATTATTATTATTATTATACTTTAGGTTTTATGGTACATGTGCGCAATGTGCAGGTAAGATACATATGTATACATGTGCCATGCTGGTGCGCTGCACCCACTAACTCATCATCTAGCATTAGGTATATCTCCCAGTGCTATCCCTCCCCCCTCCCCCCACCCCACAACAGTCCCTGAAGTGTGATGTTCCCCTTCCTGTGTCCATGTGTTCTCATTGTTCAGTTCCCACCTATGAGTGAGAATATGCGGTGTTTGGTTTTTTGTTCTTGCGATAGTTTACTGAGAATGATGATTTCCAATTTCATCCATGTCCCTACAAAGGACATGAACTCATCATTTTTTATGGCTGCATAGTATTCCATGGTGTATATGTGCCACATTTTCTTAATCCAGACTATCACTGTTGGACATTTGGGTTGGTTCCAAGTCTTTGCTATTGTGAATAATGCCGCAATAAACATACGTGTGCATGTGTCTTTATAGCAGCATGATTTATAGTCCTTTGGGTATATACCCAGTAATGGGATGGCTGGGTTGAATGGAATTTCTAGTTCTAGATGCCTGAGGAATCGCCACACTGACTTCCACAAGGGTTGAACTAGTTTACAGTCCCACCAACAGCGTAAAAATGTTCCTATTTCTCCACATCCTCTCCAGCACCTGTTATTTCCTGACTTTTTAATGATTACCATTCTAACTGGTGTGAGATGGTATCTCATTGTGGTTTTGATTTGCATTTCTCTGATGGCCAGTGATGGTGAGCATTTTTTCATCTGTTTTTTGGCTGCATAAATGTCTTCTTTTGAGAAGTGTCTGTTCATGTCCTTTGCCCACTTTTTGATGGGGTTGTTTGTTTTTTTCTTGTAAATTTGTTGGAGTTCATTGTAGATTCTGGATATTAGCCCTTTGTCAGATGAGTAGGTTGTGAAAATTTTCTCCCATTTTGTAGGTTGCCTGTTCACTCTGATGGTAGTTTCTTTTGCTGTGCAGAAGCTCTTTAGTTTAATTAGATCCCATTTGTCAATTTTGGCTTTTGTGGCCATTGCTTTTGGTGTTTTAGACATGAAGTCCTTGCCCATGCCTATGTCCTGAATGGTAATGCCTAGGTTTTCTTCTAGGGTTTTTATGGTTTTAGGTCTAACGTTTAAGTCTTTAATCCATCTTGAATTGATTTTTGTATAAGGTGTAAGGAAGGGATCCAGTTTCAGCTTTCTACATATGGCTAGCCAGTTTTCCCAGCACCATTTATTAAATAGGGAATCCTTTCCCCATTTCTTGTTTTTCTCAGGTTTGTCAAAGATCAGATAGTTGTAGATATGTGGCATTATTTCTGATGGCTGTGTTCTGTTCCATTGATCTATATCTCTGTTTTGGTACCAGTACCATGCTGTTTTGGTTACTGTAGCCTTGTAGTATAGTTTGAAGTCAGGTTGTGTGATGCCTCCAGCTTTGTTCTTTTGGCTTAGGATTGACTTGGCGATGCGGGCTCTTTTTTGGTTCCATATGAACTTTAAAGTAGTTTTTTCCAATTCTGTGAAGAAAGTCATTGGTAGCTTGATGGGGATGGCATTGAATCTGTAAATTTCCTTGGGCAGTATGGTCATTTTCACGATATTGATTCTTCCTACCCATGAGCATGGAATGTTCTTCCATTTGTTTGTATCCTCTTTTATTTCCTTGAGCAGTGGTTTGTAGTTCTCCTTGAAGAGGTCCTTCACATCCCTTGTAAGTTGGATTCCTAGGTATTTTATTCTCTTTGAAGCAATTGTGAATGGGAGTTCACTCATGATTTGGCTCTCTGTTTGTCTGTTATTGATGTACAAGAATGCTTGTGATTTTTGTACATTGATTTTGTATCCTGAGACTTTGCTGAAGTTGTTTATCAGCTTAAGGAGATTTTGGGCTGAGACAATGGGGTTTTCTAGATATACAATCATGTCACCTGCAAACAGGGACAATTTGACTTCCTCTTTTCCTAATTAAATACCCTTTATTTCCTTCTCCTGCCTAATTGCCCTGGCCAGAACTTCCAACACTATGTTGAATAGAAGTGGTGAGAGAGGGCATCCCTGTCTTGTGCCAGTTTTCAAAGGGAATGCTTCCAGTTTTTGCCCATTCAGTATGATATTGGCTGTGGGTTTGTCATAGATAGCTCTTATTATTTTGAGATATGTCACATCAATACCTAATTTATTGAGAGTTTTTAGCATGAAGGGTTGTTGAATTTTGTCAAAGGCCTTTTCTGCATCTATTGAGATAATAATGTGGTTTTTGTCTTTGGTTCTGTTTATATGCTGGATTACATTTATTGATTTGCGTATATTGAACCAGCCTTGCATCCCAGAGATGAAGCCCACTTGGTCATGGTGGATAAGCCTTTGGATGTGCTGCTGGATTCGGTTTGCCAGTATTTTATTGAGGATTTTTGCATCGATGTTCATCAAGGATATTGGTCTAAAATTCTCTTTTTTTGGTTGTGTCTCTGCCAGGCTTTGGTATCAGGATGATGCTGGCTTCATAAAATGAGTTAGGGAGGATTCCCTCTTTTTCTGTTGATTGGAATAATTTCAGAAGGAATGGTACCAGTTCCTTCTTGTACCTCTGGTAGAATTCGGCTCTGAACCCGTCTGGTCCTGGACTTTTTTTGGTTGGTAAGCTACTGATTATTGCCACAATTTCAGCTCCTGTTATTGGTCTATTCAGAGATTCAACTTCTTCCTGGTTTAGTCTTGGGAGGGTGTATGTGTTGAGGAATTTATCCCTTTCTTCTAGATTTTCTAGTTTATTTGTGTAGAGGTGTTTGTAGTATTCTCTGATGGTAGTTTGTATTTCTGTGGGATCGGTGGTGATATCCCCTTTATCATTTCTTATTGCATCTATTTGATTCTTCTCTCTTTTTTTCTTTATTAATCTTGCTAGCAGTCTATCAATTTTGTTGATCCTTTCAAAAAGCCAGCTCCTGGATTCATTAATTTTTTGAAGGGTTTTTTGTGTCTCTATTTCCTTCAGTTCTGCTCTGATTTTAGTTATTTCTTGCCTTCTGCTAGCTTTTGAATGTGTTTGCTCTTGCTTTTCTAGTTCTTTTAATTGTGATGTTAGGGTGTCAATTTTGGATCTTTCCTGCTTTCTCTTGTGGGCATTTAGTGCTATAAATTTCCCTCTACGCACTGCTTTGAATGCATCCCAGAGATTCTGGTATGTTGTGTCTTGGTTCTCGTTGGTTTCAAAGAACATCTTTATTTCTGCCTTCATTTCATTATGTACCCAGTAGTCATTCAGGAGCAGGTTGTTCAGTTTCCATGTAGTTGAGCGGTTTTGAGTGAGATTCTTAATCCTGAGTTCTAGCTTGATTGCACTGTGATCTGAGAGATAGTTTGTTATAATTTCTGTTCTTTTACATTTATTGAGGAGAGCTTTACTTCCAAGTATGTGGTCAATTTTGGAATAGGTGTGGTGTGGTGCTGAAAAAAATGTATATTCTGTTGATTTGGGGTGGAGAGTTCTGTAGATGTCTATTAGGTCTGCTTGGTGCAGAGCTGAGTTCAATTCCTGGGTATCCTTGTTGACTTTCTGTCTCATTGATCTGTCTAATGTTGACAGTGGGGTGTTAAAGTCTCCCATTATGAATGTGTGGGAGTCTAAGTCTCTTTGTAGGTCACGCAGGACTTGCTTTATGAATCTGGGTGCTCCTGTATTGGGTGCATATATATTTAGGATAGTTAGCTCTTCTTGTTGAATTAATCCCTTTACCATTATGTAATGGCCTTCTTTGTCTCTTTTGATCTTTGTTGTTTTAAAGTCTGTTTTATCAGAGACTAGGATTGCAACCCCTGCCTTTTTTTGTTGTCCATTTGCTTGGTAGATCTTCCTCCATCCTTTTATTTTGAGCCTATGTGTGTCTCTGCACGTGAGATGGGTTTCCTGAATACAGCACACTGATGGGTCTTGAGTCTTTATTCAATTTGCCAGTCTGTGTCTTTTAATTGGAGCATTTAGTCCATTTACATTTAAAGTTAATATTGTTATGTGTGAATTTGGTCCTTTCATTATGATGTTAGCTGGTTATTTTGCTCGTTAGTTGATGCAGTTTCTTCCTAGTCTCGATGGTCTTTACATTTTGGCATGATTTTGCAGTGGCTGGTACCGGTTGTGCCTTTCCATGTTTAGCGCTTCCTTCAGGAGCTCTTTTAGGGCAGGCCTGGTGGTGACAGAATCTCTCAGCATTTGCTTGTGTGTAAAGTATTTTATTTCTCCTTCACTTATGAAGCTTAGTTTGGCTGGATATGAAATTCTGGGTTGAAAATTCTTTTCTTTAAGATTGTTGAATATTGGCCCCCACTCTCTTCTGGCTTGTAGGGTTTCTGCCGAGAGATCCGCTGTTAGTCTGATGGGCTTCCCTTTGATGGTAACCCGACCTTTCTCTCTGGCTGTCCTTAACATTTTTTCCTTCATTTCAACTTTGGTGAATCTGACAATTATGTGTCTTGGAGTTGCTCTTCTCGAGGAGTATCTTTGTGGTGTTCTCTGTATTTCCTGAATCTGAATGTTGGCTTGCCTTGCTAGATTGGGGAAGTTCTCCTGGATAATATCCTGCAGAGTGTTTTCCAACTAGGTTCCATTCTCCCCGTCACTTTCAGGTACACCAATCAGACGTAGATTTGGTCTTTTCACATAGTCCCACATTTCTTGGAGGCTTTGCTCGTTTCTTTTTATTCTTTTTTCTCTAAACTTCCCTTCTCGCTTCATTTCATTCATTTCATCTTCCAGGGCTGATACTCTTTCTTCCATTTGATCGCATCAGCTCCTGAGGCTTCTGCATTCTTCACATAGTTCTCGAGCCTTGGTTTTCAGCTCCATCAGCTCCTTTAAGCACTTCTCTGTATTGGTTATTCTAGTCATACATTCTTCTAAATTTTTTTCAAAGTTTTCAACTTCTTTGCCTTTGGTTTGAATATCCTCCCGTAGCTTGGAGTAATTTGATCGTCTGAAACCTTCTTCTCTCAGCTCGTCAAAGTCATTCTCCGTCCAGCTTTGTTCCGTTGCTAGTGAGGAACTGCGTTCCTTTGGAGGAGGAGAGGTACTCTGCTTTTTAGAGTTTCCAGTTTTTCTGCTCTGTTTTTTCCCCATTTTGTGGTTTTATCTACTTTTGGTCTTTGATGATGGTGATGTACAGATGGGTTTTTGGTGTGGATGTCCTTTCTGTTAGTTTTCCTTCTAACAGACAGGACCCTCAGCTGCAGGTGTGTTGGAGTACCTGGCCAGCCGTGTGAGGTGTCAGTCTGCCCCTGCTGGGGGGTGCCTCCCAGTTAGGCTGCTCGGGGGTCAGGGGTCAGGGACCCACTTGAGGAGGCAGTCTGCCCGTTCTCAGATCTCCAGCTGCGTGCTGGGAGAACCACTGCTCTCCTCAAAGCTGTCAGACAGGGACATTTAAGTCTGCAGAGGTTACTGCTGTCTTTTTGTTTGCCTGTGCCCTGCCTCCAGAGGTGGAGCCTACAGAGGCAGGCAGGCCTCCTTGAGCTGTGGTGGGCTCCACCCAGTTCAAGCTTCCAGGCTGCTTTGTTTACCTAAGCGAGCCTGGGCAATGGCGGGCGCCCCTGCCCCAGCCTCGCTGCCGACTTGCTGTTTGATCTCAGACTGCTGTGCTAGCAATCAGCGAGACTCCGTGGGCAGAGGACCCTCTGAGCCAGGTGCGGGCTATAATCTCCTGGGGCACCGTTTCCTAAGCCCGTCGGAAAAGCACAGTATTCGGGTGGGAGTGGTCCGATTTTCCAAGTGCCATCTGTCACCCCTGGAAAGGGAACTCCCTGACCCCTTGTGCTTCCCGAGTGAGGCAATGCCTCGCCCCTGCTTCAGCTGGTGCACGGTGCACTCACCCACTGACCTGCGCCCACTGTCTGGCACTCCCTAGTGAGATGAACACGGTACCTCAGATGGAAATGCAGAAATCACCCGTCTTCTGCGTTGCTCACGCTGGGAGCTGTAAACCGGAGCTGTTCCTATTTGGCCATCTTGGCTCCTCCCCCCAACATTTGTTTTTTTTCATCAGACATAGCACCACCTGAGGTTGGTTCAGCAGAATTGAGAGTGAGTACATCTGTAAAATAAGTTCTGTGTCTAAAACGGTACGCAGAAGTAAAGTTATTTTAGTTCTGTGTACTATTTTAAAATAAATATATGTGTCCTTAAAAGGAAATACCCAGAGTGGCTGCCAGTTTACCTCCTCATATTTGTATAACATTTTAATTCATGAAAGGTTTTCATATTAATGACCTGCAGTTTGAATAAAAGGCAAACATTGCTTGCCAAACTCACAGGTGAGGAAACTGAGGCTTAAAAGAATTGCAATGTACTGTTGATAAATGACAGAGCTGAGAATCCACCTCAGGTCTCCCAATCTTTATGTGATGCATAAGTTTCCAAATATATTTTAAAAGTCCATTTTATTCCTTTATACTTATGTTGGTAAATCGAATAATTATTTGAAGCATACAACTATTTAACAACAATATATATCATCATGATTTAATGTTGCCAAGGGTCTATTCCTGGCCTTATTTCAGTCTTACTACCTATCTCTGCTATGGATTCTAAACCAGGATTAGTCTGAATTATGCCTGAGAACCAGTTTGCTCTCATGAGAAAAGTAGTTCTTTTATTTTTTTCAATAAAGTTCATATAAATTAGTGCTTCTGTTTGATGTCACTTTTCAGAACAATTCATGTATGAAAGGTCATTTCACATTAGCCTTGCAAAAGAATAACCTAATTTTCCATAAACTAGTTGCATAAAGGGTTATAGTTATAATAAAAACCCATCGCCAGGAATGCCATAGTGAATGTCTCTACTTTGCACATGATGTCATTTCTATGTTCCTAGTTCCTAGCAGAGAGCATGGCACTGAAATGTTGGTTTAATTGAATTATTTCACAATGTCACAACATAGGCCTTGTGGAAGTAGAGTTTGAATAAAGAAACAATTTCCTAAAGTTTCAAAACTGTACAGAACTCTTAATCTTCATAAAGGAGAAAAGTCTTAAACTGGAAGAGTTTTAAAACTATAAAACTCGAAAACATACTTAATTCTAATATCACACATAAAACAGGATTAGGAAATAGTAAAGGAAAGCTCACCAAACACTTAAATCTGCTACACACTCAACTGGATTTCTCATTGAATATGAAAACTGAAGTTTCTCTTTTCTCGTTTTTTACATCTTTGCTTCTAAATGCTGACTGATTACTTTTAGATGAAATATATTTTCATTGCTATATGTTAAAACGCACACATGCGCGCGCACACACACACACACACACACACCCCGCAATGCTGACAGCAGAAAATTCATGCTTCCGTGGTTTTAACAGCTCAACCAGCACCTTCCTTTCAATTTTATGTAGGATAGTGCTTCACCCTTCTTCTATATCATTAAGCACTAATTGCCCAATTACAGTGCTTTGGGACACTGCTAAAATTGTGCCTGAGGCTTTTAAGCAAATTCAACTTTAAAGCAAATGATCCCAGTAGTCAAAATTATTTACTAAACACAGCACAGTTTCTTCTAGATAGATTATTTAAGGCCTATTACGCTTGCTAGATCCTTATGGTACAAAATGCTTGGGTATTTAGTGAGACTGTTGCCTCTTTCCATAAAGCCTTTTTATATTCAGCACCAAAATGTAAAAGGAGTATTATGTATTTGGGTAGAGAGGACTCATGCAAATATTCTTAACCTGAAAAACAGTTTTCTTTTTCTTAGGCTATTTTGAAGAAGGGATAAAGAGTTGTTCTGCATCAGAGCATTATTTGTAAATATAGAGTTAAAAGGTTTATTAAAAAATACTCTCTTTTTGTTCAAATATATGTAGCCATGTAAACTATAAGGGATTTGAATGTGTTTTAACTTATTCCATTATTTGGGCATACCCCTTTTTAAATTTCTGTTTGGGAAATTTTGTCAATCCTTTGCATTACTGACAACAAATAATAACCATTGTGAACTGTGTTAGACATTTTCTCCATTTTCTCACATAGTTCTCATTAGTCTTCTCAACAGCTCTCAGCTATTCCCAACTTCATTTTACAGAAGAGGAAATTGAGGCTTTCGGTGGGTAAATAACCCACCTAGGATCACATTGCTGATAAGTGGCAGGAGAATATTAAGTATAGCTTAAAAAACTGAAAACCATGGTACAAATTATAATATTTTGAGAAGATAGAAACAAAAAATAAAGCACCAAATACTAAAACACAGATCTTAACAATACACTGAAAAAAACTGAATATAAATATATTTTAAACTTTGGAACAGGTTTTTAATAAAATACTTTTTTAAAGCCTGTAATGAATTCTTTTAAAAGTTAGTCTCTAATTTATCCTTCATAATAATCTGGGTTTTCAGATATCAGGTCTGCTTAAGGTGGGGTCCATCTTCACCATTTGGAACTATATCCATATAACACTTAAAAAGTGAGCCATCCTTTACTATATATAATTCATACATTTCACCACTCTCTGTCTTTATAGTTAATGAAGATTGTGGTTGTCTTTATTGTATTGATAACTTATAACGGTATTTACATCAAACCAAGTTGACCTCTATGTTAGGTCATTCTCATACGGCTATGAAGAAATTTATAAGAAAAGAGGTTTTAATTGACTCATGGTTCTGCAGGCTGTACAGGAAGCATAGCAGCATCTGCTTCTGGGGAGGTCTCAGGAGTCTTCCAATTATGGTGGATGGTAAAAGGGGAGCAGAGCACATAACATGGCAGAAGCAGGAGTAAGACAGGGAGAAAGTGGAGATGGGAGGTGCTACACACTGTTAAATGACCAGACTTTGTGAGAACTCACTATCACAAAGACAGCACCCAGCCAAGAAGGATTTGCCACCATTATTCAAATGCCTCCCACCAGGCCCCACCTCCAGCACTGGGGGTTACAATACAACATGAGATGTAGAAGCAGGGGCATAATATCCAAACTATATTAATCTATAATGTCCTTTTATGCCTTCCTCTGATATTTTAGAACCTGTAGCCAAACTCTACTTATAATTATGCAGTTCAAATGCAACATAGAAATACTATTGACTTTTATCATTAACAGTTTTTCCTTTGGGGAAATTTTTTTAAAGCCTATAATTTTTTTTTTGTAGTTTAGAGAAAATCCAAAAGGAGTTGTTTACTCAGAAGAATCAGCCAACCAATCGAAGAAACGACAAAACAGATTCTTAGAAAGAAAACAAAACAAACAACAACTAAAAACTTACTTCAGTGTAGTTTCAGACTTGCCTTACACAGAGTAGGCAAACAAAAAATATTTGTTAAACTGAATTAAATGGGCTATTTCTTGTGTCAAGAACATTTCTTTGCAGTAATCTTTGACATTTTTGCAAGTTGAACTCTCTGGGAAACAGACTCAGATAGCAAGCAAAGTACAGGAGATTTACTAGGATGTCTTCTAGGGCTGGGCAGAGGGAGAAGCTGGTTAGCAATGCAGTGTCACCCAAGGTTTTAGCCAACACCATGAGGGGCTCTGAGGCTCAGTTGGCCCTTCCGGTTTGTGTCCTGTTATGATGAGAGGCCTCAGGTCTTTGTAATCTGTCATTGACTAGTCACTGAATATTGGCTGCTCCCTTCCCTCCCTGGGAAGGTGGACTGACCATGGGCAAAGCAACTTTCTCCAGCTGATGGCAAATTCTGATAGGGCTGACCACAGAGATAGCACTACTTCCAGCAGCTGGTGGAATAAGTCTTGGTATCCTGACGTGGGATCTGAGAGAAGTAGCACTGTATTCATATCCACTACAAACACTGTGGCTGGTGAGTGAAATGAAACAAAAATAACAAGGAATATTTTCACTATGCTGTTCCATTCCAGCACTCCATCTTTCAAACTCGAATTCTGTTAAATGACAGACATTTGTCTGTGTGTGTATGTGTGTGTGTGTGTGTGTGTGTGTGTGTTTCATTACTCTCAACTCACAGGTAGGCTTGTGAGGTCTGACTTGGCTCATTATTCTGACAGTTTCCTATTCATTATCTCACATAGCAGGGAGCCTCTTTCGTCCATCAAGCTTATAAATTTACAATTGCACATTAATCTGTGGAATAAAATTGCTAGTTGCTGCCTCTAGGCTTGGGGCACACTGTAGATGCCAGGATATACACAGTTACCCCCAAGGTTTGCTTAGGAGCCTTTGCCCATCCAACAAGAAAATGAGCATTGCAATAATTGAGAAAATGAACACCTTGGGTCTTTCTCTTGCTGGCAATGGTTAGAAACTCTTATCATTGAATTGCCCTGCTTTTTTTCTTGTTTTCTCTCATAAATATTGCTAGGAAATAAGCTATTTGATACACAAAGAGTTTTAGCTTGTTTGGGTTGAGGAAGGTGAACTACAAGATGAAGAAGTGTTAAGTCCTAATGCCTTACAGACTGAGCACTCAGACTTTTTTATTAAAGTTTTTTCACTAGATGGAGCGGGGAGGTGGAGAGGGGAAAAATTTTACCTGGAAGTTCTGGAAATCACATAAAAGTGTATACATAATTTTGGATATATATATACATTCGTACATTTTTCTTTCTTTTATTTTTCCAGAGGAAATTGTCCATAGCTATCATTAGATGCTCAAAGTGATCTATGACAACAAAAGTTTAGGAATTATTATATTAAAACAAAAAAGACTCATTTATTTTCTGATTTTAAGCTATCATCTTTCTATGCCTAAACATGTATTTGGACACTCCACAAGCACCTTATTCCACTTTAAACAATTAATTCATCACAAGTGAACTCTATCACTATTTTCTCTATTTCTGTAAGTCATATCACATTCATTTAAATTGTTCAGTTCAGAAATGGAAGCATTAGTCCCTTCTCGTCTTCTTTGTTTTCCACATCTGAGATCCATGTGATGACATGGCTGAAAGACAAAGTATCTTCCATTTTATAAATCTTACTTACCTTGGTGGTCTTTTGGTATATCACTGCTCAGAAAGTTTTATGAAGCCCCATTCAATGATAAAATGGTTTTTGGACATGATAATTATAAAGGAAGAGTAGTAGAAAATGTTTCTTTATAAGGGTACCTAATCCTGGGAAGTCCAAGGATAGAAAGAGCCAGTGAGACCTGGTTTATGAGACAATGCTTAGATAACTTTTTTTTTGTTTGGTGAATGGATTAGATGGCCTTTCACAGACCAGTCTAATTTTTGCTGTGTTAGCTGTAGCATGGTGATTATGAAGGGGAAGGTATATGTGTTGGAATCAACCACAGGTAGGCTGGGTTTGGGAGGCCAATAATCTTTGAAGTGATTATGTGAACTCTGCTCAGTAGCAATGCTTTATATTTAGTTGGACAAAAGGGCCCATTCAAATTCACAAGTTTTGGAAAACACAAATGGCAGGTGAGCAAAGAAAAGATAGAACATGAAAGCACAGGTTCTTGTTCCTAGTAAAGTTAGGTAGAATTTCCCAGTGTCTTATGAAATTTACTACATATTCCTGAGCAGGAAGTTGTTCTGCTAAGTCCTCTTTTTCTGTTTCTCATATATCCTTACAATAGACTTATCCTTATAGGTAATTTGTGTATCTCTTCTTTAGAACTCACAAGAGTCTGGCCTGCTGGACTAGTAAAACTTCTCTAGCTAAAAGGGAACATTTCCCTGCCAGTGATCTCATAGGTGTTTACTGATGCCTGAAATTCCAGCAACAATATACAAAGCCTTTTATTCAACAAGGAAAGATGCAGAATAGGGAAGGAAAAGAAGGAAGTCAACTAATGTTTGCTGTGCATCTATCATGACTCTGGCACTGTGCTAAGCCCCATATTCAGATGACCTATTTGTGCACTTGATTCTACTTTCCAAGGTAGTTATACTTATCCCAGAAGAAACAACTAATGCCCCGTGAGTTTACGCAATGTGCCCAAAGTCAGTCACTTTTTTCCTTAGGGGATTTTGTTATCACTATGACAGCGGCACTGTGACCCAGGATGATTCACTTAAATGTTTGGTACTTAGGGAAGCCCTTTACCTCTATCCTTTTGTTTGGATTTGGACCAGGAGGGAAGAGAGTAAAACTAGCTATGAAGGAGAGAGAAAGTTTGATGTAGGACTGGTTATTTAATAATTTCTTTAGCTCCAAGTCAACTCTCTTATGCTCCATTGTTTGATACTGCTGTGGGGCCCTGCAAACTATATTTTCTAGACTCCTTTGTCTAGGTGGTTTTTTTTATAGAACCTGCCAATAGAGGGTACCGTAGAGAGACAGGAAAGTGGGTGCAAGGGAGGAGGCACTTTATCTTTTTGCCTGTTCTTACACTGTGGGACCAGATACAGTGTTAGCCCTAGCAGCAGTTGTTGGCTGCAACATCTGATGATTTCCAATACTTTAAGAACCAGTGTCTTCATATTCCCTCATAGGAATCACCTGCAGGGAATGGTGTGCTCCCTCCTCAGAAGCCTGAAAACCAACTCCATGGGGCTCCCGGTCCAAGCTCCTAAGTTGTTGTAGCCCCACTTCTTCCCTTTCTTCTAGCGTTAGAGTGTCAGCAGCTTCCTCCCTGGGCTACCTCAGTGTTCCCTTTTTTGTTTTTTCAGTTGTACAATGCCCTTTGCACCCAATTCCTTGTATGAAAACCTCTGTTTTTGAAATGTTATGATGGTTTTTGTTTTCCTGACCAGAAATTGATGGTGTGTGTTTGTATGGCTAACATGGAGAGTAGATAGACAATTGGGAGTACCAAAGGCTTGAGAAAAATAAAAGTCTTTAATTTGGCCCAGCAAACTGCTAGCTGCATCAATGGATTGTTAGAAGAGGAGTTGTCTTGACCGAGAGGCCTTTGGAAGAAAATGTCTGAATTTCATGTCATCCACAGTAAGAGCATTTCTTAATGCATGAAGACATGAAATCTAGAAAGAGGCTCTGGATATTATGTCTCTTTAAAGTAAATGCAAAAAGTCACACACAGTGTCTTAGTCCATTTATGCAGGTATAACAAAATACCTTAGACCGGGTAATTTATAAAGCAGAGAAACTTATTTTTTCCCAGTTCTGGAGCCTGGGAAGTCCAAGATCAAGCCACCAGCATCATGTCTGTTGAGGACTGCTCTCTGCTTCTAGGATGGAACCTTGATGCTGCATCCTCTGGAGGGGGAGAACACTATCATCACATGGCAGAAGGGATGGAAGGGCAAAAAGGGGTGAATTTCCTCCATCAAGCACTTTTATAAGGGTACCTAATCTCATTCATGAGGGCATAGCCCTCATGACTCAATCACCCCTAAAGGTCACACCTCTTAATAATGTTGCATTGGGAATTAAGTTTCAACATGAGTTTTAAAGGAGTCAAAAACATTTAAATCATGGCACACAGGAACCAGATTTCCATATTATAGCATATAGAATTACTTGCAATTTAATCCCTTTCACTAGAGACACAAGAGCAATCTTCCCTTATGTGTCCAATGTCTTTTTCACCTTCCTAGAGTTTGGGATGAGATGGTGTGCAAGATTTGATCCTCCCCCCACCACAGATTGCCTGTGTTTCCTTTCTACTCAAATGTCAGTGAATGCTTTCAACTGTTTTCTAAGGGAACAAATTACCTATTTATCGAAATGAGTTAACTGTAGCTTGCTGACAAACAGTATTCCATTTTCGGGAGCAGCTGTCAGACTTAAAACATTAAACTCCCATCAAAAACATTTCAGGAAATACAGCCAAAACCTTACAAGTGACTTTCTAAAATCTGTTCTGCTCTGATGTATTCAAGATAATTAATTGGCCTAGTACTTTTCATGTTCTGAGTATTTTTTTTAAGTTGATAAATGTGTTTCAGATGTTCTCATAGATACATTACCTTAAATTTAACAAATGGACACCACATGCAGTGATAAAAATAAAAATGACCATGATACAATGGAGACCTACAATATGTCCAAAAATGATGAAACCTTTTTCCATGCTGGCACAAGGGAAAGCATAATTATTTATACCTCTCCTATGTTTAACATTTTCCTTCACCCTGCTCTCCAAAAATGCTCTCCCATAGAGCTCTTCTGCAGTTCACTAGATGGAATGGCTGAAAGGCCCATGTGGTAGAGTCAAAAGGCCCCTAAGTCCTAAACAATTTGAAATAGTAAAGGTCTAGAATTCCAACTAAATCTCAGTTTTCTGAAATGTACTTAATATAATATTGTCCCACAGTTGCTCAACAAAAACAAGATTTTCAAAGCCAAAGAAATTGGGACAGTTAGGCATACTATCACTATTTCCTGGGGGTTTAGCTTGTAAAACACAAGTTAAAGGCTCTGAGAAGTCCTGCAGTAAAGAAACTGGTTTAAATTTGTGGAAGAAGTAACTTCCACATTTATATGATCATAGAGCCTCTCATCTTTTACATTTTGTATGATCAACACCCCAAACTAATATTTGTTGGAACACGTTTTTTGGCAATACTGTATATGAATAAAAGGAAGTAGGTAAAGATATTTAAAGGTCCTTCAGCAAAAGAGTAAAGCCTAGAGAAGATGAGATTCTGATAAATATTTACTTTCTGAAAAATATATGGTATTTTATATTAGTTAGATGTCTCTGTTGAAAGTGACAGAAAAACTGTTTCAAAGTGATTTAAAGCAAAAATGTTAATTTAGTGTTTCACATTGAAAAATTCAGGGTAGACTTCCCTTCAGACACTGCTAAATTCTAAAATAAAGAAGTGTTTTACTTCTAGTCCTACCATTATTCTCAGAATCCTTGTATAGTCTATGGAAACCCATCTTATCCATATGTGGCAGCATGACAGCTGTAAAATCTTCAGTCATTTATATTTTCAGAATCTAGTGTAGTGGGAAAGAGACCCTCTCTTTCCCACCACACTAGCTGGAGCTAGTGGTGGAGACACATTCAAATTGAGTACATTTCCCTGGTCTATTTTTATATTGTGCTAACAGGAAAAAATATCCAAAACATTTTCAAAGTTACACGCGCTTACTTGAGCATCAGGAGAAAGGGATAAGCTTGGTTGACTGGATTCCCATAGTGCATCCCGACAAACTGGAAAGAGATCCTGGTTAGAAGCAATCATTGCTTTTATCCAGAGAAAAGCAATCTGTTTCTCTGGATAACCCATCAATGGAGCAGTGTGTTAGTCAGGGTTATCCAGAGAAACAGATATATATATATATATATATATATATATATATATATATATATATATATATATATATATATGAAGGTATATTATGGGAATTGGCCCACATGATGATGAAGGCTGAGAAATCCTTTAATATGCCATCTGCAAGGTGGAGAACCAGGAAAGCCTGTGGAGTAATTCAGTGTGAGCCCAAAATTCCAAGAAAAAGGCACTCCTTTATCAGGCAGCAGGAGAAGATAGATGTCCCAACTCAAGGAGAAAAAAATTTGCTGTTCCTTCATCTTTTTGTTCTCTCTGGATCCCCAGTGGATTGGATAATGCTCACCCATGTTGGACAGAGGATCTTCTTCACTCAGTCTATTGATTCAAATGCTAATCTCTTTCAGAAATACACCTGGAAATAATGTTTTACCAGTTGTCTGGGCATCTCTTTAACCCATTCAAATTGACAGATAAAATTAATTATCACAAGTGGAAAGGAAAGCAGAAGCTCTTAGAAAAAAAATTGTATTGACCATCAAATGCCGTAATATGGCCTTAGTAATTTGCATTAGCAGGAGCCCCCAGAGCCACAGAAAGAAGAGGATGAAGATAGAGAAGGAAGAAGGAAAGCCCATGGTTGACCCTTACAGAATCTCCTTCCTTTGGCTTCTATGATTTCTCCTCTTTCCAGCATCTATTTCCTCACAATTCTCCATCACTTGGAGGGTTATTCCAGTTCTTCACCTTGCCAGTCTTGCTTTCCCTTCCAAAACTCCAAGAATATCTATCTGTCCTTGCAAATGATTACATAGCCCCTGACTTGTGGCTTGGGTTTGGAGTCTCCTTATTTCTGGTGTATGGTGAGAAATGGAATGTAAATTATTGTTTATTGTAAATAGAAAAGATATTTTCCTGGCAATGCAAGATAGCAGTCTGAGAAATTTCCCTTCTCCCCACCTGTGTGAATACTTTATATGTATTGAAGTTCAATCTGTGTCTATGTGTGTGTATATCTCAATGATTTTATGTGTTGTTTCCCAAAGTACCTCATAGACTGGCTCCTTTCATCCTTCTAGCCTCCTCTCTCACCACTCCCTTACTTACACTTTTTGCTTCATCAGTGCAAGCCTCCTGTATTTCCACATGCATTCTCTTACTATGTACCACTGTCTTTGGTTGAGGTTTCCTCAATACAGCCTGTGCCAGTAATTTATTGAGGGAGTGCTCTTAGGAGAAACCTGGAAAGGATTGAGGGAAGCAGGATAGAACAGAGAAAGACATCAGGCAAACATGTGGGTTCAACTGACCCGTGGAGAGCTCTGGAACATGAAGAATACCACAAAGTTTTTCTGTCTTAAGGTAATTGGACTAGCCTTTTATTTCTCCATATCATTCAGTCATTGGTTGAGGATTATTTTCGAAAAGGGCATACCCTGCCATTCCTAGATAAGCCACCTCTCATGAGCTGAGAATGAGTCTCAGGAGAAGAGTGCAGCTCTGAACTGTTAAGAACCAATACTGAGAGCGACTGGAAGATCTATTATAACTATCCTAAGTGCTTAATTACAGAATTCACTCCCTGAAAATTCATCAGCCCTTCCTCATGCTTTATTGCTTAAAAATTGACCTATACTCTGCTTTTCAAACTTTAGTGTGCATCAGAATTGCCTTGAGAGTTCATTAAAACTCAGATTGCTTACTCTTTCCCTCAGAGCTTCTGATTCAGTAGCTCTTAGACTGGGCCTAGTAATTTATACTTCTTTCTTTCTTTTGGTGTAATTTTTATTTCTTAAATTTTTCATTAATTTTTAAACGTTATTTTAAAACACTTTTGTAGGTACATTGTAGGTGTATATATTTATGGGATACATAAAATGTTTTGATACAGGCATGGCATTGTGAAATAATCACATAATGAAGAATGGGATATCCATCCCCTCAAGCATTTATTTTTTCAGTTACAAACAATGCAATTATACTCTAAGTTATTTTAAAATATACAATTATTATAGACTATAGCCAGTCTTTTGTGTTATCAAACAGGATGTCTTATTCATTATTTCCACTTTTGTTGTACCAATTAACTATCTCCATCTCCTGCCCTATCCCCATTACCTTTCCAGCCTCTAGTAACTATCCTTCTATGCTCTATGTCCATGAGTTCAATTGCTTTGATTTTTGGATCCCACAATAAGTGAAAACATGCAATGTTTGTCTTTCTGTGCTTGGCTTATTTTGCTTAATATAATTATCTTCAGTTCCTTCAATGTTGTTGCAGATGACTGGATCTCATTCTTTTTTTGTGGCTAAATAGGGCTCCATTGTGCATATGTACCACATTTGCTTTATGCATTCATCTGTTGATGGACTCTTAGGTTGCTTCCAAATTTCAGTTATTTTTACAGTGCCACAACAAACATAGGAGTGCAGATATCTCTTTGATATAATGATTTCCTTTCTTTTGGTTGTATACCCAGTAGTGGGATTCCTGGATCATATGGTAGCTCAGTTTTTAGTTTTTTGGGGCAACTTCCAAACAGTTTCCCAGCATGGTTGAACAATTTACATTCCCACCATCAGTGTACAAGGGTTTCCTTTTGTCCACATCCTCACCAACAGTTGTTATTGCCTGTCTTTTGGATATGAACCATTTTAACTGGGGTGAGGTATCTCATTGTAGTTTTGATTTGCATTTCCCTGATGATCAATGATATTGAGCACTTTTTAGTATATCTGATTGCCATTTGTATGTCTTCTTTTGAGAAATATCTATACAAATATTTGCTCATCCCTTAATCAGATTCTTAGATTTTTTTCCTATATAGTTGTTTTAGATCTTTATATATTCTGGTTATTAATCTCTTGTCAGAGGGGTAGTTTGAAAATATTTTTTTCCCACTCTGTGGGTTGTCTCTTCATTTTCTTGATTGTATTCTTTGCTATGCAGAAGCTTTTTAACTTGATGTGATCCCATTTGTCCATGTGTGTTCTGGTTGCTTGAGCATGTAGGGTATTGCTGAAGAAATCTGCCCAGACCAGTGTCCTGAAGATTTTCCTCAATGTTTTCTTGTATTACTTTCATAGTTTAATGTCTTAGATTTAAGTCTTTAATCCGTTTTGATTTGATTTTTGTATATGGTAAAAGATAGGGGCCTTGTTTTATTCTTTTGCATATGGATATCCAGTTTCCCAGTACCATATATTGAAGAGATTGTCTTTTCCCCAGTGTAAGTTATTGGCACCTTTGTTGAAAATGAGTTAACTGTAGGTGTGTGAATTTATTTCTGGGTTCTTTATTTTGCTCCGTTGGTATATATGTCTGTTTTTATGCCAGTACTATGCTGTTTTAGTTGCTATATTTCTGTAGTATGATTTGAAGTTAGGTAGTGTGATTCCTCCAGTTTTGTTCTTTTTGCTCATGACAGCATGGCTATTCTGCATCTTTTGTGGTTCCATATAAATTTTAGGATTTTTTAAAATCTATTTCTATGAAGAATGTCTGGTATTTTGATAGGAATTGCATTGAATCTGTATGTTGCTTTGGGTAGTATGGACATTTTTAACAATATTGATTCTTCCAATCCATGAACATGCAATATTTTTCCATTTTTGGTGTCCTCTTCAATTTGTTTAATCAGTGTTTTGTAGTTTTTATTATATATATCTTTCACTTCTTTAGTTAATTACTAGGTATTTAATTTTATGTGTGGCTATTGTAAATGGGATTACTTTTTAATTCTTTTTTTCAGATTGTTCA
This sequence comes from Pongo pygmaeus, assembly GCF_028885625.2. NCBI lineage: Eukaryota > Metazoa > Chordata > Mammalia > Primates > Hominidae > Pongo > Pongo pygmaeus. The sequence goes on along the minus strand of NC_072386.2, from coordinate 35,092,576 downwards.
CTGTTGACATATAGAAATGCTACTAATTTTTGTGTGTTAATTTTATACCTTGCAACTTTACTGTATTTGTTTCTCAGTTCTATAGTTTTCTTGTGGAGTCTTTAGATTGTTCCAAGTATGAGATAATATCATCAGCCGACAATAATAATTTGAATTTTTCCTTTCCAATTTGGATCCCCTTTATATCTTTCTCTTGTCTGATTGTTCTTGCTAGGACTTCCAGTGCTATGTTGAATAACAGTATTAAAAGTGGACATCCTTGCTGTGTTCCAGATTTTAGAGGAAAGGCTTTTATATTTTCCCCATTCAGTATGATACTAGCTGTGGGTCTGTCATATATGGCTTTTATTAAGTTGAGGTATGTTTCTTCTATCCCCAGTTTTTTGAGGATTTTTATCATGAAGAAATGTTGAATTTTATCAAATTCTAGTTATCTATCAATTGAAATGATCATATAATTATATTCTTCACTCTGTTGGTGTGATGTATCATGTTGATTGATTTGCATTTGTTGAACCATCCTTGGATCCCAGGGATAAATCCCACTTGGCCATAATAAATGACCTTTGTAATGTATTGTTAAATTTTGTTTGCCAGGATTTTGTTGAGAATTTTTGCATCAATATTCATTAGAAACATTGGCCTGTATTTTTTTTAATGTGTCTTTGTCTGGTTTTGGTTTCAGAGTAATACTGGCCTTGTAGATTGAGTTTGGAAATACTCCTTCCTTCTCTATTTTTCAGAATCGTTCAAGTAGGATTGGTATAATCTTTAAATGTTTGGTAGAATTCAGCAGTGAAGCCTTCAGGTCCTGGGATTTTCTCTACTAGAAGACTTTTTCTGATGTCTTCAATCTTGTTACTTGTTAGTGGTCTATTCAGATTTTGGATTTCTTCCTGGTTCAGTCTTGGTAGGTTGTTTGCATCTAAGAATTTGTCCATTTCTTCTAAATTTTCCAATTTATTGGCATGTATTTGTTCATAGTAGCCACTAATGAACCTTTGAGTTTCTGCAATATAAGTTGTAATGTCTCCTTTTTCATTTCTGATTTTATTTATTTGAATCTTCTCTCTTTTCTTCTTAGTCTGGCTAAGGGTTGGTCAATTTTGCTTAAGTTTTTAAAAAACTACTTGTTTCATTTCATTGATCTTTCATATTGTTTTCTTCATTTCAAATTTATTTGCTCTTGCTTTTCTAGTTCTCTACAATGTGTTGTTAGATCATTTGAAGTTTTTCCTCTTTTTCTTGATGTAGGCACTTATAGCTATAAAGTTCCCTCTTGGTACTGCTTTTGCTGTATCCCATCGGTTTTGATATGTTGTGTTTCCATTATTATTTGTTTCAATAAATTTTGTAATTGCCTTCCTAATTTCTTTATTGACCCACTGGTTGTTCAGGAGCATATTGTTTAATTTCCATCTATTTGTATAGTTTCCAAAATTCCTCTTGTTATTAATTTTTAGTTTTATTCCATTGTGGTCAGAGAAGATGCTTGATATCATTTAAATTTTTTGAATGTTTTAAGGCTTGTTTTGTTACCTAACATATGGTCTGTCCTTGAGAATGATCCATGTGCTGAGGAAAAAGATGTGTATTATGGCTGGGCACGGTGGCTCACTCCTGTAATCCCAGCACTTTGGGAGGCCGAGGCGGGTAGATCACAAGGTCAGGAGATCGAGACCATCCTGGCTAACACGGCAAAACCCCGACTCCATTAAAAATACAAAAAATTAGCTGGACTTGGTGGTGGGCGCCTGTAGTCCCAGCTACTCAGGAGGCGGAGGCAGGAGAATGGCGTGAATCCGGGAGGCGGAGCTTGCAGTGAGCCGAGATTGCGCCAGTGCACTCCAGCCTGGGCGACAGAGTGAGACTCAGTCTCAAAAAAAAAAAAAAAAAAAAAAAAAAGATGTGTATTCTGCAGCTATTGGATAAAATGTTCTGTAAATATCTGTTAGATTCATTTGGTCTACAGTGCAGATTAAGTGTGATGTTTGTTGACTTTCTGTCTGGAAGATCTCTCCAATGTTGAAAATGAGACGTTGATGTCTCCAGCTATTATTGTATTGAGGCCTATCTCTCTCATTAGCTCTGATAGTATTGGATTTATATAAATGAATGTTCCAGTGTTGGGTGCACTTATATTTAAAGTTGTTACATTCTTTTGCTGAATTGACCCCTTTATCATTATATAGTGACCTTCTTTGCCTCTTCTTATAGTTTTTGTCTTGAAATCAATTTTGTGTGATGTGAGTATAGCAATTCCTACACTTTTTTGTTTCCATTGGCATGGATTATCTTTTTCCATCTCTTTATTTTAAGTTTATATGTGCCTTTATAGGTGAAGTGTATTACTTGTAGGCAACAGAACAATGGGTCTTGTTTTTTCGTTCATTCCGTCAGTTTTTGTCTTTTTATTGGACAGTTTAGTCCATTAAATTTAATGTTATTATTGATAAGTAGGACTTACTCTTGCCATTTTGTTACTCATTTTCTGGTTATTTTGTGGTCTTCTCTTCCTTTTTTTCTTTCCTCCCTGTCTTCCCTTTAGTGAAAGTAATTTTCTCTTTAAATACAATATAATTTATTGCTTTTTTGTGTGTCTCTGTTGTTTTTTGGTTTGAGGTTACTATGAGGTTTGCAAATACTGTCTTATAATTCATTTTAAACTGTTAACAACTTACTGTTTGTATAAACAAACAAGCAAAAAGAAAACTAATAAAACCCTACACCTTAATTTCATCCTTCCACTTTTTAATTTTTCTTGTTTCTATTTAAATCTTATTGTACTATGTCTTGAAAAGTTGTAGTTATTATTTTTTAATTGGTTTATTGTTTAGTCTTTCTACTTAGGATAAGAGCAGTTTACATACCACAGTTACAATAATAATATTCTGTGTATTTCTGTGTACTTACTATTACTATTACTTAATATTGCTATTACTTACTATTACTATTTCTATTACCAGTGGTTTTTGTACCTTCAGGTAATAATTTATTCCTCATTAATGTCCTTTTCTTTCTGATTTAAGTATTTCCTTTAATATTTCTTGTAGAATGGGTCTGGTATTGATGAATTCCCCTAACTTTTGTTTGGGAAAATCTTTATTTCTCCTTCGTGTTTGAAAGGTATTTTCACTGGATTCTAGGTTAAAAGGGTTAAAAGCCTTTTTTTTTTTTTTTCCTTCAGCACTTTAAATATGTCATGCCACTCTCTCCTGCCCTGTAACATTTTCTGTAAAACGTCTGCTGCTAGACACATTGGGGCTCTATTTTATGCTATTTGTTTCTTTTCTCTTGCTGCTTTTAGGATCATTTCTTTATTCTTAACTTTTGGGATTTTGATTATTAAATACCCTGAGGTCATCTTCTTTGGGTTAAATCTGCTTGGAGTTCTATAACCTTCTTGTACTTCCATATGGATATCTTTCTCTAGATTTGGGAAGTCCCGTATTTTTATTCCTTCGAATAAACTTTCTACTCTGATTCCTTTCTCTACCTCCTCTTTAAGGTCAATAACTCTTACATTTGTCCTTTTGAGGTTATTCTTTAGATCCTGTAGACTTGCTTCATTGTTTTTTATTCCTTTTTCTTTTGTCTCTTCTGACGTGTATTTACAAATAGTCTGTCTTCAAACTCACTAATTCTTTCTTCTTGCACCTTAGGTACTAACATGGCCACAAGGGAGGTAGAGTCCCCTTTACTTTTCTCTCTGGTTTTCTCAAGCAGAAGGAAAGGAATTTTTCCCTTTAGCCACCACAGCTGGTAATGTGCTGAGTCTCATCCGAAACCAGCAAGTCTCAGAGGCTCACTAAGGCCTTTGATGTCATACCTGGGTATTGCTGCTTGTTATTCAGGTCCCAAGGGCTCTTTAGTTAGCAGGTGATTAATACTTCCAGAACTGGGTCATTTCCTTTAAGACAGCCAGTTCCCTCCTGGCCCAAGGTGTATGTAGAAATGTTGTCTGAGAGCTTGGGTCTGGAACAGAGACCCCATGACTCTGACCGGTGTCCTGTCCTGCTGTGTCTGAGCTGGCATCCCAGATGGAAGGCAAAGTTCTCCCCTTTGTTTCCTCTCCTCTCCTCAAGCAGAAGAAAGGGGTCTCTTTTGGACCCATAGGCTGTTCAGTCTGGGAATGGGAAGGGGTGATGCCAGAACTCTCTTGGCTGTCCCAGCTGGTGTCTCAATATGTCACATGTCCCCTCAGTTCATTGTCTCTGGGCCTGGTTCAGCCCTAGGATCCACCTAGAAGTTGCAGTCCTGATGGCCTAGACTGCCTTTTAAGTTTACTTAGAGACAAAAGGCTTTTTGCCCCTTGATGGGGAGGTTTGTGGGCATTCAAGTCTGGGCTGCTAGGATTAGCAATTCCCCTCTGGCAAGGGATGGATTAAACACACCATCTGTGTGTGGGCATCTGCTAAGTTTGATTTGCTTTTCCTTTCTGTTCTAACAGGAGAGAACTGAGTTCATTGCCTCACAATTTCTGAGTTCTCCCTCTTCCAGTGCCCAGAGATGCTCTCTGAACCATGCTGTTTCCGTCTGTGGTGGGAGATGGATGGCATCCACAATTCAGGACTGTTTTTTCTGTCTCTTCGGTGCTTCTTTCTGAGATGTGAAGTTAAAATTAGGTACTGTGAGTGCTCGCCTTGTTTTTGGTCCTTATGAAGGTGCTTTTTCTGTGTAGATAGTAGTTAAATCGATATCCTTGTTTGGGGGAACCATTGGTGTAGCTTTCTATTCTTCCATCTTGTTCCACCTCCTAGTTTAGATTTCTAACAAGTTCTTAAGTCAGGTTGATGCTGATGGTCTGAAGTTCACACTTTTTGAGACTCAGTGGTGTAATGAATTTCACCCATCCCTCGTGGTTCAACTGATCCATCATTTTCTTCACAAAGGCTTTCTATCCATTCATACTCCCCTCGTCCTTTCCCATCTTGGGTGAGTACCTTTTTGGTTTCACTTAATAACTCATGCACTTATCATTCCACATTGGAGAGTCTGCTCCAGGTGTTAGGTGTTAGGAAGGTGGTAGCTAGAGGTATATGAGTATCCATTAGTAGAGTGAAAAAAATACATGCTTAGACTCGTAAGGGAAAGCTTTGAATACATTTCCCATAAAAGTAAATTCTGTCCTATTACCTTGTAAATCTTGAAGACAGCACCCTGTCTTATTCATCTTAGTACTCCTGGCTCTTAGAACTTCACCTGCTGCATTGTAGGAGTCAGATAAATGTTTGTTGACTTAAACAATATCAACCTTATTTTGGATTGGTTTTATGGGAAAGTATGTTTAACTCACATAAGTTGAATACTTACAGAAGTTAAAATATGTTTAACTTATGGGAAAATATGACAACATACAAATAAACTTTATGGGAGCATAATTTATTTTTTAGTTGAGGGTTGCTTTCTCTAGCACACTATGTTTGTCTCTAAATGTATGTAGGAAGGCATTTACCTGACTTTTCATACAGACAGGCAAATGAGTCATTTCAAAAATAAGCAACATTTCTGGTCCCACACTTACTTAATTTATGAACCTATAATTTGCTTTTGGAAAAACCATCTCATAAAATGATGTTGACTTGAGGTTTAAGAAAACTGGCACAGAGCTAGGAAAAAAATGTAAACGTTGTGGCAACACAGCAAAGAAAAAAATTTAAGCAGAATTTATTGTTAGTAGCTGTTAAATGTAAGCAGTCACTGTAGCAGACAGTCTTCCTTTAGAAAACACAGGCAATGACAGAGGATAACAAATAGATGTTGTTGCCAGTGAAAGTATGAGTGTTCTCTCCAGAAGAAACATGAAAATTGGGGAAAAAATTAGCAAAAGGCCAGTTTGGAAGATTGGTTAAGGAGTATATAATGTAATCGCTGTTCAGGTATATATTCATCAAAGCTGTTGACATAGTTCTCTTATTAGCTAATATTTAAAATTTTGTTTCAAGGAAATGGTACATCTGTAAAGTACCAGAGGCAAGAGGGTCTGGAGTAGTTGCCATTAAACCTCTTTGCTAATTGGACACGCTAGCCACTGCTACATTAGTCTACAGTCTTACCTGACAGGCTAAACAAACCGAGATAACTGAACATCTGAAATTAATGTGTTTACTTTAAGGAACACAAAGTCTGATTCAATTAGCCTCCAAAGTCATGGAGCCTACAGAATTTAATGTGGGAGGTTTTCTTTTCTTTTTTGTTTTAATGTGTACTCCACTGTTTACATAACCCAGATTAATGAGGGGATGTATTTTTTTTTTGTCTTAGAGGCTGAAAACTTAAAAAATTGGATGAAAATTATGAAGATAGTCTGACATGATATATTAAGAGCTCTGAATGATGCCTAGGGATGTAGAAGAGGAGAAAAACACTTGAGTAAGTAAACAGAGTTTATGAGACTTGTTTATGCCAGGAAAGCAAGATGAATATTTCTGACTAAAAGTTAATTAACTATTTTGCCTTAGCAAGCCAATTTGTCGTCTGAAACTTTGATTCATTAACTGCAAGCTGAGACGATTTCTTGTTCCTTAGTGTACTTGTAGACTGAGTTTGTGTTAAATGGTGCTATGAGATATTGTCTCTTCTTCCCGATTGAAACTAACCAAAAAGGCTATTATAAAGAAAGTAAGACTTTTTAAGTGGCAGTAAGTAGATGGGTATTCTTTCAGAGCAAAGCCTAAGAACTATATGGCTTAATTGCAAAGCTAATCAGCCCTTATTAAATAAAACAAGAGTAAATCCAGGATTTTTGAGTCTGCACATTTAATGGGGCATGAAAGTTGACGATTTAGTAGTTCTGAAGTTTTAAGACTTGTGAACTTATGAGTGGTTCCCCTTCAGGGTTTTTCACTTGGAGGCTCTAACCCTTTTTTTTTTTTTTATGTATGTTGTGCTGAGAAAAATAAATCTCCATTTGTCAAGATATTGGCTTTGTCTCTTATCATTGCATGTTTTGTGAAAGCCCATTTGTTGGATAAGGAACTTCTTTGAACTCATAAATGGGCAAGTGAAAAGCGAGAAGTTTAGGGAAAAAGAGTACCAACTATACTGCTAGTATATTTATCTTTAAGAGTTTCATAACAGCTAAAGAAAATATGTGAACAGTCGGAATATATGCTTCTTTTAAAAAAGTCACCTCATACACAACTAAATCTATATCATAGGGCATATTTGTGAAAATTCATGTAACTTAGGTAAGTTGTGTCTGTAAACTTTGATACAAATGGAAAAGAGGAAACACTATTCTTCACAAGGAGTGATTGCTTTTTACTTACAGCACACAACATAAAACCTTCTGTCTTTCACTGGCTCTCTGATCCTAGCATGGAAGACAAAGAGCGCTGTCCCTCTATGAGAATTCTTCTTATTAGTGCAGATACTAGAGCCTCTTCAATATGGACTGGATCATGAGTTCCATGAGAGTAGGATGTGTGTTCATAGCTGTACCTAGTACCTAGAACAATGCTTATTGAATGAATAAGGCAATGACTGAACAAATGATGAATGTACCAAGACATTTTGATAGCTACTGAGAAGGTTATAGTCTTGTTTGGTGAAATGAATAATGAATTAAACCCGAGTTTTCTGCAAAAGGTTGGACTAAGCAGAATGTTTATGGTGAATGAGTTACAATCTTTGCTCTTCTACTTATTATGTAACTTTGGGTAATCTATTTAGTAAAAGATGAAAGATTCATACGATCTGAAGAGAAACCAGAGCATGGGTAATCTATTTAATCTCTCTAATCTCAATTTTCTTATTCATAAGTTAGGGTTAATAATGATAATACCTTTCTCATAGGCTAACTGTGAGGAATGAAAAAGATAATGTTTGTAAAGTGCTTAGCAGAGTGCCTGCTACTTGGCTGTAAGAATTTATGAAGCTGCCGTCTGCTATGGGGCGATTAATCCTAAAATGAAATTTGTCTCAAAAGAGAGTCAGAAAATATCAGCATCTACAGTTGAGGCTTTAGAAAGGCAGAAAAATTTAACTAGTAGAAATTTATAAAATAACTTTTGCATTTTCAAAGATTTTAGTCTGTGATATATACTGATAATGAGTTACCTTCATGCCTGCTGTCTTCACTAAAGAAAAAAACACAAAAGTTGACCAAGTTGGATATGTCTCATAATATATATAGGTACATATATGACATTATAAAAAATAGCAAGAACATCAACAAAAATGAATAAAGCCATTATATGGATTAAATGTCCAGAAGTTATAAAATGATCAGAAGTGTAATCACAATGGTGAAATAGAGTTTTATTTAAGAGAATCCTGAGATGTTTTAGAATAGCATGTATGTGTGTGGCAGGGTGTGGGGGAGGCACTGAGACTTTGGAGAATGAGTGGCTAAAGACTTTTTTGGGCATACTGAAAAAAATGGAGCTTGGACCCTGATTAATATAGTACGATAGGAATGCTCTTTACCACTTATAAATCAACAGCAAATGAGGGATGCAACCTTATATCGAATTCACTTTGAATCCTTGTAACATAGCAGCAGGCTTGCTATCTTTGGTCTGTAAGTTGTACCTATACGTTCTTCTCTATGGGGGAAGAAAGAGGAGATTGTCCTTTATTTCTTCCCGCTGGGTTGTCTCCATGGGTGGATTCCCTAGCCACTTCATCATCCACATTAAAGGGTCATGATAGACTACTATTACTGGGGGTAGTTGTGGGGGTTGTTTACTGCAATGTACTCATCTCAACCAAAAGAAAACATGCATGCACGTACACACACACACACACACACAAACACACACTGCTGAAAAAGTTTCAATCAACAATTTTCTAAAAAATGGTGGTAAGAAACACATGACCTAAAATTTACCATCTTAACCATTTTAAGTGTGCAGCTCAGTGGTGTTAAGTATTTTCACATTGTTTTGCAACAGATCTCCAGAACTTTTTATCTTGTAAAACGGCAACTCTGTATCCATTGAACAACTCCCCATTTCCACCTCCCCTCCAGTTCCTAGAAACTACGATTCTACTTTTTGTTTCTATGAATTGGATTCCTTTAAATACCTCATATAAATGGAATCATACAGTATTTGTCTTCTATGACTGGCCTATTTCATTTAGCCTAATGTCCTCAAGGTTCACCAGTGTTGTAGTATGTAATAGGATTTCCTTCTTTTTTAAGGCCAATAATATTCCATTGTATATATATATACCACATTTTCTTTATCTATTTATTTGTTGATGGACATTGGGTTGCATCAATTGGCTACTGTTTGAAATGCTGCAATGAATGTGGGTGTGCACATGTCTTTGAGATCATGTCTAAGCGGCTCTTTATTCAATATTCCTGGTGAATAAATTCAAACCAGAATGGAATGGGGAATATCATGAAAAAGTCATCAATGTTTGTTTTAATCTAGTGAATTCCTTTCTATTCATTACCAAAGAGTGTGGGGCCTCACTGCCAAAATCTCTGTGTGATCCCTAAATGAATGTTTATTATGCAGAAATGCCTTTTCTTTGTTTCTCATACCACCTAAACCCATTTTCCTGTATCTCAGCTCTTATTATTTTGGTACTTCTAAAGTTCCTGCTTTATGTCCCCCCTTTTCCTGGGGTTTGATCTTTCCTTTTGTATCAGGCAAGTTCATGGCATTCTCTTATATTTTTGAGATTTTCAATATTCCCATGAGTGTTCTAATACTCTACATGTGTCACTCCTCTACATGTTTATGCTCTTTTGAGTCATAGGTGTGGAGATAAGAAAGAAGAAAGTAGTTGGCGTTGAGGAGTAATCTTTACTCTGGTTGCGGTAGGCTCTTTCGTCTTCAGTGTGTCTAAATAGATAAGTAATGAGTGAATGAATGACTAAATGACATATTGTCTTGCTGGGTTTCTGTTAATCTGACTTGTAAATTGGATGGCTAATATTAGAAAAGTATGGGAAAAAGTTGTTTATCAAAAGAGACATGTAATTCAAGAGTTGGTTTCATACTTGTTGATTTCATACAAGACAAAAAGGTTGAAGCAGCAATGTAAGTTTGTCTATGTAGAGTCAGGATTAGGAGTTTCTTCTGTACCAGTGAGGAGGTGGCAGGGCCAGTGACTAAGGCAATGGAAGTCAGCTTGGCAGGGAAGCTCAGCGAGGCACTATAAGTCACTATTAAGTGCCACAGTGCATGACAAAAGGCAACCAAGAAAGAACAAAGAATAAGAGACCAGGACAAATAGATATGTACCAAGAGCGGTCAAAAATCAGGTAAGATGTTTGGATATCAGGAATGAGACACAAGCAGCAAAAACTGAGTCATGTGTAGAATTCATGGATTAATAACATTAATATTACTATTAAGAATTACAAGCCGGGCATGGTGGCTCATGCCTGTAATCCCAGCACTTTGGGAGGCCAAGGCAGGTGGATCACTTGAGGTCAGGAGTTCAAGACCAGCCTGGCCAACATGGTGAAAACCCGTTTCTACCAAAACTACAAAATTAGCCAGGTGTGGTGGTGGATGCCTGTAATTTCAGCTACTCAGGAGGCTGAGGCAGGAGAATTGCTTGAACCCGGGAGACAGAGGTAGCAGTGAGCCCAGATCGCACCACTGCACTCCAGCCTGGGCAACAAGAGCGAGACTCCATCTCAAAAAAAAAAAAAAAAAAAAAAAAAAAAGATTTCTTAATTTGTACTGGATACTGTTAAGTACTTTCCATACATTGGGTCGTTCAATCCTTACTATAACCCTATGAGGTAAGTTCTACCCTTACTTAATTTTACGAACAAGGAAACAAAGTCTCAGAGAGGTCAAATAACCTATGCAAGGACACATTCAGCAATTGAAAGAGTTGATTTTCAGATTCAATAATGGCTTCTGGTTATAGGAATATATAAATTGGACTGGGGGAGTCAGAGGATAACTAAAATGTCACTTAGCTCCCTGTAATGAGCCTTGCAGTGCATTTCCTGGTGTGTAACAGGTATCATTTATCATTTGATCAAGATTCAGTCAATGACCTTGTTTGCATAAATGAGATTTCAACCTAATTTCCTGAAAATCTGGTAGTTGCTTCTGCATAATCAAACGAAAAGGAGTATAGGAGTGAAAATCTTAAGTTTCCAATTTTTGAGAGACTGTTTTCAAACATGTTCCCAAACATAGTCCCATACTTACCAAAACTATCTTAAATTGTTGTTTAAAAATATTTTCACTTTAGAGAGGGATACTAGTTTTAACTGTTGTACTTTTAAAAATTAGAAACATCTGCCTTCTAAGCCAGGCTTTAAAAAAAGTTTTACTATCTTATATCTGGCATAAAAGTTTTTAAAAATGAGACATTAGGACAGTGATCCGAGACTTTAAAACTTGAGAAAGAATCTCACCCTGGGGGGGAGGAATTGCAAGACTGAGAATGTGGAAGGGAAAGGATTGGATGGAAATAATTTTGGATTTGGTACCAGAAGATGCAGGTTTATTTTTGTTTCCTGCTAAATCCAAACCTGAAACTGAGCAGGATAATGCCACATTTTCAGAGTTATTGTGTAATTTAAATGAAATAATGTTACACAAAATATACTTTATAAAATGTAAATTTAGTAAAGCAAATGGCAGGCATTTATTGTCGCAACCGAATTACTAATGTTGAGGCTATATAAATCTTCAATACAACTTTTATTTTTTGTACTAATAATGCTTCTATCAGTTTGAAGAGTCAAGAGAAGTAGCTGGTGAAAATAAGCATAGCTTGAAATATGAATTGTTAGTGGTGAAGATGGGCCAAGACATCACACCTTCTCTTGGAGACAAAGACTAAATTACAAATTCTTCCACCTGGACTTCCAGTTGTGGGAGCTTCAAGTTTCAGAAGTAACTTCCAAGACCCACGAGAGGGAGCTCATGCACTTCTTAGGCACTACTGGTTAGCTTTTTAATATCTTATTCAAAACAGGCAGTAGTTTGGGAGGTGAGGTGTGATTAAGAAAATGGATTAAGGGAAATGAACTCCTTCAAGAAAAATCATTGGGGAAATACAAAGTTAACTCCTTTAGTGTGTTTGAAAGTGTCTGAGAAAATTCTGGCTAGAATCCCTTTTAACCAGCTCCCTTAAAGGAAAAGTAACTGCTGCAATCATTTGCAGATTAATCTTTCTGGCTTAACACCCATTCCAAATATTCTCTTCTTAGAAAAGAGCATTGAGAGATGATTATCCACTAATGTCATCCAACTCCACTTAGCCCAGGCTGCTTTGTGAGATAGCTAGGAATATCACAGTTTAGACATTTGTGATCACAGTTGAATTCAGTTAATCATCCAGAGAGCAAGAGTAGAGTAGAGGTATATGCTTACACATTTAACAACATGCTTATTATCTGATGTAATTTTGTAGCCTGTCAGAGATGAAGAAACCAGTTGTGTGTGTGTGTTTGTGTGTGTGTGTGTGTGTGTGTGTGCCTGACTGAACATGTGTATGGTGGAGAATTGGGATGGGTAGAATGCAGCATGAAACAATGGCAGAGGGAGAGGTCCTCAGTTTTGATGTTATTCATTTTATGACGTGGCATACTTCTAAGGTCTACAAACATGATCCAAAAGGAGATCTCTAAAAAGAACTAACCCATCTGCATGTAAAGCAACACAGTCAATAGAAGAGACAAGCTTTGGCTACTATTATTTTATTATAAATATTATATTACAATTGAAAAGTAGGTACCATTATAAATCCAGTCAATGTATTGTAAGTATTAATTATTTCATGGAATGCTTATTTTCCAGAAAAGCTTTTTGTAAATGGAGTTGGTATCATATAAAATAGAATTTTCTCATTAAATTTTGTAATAAAATTGAAAATGCTTTTCAAAGGATACATTTTTGGCTCAATTCATATTGAAATTACTAAGGCAATACATCTTTTAAAAACAAATAATTAAAGGAAAATAATGGTTGTTTTTGACCAACCGTTAACAAGGACATATTTTGCTATTAGTAAATCAGTAATGAAACAAACCACAAAATGCCAAGTCATAGGGTTGGAGTTTGAATTAAATGAAATGCAATGAGTTCAAGTTTGTTACCAGGAGAAGGCAACTGGCTACCTCCCAAAGTGTCTACACAAAGGAGTATTCACTATTGCCTATGAAATCAGAACCTAGGTTTGTCAACCCTTTCAAAATGAATTAATCTTTCAGGGAATAATCAATATATTAATTAAACACAATGAGAAATATACCTTGAATTTTGAAATCAATATGACCAGTGAATTGTTTCGTAATAGGAAAACCTCCCAGGTATGTTATGTTTAATCAAATTGTTTTATATATCTATACAAACAGAATAAAAGGACTGATTTGGTTAGCTGAAAGGGTTTTTGCTTTTTTCTCTCCAGCTAAGTGATTTGAAAGACTGTTTTCTACTGCAGGGATAGCTTTTCCCATGGGATAGAAATGTTTAATACCTGGGAGCCAACATCCTCTTCTTTGGATGCTGTTTGGATGGCCTTGGGGTGTGATAGAGAGTAGGCACGACTCTTGCTCTCAACTGATTCCCAATCTAGTGGGACAGCAGACAGTAAACAGTAAGTGAACTAAATGTGATGGTGAGAGTGCTATGGATCACATAAGAAAAGGACATTTCACCCAACTTGTGTAGTGGGGGAGGATCAAGGAATACCTTCAAAGGAAACCATGTGAACCAATTTCATTTTTATCTGGAAAATTGTGCAGGAACAATAGATATCTGTCTTCAAGAATGTTTCAAACATAGTTGGCCATAAATTCCATATTCCATATGATTGAGGGTGTGAGCAATTATTCAGCCACTTGGGCATGATCAGCTTATTTGCAATTCATGGGATATTTCTCTTAATATTATTCAGTAATTCACCTCAACAGCATTTGTTGAACGTGGCCTCCTGACAATTGGATGTGGTTCATATTTCAACTTGAACTTCTGGCTTTTGTTGATGTAGGATTCAGCTTACTGCACAGTCACTATTTTGTGGATTAGCTTACTATTGATAGGTATTACTAGTTTGGTTAATGGTTTGCCAAGGGAACCTGTTAATCAGGAGACAAAAGAATATATGACTAATAAAGTAAGCGAATTACAAAACACTTTCCTTCAAGTGCCATATCAAACATATGTAATCAAAATTGAATTGTCAATATATCTGTCTGCAAATATGTTCCCCCACAAGCTCCACCAGGGGCATAATCATCATCCATTCAATTGCTCAGGCCAAAATCCTAGGAGTTATTTATGATTCTTTTCTTCCTACATAATTTATATCTAATTTCTCAGCAAATCCTGTTTGCTATACCTCGAAAATATGTCCCAAATCCTGCCACTTCTTCTGATCTCTATTGCTAAAACTTTGGTCCAAGCCACCATCAATTTTCATCCAGACCTCTGCAACCAGTTGGTATCTTTTCTTCCAGTGTCCCTCTCACCCTACATCCCCTGTCCTGATGCACTTACATACAATAGGCAGAAAGATCCTACATAATTTCATTCCATTCTGTTCAGAATAAAATCCAATCTTTACCTTGGCCTATAAGACCTCATCTGGATGTGGGTCCTGCTGTCTCTCAGACCTCACTTCACACCACTCACAACAGCCACCCTAATCTGTAGGGTGTATCAGAGTGCTCTGTAGATTTACATCAAGTCTAATTGGATTTATAATGTTTTTAAGTTTTTAATTTCCATGCTGATCTTGTTACTTTTACTGGGACTCTGTTTCTTCATGTGGATTTGAGTTACTGTCTAATGGCCTTTAATTTCAGCCTGAAAGATTCCAAATGTCCCTTTGACTAAATTCAATGTCTGGGTTTCAGGAACAATTTCAAATAACTATTTTCCTGAGTATGGACTGTTGTTTCTTATTTCTTTGCATTTCTCATAATTTGTTGAAAAATTGATATTATAAATAATATAATGTAAGAGTTCTGAAAATCAGATTTCACCTCTCCCAAGGTTTTTTTGTTATTGTTTGTTGTAGTGTAATTGCCTAGCAGTTTCCTCCTGCTCACAGCACATACAAAAATCAGTCCACTGAGGCTATGGCATTGCAGTAGAGAGTTTAATTGACATATTGTGGGCCCATATGGGAGAATTGGAGTTATGACTCAAATTAGTCTTCCTGAAGGATTGGAGTGTAAAGTTTTTATGGACAATTTGGTGGACAGGGAGCTAGGAAATGGGTGCTGCTTATTGGTTAAGGAATGAAATTATAGGGGTGTGGAAAACAGAATGGTTGCTGCTGATTCGTTGGGGGCTAAAACTATAGGGGTGTTGAAAATGTTCCTCCTGTGCTGGTTCCACCTTTGGGTGGAGCCACAGGATCAGTGGAGTCATAAGTCGTGAGTCTGGGTGGGGTCATTCTGAAAGATATGTCAAAAAACCAATCTTAGGTTCTTCAATAGTGATGCTATCTACAGGAGCAATTCAGAAAGTCACAAATCTTGTGCTTACTGGCCACATGATCTCTGAGCAGTAAGACATTATAGAAACTATAGCTATTTTATCAGAATTCAAGCCACTCTTATAATCCAAACATTGTAGGCTTTTGTTAGTTTTACAAAGGCAGTTTGGTTTTGGGAAGGGCTATTATCATCTTTGCTTTAATGTAAAACTATGAACTAAATTCCTCCCCAAGTTAGCTTGGTCTATGCTCAGGAATGACCAAGAACAGCTTGGGAGTCAGAAGCAAGATGGAATCAAGTATGTCAGATTTCCCTTACTGTCGTAATTCTGCAAAGACAATTTCAGTAGTAGTTCTTGTGTGTGTGTGTGACTTTTCTAAATTGATTCTATAAAGTCTGTATTCTTCATCATGTGTAAACCTGAAGTCTCTGCTTTGTTAGCTTAGTTGTGAGTTGGTAATTGGAAAGAAATTTTTTTGAGTTCCTGAAACCAATAAGTCTCCCAGTCTTTGCCAAGTGGCTCTCTGTGCACTTTAGGGCATGAATTTAACACTCAGTGAAACTCTTGGTATCTTGTTTAATCCACATTTGCTGCTTGCATACAGCCTCTTGAGCAGCCTCTGCATGTCTTTCCTGACTGTGCATACACAAAACTGCGCACAGCTCTGGACATGGATGTGGACTTCTAGATTGCCAGGGACATGTCAGAGCTTTCAAAACCCCTATGGAGATTTTAATCCCCAGCCTTTTCCTTTTCAAGCTTTTTGGTTAGTCTATTATTTCTCTCAATTGTTATCAACTACTTTAGGCAGCTGCAAAGTTAATCACTTGCCTGAAATTGTTTTCAGCAACACCTTCTCATCTGCGGAAAAAGAGCTTTTTGTACTGGGGGAAGTCCAAACCAGGTCCAGATAGGTCAAATAATAAAAGTTCTCTGTTAATGGGGTTTTGAAAGGTCCAGCTGTGTTCTATCTTTAAAGTATAAAAAATGCAGCTTGTAATTTTTCAATGCTACTGTGGAATTGAAGAGCAGGGGATGGGATTGGGTTAAGTTAAAACACCACAGATGTCACCAGTGAGTTGTTTTTCTTGAGTACATATTTCATAGATTGCTGCAAAACTTTAATGCCCAGAGTTCTGAAAAGGTGTATTTTGACATTTTTTGGTCAAACATTTTGTTTTTATGAGGAGATAATTTTTGGAGGTTCTTATTCTATTTTCACTTGGCTGTTGTGACCTGGCTGTTGTTGATTTCTTTATGACAATTTTAAAGCCTGCTAGTTTATCAAATTCTTTTATAGTTTGAGTTACTATTGTTAATGATTCTCTAAAGGCTTTTGTAACCATACCCTCTGCTAACAGAGTTAGTTTTACTTCCGCTTTACCATTTTTTATGCCTTTAATTGACTTCTTTTGCTTAGTTGCCTTGGTTAACACATACATTTCAATGTTGCATAGTAGTGGAGACGGTGGTCAACCGTTATCTTGTTTTTTGTGTTAATGGAAATGCTTCTAGGGTTTTGTCTTAGTAAGATGCTGGCTTTTGATATATTTTATCATGTGAATAAACATACTTTTATTGTTATTTTGTTGAATATTTTATCAGACACTGGTGTTGAATTTTGTCAAAGGATTTAAAGCATCTCTACAGATGATTAAATTACTTTCTCCCTTAGGTCTTTAAGATACTGTATTATATTAATGGTCTGTCATTATTAATGATATTCAATATTGAGTCAGTTTGCATTTATGGATTAAATTTTACTTTTTTTTTTTTTTTTTTTTTTTTTTTTTTTTTTTAGTATTCTGTATTTTTTTTTTTTCTTTTATTATTATTATTATTATTATTATTATACTTTAGGTTTTATGGTACATGTGCGCAATGTGCAGGTAAGTTACATATGTATACATGTGCCATGCTGGTGCGCTGCACCCACCAACCCGTCATCTAGCATTAGGTATATCTCCCAATGCTATCCCTCCCCCCTCCCCCCACCCCACAACAGTCCCCAGAGTGTGATGTTCCCCTTCCTGTGTCCATGTGTTCTCATTGTTCAATTCCCACCTATGAGTGAGAATATGCGGTGTTTGGTTTTTTGTTCTTGCGATAGTTTACTGAGAATGATGATTTCCAATTTCATCCATGTCCCTACAAAGGACGTGAACTCATCATTTTTTATGGCTGCATAGTATTCCATGGTGTATATGTGCCACATTTTCTTAATCCAGTCTATCATTGTTGGACATTTGGGTTGGTTCCAAGTCTTTGCTATTGTGAATAATGCGGCAATAAACATACGTGTGCATGTGTCTTTATAGCAGCATGATTTATAGTCCTTTGGGTATATACCCAGTAATGGAATGGCTGGGTCGAATGGAATTTCTACTTCTAGATCCCTGAGGAATTGCCACACTGACTTCCACAAGGGTTGAACTAGTTTACAGTCCCACCAACAGTGTAAAAGTGTTCCTATTTCTCCACATCCTCTCCAGCACCTGTTGTTTCCTGACTTTTTAATGATTGCCATTCTAACTGGTGTGAGATGGTATCTCATTGTGGTTTTGATTTGCATTTCTCTGATGGCCAGTGACGGTGAGCATTTTTTCATGTGTTTTTTGGCTGCATAAATGTCTTCTTTTGAGAAGTGTCTGTTCATGTCCTTCGCCCACTTTTTGATGGGGTTGTTTGTTTTTTTCTTGTAAATTTGTTGGAGTTCATTGTAGATTCTGGATATTAGCCCTTTGTCAGATGAGTAGGTTGCGAAAATGTTCTCCCATTTTGTAGGTTGCCTGTTCACTCTGATGGTAGTTTCTTTTGCTGTGCAGAAGCTCTTGAGTTTAATTAGATCCCATTTGTCAATTTTGGCTTTTGTTGCCATTGCTTTTGGTGTTTTAGACATGAAGTCCTTGCCCATGCCTATGTCCTGAATGGTAATGCCTAGGTTTTCTTCTAGGGTTTTTATGGTTTTAGGTCTAACATTTAAGTCTTTAATCCATCTTGAATTGATTTTTGTATAAGGTGTAAGGAAGGGATCCAGTTTCAGCTTTCTACATATGGCTAGCCAGTTTTCCCAGCACCATTTATTAAATAGGGAATCCTTTCCCCATTGCTTGTTTTTGTCAGGTTTGTCAAAGATCAGATACTTGTAGATATGTGGCATTATTTCTGACGGCTCTGTTCTGTTCCATTGATCTATATCTCTGTTTTGGTACCAGTACCATGCTGTTTTGGTTACTGTAGCCTTGTAGTATAGTTTGAAGTCAGGTAGTGTGATGCCTCCAGCTTTGTTCTTTTGGCTTAGGATTGACTTGGCGATGCGGGCTCTTTTTTGGTTCCATATGAACTTTAAAGTAGTTTTTTCCAATTCTGTGAAGAAAGTCATTGGTAGCTTGATGGGGATGGCATTGAATCTGTAAATTACCTTGGGAAGGATGGCCATTTTCATGATATTGATTCTTCCTACCCATGAGCATGGAATGTTCTTCCATTTGTTTGTATCCTCTTTTATTTCCTTGAGCAGTGGTTTGTAGTTCTCCTTGAAGAGGTCTTTCACATCCCTTGTAAGTTGGATTCCTAGGTATTTTATTCTCTTTGAAGCAATTGTGAATGGGAGTTCACTCATGATTTGGCTCTCTGTTTGTCTGTTATTGATGTATAAGAATGCTTGTGATTTTTGCACATTGATTTTGTATCCTGAGACTTTGCTGAAGTTGCTTATCAGCTTAAGGAGATTTTGGGCTGAGACAATGGGGTTTTCTAGATATACTATCATGTCATCTGCAAACAGGGACAATTTGACTTCCTCTTTTCCTAATTGAATACCCTTGATTTCCTTCTCCTGCCTAATTGCCCTGGCCAGAACTTCCAACACTATGTTGAATAGAAGTGGTGAGAGAGGGCATCCCTGTCTTGTGCCAGTTTTCAAAGGGAATGCTTCCAGTTTTTGCCCATTCAGTATGATATTGGCTGTGGGTTTGTCATAAATAGCTCTTATTATTTTGAGATACGTCCCATCAGTTCCTAATTTATTGAGAGTTTTTAGCATGAAGGGTTGTTGAATTTTGTCAAAGGCCTTTTCTGCATCTATTGAGATAATCATGTGGTTTTTGTCTTTCGTTCTGTTTATATGCTGGATTACATTTATTGATTTGCGTATATTGAACCAGCCTTGCATCCCAGGGATGAAGCCCACTTGATCATGGTGGATAAGCTTTTTGATGTGCTGCTGGATTCTGTTTGCCAGTATTTTATTGAGGATTTTTGCATCAATGTTCATCAAGGATATTGGTCTAAAATTCTCTTTTTTTGTTGTGTCTCTGCCAGGCTTTGGTATCAGGATGATGCTGGCCTCATAAAATGAGTTAGGGAGGATTCCCTCTTTTTCTATTGATTGGAATAGTTTCAGAAGGAATGGTACCAGCTCCTCCTTGTACCTCTGGTAGAATTCGGCTGTGAATCCATCTGGACCTGGACTTTTTTTGGTTGGTAAGCTATTGATTATTGCCACAATTTCAGCTCCTTTTATTGGTCTATTCAGAGATTCAACTTCTTCCTGGTTTAGTCTTGGGAGGGTGTATGTGTCGAGGAATTTATCCATTTCTTCTAGATTTTCTAGTTTATTTGCATAGAGGTGTTTGTAATATTCTCTGATGGTAGTTTGTATTTCTGTGGGATCGGTGGTGATATCCCCTTTATCATTTTTTATTGCATCTATTTGATTCTTCTCTCTTTTTTTCTTTATTAATCTTGCTAGCGGTCTATCAATTTTGTTGATCCTTTCAAAAAACCAGCTCCTGGATTCATTAATTTTTTGAAGGGTTTTTTGTGTCTCTATTTCCTTCAGTTCTGCTCTGATTTTAGTTATTTCTTGCCTTCTGCTAGCTTTTGAATGTGTTTGCTCTTGCTTTTCTAGTTCTTTTAATTGTGATGTTAGGGTGTCAATTTTGGATCTTTCCTGCTTTCTCTTGTGGGCATTTAGTGCTATAAATTTCCCTCTACACACTGCTTTGAATGCATCCCAGAGATTCTGGTATGTTGTGTCTTGGTTCTCGTTGGTTTCAAAGAACATCTTTATTTCTGCCTTCATTTCGTTATGTACCCAGTAGTCATTCAGGAGCAGGTTGTTCAGTTTCCACGTAGTTGAGCGGTTTTGAGTGAGATTCTTAATCCTGAGTTCTAGCTTGATTGCACTGTGATCTGAGAGACAGTTTGTTACAATTTCTGTTCTTTTACATTTATTGAGGAGAGCTTTACTTCCAAGTATATGGTCAATTTTGGAATAGGTGTGGTGTGGTGCTGAAAAAAATGTATATTCTGTTGATTTGGGGTGGAGAGTTCTGTAGATGTCTATTAGGTCCGCTTGGTGCAGAGCTGAGTTCAATTCCTGGGTATCCTTGTTGACTTTCTGTCTCGTTGATCTGTCTAATGTTGATAGTGGGGTGTTAAAGTCTCCCATTATTAATGTGTGGGAGTCTAAGTCTCTTTGTAGGTCACTCAGGACTTGCTTTATGAATCTGGGTGCTCCTGTATTGGGTGCATATATATTTAGGATAGTTAGCTCTTCTTGTTGAATTAATCCCTTTACCATTATGTAATGGCCTTCTTTGTCTCTTTTGATCTTTGTTGGTTTAAAGTCTGTTTTATCAGAGACTAGGATTGCAACCCCTGCCTTTTTTTGTTGTCCATTTGCTTGGTAGATCTTCCTCCATCCTTTTATTTTGAGCCTATGTGTGTCTCTGCACGTGAGATGGGTTTCCTGAATACAGCACACTGATGGGTCTTGAGTCTTTATCCAGTTTGCCAGTCTGTGTCTTTTAATTGGACCATTTAGTCCATTTACATTTAAAGTTAATATTGTTATGTGTGAATTTGATCCTGTCATTATGATGTTAGCTGGATATTTTGCTCGTTAGTTGATGCAGTCTCTTCCTAGTCTCGATGTTCTTTACATTTCGGTATGATTTTGCAGTGGCTGGTACCGGTTGTGCCTTTCCATGTTTAGTGCTTCCTTCAGGAGCTCTTTTAGGGCAGGCCTGGTGGTGACAAAATCTCTCAGCATTTGCTTGTCTGTAAAGTATTTTATTTCTCCTTCACTTATGAAGCTTAGTTTGGCAGGATATGAAATTCTGGGTTGAAAATTCTTTTCTTTAAGAATGTTGAATATTGGCCCCCACTCTCTTCTGGCTTGTAGGGTTTCTGCCGAGAGATCCGCTGTTAGTCTGATGGGCTTCCCTTTGATGGTAACCCGACCTTTCTCTCTGGCTGCCCTTAACATTTTTTCCTTCATTTCAACTTTGGTGAATCTGACAATTATGTGTCTTGGAGTTGCTCTTCTCGAGGAGTATCTTTGTGGCGTTCTCTGTATTTCCTGAATCTGAATGTTGGCCTGCCTTGCTAGATTGGGGAAGTTCTCCTGGATAATATCCTGCAAAGTGTTTTCCAACTTGTTTCCATTCTCCCTGTCACTTTCAGGTACACCAATCAGACGTAGATTTGGTCTTTTCACATAGTCCCACATTTCTTGGAGGCTTTGCTCGTTTCTTTTTATTCTTTTTTCTCTAAACTTCCCTTCTCGCTTCATTTCATTCATTTCATCTTCCAGGGCTGATACCCTTTCTTCCATTTGATCGCATCGGCTCCTGAGGCTTCTGCATTCTTCACGTAGTTCTCGAGCCTTGGTTTTCAGCTCCATCAGCTCCTTTAAGCACTTCTCTGTATTGGTTATTCTAGTTATACATTCTTCTAAATTTTTTTCAAAGTTTTCAACTTCTTTGCCTTTGGTTTGAATATCCTCCCGTAGCTCGGAGTAATTTGATCGTCTGAAGCCTTCTTCTCTCAGCTCGTCAAAGTCATTCTCCGTCCAGCTTTGTTCCGTTGCTGGTGAGGAACTGCGTTCCTTTGGAGGAGGAGAGGTACTCTGGTTTTTAGAGTTTCCAGTTTTTCTGCTCTGTTTTTTCCCCATCTTTGTGGTTTTATCTACTTTTGGTCTTTGATGATGGTGATGTACAGATGGGTTTTTGGTGTGGATGTCCTTTCTGTTAGTTTTCCTTCTAACAGACAGAACCCTCAGCTGCAGGTCTGTTGGAGTACCTGGCCGGCCGTGTGAGGTGTCAGTCTGCCCCTGCTGGGGGGTGCCTCCCAGTTAGGCTGCTCGGGGGTCAGGGGTCAGGGACCCACTTGAGGAGGCAGTCAGCCCGTTCTCAGATCTCCAGCTGCGTGCTGGGAGAACCACTGCTCTCCTCACAGCTGTCAGACAGGGACGTTTAAGTCTGCAGAGGTTACTGCTGTCTTTTTGTTTGTCTGTGTCCTGCCCCCAGAGGTGGAGCCTACAGAGGCAGGCAGGCCTCCTTGACCTGTGGTGGGCTCCACCCAGTTCAAGCTTCCAGGCTGCTTTGTTTACCTAAGCGAGCCTGGGCAATGGCGGGCGCCCCTCCCCCAGCCTCGCTGCCGACTTGCTGTTTGATCTCAGACTGCTGTGCTAGCAATCAGCGAGACTCCGTGGGCGTAGGACCCTCTGAGCCAGGTGCGGGCTATACTCTCCTGGGGCACCGTTTCCTAAGCCCGTCGGAAAAGCACAGTATTCGGGTGGGAGTGGCCCGATTTTCCAGGTGCCGTCTGTCACCCCTGGAAGGGGAACTCCCTGACCCCTTGCGCTTCCCGAGTGAGGCAATGCCTCGCCCCTGCTTCGGCTGGCGCACGGTGCGCTCACCGACTGACCTGCGCCCACTGTCTGGCACTCCCTAGTGAGATGAACACGGTACCTCAGATGGAAATGCAGAAATCACCCGTCTTCTGCGTCGCTCGCGCTGGGAGCTGTAGACCGGAGCTGTTCCTATTCGGCCATCTTGGCTCCTCCCTCAAATTTTACTTTCTTAAAGTCGTATTGTATTTTGATTGCTAATATTTTAGTTAGAATTTTACATCAATATCCAGACATTATACTGATCTGCAATTTTGTTTTTTATAGTATTTTATCAATATTTTACTTGATTTTCTGTATTTTAAATGTTCTGGAACAATTTATGTAGCATTGAGACTATCTAATTTTTGAAAGTTTGTAGAAGTTTGCTTTTGAGTCATCTTTTTTGGTACTGCATGGTCAGGTAGTTCTTTGAAAACTTACTGTTTCTTCCTGGGAAAATATCCAAGTTATGCCTTCTTTTTTTGATGTGGTCAAGTTTAGTAAATGCTAGTTCTTCAAGAACTTATCTTTTCGCTTTATATATTCAAATTAATTATGTCAAGATTACAAAGTAGCTTCTTATGAACATATTATGTTTAAATTATTGTTTCTTGTTATAATTTCTCATTTCAATATTTATGATTTCTCATTTTATTTTGGTTCATCCATTTCTTCTAAAAATGGTTATTTGAAGTCAATTTTCTATTCTCTGTCATATTAATTTCTGATTTTATCTATATATTTCTTATCTCATGTCTCATTTGGTTTATTTTCTTGTTTTTATTCTACCTCTGTGAGCTTCAAATTTACCTCATTTACTTTTATCTTTCATTTTTATTGGTCAAAGTAATAAAGGCCGTAGATTTTTTTCTCATCATTGCTTTAAATGTGTCTCACAGATCCTCATTTCCAGTGTTTTAACTATGATATTTTTGGAAAAATCTGTCATTTTGGCATATAATTCTCTTTGCTCAGAGGAGATTTTTAAATAAAAATAATTTCTGGCTGATAAGATGGTTTCACTTATTTTTTGAAATAATTTATCATATGTTTGGGGATCTGTGAATTTTACATTAATATTTCTATTTTACAGAACTTACTAATATCTTCTTTGTGACTTAATGTGTAATCTTTTGTAAATGTTCCATAAGTGCTTGAAACAACAGTGCATTTTCTTTTATGAACATATAAAAATTTTTAAGTATTCATTTTTATATTATTTATATTATTCATATCCAACCCTTCCCCTTGATCTCTTTGTTAATGAGTGTGACATATTACATTTTCCTATTATTAATGTGTTTGTATTTATATCTTTTTTATGCTTTGTAACTTTTTGCTCTTTAAAGATTGGTATATTATTTAATGTTGTGTAGACATTGCATCAATATTTGCATAGGTATTCAGTGTTGTTACCTCATATTTTGAATTGTGATTTTTAGTGCTAGAAGTACTTTTTGCATTTAATCATTTTATTTTTGGTTTAATTTCTACTTTGTTATCAGTATTATTATCCCTGATTTCTTATTGTTTTTATTTATTTGCTATATTATTGCCCATCTTTTAGCTTTCCAACATTATTTTGCTTTAGATATATCTCTTGAATTTGTATGTCAGTCAACTTTTGGTTATTGAGGTTTATCTTCCAGTAGATTCCTAAAGAATGGCTTATGGGTACAGAATTTTTAAAACTCTTGCAATTTAAAATCTGTTTTCTATAGCTTGATACTTGAAGGGTATAAAATATTTTATTCATACTTTTATACCTTGAGTTTGTTGAAAATGCCTTTTTATTATTACTTTGCTTTGTATGTTGCTTTTGGGAAATATGATGGCAGTCTAATTCATGGTCCCTTGTGTAAGTATTTGATCATTCTTTTAAAATTGGGGCCCTAAGATTTTTTATTTATATTTAAATCTATAGTCTTACTAGAATATATCTTAGAATTTATCATTGTATGTCAGCATTCCCTTGTCATCAGTGAGTCCTTGCAATAAATACAATCTGATATTTAAATATATATTAATAAACTTCTTAAGAACAGTTTTAGGTTTCTAGAACAATTGAGTAAAAAGGATAGAGAGTTGCCATGTATTTTTTCTTCTCCTCTTCTCCCCCCTTCTCACAGTTTTTTCCATTATTAATATATTGTTTTAAAGAAGATTTTTCTCAAAGAAGGGGTGGCTCAGTTTCAACCTGAGTTTTAATTAGGGCTTTTAACTTACTTTATATTTAATTACATCAAGTAAATAAACACGTGTATTAAATACATTATGGAACAAGGAAAATTTTTACATTTCCAATAAATATTTGAATTCACTTCAATGCATTTGAGTGCTTATTAAATATATTGTGAATTCTTACTAAAGGAAAAAAGTTAGACAAAATAGGAATAACAGAAATCCTGGATTTAATTGCTGAATGATAATCTGTTTACAATGGGCCTCAGATCACATTCACACTATTTACAATTCACTTTGTTTATACAGAAGGTATTACCCAGCATCCTCCTATTTGTTGATCAGTATAAACAGTGGTACTGGTATGTGACCAAGAATGATTAAAATGAGCTTTTGGTTTTGATCCTTTCTGGGTATCTTATTGCTTTCTTCTTGAATAATGATATATGCATAATTTGTAATGAATGTGTGCTTTGCATAATGACAAGTGTAAATGAGGTACGTTTCGGAATTTTGAGTCAAAACAAGAAATCCGTTTTGGATTTTGTTTTGAAGTTCCCATTTGAATCCAAAGAATTCATATTTATGAACTAGTTCTAGGAATTAGTTCTTAAATTTTATTTGAACTGTAATGGTACCATGAATGTTACACATTTTGCCCTAGATTGTAAATACTTTCTTTCCCTTCAAGTAAGTGGATGGGCATATATCAACACCCTAAATGCCTAACCTGCTGATTTATGAATTATAAATCATAAATTTAAGAATCAGATTATAGGCTAAACTGTGTCCACCCCCAAAATTCATATATATTTAAGGCCTAATACCCAGCACCTCAAAATATGACTGTATTTGGAGATATTAGCTTTAAAGGGGTGAGGCAGTTAGGAGGGTGGTCACTAATTCAATCTGATTTTCTTTTTTCTGCTTCTTGTTTCTGCTGTTGCTGCTGCTGCTTCTGCTTCTTCTTCTTCTTCTTCTTCTTCTTCTTCCTCTTCCTCTTCCTCTTCCTCTTCTTCTTCTTCTCCTTTCTTTCTTTCTTTCCTTCCTTCTTTCTTTCTTTCTTTCTTTCTTTCTTTCTTTCTTTCTTTCTTTCTTTCTTTCTTTCTTTCTTTCTTTCTTTCTTTCTCTTCCTTCCTTCCTTCCTTCCTTCCTTCCTTCCTTTCTTTCTTTCTTTCTTTCTTTCTTTCTTTCTTTCTTTCTTTCTTTCTTTCTTTCTTTCTTTCTTTCTTTCTTTCTTTCTCTTTCTTCTTCTTTCTTCTTTCTTCTTCTTCATTTTTAGAAAGGGTCTAGGCTGGAGTGCAGTGGCATGACCACAGCTCACTGCAGCATCAACCCTCCAGACTCAAGTGATTCTCCCACCTCAGCCTCTTGAGTAGCTGGGACCCAGGCACATGCCACCATGCACAGCTAACTTATTTTTATATATTTTTAGAGATGGGGGTCTCTCTATATTACCCAGGCTAGTCTCAAAATTCTGGGCTAAAGTGATTTTCCTGCCTCGAACTCCCAAATTGTTGGGATTACAGGTATGAACCAATGCATCCAGATGGTTTTCTTATAAGAGGAAATTTAGACACACAGATGGACACCAGATATGCATACACACAGAGGAAAGGCCATATGAGGAGGCAGAAATAAGGTGGCCATCCACAAACCAAGAAGGGAACCTCAGGAGACACCAAACCTGCAGACAGTTTTGATCTGAAACTTCCAGCCTCCAGAAGTGTGTAAAAATTAATTCCTGTTTTTAAATCAACCTAGTCTATGATTTTCTGTTATGGCAATCTGAGATGACTAACACATATCATTTACCTAAGTTTTGGCCAGTTGTTTTACAAGTAGCTTTGCTTTCTGTGTGACCAATTAAGGGAGCATCTGTCAGTTAGAATCATGGCCAGATTGAGATATGTGTACATTTTGGAAAGTCTAGTAACTTGGTGTCCCTTCAAATCCATATTTTAAAAGTATTTCTTCAACATTTATTTGCAGGAAGGCTGACCATTTGAGGGACAAAGGAAGAGAAGAAAGAGTGAACATGATGGTTTTCAATGAACTCTCTACTATGTAGAGATCTATCCCTGACTCTGAACTGTAATGGAGCACTCAAGAATGAAGTAGTATACAAAGGGTTTACAGTTTGTTGCTCCATCCCAAGAAGGCAGTTTGGCAATCTGCTACTATTACTTGAGCATATGCCTTGTGATGGCCTTTTTGATGTGTCAACTTGGCTAAGCTATAGTGAATTCAATCAAACACTCATCTAGGTGTTGCTGTCACAGTATTTTGAAGATGTGAATAAAGTACATTATCTATTGACTTCAAATAAGGGGAATTATGCCAGATAATGTAGATGGGCCTGATTCAATTCATTGAAAGTCTTTAAAACCAGAGCTAAGTTTTCCCCAAAAGAAAAAGAAATTCAGTTTTGGACAGCAGCTTCAGCCCATGGCTGTCATTTCCAGCGTGTCCTTCCTGATGGGCCTTCTCTATAGATTTTGGACTTGCCTCATTATCCCTCACCAATGTATAATCCAGTTTCTTGTAATAAGTCTCTTAATGTACATTTTCTACTGGTTCTGCTTTTCTCACTGAACCATTACTGATATAAATTTTGGTACTAGAAGTGATTCTAGAGGACAGTACCTTAAGGATGAGGTTTCTGAATTTGCCCCTGATTTTTTGGAGTTGGTTCTCTAATCTAATTAGATTTATATTTATGACACTGTTTTCAGTGGTACAGAGGGCATTTGCTGTTTATGACAAAATGTGGCAAAAGACATGTGCAAAATATTGCCATTTGATACTCCAAATCAAGTGCCTAGAGAAGGTGAGTTTCTGGGTGATCATGTATTGGCTACCTTAGAAGATTTTATCCAAACTAAGAAGTATGATGGGATAACTGGTTGCTTCTAACTGCTCTAGAGAAAGTGGGGAAAGAGAAGGATGAGCTTAAGGCTTCAAAGTTTTAGCTCAAGTTCCACATAAATTATATAAAAACTTCTGTGTCTGTCCTAAGTGAAATTCTTATCTTCTGAAACTACAGGGCTGAGATTTCTGAAAACCAAACCTAGAATCTCATTCTGCAAGTAACTGTATTATAACACCAGTTGAATACTCAACCTTTCAGGTTGTCTTCTATTAAAGTTAAGGCATTTCCAGCTTCATCCATGTCCCTACAAAGGACATGAACTCATCATTTTTTATGGCTGCATAGTATTCCATGGTGTATATGTGCCACATTTTCTTAATCCAGTCTATCATTGTTGGACATTTGGGTTGGTTCCAAGTCTTTGCTATTGTGAATAGTGCCGCAATAAACATACGTGTGCATGTGTCTTTATAGCAGCATGATTTATAATCCATCATTCTCAGCAAACTATTGCAAGGACAAAAAACCAAACACCGCATGTTCTCACTCATAGGTGGGAATTGAACAATGAGAACACATGGACACAGGAAGGGGAACATCACACACTGGGGCCTGTTGTGGGGTGGGGGGAAGGGGGAGGGATAGCATTTGGAGATATACCTAATGTTAAATGACCAGTTACTGGGTGCAGCACACCAACATGGCACATGCATGCATATGTAACTAACCTGCACGTTGTGCACATGTACCCTAAAACTTAAAGTATAAGAATAAAAAAGTTAAGGCATTTATTGGGAAGAAATGAGATCCTGAAAATTAGGCTGGAGACATTCATACAGATCACAATGAGGCTGGGGATTTTTAACCTCTAAATCCTGTCAAGTCTTTTCAATCAGTGAAAGTAGCCCCCCAACTGCTGCTTGGAAAGATTAGTTCTCTTTTTTCATGAAAAACCTATAGTGGCACTGCTGTTCTCCTCAGACCCTTCTCCTACCACCCCTATTAGCCTCAAGACCTAATTTTCTATCATTCCTCTAATAATTTACTGCAAACTTCATGGTTTAAATCATATACATTTATTATCTTACAGTTTTGCATGTTATAATCCCAACATGGTTCTCCCTGAAATAAAACTACGATGTCAGTAGGGCTGAATTCCTTTCTCGAGGCTGTAATAGAGGATGTTTCCTTACCTTTTCCAGCCTCTTTAGGCTACTCACATTTGTTGACTTAAGGTCCCCTTCCTCCACCTTCAAAGGCAGAAACAGTAGATTGACTTCTTCTTTCCTTGCCACCCCTCTGGGTTTTTGACTGTAGCTGAGAAGTGTTCTTCACTTAAAGGTTTGCATGATTACATTGGGTCCTTATCCTTAATAATATCTGTAAAGTTCCCTTTTCCCTGTAAGCTAGCATATTTATAGGTTCCAGGTTTTAGGATGTGAACATCATTAGGGAAGTGATTTCATTATTCTGCCTACCATATCCCTGTGGAGGTGGGGATCTGATTCCCATTTCCTACCCTGGGTAGCTGAGCAATTACTTCTCCTACAAAAAAAGGCCTATACATTTTTCTCCATTTGGTTACATTTGTGTAAAATTTGTATTTAAAATTTTATGCTTTTATAGAAAAGTATAATATAGATTGAAAAAAGTACACAAAATATAAATGAACATCTAAATGAATTATTTAAAAATGTTTCTAACAACACTTAAATTAACAATATTTTCATCATCCAGAAACTCCTTCACATCCCTTTCAATCACTATTGCCTTTCTTTCCCCAGAGGTATTCAATGTCACCAAAGATAAGTTTTTCCATGTTCTGAAATTTACATAAATGGAATTATACAGTATGTATAGTTTCTATCTTCTGTCTTCACTCAACATTATCTGTGTGAGATTTATCAATATTATTGCATGTAGTTGTAGTTCATTTGCTTTCACTGCTGTATAGTATTCACTGTATGACTATGCCAAAAAATGTTTAAGCTAATATCAGGGGTTATCAGACTTCTTCTGTAAATAGCAAGATAGGAAGCATTTTAGGCATTACAGGACATTTTTTTTTCCTGCAATTACTCAACTTTAACGCTGTAGAACGACAGCAACCATAGACAATTGTAAGTGAAGAGGTGTGACTGTGTCAAGAAAATTTACAAAATAAGCAGTGGGTGGATTTGGCTTGTGGGTCACACTTAAATATTTGGGTTGCTTCTAGTGTGAGGCTATCATGAGCAGAACTATGAAGTTTCTTGTACATGTCTCTTGGTGCTCGTGTGTATGTGTTTCTATTACATATGCAGCAAGAAGTAAATTGGTTTTTCAGCTTTAGCAAATGCTATTCAGTTTTCCAAAATGACTTTTAGGAACAGTGTAGATGCTGGATGTTTTTATCAACAATTGAATTTTTCAGTTAATATTAGGTTCGTGAAAAGTAATTGTGGTTTTGGCCATTACTTTTAATAACATTTTAGGCATTTTGGTGGGTACATAATGGTATTTCCCTAAACCTTTTTCTGATAAGCCAACTGGGAAAATCAGGGGTGCATACTGACATTTGAACATGTAAATTACATTGATTATTCTTGGGTTTGTATTATTTTATGCAAAATATGATCTGAAATGAAATTCAGGAGATTTAGGCACTGGAATTAAAAAAAAATTACTAGAATTTGGCCTGGTATTGAGAACAGTGACATTTAAAATTAAATGAAAGAGTGAAAGCTATTAAATTGCTTTCACCTTTTTAGTCCTTCAGTGTGGTATAAACTAAAGCAAAATGTTCTAGATTTGAAACTAGTTCTAGGTGTATAGTATTTAATATAGAATAAGTTATAACAAATTGAATGAGCTTGAATAAGTCATTTAATAGCATTATTGTAAAGTAGAATTAATGTCTCACAAACCTATTCCACATGACTTTTGTGAACAGAAAATGTAATTATATTAGTGATAATTTAAAAATATTTGGAAAGAATTAAACTTGATTAAAATGCGTTATCCGCTAAGGACACCAAATCTTAACTGTTAACAATCTCCAAGGTCCTACCCAGTTCACATCCATCTATAAAAGTAATTGAAAGAGTTCTTTCAGTCAAAACCCTCTCATGACAACAAAAGGGTCTATTGAGACTAAGGAAAGACAAACTGCACAGCAGGAACTACATTTGTGACACAGCTAGGTAATACATAAATACATTATCCTGTGAGGTAGAGTTTTGGTATTTCCTAGTTTTTCTTTTTCACAAAGAAAATGAAAATGTTGGTGAGAAAATTTGGTGATTGAGACTAAGGGAGTGCTTCTGTTTTGGTGTAGGTTCATCTTTTCCCTGGGTGCTAATAATTCTTTTTTTTTTTTTTTCCAATGAGGTCTGATGCCTCATTGCTTAATTGTTTTATAATATTCCTGTAGATTATTCTTAAGACTGTGCCTAAGTTATTGTTTGAAGTTCAACTCTTTATTATTTGTTTTTGATGTGTGATTATTTCATTAGGATCTGTATAGTTACTAACACTATGTTTTTTTTAACAAGAAGTGACATTCTTTCTCCTAAGTTTATTTTTTTTTAATGTTGGCTTTCTCACTGCAGTTATTGGAAAGTCTATATATTTTATTCTATTTAGCAAGCACAATAACTTACTTGTGCAGGAATCAACCTGATAATTTATTTATCTCCAATCAGGGGGAAAATCCTATGAAAAATCATTAAACATTCTCAGCTCTGAGTGTTTGTTTTTGACCATTTCTTCTCAATATTGTCTAGCCTTCAAAAAATAGTTTGTAAACTTTAAAGTGTTATACAAATACTAATTTATAATATTGTTAATCTTATTAAACTTTGAAAGACACATTCCTTTTTCTCTTGCTCCTTAAAATACTTTGATCCTTCTGCAAAACCATGAGAAAAAGCCATAGTGATGAATCCTAGACCAACAGGAGGAAAGAAATTTGTTTTGTCTATTTCTATTATTTCCAGATTTCTACAGATGAATGCTATAAAATAATTCCAACTTCCAAAGTTCCATGATTTCCTTGCAGCTGCAAATTCTATGCATTTTGAGGACACAAAGAAGCCTGAGCTGTGAGGTTTCTAATCTTGTTCTTGCTTTTTAACTCATCCTTGGTGAAGCATTTTAAATTTGCACAAGTTAGGTTATAGCCTTCAAGAGCTCTGGACATTAAAGTCTAACTTGGTTTCAATATGTAAATTTTCCACCTTATACTAGTGAAATTCACACTCATGGTCTGCTTAATTAGCTTCATTTTTAAAAGCCTAACATGGGATCATCAAAGTAACAAGTCTCAACTGTACAACTTGACATCTCATTAACACTTGCTTTATAACATATGGTGCTTGGATGATCTGAGTTAATGTGGGTGCCAGTAAGGTGGTGGAGGTGGGTATAGAGAGTCAAATTTTTATGTCATTTGACATGTTACTTTAAATAAAATATTCGTTACATTTACTGAGCACAGTATAGAGTTATGAATGTAATAGAATCTCTAGGTGTAGTTGTTTAGGTAAATTACTATGTAAATGATCTTCAAAAACTTGAAACGTGTTTGACATCACATATGATAGAGCACAATCTAATTTGATGAAGGATTGTCATGTTTTGACACATTTTTTACAATAACTGTGATCTAATCAACTGTATTACCTGCAGATTACATGTAGTATTTATAGTTATAATTATTTTTCTATAGTTTCTGCAAAAAACTTGAGTTCTTTCTTCATGCCTTAGATTCAGTATTTTGACAAATTGCCAAGCTACAAATTTAAACAAGTTTATCGAAAAGACTATGTATTTACTTAACTTGAAATGTGCTTTTTTTTATGGAATAGGAAAAGAAGAAGAATGGGAAATCATATTGCTGTTTAAAAGTTAAGCCTGTGTTAATTAAGATTATACTAATTAAAAATCTAGATGTTTAAGTGCTTTTATTTTACTATTCATAAATACTTTTCAATTAGTCTGCCTGATAAATACTTCACTGTACTCTAAACCTGAGGCGACCAGATGGTAGAATTACAGAATTTGGAGCTCAGAGAGACTTAGAGACTCACAGAGGTCACTTAATTTAACATCTTAACTTTACACAGGTAGAAAGTAAGCCTCAGAACTGTGGCTTGTATTTGTAAGACATCAGTTTCTTTCTTTATGAAAGAGCTATAGACAGACCATTGAGTCTATGATTAATAGATAGAGAAAACTGACTTGTTATGGCATTGCATTTAGCATTCTGAACAAATGAAAATAGAGGCATGGTAAGAGTTATGATACAGAGCACATTAAGGTCCCAATGCCACAAGACATGCAGTAACATTACTGTAGGAAGTGATTTCTAAGTCTCAGAGAAAGAATTGTCATTTCTTAAGTAACTGTAATTGGTTTTCAAAAATGAGACCTAGGATCTCAAGCTGTATATTCTGCACGGCAGTATATTCCACTGTGGATAAACATTAACTATACTCTTGTATCATGCTTTCTCATTCTTTCGTTTCATTGCTTTACCTGCTTAAAGCTCTATAGCTTCTCATAAATCTTTGAATGCTATAATTTACTTTTTAGTATTCTTTTTAGATCAAGCACTGTTTCTGTAAGAATACATGATAACATTTCAAAAATTTCAAAGTAATTCTTTCAAGTCCAGCAATGTTTAATGCAATCAGAATGTTGTGTTTTTTAATACAGAAATTATTCTTATGGAAAGGTTATGATTTGGGAAAGAAGAAAAATAGACAGAGGCCACATGATATCCTAAATTCTTTAAGATTTATTCATTTAGTGTTTGGCAATATGGAAGCAAGGAAGGAGATCTTAGGATTTACAAAAGCTCCAGTAGATTTTCAGCACTCAGATAAATGATGCAGATGTAAAAAACACGAGTAATAATTTGATTTTTAATTTTTTCTTTAATTTATTTACATTTGCAGATATTTTCTATTTTCCTAATGTTATAAACAGCGCATTTTGTTGTGAGAAAGTTTGGGAAATACAAAATATAATTGAATATATTTCTGTAATTATAAATATAAAGAATAAAATATGATTTATCTTGAATATGATGACAATGATTTGTCTTGAATATGATGAAAACATGACAATAATTTATCTTGAATATGATGGAAACTTTGATGTGTAATTATTCCTTCCTTTTCTACCATCTCAACTTTTTTTTTATTATACTTTAAGTTCTAGGGTACATGTGCACAACTTGCAGGTTTGTTACATATGTATACATGTGCCACGTTGGGGTGGTGCACCCACTAACTCGTCATTTATATTAGGTATTTCTCCTAATGCTATCCCTCCCCCTGCCCCTCACCCCACAACAGGCCCCGGGTGTGATGTTCCCCACCCGGTGTCCAAGTGTTCTCATTGTTCAATTCCCACCTGTGAGTGAGAACATGCGGTGTTTGGTTTTCTGTCCTTGCGATAGTTTGCTCAGAATGATGGTTTCCAGCTTCATCTATATCCCTGCAAAGGACATGAACTCATCCTTTTTTATGGCTGCATAGTATTCCATGGTGTATATGTGCCGTATTTTCTTAATCCAGTCTATCATTGATGGACTCATCTCAATTTTTTTATGTTATCTGGGATTTAGGTCCAGAGTAGTAATATTTCTTTTAAGTGATTCATGTTTAGATATAATTTTGATATTTATTTTGAAGATTAAGAACTTTATTAATACATTTTAATTACAAGATTTGTCATATTTATAATTGCAAAGAGTATTAGATTATGTTATCAGTATTAATTATTTAATACTGAAATTCTTATAGTTGAATTCTTCATTTGGGTTCACCTCTTAGCTAGGATATGTCTGAGCAATTTCTCAGCAACAGCATATAGATGTCACACTCTCTGAGTTCTTGCTTGTCTAAGAAAAGTTTTAGCAACTTTTGAACATGTGAGATAAATTGATTGGACATACAATTCTTGTTTCAGAATCATTTCCTCCACAAATCATTGATTCCTGTTATTTTATGCCATAAAAGAAAAGTCTTATTCCAAACCAATTGATTTTGTATCTTTTTAAGGTAATTTTTTTTCTTTTATTTTCTGCAATTTTAAGCCTTTTTTTAAAGTGATTTTTTTAAATGTACTTTAATTTCTGGGATACATATGCAGAACGTGCAGGTTTTTTACATAGGTGCACAGGTGCCATGGTGGTTTCTGCATCCATCAACCCATCACCTACATTAGGTATTTCTCCTAATGTTGTCCCTCCCCTAGCCCCCCACCCCCCAACAGGACCCGGTGTGTGATGTTCCCTTCCATGTGTCCATGTATTCTCATTGTTCAACTTCCACTTATGAGTGAGAACATGTGGTGTTTGGTTTCCTGTTTCTGTGTTATTTTGCTGAGAATGATGGTTACCAGCTTCATCCATGTCCCTGCAAAAGAAGTGAGCTCATCCTTTTTTATGGCTGCATGGTATTCCATGGTGTATATGTGCCACATTTTCTTTATCCAGTATATCATTGATTGGCATTTGGGTTGTTCCAAGTCTTTGCTATTGTGAACAGTGCTGCAATAAACATATGTGTGCATGTATCTTTATAGTAGAATGATTTATAATCCTTTAGGTATATACCCAGTAATGGGATTGCTAGGTCAAAAGGTATTTCTGGTTCTAGATCCTTGAGGAATTGTCACACTGTCTTCCACATTGTCTGAACTAATTTACACTCCCACCAACAGTGTAAAAGTGTTCCTATTTCTCCACATCCTTTCCAGAATCTGTTGTTTCCTGACTTTTTAATGATCACCATTCTATCTGGGGTGATATGTTATCTCATTGTGGTTTTGACTTGCATTTCTCTAATGACCAGTGATAATGAGCATTTTTTCATATGTCTGTTGGCCACATAAATGTCTTCTTTTGAGGAGTGTCTGTTCATATCCTTTGCCCACTTTTTGATGGGGTTGTTTTTTTCTTGTAAATTTGTTTAAGTTCCTTGCAGATTCTGGATAATAGCCCTTTGTCAGATGGATAGATTGCAAAAATTTTCTCCTATTCTGTAGGTTGCCTGTTCACTCTGATGATGATAGTTTCTTTTGCTGGGCAGAAGTTCTTTAGTTTAGTAAGATATTATTTGTCAATTTTGGCTTTTGTTGCCATTGCTTTTGGTGTTTTAGACATGAAGTTTTTGCCCATGCCTATGTCCTAAATGTTATTGCCTAGGTTTTCTTCTAGGGTTTTTATGGTTTTAGGTTTTATGTTTAACTCTTTAGTCCATCTCGAGTTAATTTTTGTATAAGGTGTAAGCAAGGGGTCCAGTTTCAGTTTTCTGCATATGGCTAGCCAGTTTTCCCAGCACCATTTATTAAATAGGGAATCCTTTCCCTGTTGCTTGTTTTTGTCAGGTTTGTCAAAAATCAGATGGTTGTAGATGTGTGGTGCTATTTCTGAGGCCTCTGTTCTGTTCTGTTGGTCTTTATATCTCTTTTGGTACCAGTCCCATGCTGCTTTGGTTACTGTAGCCTTGTAGTATAGTTTGAAGTCAGGTAGCGTGATGACTCCAGCTTTGTTCTTTTTGGTTAGGATTGTCTTGGCTATGTGGGCTCTTTTTTGGTTCCATATGAAAGTTAAAGTGGAGTTTTCTAATTCTGTGAAGAAAGTAGCTTACAATAAGCCTTTTAAAATGCAATACTTTTAAAACAATATTTAAAACATTGTTCCCATTTACTGTATACCTAAAAATTGATATACACTTGCTTCCATGTTACTGAATACTGCATGAATAAATCTTAAAGATTTCAGTATATCATGTGGCATCTGTCCATTTTTCTTCCTCCCCAAATCATAACCTATCAATAGGAATAATTTCTGCATTAAAAATACAACATTCTTCTTACTAGTACTTGGTACTTAGGAAACCATTTTTATCTGAAGAGTCATGTCTCACTTTATTCCAGTAAATATTGTTTTATTTTTTAACTACTGAGCATGCTGTCTTACTATCCATACACATTGTTGTCACCCAAAGCTCTTTTCTTTCATCATGTTTATTTACTTATTAATTTTGAATTCTGAGAAAATTTCAAAAGTTTGTCTTGTAACATTTAATTGCATTATCTATGTTCTTGTATGTGTTGTATGTGTTATATACTGTCTCCATTGTATTTATTAATTTAACAACTGAGTTTTTAGCTTCCATGCCATCTCTCTAATCTCATCTATTTTCATGACTGCCTACTTCGATATCAGAAAGTACAATATTTTCTTGATTATTGAGAACATGAATTGAAACTTTTCTTGCATTAGCCTCCTGCTTCTTGCTGTTCATTGATTTTATTAAAAGCATTTCCTTTGATTTTTTTATACCATTTTCCTTTTCTGCTGTTTGTCTATCTTGATGAATGGATATAGCTGCCATTCCAACACTCCTTTGGCCTTCTCCTGATCATTGACCCTGAAGGAAGCTCCACTCTACTGGCCTTGGCCTGACATTTTCTAAGCCCTCTCAGTCCTGGTTTCAGTTACAGTTTCCTCTACTTATTGATTTCTATATAGAATTCTGTCTCATTCAGGCTACGTTTTGCCTGGAAGAAAACCATTATATTTCAGACAGATGGATACAACTCTATTTTTCACAGCTGATAAAAATTATTGCTTATTTTTTTTAATTCTGCGGCCCCCATGCTTCAGTAGGGAGGTCTAGTAAGATGTCTTTGTGTTTTTCCAGCATATTATCTAGAAGTATCCAGTATTTTCTATAGACCAATTAGTCTTTACCTTTTACATTTGAGTAGAATAAACAGCTATCTGGCCTCTGACTATCTGGTCTGTCAGTATCTCATATGCTGTAATCTTTGTACTTTACTGTCCAGCCATAAAGAACCACCAACTGTTTCCTCCCAAACCACCATTCCATCATATCTCTGCCTTAAATGTGCCTGGAACACTCCTGAAAATTTGCATCCACAAATTTTCAGATAAATGACTTTTCATTTTTTCCTAGGTAGATCTATTCTTCACTAAAATAATTATCCTATTGCTTAGTCATTGTTTATATACTTGGCACATGGAAGGCATTTGAATGAATGGATGGATGGGTGGGTGGATGATTGAATGGAACAAGCCTGTCATAAGAACTTTGGACAAGCAAGTCAATAGATTATGTTTAACTACCGAGTATAGAATGGTGTACTGTGGTCATCAGGTCACATGGGAAAGCATCTCAAGAAGCAAATCCAACAATTCATTGCAAACCTAATAGTTATTTATCTACTCTTTAATGGATTAATGCTGGAGATGTAAAGATTTAGTAGTTTACAGCCTTACACCTCTTTTACATCTGTCAGAGAACTCATATCTAAATGGGATTAAAATATATGACGGACCTGTGTTGAAATCCCATATCCAATATTTATTGGTAACATGACAGTAGGCAATATTTGAGCCTCTCTGATAATTAATTGTTTCACTTTGTTTTTAAATCTGCAAGTGGGCATAAACATGATAGATATATGGTATTGCTTTGAAGATTCCTTTCTCCTCTGTAAAAATATAAGGAAAGTATATTCTTTTATTCATATTAATTTTGTGAGAAATCTATATTTGAAAATAAACTGGTGTCATTATTTTCACAAAATTAGAAAACTCTTAGTCAAATCTCAAATTTGACATGCGCTTTTATAATAAATGGGAAGGATAACCTATACATTCCCTTAGCTATGGTGCGTGCACGTTATTCAAAGTTTACTGATCATTAATATTTATTGGTGAAGTTTCAAATGGCCTGCCCACTTGGTGCGTCATTTCATAGTAATAATGAAAATAACAGCTGTCCTGTTTTATGACTTATAGTTTTCAAAGCTCTTTCACACACATTTAATCCTTTGATGCCAGCTGGTAATGAAATGTTTTCTAATTGTTATGCATCATTGGGCAGGGTGAGCCTGAAGGCCAAAAGCAGTTAACAGGTATTAATTATAGCCATTCACTTTTCTCTGAACTTTCATTGACACTCCCACAGGTTACAATTCTTAAATCTTTTAAAGATTTGATTCATTCAGTTTCTCCTATATTGATTTGTCTTTCAAATGTACCATATAGTGTCCAATTTTTAAATTTTTGTGGCTCAATATATGGTGTTTCCTACTGTAAGTAATATAATGCAGATTGCTTAGATTTCCTTGTTTTCTCAGGAGCATGTAATAATTTGTGACACTAACAGAATAAATAAATTTAAAAAATGGTTATTGGGACTGAAAATAGTTAAGAAGGACTATTTTTATACAGCACAGTCTTACAGATACAGTATAGTTGGCCAACATGATATTGATGTGGAAATTATAAAATATATGAATCATTGTGAATTACAAATTGAAATCCAAATAGCTACACAGGACTTTGTGGAGGCATTGAGTTCAGAGGCTCTCAACCTTTCCCATCTTATGGACCCCAGTCATACTGAAAATTGAGTCTTATCATCACGGGAATGAAAAATTCTTTTTCCCAAACAAGATGAATCATATTTACATTCAAACTTTTATTATATGTGTATTTTATGGTAAATAAAGTGACATAAGATTGAGAAGCATTTACATTTTGGGTAGATTTTAGTGCTATGATTTATGCTAAATAGACAAAAATGTTATCCCATTTGAAGTTGAAGACTAGAATAAGAGTGCTCAGCATACATTTCATAATACCTAAGTGCAAAACAAAAAAGAGAATCAACACAAAATGTCATAATTATTTTTTCAGATCAACATAAAATAAGATAACATAGGGAACACATTCTTCACAA
The DNA here is from genome assembly GCF_028885625.2 of Pongo pygmaeus. Lineage (NCBI taxonomy): Eukaryota > Metazoa > Chordata > Mammalia > Primates > Hominidae > Pongo > Pongo pygmaeus. The sequence goes on along the minus strand of NC_072386.2, from coordinate 35,052,688 downwards.
GTGCCATGAAAACCCTACATCTTAGCTAGACTACTTTTGTGTCTAACTGGTAGTATGTATATTTTGTACTTGATGTTGTTATTTCCTCGCCTCTTGTGGTACATTGCATATTGGCCCTAAACCTTAACCTTTTCCTTCCCATGCTCCTTATATTTGACTGTGTTTCCTCATATTAAAGAAGCAGGGCATATTTCTCTGGCTCTTGAGTTTTGGTTTGGCCATGTGACTTGCTTTGGCCAATAGAAAAAGTAAGGCATAACAGTGTATCAGCTCAGAGCCTAGGCTATCAGTGAACTTGGTGGCTGCCCCAGCCGTGCCCAACTCTGATCAGCTGATTTCCAGTGGGTCCACAAATGTATGAGCAAGCCAATCTAACTAAATACACTGCCTATCTATCTAGCTAGCTACCTATTTCTTTATGTATCTATCTTCTCCCAAATTTGTTGTGGGTTAAAGCTTAAAATTTTTATGAATCTGGATTCCTTACAGGAGAGTAAGTGGTTATTTATCTAACACTCTCCTGTGGACTGTGAGTAGAAAGGAGGCATAGAAGTTGTACAGTAATCTAAAAGAACATAAATATACATCTTCTTTTATAAAGATAACTTCCAATGTCAAAGCAACAAGGGATAGAGGCAACATTTTTATTTAATATTTCAGATAGTTTTGATGTGCTTCTTGGTGTAGAAGATAACCTGGACACATCCCTTATATCTCAAAATTAATTAAACTAATATTTATTGAGCACGTATTATGGGCCAGAATATACAAGAGAAACTGGATATATAGTGATCAACAAGAGACACATGATTCCTGCCAACAGAGTTTGGTGAAGAACACTGATATTAATCTGTAAATGCACTAATAAATACATAATGACTGATTTTGGTAAGTGACATAAGGAAAAATATAAAATGCCATGGAACTTTGTAGGATGGAGCATTCTTATATAGTCAGAAAGGACATTAAAATGAACTTTTAGCAAAATTTGAAAGGTAAGTAGGATTTAATCATGGTAGAAAAGTGGGCTTTGGAGAAGTGCATTGCAAGCTAAGGAGTAATCTGTGCAAAGGTTCAGAAGAAGGAAGACACATTGTGTGTTCTTAAAACTTCAAAAAAAAAGCCAGGGTGACTAGACAGTGTCCAGTGAGAAACAGAGACCTGCAACATGGCTGGACCCATAGGCAGGACACATATTATACAGGATCTTGTAGACCATGTAAAAATGTGAGACTTTATCTTAAGTTCAATGGGAAGCTGTTAAAATATTTTAAGCAGATGGAATTATATTCCAATTAGCATTGTAAAAGATCACTCTGAGTGCAGTGGGCAAAGAACCAGAGAGAGAAAAATGGACATAGGGAGACTAGCTGCAAGGTGGTAACAATTGCTCAGGTGAGTGATGAAGATGACTTAGACTAGGATAGTAAAGGAACTGTGGAAATAAGCTGCAGAATTTCATGGTAAATTGGAGATTGGAGGTGCTTAAATAAACCATTGCTGCACAACAAACACCTATAAAATCTCAATGGCATATAACCATGAACATTTATTTAGTTATCACATCTGTGAGTTGGCTGTCTATGTTGGGCTCAGCTAGCATCTGTGCCACATGCCTTTCTTATTCTGAATTGTTACACAGTTTTACTTATCACATGGTAGGTTTTTGTTATTGTTGCTGCTATTGTTGTTAATAGTGCTATCCTTTATCTTTTCATTGACTAGATTGTAGCTTCTTGAAAATATAAATCAGTATTTATCAACCCCGCACCCCATTTTTTTTAGATACAGGTTCTCTGTTGTCCAGGCTGGTGGGCAGTGGGGTGATGGCACCATCACAGCTCACTGCAGCCTCAAACTCCTGGGTTCAACAGATCTTCCTACCTCAGCCTTCTGAGTAGCTGAGAATACAAACACTCACCATCATACTCGGCTAATTAAATTTTTTTTTTTTGTAGAAATGGGGTCTCATTATGTTGCCCAGGCTGGTCTTGAACTCCATTGTTTATATACTTAAATTTTTTAAAATATAATTAAGCATTGTCTAAATAAATGGTAAGCCCTTAAAATATGTTTTATCTACCAATTTTTATAAAGTAGAATAATTGTTCAGAATTTGGAAGGGGTATATTGAATTGACTTCTAATTGATTGACTGATTAATGCATTAATGTATTTACCCAGCCTTTTGTTAAGCAATCATTGTCTAACAGTTATTGTACTAGGCCCTGGGAATGCAAAAAATTCCAAAATCTTATCACCATTCCCATGAAACTCAGAGTCTTGTAAGGGAGGGGGATCTAAGAGATCTACAAAGGAAAACAATTATGTGCATTTCAGAATCTAAATTATTACTTGACTATTACAAAAGTCACATTTAAAATATGCTCTTGCAAAATAACTATTAAAACTTGAGACCAGTAAGTCTTAATTATATAGTCTAAATGCAGTGAAGTTTGTTCACATCTTCTCAGAGATCAGTTAGCCTCACTCCAAACTCCTGATCAATAGCTCAAATTTAAATTCAAAATCTCCTCACTTGTGCCTTCTGCACACAAACCTGTACCTTTACTCTGGTCCCCATATATTGCTTTTGGCCCATTCATCACCAAAGACCAATACTCAGTAAATAATGTGGAAATAAATTTTATCCTTAAGAAGGAGCTCAAAATCAAAATGCAAGAAGAGAAATAATTTGACAAATTCTAAGTTCCCAGATGTCTCCTAATTCCAGGCATTATATGAGCATGGCGAAGAGCCTTAAAGCTAATACACACGTACAAAAGAGGATTTTATGAATTCTAATTAGAACGAAGAAAGAAAAATCTTTCTTACAGAGATTTTGTAATAAAAAAGAATGATATCCTTTTTTGTTTCATTTCCCAGGTATTATGTAACATTGAGTACTGATACTGAAATCATACAAATACTTATTTTCAATTATTTTTGTTCTGAAGATTTACAACAAAATAAAGTAGGAGATTACCCCATCTTTAATTTTTTAAGAAAAATCTTAAGATTACCCCATCTGGAATGTTATTTTATGACACCAATGAATAAGTTGGGTCTACAGAAGAATGCCAAGTGCATTAGCTGGTTTGTGTATTAGATTATGTTAGAAAATCTTGCCAAGTATGAGCTTGATGGTTTTCCAGGCCAAAATAGAGGGAAGGTTTACAGAAATTATTTTTGTTATTCATACTTCAAATTCATTTGGTCACAAATATCCAAGTTACTGAAGCTAAATGAGAACTTCTATTCATGGAATAAGTGCTAAAATGATTTAAGGTCTAGTGAAAAGCTGGGGTAAAATTTAAAAAGAGATGGCTAAGTTTTTGGCCAATGTTTTTTCCAATGTTTTATTTTTTATTTAAATATTTTGCTTTCTTAATTTTGAAAGCAAAAAAAGAAAAGTGATTCTACATAACTGAATTACTGTTGAAGTGCAAGTATTATGTTTGAAAGAAAATCATTGATCACCTAAGCTTTATCTATGTTACAATTTCTTTTAAAAAATTTCTATGAGGAATGGAGAAATAAATTTTGCTAGGTGAAGCTTATAAAGTTAGATAACTTTTATTAGCTAATATTCAAAGGCTTACTTTTGGCCTTTGGATGCCTATAAGACAAAGCTTATGTATCTTAGCTGGTAACTACACATAGAGAGATGGTAACTTAAAATTTGCTGTATACCTTATAAGAGATATTTCCATATCAAATAATAGCTTCCTGCACATCTTTTCACTAAGGTAACCAATGATGTTTGTAATGTTCAAAACAATAGACATTAAGTCCTCAGCAGACATTAAAATCCTTGATCTGTCTCTTCTTGAACTTTCTGTTCTTTTGGATCCTTTACTGTAAGTTCTTTCTGATTTTTCTATCATTTGGCCGCCTGTTCTCTGCGTCCTTTCAAGTTCATCTTCTTCTGTCTGTCCATTAACGTTGACATACCTCAAGGTTCTCTTCTTTCCTCATTTCCTTTGGGACCTTCTTTACATATTCAGTTATCTTTGTGCAGGTGATATGTATTTATCGATCACCAGGCCTGATTTTTCCTTTCAGTTCCAGGCCTGAACTTCATCACCCTCCTTGTCATCACTTCATGGATACCTCACAGGCATCTGAAAATAAGCATGTTCACAAGCAAAATCATAAACCCTCCCCAAGATTTTATCATCTTTCAATATCAGTGGATGTCACCACTATTCAACTTCTTCTGTCCCCTATAAACCCAGTGGTCAGTCTTACATTGCCCACTTCCTCACCTCTATATTCAACTCTTCATTGTGTCCTGTTGATTTAACCTCCTAGTTATCTCATAAATCCAGCCATTTCTCTACTATCAAAAATTTAGTCCAAAGTGATCTATAATACTCTTCTTGAAATGGTGTAAACAGGTATTTTTATTCATCATTACCTATGCATTTACAGACACTCTCTTTCACATATACACGCACACTCATATACATTTGAAAAGTAAAGTATAAATGAGATACTACCACACACATTATGAAATGGGTTATTGTTTTGTTAACAGTTTGTCTTGATGACTCTTCAGTATTTGTCAGTCTATATAGATATACATCATTATACTACGTGCATTTTATTCCATAGAACTGTCATGCCATGATTTATCTACTCTATGATCAATAGAAATTATTAATTAAAATCATGACCAATAATTATAATGTCTGCTAAGGATTTAAAATACTAACCATTCTGTGAAACATTACGAACACCACTGGTTACCTTAGTAAAAGGATGTGTAAGAAGCTATTATTAGATAATGGAAATACCTGTTATAAATGTATACAGCAAAATAAATTAGATTGATTTGATTTATTTACTCTTAAGAGAATGTAAACTACATTCATGCATGTGGTTTACAAAAATGTTAAATTTTGATAGATATTGACAAAAGTACCCTGTGAAAATGGTGTGCCCTTAAACTCACACCAGTGTGTTATGAAAGTGGCTGTTTCACCAAAAACACATGAAAAAATGCTCATCATCACTGGCCATCAGAGAAATGCAAATCAAAACCACAATGAGATACCATCTCACACCAGTTAGAATGGCAATCATTAAAAAGTCAGGAAACAACAGGTGCTGGAGAGGATGTGGAGAAATAGGAACACTTTTACACTGTTGGTGGGACTGTAAACTAGTTCAACCCTTGTGGAAGTCAGTGTGGCGATTCCTCAGGGATCTAGAACTAGAAATTCCATTTGACCCAGCCATCCCATTACTGGGTATATACCCAAAGGATTATGAATCATGCTGCTATAAAGACACATGCACACGTATGTTTATTGCGGCATTATTCACAATAGCAAAGACTTGGAACCAACCCAAATGTCCAACAATGATAGACTGGATTAAGAAAAAGTGGCACATATACACCATGGAATACTATGCAGCCATAAAAAATGATGAGTTCATGTCCTTTGTAGGGAAATGGATGAAATTGGAAATCATCATTCTCAGTAAACTATCGCAAGAACAAAAAACCAAACACCGCATATTCTCACTCATAGGTGGGAACTGAACAATGAGAACACATGGACACAGGAAGGGGATCATCACACTCTGGGGACTGTTGTGGGGTGGGGGGAGGGGGGAGGGATAGCATTGGGAGATATACCTAATGCTAGATGACAAGTTAGTGGGTGCAGTGCACCAGCATGGCACATGTATACATATGTAACTAACCTGCACATTGTGCACATGTACCCTAAAACCTAAAGTATAATAATAATAAATTAAAAAAAAATAAAAATAAAAAAAAGAAAAATGAAGGGCTGTACGTGTCTGGAAGCGTCTTCAGTGAATCTGAAATTTCAAGGATGACTTGGAGGTCCCAATGACTCATGAAACAGGAATGTTAGCCAACCCTGATGTAATATTTTATATGAAAGGCTTTTCATTTACAAAGGTCTCAGTATTTAGCAAACTTAGCTATCCTAAGACATTCATTTCATCCTTCACAGACTAATGATGTGCAAATAAGATTGGATGGACCTGAGAAGTCATTTAACATACAGCAAGTGTTTATAGCAACTGAGCTAAGTGGATAAAAAAGACCCTGTTCTTTTGAAACTACAGGGTAAGGCTTTAAGCCAGCAGCCACAATGATCCAGCTAAGCTGACTCGGTCCAGGATTCTGGGCTATGGGGAACATGACCGTGGGCCAACTGTATTTGCTAACCACACATTAAAAGTTATGAAATGTTTATTTTTGGCTTTTTCGTCTAGGGAAAGTTAAAGATCATATCTGTAACGAAATAGGCTTATGAGCCCTCCATACTTTAGGCCTTCTCTGTAACCCTAGTCTGTGCAAACAAACTCAGTTTTATCCCTTTTATAAGGGAGAACAGATTATCATTCTTTATTGGTGAGCTACCGTAAGTACTGAATTATATTCAGTTGGTAACATCAGAATTGTTTTGAGCCGTCTGCTTTTGTGAGTCTAATGTTTTGAGGACCATCTGTCTGCCTCTTGGAGACCATGGTCTGACTTGATTCTGTTGATACAGTTCTTTCTTCTTGAAAACCAGCATGCTAGTACTGTAGGAGAAACTGCCGATGTCAGGTTTTTAAATTGTATTAGGGAACTCACTCTGTTACAACCCATCCCATGTGCCTATAAATGTGGAGCACAGGTAAGCTACACAGATGTAAAACTTTGTTTCATGTAGACCATCTGGTCCTCAAAAGAAATTTTTTCATTTTGAATTAATACTTTTCTTTCTAGAAATATTCAGCACAGTGACTTTTTGTGTTCTTAGTTTTGTTCTGGACTCTATTCCTAATGTCAGATTAAGTTAGAATATACATATGATAGAATCTCACTGGCTTAAATTTATGGAAAAGGGAGAGAAGGGGAATGTCACTGAGAAGTATGGATTATTTTAAGTGAAATGCAACTTTACTGCATTGAAGTACATTTGGCAATGAGAATCAAGCTAACAATCTTTTTGTTGAATGAACAAGAATGCACTGTAATTTTCTCAAAATTTGACATCTCCACAAAAGTTATGGTGGAACATAAAATTTAGTCCAGAGTTTCCTGACAGCTAAGACAAAAAGGGAAAACTCTTGGAATATGTATTGCTCATTGTCAAATAAGAGGAAACACACAATTTTCTGAGCAGGGACACTTTTACTGATGGTGTACTGAAGGTAAAGTTATTGCTGTTTATATATTTACTAGTTCAAGTTAGTTAATTAATTCTCTTATTTTATTGAGCATCCAGTATATGGTCAGGCATTGTGCTAGATATTGTGGTTTATAGACTAATAAGACAAAGTACATATCCTCAAAAATCTAACAGTCTATATAAATAAAACAATGCATAATGATTTTATAAAAGTGCAACTTAATTCAAACGGTATTTTTCTTTTTCTGTATAAACCTGGGGAGATTATATTAAATCTGAATTTATGAACATTATTCCTTGGACATTTGAGACAGTAGTTTGAGGACCACACATTCAGCCTAGAGCATAGAGAGTTGAAAGCAACAATAGTTTCAATGTTCATTGCACTATTTTTCTTATATATCAAATATGTAAAACAAGTATTTGGTAAAATTTGGATCCCAGGCTAGTCATGACTTATTTTTGAGGCATGTGCCTAGGTCTTGAATATTATGTGTTGGTGACTGAAGATTTTACTACACATTTAGAAAGTCGACTTTTAATTTTCTTGCAAAACTTTGAAGAGTTCTTGTGGAGTTTTTTGGGTTTTTCTGCCAAGACGTTGGAACAGTCACCATCTGTTCTTCCTGGAACTCATGAGGATCAATAGAAAGGACAATATTTTTCCCCAGTAAGATCTCTGAATGTACTTGAGGCCTTGGACATGCGCTTGGTTGACTTCCCAGAAATCTGTGCCATATAGCACAGAAAAGGTGATTTGGGATAATGTGGTGACATGATTATTAAGGTCAGGAGGCCATACCTTATTCATGCTGCATTTTTATCACATAATATACTGCCTGGTATACAGAGCTCAATAAATGTTTGTGGATAGAATAAAGTTAAAAATAGAAGTTAGCACAGTATAGGATTTACCACATTAAATGTTCAAGTAATTCAATTGTTTTAATCATTACCGTACAAATACAAATCTTACTCATAAGAAATTTACAGCCTGGGTGCAGTGGTTCATGCCTGTAATCCCAGTACTTTGGGAGGCCAAGGCAGGTAGATCTTATGAGGTCAGAAGTTCGAGCCTGGCCAGCATGTGGCAAATCCCCGTCTCTACTAAAAATACAAAAGTTAGCTGGGCATGGCAGCACAAGCCTGTAATTCCAGCTACTCAGGATTGAGAGGTTGAGACACGAGAAATGCTTGAACCCAGGAGGCGAGGTTGCAGTGAGCTGAGATTAGCACCACCACCCTCCAGCCTGGGTGACACCAGAGTGTGACTCTATCTCAAAAAAAAAAAAAAAAAAAAAAAAAAAGAAAAAGAAAAAATAAATTTGCAGTGTTTTTTGGAGGGTGGACATTCAACACTGTAGAGGGGAATGTACTAAGTAGTGGAGAAGCACAAAATAGAGTAATTAACCTTGCCTCAACAGATTGGGGAAGGCTTTGTACTCTGAAGTAAGATGGCATTTGAACTGTATCTTTAAGAACAAGAAAAAATTAATCAGGCAGAGAAAGATGGAAAAGTATTCATCCAGTGCTATTTCAGGTATCTATTGTCTGCATATCAAACCCCCCAAACATAGTATCTCACCACAACAGTTATTTTGCTCACAAATCTTCAATTTGAGCAGGACTTGACAGGCACAGCTTGTTTCTACTCAGTGTGGCTTCAGCTGGAGTGGCTGCCTTAGTAAGTTGTTGGCCAGTTGTTGGTTGGCAGATCAACTAGGGCTGCCATCTGGGGCCCTTTCTATGAAACTACCTGGGCTTTCTCACAGCATGGCAGACGGTTTCAAGACCATGTATTCCAGGAGACAGGAAGCAGAAGCTGTGAGCCTCTTAAGGCTAGCACTTAGAAAGACAGTATCATTTCTGTGTGTTTGCCCAAAATTAAGAAAATGGGAAAAAGACTCCCAGAATTTTGGTGGCCGTCCTTAATATACCACATCTTCAGAGAAAATACTGTTATTCATTGCCCACTAAATGCACAATTTGGTCAGAGAATATTGAAAAATCAGTTGTGGCAAGCAGCGGAATACAAAAGGTTATGATAGGGAATGTGTGGAGATGATTTTGGGAGGGGCACATTTAGGCAAGTTATGAAGAGCTTTTAATACCATATCCTGAGTTTTGCAATTTTTTACCTCCAGATAATTGACCTGATTATTTCTGTATTTGGAAAGATCAATAGAGTAGCAATGTGAAGAATCAACTAGAGGTAGGTTGCATTGGAAATAGCATGAATGGGAAGGAGTTCTTGTAACAGTTTATGAGAAACATGATGAACTTGGGCAGAAATAAGAGAAAGGGGATAGAAAACAAAGACGGATTCCAGTGAAATTTTAGATATAGATTTAGAAGGACCTGGTTGTGCAAATGAAAGTGTAGTTAAGAGATAAGAAAGAACCATGTGGCCCTGAAGTTTTCAGCTTAAAAAGTGGGAGAAAGTATGGAACACAGAAAGAAAATCATGTTTGGGAAAAGAATAAAAAGATGGTTGGTTTGATTTAGCACACACTTTATTTGAGATACATATGGAATTATTGGCTACAAATTTTAATAAACAAGTGGTTATATGAATAATAAATTCAAAAGAAATTTCAAGTATGAAACACTTAAATTTGTAGTTGTCAAATTCTAAGCAGTAGTCAAAGCTAGAGGAATAAACAAGATGAATAAAAGAGACTATTTTTTAAGACGAGAAGAAACTGGAGATAAAGCCTGGGGAACAAAAAAATTTAAGCATAATGATAACAAGACTGAAAGAAATGGAGAAGGCATAGTCCAAAGTAGGAAAATTGCCTTATTGATCCCACTAATCACAATGAGCAAATGCCATATATTTGTCACAAACAAGGTTGGGCTAACAATATATTGTTTCCCAAACTACTTTTTATGATCCATATGTTTATTCAAACATGCACAAATGAGGCATACAACTTGTAGGCATACAACTTGTCTTAGCTTTCCCAACATTGTACACATGCAGCAGTTTTACAAAAAGGGGTATTCCACGGTTGAAAATGCAGGGACTTTAAAAAGTTAGTATTGTTCTAAAGCTGTAACAGCTTTCAGAAAGGAAATAGAGTCTGATGTTTCTTCAAATAAGATCTGTACAGTTTAAACCTTTTAGAATAGCCATCTTCCTTAAAAAGTTCCTTTATTTTTTAGCAATCAGAATCACTGATATTTGGCTATGAAGTCACATCTCATCTTTAGACCTAACAAAGTAAGTAAATTGCTCCTAGTCAAAAATTCAGAAAAAATATCCTTACTTAATTTAAAAGCTTTGTCTAAACTGTTCCATAATTCTTGGAGCATACATTATTGGGAATTTAAATATTGACTTTGAATATTAATAATGAAGGCATCTTAAAATTCCTTTTAGTGTTTTCTTTGCATATTTCCTGTGGAATGCAAAGAGATGGTTCCCATTTGGTTCCCTGTGAGCCGCAGAGTCATAGAAATAAGAATATCAGCTGTAAGCTGGCAAGTAAATCTGCATGTAAACCACTTTCAACAGAATCTCTCAATCCTATAACACTGGGAGTTATCCTTACTAAGTATAAAGCTCACTTTGAATTCGAGTCAGAATCTATGCCTGGCTATGGGGAATGACTGGAAGTGTCTGGACATCAGGTCTGATTGTCAAAGGATGGTGCTACATAGACTAACTTCCCTGACCTAACTTTAGGAAGTTGTATGACAACAACTAGAAGGCTCACCAGGGACATTGCTGTGAGCACTTATTTTTTTTTTTGAGACAGAGTCTCGGTCTGTCCCCCAGGCTGTCGCCCAGGCTGGAGTTCAGTGGTGCTGTCTTGGCTCACTGCAACCTCTGCCTCCTGGGTTCAAGCGATTCTTCTGCCTCAGCCTCCCAAGTAGCTGGGACTACAGGCACCCACCACCACACCTGGCTAATTTTTGTATTTGTAGTAGAGACAGGGTTTCACTATGTTGGCCAGGCTGGTCTCTAACTTCTGACCTTGTGATCTGCCCACCTCAGCCTCCCAAAGTGCTGGGATTACAGGCATGAGCCACCGCGCCCAGCTGTGAGCACTTATTAAAGGGTGAGAAAAAGGAGATATATGGAACTGCTGGCTTGGATGACATGAATAGTTAAAGGAGGTGAGGAATACCACCACTATGAAGGCTGAGGCTGGTATTGTTTTGAGCCAACATTGGAGTAGTGAAAAGGATGTAAGACTTTAAAGTCTCTATCCCTTTATAGTTCCATTCCAAAAGGTCCATTATCAATTCTTAAAATAAGGACTTGCTGAGTTTTAAGGTTTTATGTTCTACTGGGCACTTATTAATGTATTACTTCTTTTTATCTTCATAATTATTCTGTGATGGTACACGTTGTCTTTCTCATTTTCCCTATGAGAAAAATAAAACCCTGAGGTGAATTAAATTTTTCAAGATGACCAAATTGAGAGAAGATGTAAACTAAGTCTGATTTCAAAGCTTATGTTCTTTTCACTATGTGACAATGTCTTTCTAAAGTTTTCCATCCTTATATGCCTAATTCAAAGGGATAACATTTATCAAAATTTAATTTATATACCATAAAATTCACTTATTGTAAATGTGCAGTTCAAGAAGTTTTCAAAAGTGTATTTACAGAGTTGGGCCACTATCACCATAATCTATTTGGGGCATTTAGTGCAAGAAAATATTTAGGGTTATTTGTGATTTGCACGTGTTAAGTGCTTAATGACTAATTTTGATTTGGTAAATGAGAGCTAGGGTAGGAGATAGAAACTTCAAGTGGGGCCAGCTTCAGAGATTTTGAGATGAATCAGATTTCTTTGAGAGAGAGTGACCTCTCACCTTGTCTATTAGTATAGACAAGAAGGTTACACTAATATGTATTATGTAAAGCCACAATCCTCTGCTTTATTTCACCTAAACTTTCATTGTACCTTGAATCATATATTTAATCATTCTTTGGAATAAGTTGAAATTATTTCTTATGTGTTGCTTTGCATTTCCTTGAATTATTTTTCTGACAGCCTAAAGAGCTTTGTAAGACAGTAAATATTGAAGAACATGAATTTAACAGCTAGCCAGAAACTCAAGAACAATAATGTTCTCATTCCCACAATGTCATTAAACTATCTGTTTAAACACACACATTTATTTTCTCTGAGCCATGCTTTTCTTTCTTATCTATAAAATAATGCTGAAATAGCTTACCACATGGAGACACTGTGTTTAATACATAATTTCTTTTGTGTGTTGTTCTGGCCATTTTCTCAACGTAAGCAGTGGATTGTGGTGGATGGGACTTGATACTACTTATGTGAGCTTAGGACAGGTAATCAGTTTTCGAAGCCTCTGTTTTACATAAATAAAGTTTTACATAAATAAAGTTTTACATAATAAAATAAAATAAGGTCCTTCTGAAGCTTAAGAAGATAATATAGATGAATCTCATTATTTGGTACCTGGCAGATGGTAAGTCCTTGATAAATAGTCCTGAATGAACGACTGGGTGAATGAATAGCTGAGTGAGGGATTTCTCTGGTTCAAAGAATTACTGCAAATATCTCGCTGAATGTGCTTCTGCTGTAGGGAGAAGACTGATAGCTGAGGGCAGGAAGCAAAACGGTGTAGATATAATTAGTTTAGTTGGAAAAAGAGGTTGGTAAGTGGAAAAGACAGGAGACCTGGTTTCACATTCTGGTTCTCTATGAAATGTGAGAACTCATGCAGTTTACTTAACCTCACAACTTTAAAGCCTTGGGTTTTTGTTTTGTTCGGTTTTCATTGTAGAGATGACACTCCTTGTATATGGTGAAGATGAAATAAGTTAGCAAATAGAAAGCACATGCCACAGAATTTAGCACATTATAATATTCAGTAAACATGAGTTAATTTTCTCTCTTTTGCCGCCTCCCTTCGTTGTGTACTAAAACTTTTGCTTTGTAGACACTTTGTGACTTTAAACTAAAAGAGAAGTATTTGTGACTTTCTGATATGCAGAGGTCGTAAGCATTTTGAATTTGAGGGAAGTGTTAACATTGTGGGTGAGCATGGGGACAGTGGTAGAGTTGTACTGTGAAGTCCCAAACACATTGTGACACTGGGCCAGTGACAACCTTTCACACCATTAACGTTCTCCTCCTGAAATACAGAAAATAAGAAAGCCATTTCTTGTGAGGATTAAACAAAATGCAGCATTGAAAATAATTTCACAAAGGGCTTGGAACTTAGTTAAGCCTTCAATAAATATTAATTGCTACTGCTCTTTCCTCAGTTGGATTTTCATATTCAGATTGAATTCCCAAAGTTAAAAATGGTTATTTCGAAAATAAAATGACATCAAAACGCAAATACTCAATCTGATTGGAAATAACCACCAATTAAAATCAGTAGAGCATGAGATTAAGGATCCTAAACTCTTTAAAGTTGGGTAGGGAAACATAACTTATGAGTTGAGGCCAACTAATTTTATTTTTTACATGGTACTGGAGACAGATGAAAGCAGCCAACCAACACGTATGTTTTAATTTAAATTTCACGGTCACCAATATTCAGTATTCTTTCATTTTGTTTTATTGTTCATTTATTGAGTAGGGTGATTTAGCCCCTGAATCAATGGGATTGCCCAATACCATGGTACATTAACCTTATATAATTTTAAGTGGCAATGTTTAGAGACAGCATTTTCTCTGAAGTCATGTTATTTGACACTGACTTTATATTAAGGGTATGAGAGTTACTTAATGATGGAAAGTCCAAAACAGTGATGATCACAAATTCATGTTTCATGTGAAAGGACTTTGTTTTAGTAAAGGGGAAAAGGGGTAAGTCTCTGCAAAATGTTAGAATTTATACCCTTTCTCCAGAGTATTTCCTGGTTTTCTACCAGCAAATCAGCCCTCTGAAGTCCAAGTTGTCAGGAAGCCTGTGTCTCTCGTAAAGTGGGAAGAAACCACTCCACAATTCTGCTATTCTCTAAGCTTAATGAAATGCTAGCAGGCTGCCCTGCTGTTCCTGTATCTTATATTTCCAGGCCTTGCCACCTGTGCAACAAAAGCAAGCAATCTATTTAGAAGAGTGTTTTTCATTCTCTTAACTCTGAAGGTCTTTATTCTCAGCATGAGATTATTGCAACAACTTAACAAGCCGTGTTTTCTCCCCCTATTTTCCTTTCTTTTCTTTTTGCACCTATGTCCTTTTAAGTCCATTCAGGCCTTAGGGAAACATTTAGTACTTAAGCTTTGGTTTTTCAAGCTCAATCGGGTAGAAAATCTAACATAGAATGTGTGCACAAACGATAGCTCTGCACAATAGCGATGAACAAATAGCACAAAAAGAAAGGAAGAATATGAGCGTTCAGGGAGCAGGGCTGCACTTGAATTCAATTTTCCAACAGCAGACCTGATGCTTTCTCTCAAGATTCCCAGGTTTCAAATTGGTCATATATTGAGGGCCAGTTACCTGGACAATGGGGGGAAATGGCAGTCAGTAATTATGATCTTGATTTCTAGGTTGTTAGGAGACTAATATTAATCCTGAAATTGTATGAGGAATGTGTTCATCTGGCCATAATTGTATAGTCTTCTTGAAAGCATTTACCAGCAATGCTAATTTAACACAATTCTCCCCAGGGAAGTATTTTTGAGCTAGTGGGGTTGCCAATTTATTGGTTAACTTAGGACACTTTCTTCAGAGCAGAAATAGCAACAGGAAACTCACAAAAAAGATACAGGTATGTATTTTCATTTTCTATTAGGTGAACAATTCAGTGTAAAGACTAGCAGAGCATGTATTGTTCTTCAAAAAACATAGTGCCTGTGTTTGTTGGCTGGCAAATGATAGTGAATACTACTCAGTTATATGTAATTAAAAGCATAGTGAGATACTAACACCAGGTGATAATAAAGCTGTTTTCAGAAAATAGATTCAATTTGAATAAATAAATCAAAATGTTATCTTTCACGGTAAAATATCTGTGTGAAAGATTATTTATCCTATTCTATTTCCCTCCAAATCAAAGCATAGATTATAGCTGTCTTGTTTGGTTTTTTGTTTTGTCTTGTTTGCTGTTAAAAGACAATTATGAACCCCAAGAAATTCTAAAAGTGTTATGTTTTTAGAGACAAGATAAAACATCCTTAAGCATTTGCTTAAGCTTGCCTTGTAAAATGATTTTTATTGTTCACAATGAAGATTATTTCATTCTTCCTTTTGTTCTTCTTCAGTTTGCTTATTTCATCATGTTTGCTGGACAAAGTCATATGTACAATTATTACATATTGGTAATAAATAAGAACCTCAAAAAGTCAAGTTTCTGAATTTTGGGGAAAAATCTTAGTAGGTTTTATTTTTGAGACTGTATTTTTGTGATTTATGGAAGGTAATATGAAAGTAGGTAATAATTTCATTGACTAGGAACAACTCTTTTAAATATGATTGGTTAACAGGATAATAGTCTCACAAATTTTATAGCTGTTGTGTTGGAAGATAAGCATATAAATATTGTCAAAAATAGTTTGCTTTATCTACGTGATTGTGATATTCAGTTTGTCTATAACTGATGATGATAATTGACATCTTAATAATAAACGGAATAGTGGGGACAGAATATTAATATAGCCACCAAAACAAATGAACCAAAATACTTGAAAACATTATGAAATGCCTTTAAATCCCAATGAGCTGTTTTAAATATCAAAATATATATGTTAGATTAAAGTTGCCAACATATTTTTTCATGCAGACAGCTGAAAGTTTGTATAGCAAGTTTATCTGAAGAGTTGGGTAAGGTTTCAAACCTGTTGTTTCTTTTAGGGAGTAGGTGTGCATAAATACTTGGGAAAGTAGAAATGGCCCCGTCTTTTAGATATGGTCCCTTCATGATAAAGCTGGGTTCTACTCTGGGTGTTGGTGTTCCTAGAAAACTGCATAAGGAACAGATGTAGTCACATGTGTTTTGTCATTAAATAATTCAACATGCTGTTTATGGTCAATACTCCAAATCCAAATGATAAGAATCAGTTAGATATTCATCAAGATGAAAATAACAGCTTGAGTTGACATCTGAAATAAAATAAAAAGATAGTATAACAATTTGGTGTAATTATGACTCATACCCCTCAGCTTACTTGAAGTGTATTTTACATGTCAGTATATGTTGTTATCACTTACTTGGTCATAAATGCTAGAAATCTAAGAATTATGTTGCCTACTTCCCATTCCCAAGCCACCATTCCTAGTTTGTCATCTAGTTCTTCCAATTTTAATTCAAAATGTATTTTTCCTCTTCCCACTCACACTCAGTTCAGTGTCTTATCTCAGTGCAATGGCCTTTTAACTAGCCTCCTGTCTCCATTCTATTAATCTCAATCCTATAGTGAACACTGCTCCTAGAATAAGCCTTCCCAAAATATAGAAATTATTTCCTTAATTATAAGTCTTGAGATCTCCCCATTGTGTATAGAATCAGGTACAAACTCCTTAAAGAGTCACCAAGATCCTTCATCAGGACCAAGCCTGCCTTCCAGGATCATGAACCATCTTCCCCCTCCACAAACCCTACACTTCTGTTGTATTTCTCTGAACATATTTTATACTTTCTTATCTTTGAGCCTTAGATTTGCCTTTTATTCTTTCTGGATTGACTTTTCCCTCCTTTACGCAGAGAATTCAGATTCATCCTTCAAAGTCTTCCAAAATATCACTTCCATATAAATTATCTTCCTCGATTCCCTCAGACAGAAAGGCAATCAACTGGTCTCATGGGTTAAATTTATATACCTATACTATAAGATTTAGTATTATTATTATTTTTTCTTTTATTATTATTATTATTATACTTTAGGTTTTATGGTACATGTGCAAGAACAAAAAACCAAACACTGCATATTCTCACTCATAGGTGGGAATTGAAGAATGAGAACACATGGACACAGGAAGGGGAACATCACACTTCGGGGACTGTTGTGGGGTGGGGGGAGGGGGGAGGGATAGCATTGGGAGATATACCTAATGCTAGATGACAAGTTGGTGGGTGCAGCGCACCAGCATGGCACATGTATACATATGTAACTTACCTGCACATTGGGCACATGTAGTATTATTTTTTAATGTTTGCTACATCATAAGAATGAACTCCTTGAGAGAAGAAACTGAGTTTTATTAATTTTTATGTTCCATTACCTAGCTTAGAGCCTAGCACATATTGAATGCTCAGTAATCATTTGTTGAATGGATGGATAAATAAAAAGCAACTAGAATCATTCTACACTAAATAAAATTACACGCCTGTAATCCCAGCACTTTGGGAGGCCGAGGTGGGCAGATCACCTGAGGTCAGGAATTTGAGACCAGCCTGACCAACATGGTGAAACTCCACCTCTACTAAAAATACAAAAGTTAGGTGGGCGCAATGGTGGGCACCTATAATCCCAGCTGCTCCAGAGGCTGAGGCAGGAGAATCACTAGAACCTGGGAGGCAGAGGTTACAGTGAGCCGAGATCGTGCCATTGCACTCCAGCCTGGGTGACAGAGCGAGAATCCATCCAAAAAATAAAATAAAATAAAAATAAAAAAATTATAAAGTAAGCAGCTGATGCTACACTCCTGGTCATCCACATAGCAGTTTCATGCTGTCTTCTAACTACCCTTGGTGCTCCCCAAGCCTCTCTTTCTTAATGGAGAACTCACGAGTCCAGGACTTTGATTCCTCTTATTTCTCTCAAACTTAATCGCAGTGAAATGTAGTTAAAAGCATGGGGATCCGACTAACTGCAGTCAAATCCTGCCCCCATTTTTTTACAAGCTGTGTAACTCTGTTTAAGTTATTTAACATTTTTGTGCCTTAGTTTACTCTTCTGTAATATGTTTTATTACATAACCAATATCATACAATTGTGATTAAAAATGAAATGAGTCAATGCATATGAAGCAGCCAGAATTGTGCCTGGCATGTTCTTAATACATTTCAGCAATTTTTAGCCATTTTAATTATTAGTTCTGAGTCTCAGTTACCCAGGGATTTGTTGATCAGTGACTAGTTGGTTTTACAAATGCACTCCTATTGAGATCTTCATTACTGAGAATATGATGTTTTCTCTTTCTTCATGATGTTTGCATTTGAATTGTTTTAATGAGACATGCCAAAGATACAGTTAATTTGTGGGAATTTTGAGCACTATAAAGGTTTTTAGGTGAGCTTACTGAATGAGTCTTTTCTCATAAAATCACAATTTCCAACTTTAAGCATTTCCTGAAGATTCTCTCTTTTCTCTGGATGAAGGTAGGTACTGAGGGCTAAAAGAAAGAATAGAAGAAGAAAGATAAGACCCTACTAAACATAGTACAAACAATTTTTAATCTAACAAACATAATATGAAAGGTTATGGAAGGTTGGCCTTTAAATACTTTAGAAACTCAGAAAGTTCACATAGTTTGGGATAGTCATTAAAAACTTTTTGGATGAGGCATGTTAAAAGAGAACTATTACTAATAGATAGAGTTAGGATGGATTGAAAGGAGACACAGATAAAAGAAAAGACACAGAATAGATTGTAGGGAATTGTCTATTAAATGCATGAGCACTGCTGCTAATAGAATCTCTGAGGGTACACTGCAGTTCCTATGTCTCATTCAAAAGTCTTAGGATGAAATACCATTGCTTATCTACCTATTGCCTTCACATATCAAATGGTAGTTACTGCAGTGGGACTACAAACAGTGGCAAACTTCATGCAAAGAATATTATACAGAACATGCATTCATGTTTTGTTGTTGGTGGATAGAGTAGTTAGGAGAAGAGGGATGGAGTTTCTGTAATTTCTCTTCAGAGGCCCCTTCCAACTCTGAAATGATGAGTGTCTGATAATAAAGGTTTACAGTACTATGCTGTGATTTCTCTGGACATAGATTGCATTTTTGCATACTAGTTCAAAGGGTCTTCATGTGTTCTTTGTTAGGACTTTTACCTTCCTCATCTCCTAAGGATAATCTATGAGTGCAAAATAACTCTGGAAATTAGCATTTATTTCTAAAGAATTACTGAGCAACTAATGTGAGCAGGCTTTTGTATGTCTGTAGCTCCTGGAAGTCCTTTAATCATCAGGAAATGCCCTACATATCCATCAATATTGCTTGAAAAGGTTGATTATCAAGATATATTAATGAATGAAAGCATCATCTAGGTCTTCCATGATTTGGGCCTCATATGTGATTCTGTTTATAGTAGACAATTTCTCTTATCAATGTAGGGAATGTCTTTGACAGTGTAATGGCAAAATCACATTGCATCATATTTTTTATTTCAAATGACATTCTGATTTCCTTTAAACATTCTTATTAGTTTTGGAATTAGCATAAACTGGTAGCCTTATATTAGGCATCTGAAAAATATATTGTAGTATATTACCTGAAAAATCTATTGTATTATTTACAAGTATTATCTGAAAATCTATGTATTACCTGAAAAATCTATGAGTATTATCTGAAAAATCTATTGTAGTATGAGATAAAGCAGGACAAGGCATGTGGCCCACTATCAAAAACAAGCATGTCACAGTCTTTAACTTACAAGAAAGAATATAAATATAATGTTTCTCAGTTATCCATACTTAAATATTAAGTTTGAGTTGTTTTTATGATTACATATATATGACAGAAAACCATTTAAGGACACAGGTTTGCAAGTCTGACAGCCCTGGGTTTGAGTCCTATTGTGTCCAAAATTGGTGGGTTCTTGGTCTCAATGACTTCAAGAATGAAGCCTTGGACCCTTGCGGTGAGTGTTACAGTTCTTAAAGATGTTGTGTCCAGAGTTTGTTCCTTCTGATGTTCAGACATGTTTGGAGTTTCTTCCTTCTGGTGGGTTGGTGGTCTCGCTGGCTTCAGGAGTGAAGCTGCAGACCTTCATGGTGAGTGTTACAGCTCTTAAGGCAGCACGTCTGGAGTTGTCTCTCCCGTCCGGAATTGTTCATTCTTCCCAGTGGGTTCGTGGTCTCACTGGCCTCAGGAGTGAAACTGCAGACCTTCACGGTGTTACAGCTCATAAAGGCAGTGCAGACCCAAAGTGTGAGCAGCAACAAGATTTATTGCAAAGAGCAAGAGAACAAAGCTTCCACAGTGTGGAAGGGGACCTCAGTGGGTTGCCGCTGCTGGCTCCGGCAGCTTGTTTTTATTCCCTTATCTGACCCCACCCACATCCTGCTGATTGGCTCATTTTACAGAGAGCTGATTGGTCCATTTTGACAGGGTGCTGATTGGTGCGTTTACAATCCCTGAGCTAGACACAGAGTGCTGATTGGTGCATTTACAATCCTTTAGCTAGACACAAAAGTTCTCCAAGTCCCCACTAGATTAGCGAGACACAGCACTGATTGGTGCATTTACAATCCTTTAGCTAGACACAAAAGTTCTCCAAGTCCCCACTAGATTAGCAAGACACAGAGCACTGATTGGTGCATTTACAAACCTTGAGCTAGACACAGGGTGCTTATTGGTGCGTTTACAAACCTTGAGCTAGACACAGAGTGCTGATTGGTCCATTTAGCTAGACATAAAAGTTCTCTAGGTCCCCACCAGATTAGCTAGATACAGAGTGCTGATTGGTGCATCCACGAACCCTGAGCTAGACACAGAGTGCTGATTGGTGCATACACAATCCTATGGCTAGATATAAAAGTTCTCCAAGTCCCCACCCCACTCAGGAGTCCAGCTAGCTTTGCCTAGTGGCTCCCACGCCAGGGCCGGGGGAGATGCCTGCCAGTCCCGTGCCACGTGCCTGCACTCCTCAGCCCTTGGGCGGTCGATGGGACCAGGCGCCTTGGAGCAGGTGGCCGAGGCCGTCAGGGAGGCTTGGGCCGCTTGGGCCGCTTGGGAGCCCACCCCAGGGAGGGGGGAGGCTCAGGCATGGCTGCAGTCCCAAGCCCCGCTCCGCGGGGAGGTGGCTGAGGCCCGGCGAGAATTCGAGCGTGGTGCGGGAGGGCCCGCAGAGTTGGGGGACCGGGCGCCTTCTCCGCTGCAGCTGGCCTGGGTGCTAAGCCCCTCACTGCCCAGGGCCCGCGCGCTAGCCGGCAGCTGTGAGTGTGAGGCCCGCTGAGCCCGCGCCCACCCGGGACTTGCGCTGGTCCTCAAACGCGGCGCGCAGCGCCGGTTCCCGCCTGTGCCTCTCCCTCCACACCTTCCCGCAAGCAGAGGGAGCCGGCTCCAGCCTCAGCTAGCCCAGAGAGGGTCTCCAACAGTGCAATGGCGGGCTAAAGAGCTCCTCCAGCATGGCCAGAGCAGACGACGAGACCGAGGAGGTGTTGAGAGCGAGCCAGGGCTGCTAGCACGTTGTCACCTCTCACTATTTCTACTTATACTGAGCTGTAGTCTCCCAGTTTCTTCATCTGAAAAGTAAGATGAAATAAGACAATGTGCGTAAAGTGCTTAGTAAGTAGAATTAGTCAGTGGAGGTGAAGTGGGGGTCAATATATAGGGGGCTCTGTCTACATCTTTATAATTTATTTTGTGATTTAAGGGCAACCATTTATGAAATAACATGCTTTTTCAAAAAACTGGTTTATTCGTTTCATCTTCAGGGTCTGTACTCAGTGAACAGAGTGGAAATGCAATTGGAAGAACTCTTAATATAAAACCCTATTAAGGACCCTACCTGGGTGTTTCCAGCTGGGCCTTCTTTACCATGCCGACGGGAGAGAAATTCCTTCATTGTTGCATGTTCCCCCTTTACTCCTGTGTATCATGTGTCTAAAAGCTTGTGGAAATGGCTTTCTACTTATTAGAATTCAGCAACTTTGGAATTTAATTTCTTTATGGCACTATTTAGTAAAATCAAGGGAATAATAATATCTACACCACCTACTGCAGCATGAACATAAGGGTAAGATGGGATTATATTAGTGACAGCAAACAGTTGGAATGTTTCCTTTATGCCAGTCACTGTTCTGAGTGTTCTACATGTATTAACCTATCTATTCTCCAAAACTCCTATTAAGATGGACACTACATCTCAATGGGGCAATTGCAACACGTTTTTTCTAATTTGTCCTATATTTTCCAACAATAATTCTCCATGTTTGGCTATTTATAACTTAATGATAGAGCTGTAATATGGATTGAGGTAGTTTTGATCCACAGAACACTGACGTCTCACAGATTTTGACAACCCTTTACAAACAGTGAATAACAGAGAACTTGCATGATCATGCACACTTAGGCTTTCTACCTACAAGGAAGAGGAGTCTAGGTAGATTGGTATTTCACATGGAATCCAATAAAGGAAAGAACCAATGAAACCAAAGGCTGGCTTTCTTTTGTAATACGGATTTGAAGAGGTCTATGAAATGCAGTCAACCAGAGAATAAGATGCAATGAATGTGGAATAAAAATCCAAATTTTATATGCAGCAGAACTGGAAACACATACTCATTTATTCATTCATTGATTCTTTCACCATCAGGCATTTTGTTAATTATTGGTAACAGAGAGATGAATAAGACAGTTTATTGCCTAAAAGTGCACCCTGTTTACTGGTGAAGACAAGTATTGCTTGTCATCCTGAAGTCTGTGGCATGAACTTGAGTGAATCACTCAATTCCCTAGATCCTCTATTCCCTCGCTTATAAATAAGGATAAAATCTCCTACATTACAAGGTTTCTGTGATTATTTAGAGAAGGGCTGCATAAAATGCTTGAAAGAAATTGTCGCTGAATAAAGTGGTTGTTATGAAGGTGGTGTGTGGAGGAAGATGAAGTTACAAAAGTAATTTACACACTCAAAAAAAGGATAAGAGGAAACAATAAAGGATATTTAACAGGGATATGTGATATCAGGTTTTCATATTAGAAAGTTCACCTTGGTAGCAGGATGGAGACTGGGCTTCAAGGGAACTAAATGAAAGATAGTGTATCTATTAGGAATTATTAAGTAGAGGAAGAAGGCTGATAAGGCCAAAAGGGGTTGTGGACACGGAACAGAAACAAGAAAAATTTTTAATACAGAATACATTTTTCTACTCTAACCATATCTTAAACAGGGCTATTTCATGGGATTTAAAAACAGAACCTTAGGAAAAATCAAGAACACAACTAAGCAGTTTTAGAGAACAAATCCTATTTAGAACATTTCTCTTCGGTTTGGGGCAGCCAAAAGGTAGGTGTTCTAGATGTTAACTTCCTGCCTTTGAGCTCTCTCCATTCCCCATTCCTGAGACTCAGTATAGGTCACTTTATTTTGGGCCATTGGACATCTTTCCACAACTTATTTCTAGCACATACCTCACCTTGTTACACTTTTTTTTCCATGTATATATCCCCCAATAAATGGAGAGTTCATTGAATGAAGATTATCTTTTTCTGAATCCCAAATATTTAGATGATGCATGGGATTCAGTAAATTCTTGTTTCATAAATAAATAAACAAATGAGAGCATAGGAATTAATCATGAGATCCCTGAAGTAAGACTGACAGGTTTTGAGTCCTGATTCCACCATCAATTACTAGCAGAATAACAAACCTCTGGGCCTATTTCCTCATCTATGAAGTGGAAATTACAATATTATAGAGTTGCAGTGAAGTTAAATGACACAAATACATGCTAAGTCCTTAGCCTTCTCCCTGACACACAATCAGCATTTATTTAATTAACTGAGAGCTGCCACTATCACTATCAATATTATTATCATAAAGACACTAGACTCTTAATTTCTGAGGAACCATTTTCCCTCCACCTTCTACTTTCTGCTGCCCAATATAATTCTGCTTTGGAAAATTGCTTTGATGGAATCAATGATTATAATAACTAAACTTGATGAACAGTAGGATGGATTGATTTTTATTTTCTTTTATTTTTATAGCTTACTCTGTCATTATCTGTCTCCATGCAATCAATGAATCTTAGAATATACACATTTTAGTTATTTAGGGTTAAGATGGTGGATAGGAGGCAGGGCTAACTTGCCGCTCCCACTTAGATGGACAGAGCAGCATGTGGGGACTCACATCCTGAACTTTTGCTCCAAGAACTACTGCTGGAACATACCAGGAAAGCTAAAAGAATCCACAAACCCTTTGAAGGAACTGGATCACTTCTGCAGTCTCCCTGAGTTGTCATAAAAAGGTGTCTGCTTGCTTTCTCAGCAGGGGTCCCATGGTCTGAGGAAAGTTCTTAGCCCTGGTCTCCAGCTGCCTGGAAATAGACTTGCTGCTGTTGGGGCATCACAGTGGGAATGAGACAAGCCTTTAGGACTGCCAGCTATGTGGGAGCAGGGTGAGGCCTGTAACTGCTGGCTTTCCCCCAGTTCCCTGGGAATCTGTATAACTCAGCAAAGGCAGTGATAATCCCCCTGGAAACATAACTCCACTGGCCTGGGAACCATGCCTATATCCCCCACAGCCACCTCAGCAAGCCCCGCCCAAGGAGAGTCTGAGCTCAGACATGCCTATCCCTGCCCCAACCTGGTGGTCTTTCTCTGTCCACCCTGGTAGCCAAAAACAAATGTCATAATCTCTCTGGAGCTCTGTGACCGTACCCATCACCTAAGAAACCTGAATACTTAACCAGGCGTCCCTAGGACAAGTTTGCGTCATTCTTGTAGGACCACAGCTGATGCATTCTTTTTTTTTCTTTGTTTTTGAAACAGAGTCTCGCTCTGTCGCCCAGGCTGGAGTGCAGTGGTGTGATCTCGGCTCACTGCAAGTTCCACCTCCCAGGTTCACACCATTCTCCTGCCTCAGCCTCCCGGGTAGCTGGGACTACAGGTGCCCACCACCACACCTGGCTAATTTTTTTGTATTTTTAGTAGAGATGGGGTTTCACCATGTTAGCTAGGATGGTCTTGATATCCTGACCTTGTGATCCACCCACTTTGGCCTCCCAAAGTGCTGGGATTACAGGTGTGAGCCACTGCACCCAGCTGATGCGCTCTTGAAAGCACCACCTGCTGGCTGGAGGTAAACCAACACAAAACCAGCACACTAAACAAAAATACAACCAAACACCCTCACAGAGCCCACTTTACTACCCTGCTACCTTCACCAGAATAGGTGCTAGTATCCAGGCTGAAAGACCTGAAGATGGATCACATCACAGGACTCTTTGCAGACATTTCCCAGTACCAGTCTGGAGCCCAGTAATTCCACTGGATGGCTACACCCAGAAGAGCAAAAACAATCACTGCAGTTAGACTCTCAGGAAGCCCCATTCCTAGGGGAAGAGGGAGAATACCACATCAAGGGAGCATCCCATGGGACAAAATAATCTGAACAGCAGCCCTGGAATCCCAGATCTTCCCTCTGACATAGTCTACTCAAATGAGAAGGAACCAGAAAACATTTCTGGTAATATGACAAAACAAGGTTTCTTCACACCCCCAAAAGATCACATCAGCTCACCAGCAATGGATCCAAACCAAGATGAAATCTCTGAATTGCCAGAAAAAGAATTCAAAAGGTTGATTATTACGCTATTTAAAAAGGTACCAGAGAAAGGTGAAGCCCAAATTAAACAAATAAAAAACATGATACAGGATATGAAAGGAAAAATTTTCAGTTAAGTAGATAGCATGAATAAAAAACAGTCACAACCTCTGGAAATCAAGGACACACTTAGAGAAATGCAAACTGCACAGGAAAATCTCAGCAATAGAGTTGAACAAGCAACAGAATTGGACAAGCAAAAGAAAGAACTTCAGAGCTCAAAGACAAGGCTTTTGAATTAACCAAGTCCATTGAAGACAAACAATGAAGATTTTTAAAAAATGAACAAAGCCTCCAAGAAGTTTGGGACTATGCTAAACATCCAAACCTAAGAATAATTGGTTTTCCAGAGGAAGAAGAGAAATCTAAAAGTTTGGAAAATATGTTTGAGGGAATAATTGAGGAAAACTTCCTTGCCCTTGCTAGAGATCTAGACATCCCAATACAGGTAGCTCAAAGAACACCTGGGAAATTCATTGCAAAAAGATCATTGCCTAGGCACATTGTCATCAGTTTATGTAAAGTCAAGACAAAGGAAGGAATCTTCTGAGCTGTGAGGCAAAAACATCAGGTAACCTATAGAAGAAAACCTATCAGATTAGCAGCAGATTTCTCAGCAGAAACCCTACAAGCTAGAAGGGATTGGGGTCCTATTTTTAGCCTCCTTAAACAAAACAATTATCAACTAAGAATTTTCTATTCAGCAAAACTAAACTTCATAAATGAAGGATAGATACAGTCTTTTCCAGACAAACAAATGCTGACAGAATTTGCCACCACCAAGCCAGCACTACAAGAACTGCTAAAAGGAGCTCTAACTCTTGAATCAAATCCTGGAAACACACCAAATAGAACCTCCTTAAAGCATAAATCTCACAGGACCTATATAACAATAACACAATGAAAAAAAAACAAGGCATTCAGGCAACAAATAATATGATGAATAGAATAGCACCTCACATCTCAATACTAATATTGAATGTAAATGGCCTAAATCCTACACTTAAAAGACACAAAATGGCAGAATGGATAAGAATTCACCAACCAAGTATCTGCTGTCTTCAAGAGACTCGTCTAACACATAAGAACCCATACAAAGTTAAGGTAAAGGGGTGGAAAAAGAAATTCTGTGCAAATGGACACCAAAAGTGATCAAGAGTAGTTAATCTTATTAGACAAAACAACCTTTAAAGCAACAGCAATTAAAAAAGACAAAGAGGGACATTATAATGATAAAAGAGGGACATTTTATAATGATAAAAGGACTAGTTCAACAAGAAAATATCACAATCCTAAATATATATGTCCCCAACACTGGAGCTTCCAAATTTATAAAACAGTTGCTACTAGACCTAAGAAATGGTATAGATGGCAATACAGTAATAGTGGGGACTTTAATACTCCACCGGCAGCACTAGACAGATCATCAAGACAGAAAGTCAACAAACAAACAATGGACTTAAACTATACACTACAACAAATGAACTAATCAGATATTTACAGAACATTCTACCCAACAATTGCAGAATATACATTCTATTCATCAGCGCATGGAACATTCTCCAAGACAGATCATATGACAGACCACAAAACAAGTCCCAATAAATTTTAAAAATTCAAAATTGCATCAAAGACTCTCTCAGACCACAGTGGAATAAAATTGAAAATCAACTCCAAAAGAAGTCCTCAAAACCATGTACATGGAAATTAAATAACCTGCTCCTGAATGATCATTGGGTCAACAATGAAATCAAGATGGAAATTAAAAAAAATATTTGAACTGAATGATGATAGTGACACAACGTATCAAAGCCTCTGGTATACAGCAAAAGTGGTGCTAAGAGGAAAGTTCATAGCATTAAATGCCTACAGCAAAAAGTCTGAAAGAGCACAAATAGACAATCTAAAGTCACACCTCATGGAACTGGAGAAGCATGAACAATCCAAACCCAAACCCAGCAGAAGAAAAAAAATAATTAAGATCAGAGTACAACTAAATGAAATTGAAACAAAAAAATATAAAAGATAAATGAGAAAAAAAAGCTGGTGCTTTGAAAAGATAAATAAAATTGTGAGACTGTTAGTGAGATTAACCAAGAAAACAAGAAAGAAGATCCAAATAAACTCAATTGGAAACAAAATGGGAGATATTACAACTGATACAACAGAAATAGAAAAGATAATTCAATGCCATTATGAACACCTTCACACACATAAACTAGAAAAACTAGAGGAGATGGATAAATTCCTGGAAATATACAACTCTCCCAGATTAAACCAGGAAGATATTGAATCTCTGAAAAGACCAATAACAAGCAGTAAGATTGAAATGGTAGTTTAAAAACTGCCAACAACAAAAAAAAGTCTCAGACCAGATGGATTCATAGCTGAATTTTATTAGACATTGAAAGAAGAGTTGGTACCAATTTTGTTGACACTATTCCACAGGATAGAGAAAGAAGTAATCCTCCTTAAATCATTCTATGAAACCAGTATCACCCTAATATTCAAACCAAGGAAGGACATAACAAAAAGAGAAAACTACAGACCAATATCCTTGATGAACATAGATGCAAAAATCCTCAACAAAATACTAGCGAACTGAATCCAACAGCATATCAAAAAGATAATCCACCATGATCAAGTGGGTTTCACTCTAGGGATGCAGGGATGGTTTAACATACATAAGTCAACACATGTGATACACCACATAAAAAGAATTAAAAACAAAAATCACATGATCATCTCAATAGATGCAGAAAAAGCATTTAACAAAATCTTGCATTCCTTTATGATTAAAATCCTCAGCAAAATCGACATAGAAGGGAAATACCTTAAGGTAACAGAAGCCATCAATGACAGATCCACCGCCAACATTATACTGAATGGGGAAAAGTTGGAAGCATTCCCCCTGAGAACTGGAACAAAACAAGAGTGCCCACTTTCACTACTTCTATTCAATATATTACTGGAAGTCCTGGCCAGAGCACTCAGACAAGAGAAGGACATAAAGGGCATCCAAATTGGTAAGAGGAAGTCAAACTGTCGCTGTTTGCTAATGATATGATCGTATACCTAGAAAACCCTAAAGATGCATTCAAAAAGCCCTAGAACTGTAAATGAATTCAGCAAAGTTTCAAGATACAAAATTAATGTACACAAATCAGTAGCTATGCTATACACTGACAGTAACCAAGCTGAGAATCAAATTAAGAACTCAACCCATTTCACAATAACTGCAAAACAAACAAACAAAAAATGTAGGAATACACCTAACCAAGGATGTGAAAGACTGCTACAAGAAAAACTACAAAACACTGCTGAAAAAATCATAAATGACACAAACAAATGGAAACATATCCCATGCTGATGGATGTGTAGAATCAATATCGTGAAAGTGACCACACTGCCAAAAGCAATCTACAAATTCAATGCAATTCTCATCAAAATACCATTATCATTCTTCACAGAACTAGAAAAAAGTATCCTAAAATTCATATGGAACCAAAAAAGGGCCCACAATGCCATGCCAAGACTAAGTAAAAAGAAGAAATCTGGAGACATCACATTACCCAACTTCAAAGTATACTACAACGCCACAGTAGCCAAAACAACATGATGCTAGTATAAAGATAGGCACATAGGCCAATGAAATGGAATGAAGAATGCAGAAATAAAGCCAAATACTTACATTCAACTGGTCTTCAACAAAGCAAACAAAAACAAAAAGTAGGGAAAGGACACCCTATTCAACAAATGGTTCTGGATAATTTGCAAGCCACATGTAGAAGAATGAAACTGGATCCCCATCTCTCACCTTATATAAAAATCAACTCAAGATGGATCAAAGACTTAAATCTAAAACCTGAAACCATAAAAATGTTAGAAGACAACATCAGAAAAACCTTTCTAGACATTGGGTTAGGCAAAGACTTTATGACAAAGAACCCAAAAGCAAATGCAATAAGAACAAAGATAAATAGATGGGAGTTAATTAAAAGCATCTGCACAGCAAAATAAACAGTCAGCAGCATTAACTGAGAACCCACAGAGTGGGAGAAAATCTTCAAAATCTATACATCTGACAAAGGACTACTATGCAGAATCTACAAAGAACTCAAACAAATCGGCAAGAAAAAAACAAACAATCCCATCAAAAAGTGGGCTAAGAACATGAATAGACAATTCTCAAAAGAAGTTATACAAATGACCAACAAGCATGTGGAAAAATGCTCAGCATCACCAATTATCAAATCAAAACCATGATGTGATACCACCTTACTTCTGAAATAATGGCCATAATAAAAAAATAGATTTTGTCATAGATATGGGGAAAAGGGAACACTTTTATACTGTTGGTGGGTATGTAAACTGGTATAACCTCTATGGAAAACAGTGTGAACATTCCTTAAATAACAAAAATTCAGCTGGGCTTGGTGGCTCACACCTGTAATCCCAGCACTTTGGGAGGCCAAAGTGGGCAGATCATGAGGTCAGGAGATCGAGACCATCCTGGCTAACAAGGTGAAACCCTGTCTCTACTAAAAATACAAAAAATTAGCCAGGCATGGTGGTGGGTACCTGTAGTCCCAGCTAATTGGGAGGCTGAGGCAGGAGAATGGCATGAATCTGGGAAGGTGGAGTTTGCAGTGAGCCGAGATCTTGCCACTGCACTCCAGCCTAGGCAACAGAGCGAGACTCCAGCTCAAAAACAAACAAACAAAACTAAAAGTAGATCTACTGTTTAATTCAGCAATCTCACTCCTGAGTATCTACCCAGAGGAAAAGAAGTCATTATACAAAAAAGATATCTGCACATGTATGTTTATAGCAGTAAAATTTGCAATTGCAAAAATACAGAACCAGCCCAAATGCCCATCAATCAATGAGTGGATAAAGAAAATGTGGTATATATATGTATATACACCATGGAACACTACTCAGCCATAAAATGGAATAAAATAATGTCATTCGCAGCAACCTGGATGGAATTAAAGACTATTATTCTAAGTGAAGTAACTCATGAATGGAAAACCAAACATCGTATGTTCTCGCTCATAAGTGGGGGCTAAGCTATGAGGATGCAAAGGCATAAGAATGACAGATTTTATATATATGTATAATAATTATATATATTTATATTTATAATATATTGTATATATTTATAAATAATTATCATATATATGATATATATATATAAAATCTATCCTATATATCATATATCCATGTATATTTCCTTGCCATAGGGAAATATTGAAGAAGATCAGCTCATTGGGTATCCAGAAATAGAAACAGCTTGATCTTCATGAGATAGTAAGGCAAGAGCTGTCTTTAAAGAATTAGACCAATATAAGCAGGAGTCCCTGGGACAATTGGGAAGTTGTTTTCACAGCTTTGTTTACTTACCAACTGACCAAACATGAAAGATAAAACCCAATATGTGCCAAGGGCTCCCCCTTTTACACTCTCTTTGGCATATTCCACATTTCTAAATTATTCATTTGAGAAGCACACTTTGCACTTTTTATTAAACACATGATCGGGCTGGATTTCTCTGTAGTAGGAGACTTAATTTGCCAGTGAACTATGGCTTCAGGTTGGCCATCTGGAAAAATAAACTCCTCAACAGCCATGTAATTTGTCTTTTGTCTGGTTTCAGGCAGTGGATTTTTGGGGATTAGTATTGAGCAAACAGCAAGCAGGCGCTTTCCTGCCTCCTTGAAGCCCTCTTTCCTTCTCTTAGAGTATCTTGCTAAGTTACAAGTTAACAAATGGTTCTTACTCCTGTAATGCCTTTGTCAACACTTTGTATATATGAACCTAATTTTCAATAAAACAAAACAGCTTTTCTTTTCTACTCAGGGAGGCAATGCCATATGGACCAAAGCCTGAGGTCAGAAAAAGCATATTGCCTGGAAGGCAGGCGGATGCACCAGCTGTGCTTTTGCACCAGAGGGTGAGGGGGTGGAAGGAGGAGACCTTTCTGGCTCAGCTCATAATGCTTTCCTCCCCCACCTCCTCAACCCACCAAGTTACTAGCCTGGTTGTTTGGGAAATGTCACAGGAGACAATTCTCATGTTTTCCTAAATCTAATTGTAAGTTTTCCCCAAAGTCTAAATACCAGATCGTCTTTGTTACATCTCAGCATGTAAGAAATACAGCTTGACAAGCCAACATCAAAACCCCATGTGCTCAGATAAACACCACAGTTCCTGATAATTTGCATTTGTTACAGGTCCAAGTATAGCTGTGGAATCATTCTGCCCTTTCTTTGATAAGAAAGCAACTAGAGGGCCATTCTAGTTGTGGTTTAAAACATGGGTGAAGGGGTCAAATAGACCTGGATTCCTGGCCTGATTCTTCTACTTATTAGCTAAGTTGTCTTGGCTGAATTACCTTACCGTAAGCCTCAATGTTTCACATTTGTATAATGAAGATAATATAGCTAATAATCATGCATTCATTTCTAAAGTTTTATGATAATTACATGAGATTATGTAGGCATGTAAAAGTGCTAACATAAGTCAGTTAGCATTGGCAAAAGTACTCAATTAATTTTAAAAATAAAATTAAGTAAGCCAAATTTACATTTGTTAGGTTTATACCACATACTACCATACTCTGTGCTAGGTTTTTAATCTGATAATTATAACTACTTCTTAAAGTTGTATTCTGTGCCAGGAACTAGGCCAAGGACTTCATAGCTACTAATTCTATGATATAAGAATTATTAAAACTCAGAGAGGTTAACTAGTATTCCCAGATTCACTTGTGGAGCCAGGATTAAACCTGGGTGTTCAGACTTTGTTTTTACCAAATCGGTAAACTCCTGACTACAGGAAAAAATATAAAACTGCACTCAATTGCATTACTATTTCAACAGTGACCGTAATTTCAAACTATTTCTTACAGTCTTCATAGAACAATAGCCACAGATAATTTAGCCAATGTCATTCCTTTTTTTCACTTAATATGTGTGCTGAGGATCTTTATCCATGCCTAGTGCCAAAGAAACCAGTTTCCTTCAGCTATTCCACCAAAGAGGTTTGCTATCAAAGTCAAAAGCTGTTCTATTGTACAATTCTGTATTCATTTTCTAAGACTGTTGTAACAAAGAACCACAAAGTAGTGGCTTAACAGAAATTTGTTGCTTTAGAGTTCCAGGCTAGAAATCTGAAATCAAGGTGTTGGCAGGGTTGGCTCTTTCTGAGGGCTTCAAGGGAAGGATCTGTTCCACACCAATCTCTTTGTCTTGTAGATGTCCATCTTCTCCGGGTGTCTCTTCACATTGTTTTCCATTTTGTATATCCCTGTGTCCAAATTTTCTGTTTTTATAAGAACACTAGTCATATTGGATATGGAACACACTCTAATTATCATACTTTAACCTGATTACCTCTGTAAAAATGCTATCCTCCAAATAAAGTTACATCCTAAGCTACTGGAGGTTAGCACTTCATATGAATTTGTTGGGGACACAATTCAATTTATAACAGACTTATTAGTGGGAATATGCCTTGTTTGTTGGCAAGTTTAATGTATGAGTTGAACTAGACTGAAGAACATAGTAAGTCTCAATATTTAACCTAAAGGCCATTTCTTTATTGCTTTCACTCTCTTACTTTGTCATCTTCCATCCCACCAAACCCACCAAACTTTAGTTCTTTCTATGCAAATTATCTTTGCTTGGCACTTTCCATTTCCTCTTCTAACTCCTTAGAGAAGGCTCTTGTTATACTGTAGTGGACAGTGTTGCTTGCTTACCCTAAAGCTGTTCTTCCCAAAAGGTTCTTCCTTGTTTTGAC
This sequence comes from Pongo pygmaeus, assembly GCF_028885625.2. Lineage (NCBI taxonomy): Eukaryota > Metazoa > Chordata > Mammalia > Primates > Hominidae > Pongo > Pongo pygmaeus. The sequence continues at coordinate 35,019,266 of NC_072386.2, read as the reverse complement.
AACTTGCCTCCAAAATGCCAGATGAAGACTTCCCTTTATTTCACAGTCTTTTTTTTAATATCCAGAAATGAGATTTCTCCATGTTAGAACTGTTGACATTTTGGGCCAGATAATTCTTTGTTGTGGAGGGCTGCCCTGTGCATTTTAGTATGTTTTAGCAGCATCCTTAGCCTCTATGCACCTACATGCCGGAAGCACTCCTTTAGTTGTGAAAAAAGTATCTCCAGACATGATAAGTGTTCCTGGGGGTGGGGATGGCAGAATCACTGCTGTTTGATAGTCAATGAGCTATAGAGCTAGAGTATGGCCACCTGACATGGTCTAGGAGACTGGAAGGGATGTTAACTGAAAACTTTCTGGAAAAGGCGTACATCTTTACTGAAAAGAACCTTATGAGAGGTAAGTTCTCGTTTTATTTTTTCTAGAAGAGATTGTGTCTGCCTAGAACTACCACAGCCATTTTGCCATCCTGAGGGGAGAGACCGCCGTCATACCAAGGATGGCAGACTTGGAAAATAGAAATATTTGTGTCCTTGATTGCATTGTCAAGCAACTGAACTAACCCAGTAACTGTCCTATATCTAGACTTCTTATTATGGGAGGTGATAAATGCTGTTATTAAGCCAAATTTAATTTGAATATTCTACTCGTTGCAGCCAAGAGTGTTCTAAATGACATATATCCTAAGAGGGTGGATGCAACAGGTTGCTTTTTAAATTTGTCTACATGTTTAAGTTAAAACTGTATTTTTAGCCATTTGTACACAAAGATTTAGCAAGATGTACTATTTGTATGTATTTTCCAGAATTGGTGATGGATTTCTGCTTACCTATCCAAAATGTCTTGCTTTACCCTTTAAACAAGAACAAACATGGTCTTGATGGTGAGCCTCAGGAGGATTATAGTCTGCCTGATGCACTCAGCAAAGTTTAACTGCCATAAATAAAAACAAAACCCTGGAACTTAGTATTATTGTGTGATATATTAATCACAGGAGGTACTCCAACTGTAGACAAATCAAACTACTAAAGTGTAGCTTTAGCTCATTATCTTCATTTTGTAACATCTCTGCAGCATTCAACACTGTTATCATTTCCTCCCTCAGAATCTCATCCCTGAATTTCATGATCTTGTATTATTTTGGGTGTTTTCTTACATTTGTCATCATTCTTTTCTGCCTCCTTTGTTGTCTTTCCTTCATCCTTTGGAATAAAGGGATTTAGGAGAAAGATGATGTGTTTTGGAGTCAGCCATATATTATATATTATTGTTTAATAACCTATAAAATAACCTATATTATTATATTAAGGTGCATATAATGGTCTCAATTTTGCTCCAATCTGTAAAATGGGGAAAATTATATCAGCCTACACGTGTTTTGTGTGGAAAGAAAGGGTTAATATGTAGTAGATTGTTGGCACTCAAGAAATATTTTCCTTTCTAACATTTTCATAACTTTGGATAGTCCCCAACTCTGTATTTTCAGCCTTCATTTTCAATAAATGTTGCTCAATAAAAATTAATAGCATCTTAAAGCTTCAACTTCATGTTAGTATGGGTCTCAAAGACGTCCTGTCACACTCTCTTTGATGTCTTCTCAGTGACCTACAAGACATCTCTATTAGATTGTCTAATCATCTATGTTAAAATAAACATTGCTAAACAAACTCACAATTTTACTTACTCAGAAACACTTTCTTACTAATTCTATAATTTAAAAAATCAGAATTACTTGCACAGCCACATAAACTTGTGAAACATAAGTACATATAGCACCTTAAGCAATGCCACTCTGGTGAACCTGAGTCCGTATTTCACCATTTATTGTGGCTGAGTCAGCTCTCTGAGCCCATTTTTACATATATAAGTGTAGTTATGAGTCATAGAAATAATATATATCAAGGGAATGACACACCTACTAGGGCTTTAATAAATGCCAAATAGCACTGCTTTATTGTTAACAATAAGGTTAACAGTTTTATATATAATAGTTTTATTTATCATCTAAAAGCTGATATAATTAAGTTACATGTAAAAAACATCAAGGCAGGGAGGTAAATGGAGAAAGAATAAGAAACATTAATATTAAGTATATGTGAAAGAATATGTGCTAGTTATTCATTATGTACTTATCGTGTGCCAGGAACAATCTAAACCTTTAAGTGTAGTATATTGAAGCCTGTGTGAGCTACTGAAACAGTACCAAAGTGGAAGAACACACCGAGCTGTGACACTTAGTAATTATGCAACCTCAGATATATCACTTAGCCTTTATAAGTCTTAGCATATTCTTCAGAAAAATTGGATAATATCACTTACCTCACTTTGTATGTTCATGATGAAAACACGAAAAGGACAAAGCGTTTTGCATGAGCAACAGAGACTCTCTTTTAGCTAAATGATATCCGGGCTGGGATTCAGAGATTTCCCCGAACTATGTTGTGACAGAAAGCCCAAACACTTGCTATTGCCCATCTCGTCAATAAGATGGTCATCATTGCATATGTTAGGGCCATCCATGTTAGCCCAGATGGGAGAATCTTAAAATACCAATGGAATAGTAGAAAACACTCTTCACAAAATGTTTAACACTAGGTCTAGGGGTTTGGGGTAGTATATGTACATTCAAGATAATTCACAAATTTTCTTGGAAAATCTTAAGTCCCCTAAAAGCTGACTCTTCTTCTTAAAAAAGTGAGCATGGTTCAGCTGGAGCGCTACCCCACACGCCCCCTACCTTTGTTATCACTCACTGACATTAGTACTAATTTGGGTGATGGAAAGCCTGATATTTCCTGCTGTAGCACTTGTCTAGAATTTTGATGTCATTTGATACTTCCAGTATAATAAGCTCCACTTAAATGGGAGAACTCCTGTCCTATGAATTTTATGTCAACTCTTCTATATTTAGTCCAGAAATTAGAATGATTGGAGAACTACTTGTCCAGTTTGAAGTTGGATGTTGTCTAGGAAGTGAGGCCACCATCTGGAGCTGAGAGTTTCAGCCTAACTACTGATCTCCGCAAACAATATCTACTGACATGTACAGGGCCTCAAGAAATTTTTAAATCCGGAAGGTATTATGGACCACTCCCATACAGTGCTAGGAAGAAGAACCTTAGAAGACCACATCTTTTGTTTGAACAAACAAGAGAATGACATGGTGTTTTTGCTGACACAGCCCACATTGCATTTGGAGTGAATCTTTAGAGGATTTGCCAGGAGAAAAACTTCATCGTGAGGTGCAAAAAAGAGTTTCTGGAGGGAGTGAGATTTGTTTGAACCTGTATACTGATTGATTTCTCAAATGGCATTGAAGGTGGAGGCGTTGGTGGACAGCAGGGAGTGGGCGAATAAAAAGACTGCCTTTCTTGTGCATGCGAAAGCCTGTCACTTAGGGGCATGTGCCTAATTATTTCTGTTTCACGCATGGGTGCCCTGTTTGCTAAAGGTGTTGTGAAAAGTTGCCAAGAGATAAATTCAACTGTTTATGAGAATCATTATGAGGTTCAGTGTTTATTTCCCTGGCACCCTCCAAGATCTATAACTTCGAACTGAACAGCTGTTTTCTGGTGCTTGTAAATAGGACTATTTAAATGTCTTAAACACATTGTTTAAAAAATGTACACAAAACAGGATGCCTTTCTAGCATTGGGAAAACTGTAAGAAGAAGGAAAGGAAACTTTATCATTTGGCTATTGCTAACATTTATTGTGTGACTGGGATAGTGTTACATTCCCTCAGTGCTGGTTATAAAGATTATAATTAAGTGGGCGGTCTCTGTAGACCAACTCAGAAGTGCTTCTCCTTCTCAAGTTTTAGCTAGTGCCTTACTTAAATAGGAGCTGGAAAAGTAAAATAAGAAGATCTTTGAAGCCACACAATGTCTGGTCTGTTTTGGCTAACTGCATTGTAATATAACTGACATTATAGCAGGTAGCAGGATAATTCATGTCAGAAACAGTACAATTCCATGTTTTATTTATAACAAGAAACAAAATGTGCATTGCCATAATTCTGTGCAACCACTTCCTCACTGACTAAAGAAAGTGATGACTTGGTCAATTGTTGACCTGAAAGTAGTATCAAAATGGCTATTGTGCAGCACCAGTTTATCAAAGTAATATTTTAAAACCTGAGCCTTTAAATTCAAAAGGACAAGCTCAGAAGTTCCTCTTTTCCTTTACTAAGCTCCTAGCAATCTGTCTCATGGCTTCTAAAATGACATCCAGTTTGGTTCTCCAACGTGTGCAAATGGAAGCCAAAGCTTAGTTATCGTCAGGGTACGGGTAGGGAAATTATGGCTCACCTACTAAGCATGTATCTGTGTTTAGTTGAGAAGCCATTGATCTCTCGTTTTCTTTGGAGAGGAGTATTTCTGTGCCTCTCTGATCAGTTGGGAAGATAAGGAAAGAAAAGAAAAATGACTGGTTGAGCATGGTGGCTCACGCCTGTAATCTCAGTGCTTTGGGAGGCCGAGCTGGGCAAATCACTTGACGTCAGGAGTTTGAGACCAAACAGGGAAAAATGGTGAAAGCTCTTCTCTATGAAAAAAGTACAAACAATTAGCTGGGCATGGTGGCATGTGCCTATGGTCCCAGCTACTTGGGAGGCTGAAGAAGGAGGATCACATGAGCTTGGGAGGTCAAGGCTGCAGTGAGCCATGATCACACCACTGCACTCCAACCTGGGTGATAGAGCAAGGCCATGTTTCAGAAAAAGAAAGAATGAAAACAGAAGTCAGGATTGCCACATTTTTTAGTATAAGAAAATGGATTGTTAGAACTTCCCTGTGGATTTGGGACTAAAAGTTTACACTCAATTACCTCGCTAAAAACTTGCTTAAACTCCTGAGGTTTGCCACAGTGCCCTTTCCTTATGAAATGGAGAGTTTCAGCTTTGACTCATTTAGCTGGGATATAACCAACTCTATATGGCTGTCACTCTTGAAGATTCTTGATACATCCTGAGGGCATCAGATTACCTTGTGTCCAGACTGTTTTGCGGACTTGAAGGAAAATTTTCTTAATGATGGTAACCATTTTGGAGGCCTCTGCAGCCAGACCCGTTTCAAACCAATGTCCAAGACTGCAAAATGCCAAATGTCAGACTGACGTTGCATTGTGCTAAGACCTAGCTAAACTCTTTGATTCAAAAGGATGAGTTTAAAAGAAAGAAACCAAGGGAAACTGCCATTTCCTCAAATCTAATGGAAGGTTGAGAGGGATCAAGGGAAATTTCAATAGGTTGGAAGCTAGCCCCCAGGAAAACAAATGAAAAGGGCCTGGAAGAAAGAAAGGAAGCCTTGCTGATTAGCTTCCCCTGTGGAGAACGTCTCTGCCACTTGGCTTCCTTTGATGAGATTACAGACTTCTGAAACTGGTTCCCACCAGGAAGGTAGACATGTTGAAAGAACATCCTTCTAAGTAGGCAGGGAACACATTCTTTGTCCTTGGGAAAGTACACTATTTTGCTCTCTGGAATGACTTGATCGTGGTTTCAGCCCTGAGACCAGAGCTATGCTGCAGGAGATTCTGAGCCAATCTAGTCTAAGATGAAGTTTAGGTTTATCTGGGGAAGTTGTAATAATTTCAGATAGTCAAAATTATTGCATTTTTATCTTCATAAAATTCTTCAACATGATAAAGAGACTTTAATGATTTTCTTACATTGTTTGTTCTTGAGATTGCTCCAATTGTATTTTGCCATGGTTCTCCTCTCCTTGCTTGCCCACCCCTAATTGGGTGAAAGATCCAAGCTAACTTTGTATTGATTTGGATACCACCACCTAAGTAATAATTTCTGCCACCCCTTTTTTTCATATGCCCTCAACTCTAACAGCATTCATATATACCAATTCATGCTTTCATAATTGAAGATACTTAGAGTTGAAGACTTTAGTAGTCAACTTTCCAACCTAAGGAGAAAGCTCCATTCCTGACTGAAAATCATTTAAATCTTACTTAAAGCCCTCATCATCAGGGGACATTCTTGGGTGACCTTAAACATGTTTTGGTACATTCTGTCTTTTATTCACCATCCCCTACTTATGCCCTGTCCTCATTTCTCCACTTATCCCAACCTTAAACATTGTCCAAGATCCAGTTTAAATTCTGCCATTTTCTTAAACTAAAGGCAATCATGTAGGCATATAAATTCAGGCACTTATACAATCTTAATCAGTTAAAACCGGAAGTAAATATAGAGATCTTCTAGTATAGTCTCCTCATTTTATAGGTGTGGGAACTGAAGCTAAAGGAGGTCTTGGATAAGAAAGCAGGTTATACCCTATGTTTTGTCATCCTCTCTAATGCGGTCTTGAACAATATATTTGTTTAATACTGCAAATATGTCTGATTATCACATTTGTAAGCTCTGGAAGGCAAGGATTGTGATTCCTGTGTCTGTATTTTGCATGGTGGTTTATATATACAAGGTTGTTCTAAGTTCTGCCCATTAGAACTTTCTATGGTGGAGTAAATTTTTTACATTCTGAGCTGTCTAGGATGTTCATCACTAGCCAAATACAGCTGTTGAGCATTTGAAATGTGGTTAGTGCAACTGAGGAGTGGGATTTTTAAAATTGTTTCATTTTATTTACCTTACCTTAACTACCGTTAAATTATTTAAATTTAAATAGCCATATATTGCTAGTGATTAGTATATTGAATGGTGCAGCTCTCATTCATTTCTTGATTCACATCAAATTGATAAAAATTTGAGTACATTTGTTGATTTTTAAAATATTTTTTGACTTAGTATAATAGAGGTCTACAGATGAAAGGGGCAAAGTCTCATCACCTTAATTAACAATGAGAGCACTGGTTCAAGGTCACAGGTTAATTAGGGACAAAACTGGCACCAGGGCCCAGGCCTGGCTATAGTTAAGTTATATTTTTGTTTGTCATAATGCTTCAGGGAAAGTGGGAGGATGAATTAGGTAGTAAGTGGAAAGGAAAACCAAGCAAAAACCATATATATATACTTTTATATACATACACACACGTATATTCTCATTTCTACAATTCTCATTCTCTTTGTCTCTCCATATATATATATAAGAATTGTAGAAATTGTACAGAAGGAAGAAGAAAAGAAACATGGAATCATCCTAAATGCCTATCAGTGGTAGACTGGATAAAGAAAATGTGGTACCTATACAAGATAGAAAACTATGCAACCATAAAAAAGATGAGATAATGTCCTTTGCAGGTGGGGGACATTATCCCAAGTAAACAATCCCAGAAGCAGAAAACCAAATACTACACATTCTCACTTACAAGTGAAAGCTAAACTATGAGAATGTATGGACACAAAGAAGAAAACAACAGACACCAGGGCCTACTTGAGGGTTGAGGGTGAGAGGAAGGTGAGAATCAGGAAAAAAATCTGTCAGGTGTTATGGTTATTACCTGGGTTTTGAAATAATCTATATACCAAACCCTTCTGATATGCAGTTTACCTAAATAAACCCCTGCACATGTACTTCTGAAACTAAAAGATAATAATAAACATGCACATGTAACCCTGAAACTAAAATAAATAAACCTGCACATGTACCCCTGAAACTAGAAGAAAAGTTAAAAAACTTTAAAAAGAGAAAGAAATCCATGCAAAAATAGAGAAATTTGTCAATACCAGAGAATGAAGATGAAGAAAGAAAACAAAAACAAAAACAAAAACTTCTGCTTTCATCCATGAGCCTGTGTGTAAATGAAGAATTCCCTTTTAGAGGCAAAACAATTTACTGTAATAAATCAGGGACTATTGCATAGGTGTAGTCAGGATTACACAATGAAGAGAGCTTTGTAGCTACTGAACCATGACAAAGTCTTCATACTAATGAATTACATTCCTCAAAAACCTTTGTCAAATCAGTCAAAGAATTCTCTCCGAATGAGCATGGAATGTTAACATCTGGTTCACCAAATAGAGATAACAGTTTCATCCAACCCAAAGCCTTAGTTAGTCAAGCCTTTATCCCTCCCTGTTGTCTGCTGATCCCACTTTATCCTTCCTTTTGCTTTGCAGCTGCTCAGTGAATACTCTTCGTTGAAGAGTATTGAATTCGGTGATGTGTAAGAGGCCCCGGGAAGTAGAGTACCAATGGAAGTGAATGGTTTGGAAGACTAAAAAGGGCTCTAGATGCTCCTTTTCTATACAGCGTCCTGATAATCTTAACAGATTCAACAGCCTCCCAAGAGAAATAATTCCTGTAGAGTCTATAGCATATAATTACATAAGAGAAACAACTAGTTTTCAAAAGCTCAATGGTGTTCAAAACAGGATGCTACTTTATTTGTTTGTTTCATAGTATTTTGTGTTTCATAGAAAGAAGGAAAAACTAAACTAAAATCTGTAATATCATTATTGATAATACACATTTTGTCTCTTTGTTTATTTTTCCATGTTGTCTAATAAGTAAAATGACACTGGGATTTTCTCAAAGTGTGTGGATATTTATTTTCTTACTAATTTAATGGATTTTTCAGTTAAATCATAGGCACAGCAAGCTTTTCTTTTCCATATTAAATGCTACTTTATCTGTTGACATGGCACCATTCTCAAAGTCATAGGCACAGGTGAGGATTTATTCATTTAGGATTGTAAGGTGAGGGGCCAGTTATCAGTCCCTTCCAAATCTCAGCATCTCTCTCTTCCTCCCACTCACCTTCTTCTTCTGGGTTCCCCTATTTCGTATGAATACTACCACCCATGCTGACAACTGTATTCGATGTCTGTGAGGTATTCTGGCTGTGTCCTACCATTAGATGATTGCTTCATCAGGCAGGTTCTCTTTCCACAGTGTCTCCTATGTCCCTCTACTTTCTCTTTCACTGCTACCCTCAACCAGACTGTTGTTAGTTTTCTATTTCCTGTTACTGGCACAAGTCTTAATTCTGAAGATCAGGACTAATTGTATTATTCTATAGCTCACAAACTTTCCATGGTGTGAGGTAACTATAAGGAAGGAAAGGAGAAAAAGAAGGACAGGAAAAGAAGGTAAAGAAAGAAGAAGAGTAGGAGGAGAAGGAAGAGCTGGAGTGGAAGAGAATAGAAGGCTAAGAAATTTTACTATATACGACAACTGAACATAAAGTATTGACGGCAATTCAAATCAATACATAAATTATATTTCATGTAATAGTTGTGAACACAATGCTGGAAAATATTTAAGTTGAATTTTTACTTTCCAACAAATATCAAAATAACTTTCAGATTAATTAGAATGTTAAATGTAAAAAAGTTCTTAAAAATACTTGAGAAATGTCTGAAATAATTATGTAATATTAAAATGAAAAAGGTTTCAGTAAAAATAATAAAGGAAACAAAAAAAGGATTATGTAAAAGATTAAACATAACATAAATATTAAATATAAAATCACAAAACCTGTGATGAAAATTCGAAAGCAAAGAGCCATCTAGGAAAAAATATTTCCAAGGTAAATGGTATACAAAGTGAGAGTGTCGTTAAAATATAAAAATCTCTTACAAATCAGCAGAGAAAGGAACAGTCCAATAGAAAACTTGACACAGATTATGGAAAAGGAATTCATAAAGAATGACCCATAACATGAAAAGAAAGTCACAGATCTATTGCATTTTTTTCTCTATGTGTTCTTCACTGTTTTCTGCTTATAAAATAGATCCTCCTTTCAAGGTTATATTTTTTTCTAGTTTATATTTCGTTTTGCCTTTAATATTTCAATTCACTTAGCATTTATTTAAATGTATGCTTCACTGAGGCAGGAGAATGTCATGAACCCAAGAGGTGGAGCTTGCAGTGAGCCGAGATCACGCCACTGCACTCCAGCCTGGGCGACTGAGCGAGACTCCGTCTCAAATAAATAAATAAATAAATAAATGAATGTATGCTTCAATATTAGAGTCCATTCAATGGTAGTCTTTTTGCTCCTTCCTAGATTGTAAACTCCTGAGGGCAGGAACAATGTGCTACTTGTTTTCTTAGACTCTGCAGCATGTAGCAAGTGTGTAAGGTACAATCCTCAGGTTAAGAGAGGTAAAGAGAGATAATCAGAGAAGTTTTGAGAGGAGTTATCTTTTGAATTTAACCTAGTAAGTCTAAAGTATTTTCAAGATTCTCTTCTTTTTTTCCTTTGTTTTTATCTCTTTTGGCTTGAACATGGCTTAGAGGCAAAGTAACATGATGTAGGAGAAGAATTCTGAAGACAAATGAAGATTTACATCCTGACAATATCAATCACTTATGTCGCTCTGAGTCTGTATTCCTCATCTATAAAATAGATATGACTACTTACGAGGTTTCTGGTAAGATAAAAATCCATGCTTGTAAAGTGATCAGCATATTGATTCCATTTCCTTATTACTACTTAATTCTGCTCTTCTTGAGGGACACTTCACACCCTTGGCCCCTTCTTTAGTGAAGTAGAAATGTGGCAATATCTGTGAAAACGTCTTGCAACTGGGATGCTTTTTAATATAATAAAGTACTATTAATTTAAATTTTGGATATTTATTTAAGTGTAAATTACTTTCAGTTTTCCTTCATGACAAATTGAATGGAAATAATGTTTGAGTGTAATAATTCAGCATAGGTCCATAGAGGTAAGAAAACAGAGAAAAGTTAATATGGCACATAGCTGACATTTGAAAAATACTTCCTTTTTGATTCTTTTCTTTCGTCTTAGAATGGACCACCAGCCTGATTCATAATAATACCTTTCGATATTTAGATGTTTGACATGAATATGATTTCTTAAGCGCCCAACCAACTACCAGTGAGTGACTTAGACTCCAGGGAGAATAGATACCACTTTAAAAAATGCATTCAACTTGATCTTCATGTTTACCAAAGGATTTTTAGATTCATGCTGTCTTATGGCACATGGTTTAAATCTCCATGCATATTCAGTTAATCATCTCAGTTTGTCTTGCAGGCACATAGCCACCATTTTGCTATGGTGAAGACTGAAAACATTGTGTACTAATTTCTTTGTTTTAGGGGAGGTTATCATTAGTTGTTATCAGGCCTGCTTTGTAAATTTTGTGAGCTGTAAAATGAAGTACTATATATTCCTGGGAAGTTTTTCCCACTGAGAGCTTTTAAGTTAAATGTTTTTTTAATAGTCTGGGAGGGCACGATGCTGGCAATAAAACAAACAATTTGAAATTTTAAAAATAAGCAGCACATTTATAGCAATTATATAGGAATATTATTAGTGATTAAATATAGTAGTACAGAATGATATATCTAGGGTAAAAAAATACTAATAATTATAACCCAGCAATTTTTTAGTTCTTTTTGTTTTTTAATAAAAAATGCTGTATTTTAGGATGACTAAGGCATTATATATTACATTTGTGTCAGTCTGTTTAGTGCATAGTGGAGTGCTTACATTGCTACTTTGTCACTAAAATTGTTAGTTAAGGAATCTGATTCCAGTCTCTTTTATATTCTCTTTAGATGTGGCCTCGAATGAAAAGAGGCAATACCCCTTTTCTTCAGTAATAAAACATTCTCCACAAATTATTTTCCCTTCTTTCCTAGGCTGTGGAGATACGGGTTTTCTGTTTCCTTTACCTATGTGTTCTGGTCATAACTTTATCTGCCTAGGAAGAATTTAGTGATTAGCTGAACTTTCTTAACCTCTGATTTTGTTTTCTGTTTACGGAAAAAATATAATGTTTGTGAGTCTACTATGTCCATTTATATACTTTATAGAAATCTTATTTAATTACTTAAATGGTATGGGTTTGATTGTCCTCATTTTAGAGCTTAGAAAAAAGGAGGCTCAGAAAGTTTTGATAAATTTTTCTATATTCTTATTTTATGAGTAAGTGAGTTGAAATTATAACCTGGGTCTGCCTAGCTATAAACATTAATTCTTTCCAATCTGGTGGGATATTGGAGTTTTACATTGATTTGCTAGAGTTCTTACATGACTATTTTTATGATTAAAAGATTATGTAAGGATAATGATTCATTCTTCTTTTATATCCCAAAATAGGGACTAGAGGTGGAAGAGCAAGCTTTTGATGGGAGAGATGAAGAGCTTGGTTTTTAACAAGCTTTTCAAGTGTCTGTCATACAACCAGGTGAAATTGAATATCTGGAACCTAATTGCCAGAAAGAGTGACTAGGACTGGAGATAGAAGTTTGGGAACATGTAACAATAGTTGCAAATTTTGGCCTTTTTTGGCCTGTTTTCCCCATTCTCAGAGTGATTGTTGGGGTTATGGAACTAAGAAAGGACAAATTTGACATGTAAGAGGTTCTGCTCTAAAGAAGACAGATGTAGCTATGACATAGAAGATGCCATGCCATTAGGAGATGTGGGTAGAAGTCAGCCTATGTTCCTCAAGATTATCTAAACCAGAAATTGTCAAGCTTTGGTGTGTGTCAGAATCACCTGGAGAGTTAATAGAGAATAGAGGCCCAGTAGGGTAAAATCTGGACCTCTGTGTGTGTGTGTTTTTTTTTTAAATCAAACTCTGGAAAAAATTCTGACAGATCCCCAAATTTGAGAAACACTAGGCTAAACCATATTTTGAAACTCCTATTTCATAGCTAAGTAGTAACTATAGTAATAATTATATGTCCTTTTATATAACTTAGGAGAATCTGCTGCTAATTCAAAACTTGAATTAAAATTTATTTTATGTTTTTTACAATTACTTAGGCTGACAAATACATGCACACAATGAAATCTTTCTAAAATGATTCTATCTTGAATCTTCTAGAGAGGGTGAGGATGAGCACGTCCAGGACATCTAAGAAATTCTCCTTCTCATACTTGGCTTTTCCTGTGGGAAACAGAGTGAGGAAAAGAAAATGAGTCCCAATCCTCCCTGGAGGCAATGCTTACACATATTTTGGAATCAGAGGATCAGCAGCCAATTTCACCTGTGGGCAGGAAGTACACACCTGTTAGCTACATGTTTTTTTGAAATAGGCTGTACTTGGCCAGATTACAAAAAACACTGTTGTTATGCCATCAAAAAAAGAGCTGACTTACGTGTGAACAATACTTATTAAAGGGGATTTTAAGAAGCTGGACACTTGAGAAAAGCAAGCAACTGTGAAAAGAATACCTGCTTACCTTTGTACAAGCCAACAATTACCCCCCCAAATTGGGTTAGGATTAGATAAGGCAATCAGTTGTAATAGAGTTGATATCTGGGAAGGGGAAGTTTGAGTCATTCAGAGATAAACCTCTTATTATGGTTTCTTTTCCTTGATCATCTTTATCCTTCTACCCCACGCCTACCTTTATGCATAGTGGTCATTGGTGGGGTGAGGAAGGAATGACTTTGGAAGTGCTCCTTAACCAGGCTTTTGTGTGCATTGTCCGAGGCTCACAGCTTTCTTATCAGCAGGCTTTCCTGCCCTGTCATTAGGCCTGGTGGCAAAAGAGGCTCTTTCTCATGAACTGACCCATGCTGCGAGCAGGTCACCTCAGATGGAGGCTTGCTGCTTTATTCAGAGGCTTCTGAGATTCCCAGATGTTGTGGCAAGATGCAAATATGGAGAAAGGCTTTCACTGCTCCTCTGTTCAAAATGGGATTCTATTTGGTGACCGAATGCAGTTTCATAGGGGCATGGTTGAGTCTTACCTTCCACAATTGGAATTGCAAAAAGAGTCTCTTTGTGAGAGCAATAGTTAATTCTCTCTGAATGTCACTACAGTTTAGGGAGAATAAGTATTTTTCCCTCTCCTTTATATTTCCCCTTCACTTATGCTTAAAAACAGGTAATTGGAGCAGGGCTTCGAAGTGTAATCTTGCCCAAAGGCTAAGCTTGCCACCTAATGACACACGGTTGTTCTTCTTTATTGAGGCAGTCTTGCACTCATTATCTCTAAATTAGTTCCCCTTTCTCCTTTGGTTTATTATTCATCCACCTCCTCCTTTTTCATTTGGATTTTTCCAAGTGAACCATGACAAAGTGTGTCTTTGTGAGGTGTGTGTCTGTGCAACAGTGCATCTGTGTGAGTGTGCTCCCTACCCGTGCCCCTCGTTTACATTAAGTGTTTATTTAAGCCAAGGCTCTGGAAAATTGACAAAAATCTTTGGCATTGATTGCCTCATAATGATCCCACATCAATCCAAGGAGGAATCTAGCTGAAAAGTAGAAGGAGCTGAGATTTAGTTGCAGGCTTTCTCTTGTCAAGGCCAGATGCAAGCAGCTCAAACTCAGAGAAAAGAGGGGAAACTAGTTTTTGAATGAAGACTATGAGAGTGTTCGTGTAAAATTATAATTAAAACTTTAGCATCCTGTTCCATCAAAAGGTTTATGTACCACTCATGTGATATTATATCCAGTTGGACTTAAAAAATGAGGTAAAAAGAAAATACTGAAGTAGTTTTCTTTGTTCAGATCTGGGTTAGAATCCCTACTTTAACCCTGGTAACCTACTATTGCTTAGCCCTTCTGAGCCTTGGTTTCTTCATCTTAAATAGAAATAATATCAACCTTACAGGTATGTGGTAAGGATGAAAAGACATATTAAAAGTGCTTAATGCAGTGCCCATTACAATTTAGATAAATTATATTTTAAAATGCCCACAGTTCTTAATTCCCTTATAATAAACTAAATCAAAGCTGAGAAGGTTTTGACTTCGTAGCTCGAAAATATGAGTTCAGATCTCTTCTCTCTCTGGGACCATTTCTTTCTTTAGCTTGAAAGGGGACCTGGCATTTTTGCTACATACCTAGCCGTCTGCTGGGCGGAGTTTATACTTGTACACACTTTGCAAAGGCATATTATTATTCCCATCTTGAAGATGAGAAAATGGAGGCTCAGAGAGGTTAAGTAAGTTGCTTAAGTTTTCAAAGGAAGTGGTGAAACAGGTATAAAAATAACGGTTTGTCAAGTCTCAAAAGTGTATAATACAATTGAGAATTATGGTATATCTTATCCACCTAAGTCTGCTTTGAGATAGTTATATCCTCAGACATTATGCAACAAAATCTTCTGATTCAGAAGGTTAGTAGACTTATTAGTACAAGAGAAGAGTTAGCAACTTTGCCTGACTGCTTAATTCCTAGGGTGAATATGTGATATGTATATTAAATATACCAGACCTAGTCTTGATATTATTGGATAGATTCAAGTACTTCCTCTTTACCAAGATGATTTTCTCTAGACACCTCTATCACAGTGTAATCTTTTTTAATACTTGTGCAAACTCAGCAATGGCTGATGGTTATTTCTGTGATGCAGATGAGATCTACCTCTCATATACCACATTTTATTCTCTCTTCTTTATCCTATCTTTGCATTCCAAAGGTAATCATTTATTCTTGTCTTCACCATATTCCAGCTCAAATCTCCTTTCTCTTCATTCACCCATGGGTGCCTTGGTGTTCTTCTGCCTCTGTAGGACTGTAGGACTGTGTTGCTGGTTATGCTCTGTTACTTTTTGACATTATCCTCTTCCTTATCCTTCAAAAGCACTTCATCCTCCTCTACCTATTATCTTTCTTCCATGAAACCAGAGTTAGCTGGGAGACAATGCAATAGAGTATCTGGGTATAGGGGTAGACATTAAGGTTCTACTTCTAGCTGGGTGGCCTTGGTAATTAATTTAACATCTCCATGCTTCATTTTCCTCACCAATAAAAAAAATAATCCACTTGTAACTTTCAATCATTATTTCTTTACCATAGCTCAAAAGGCCATAGATGCAGTTTTTGTGCCATGACCCCCATTGGAAGTAGAGTCTCTTATTCAAGGAGAGAGTTGGTAGCAATAATAATATATATATATATATATGGCATTTTCTATTCATAAGATTAGTATGCAGACATCATTATCACTTGTTCCTTCAAACACAGTGACTTGGGCCAGGTCACCTAGCTAGTCAGTAGCAGGGCCAGGACCTGAATATGATCCTCCCCATTTCTCCATTCTGAATCTTGCATTATTTGCTCTACACCTCAGTAGAGTAAGGTAAACTGGCTGAGTCATGAAGAGAGAAAAATCAAAAAGTTTTTTGTATGTGTCTCTATGTGAACTGTGCTGGGGGAATGAATTGGTAGTTTGGGACTGAGAGTAGAAAATTTAACAATAGAAATGATGGTATTAATTTTTCAAAAAGAGAAAAAATTTTCTAATTAATTATTGTTTCAGGCCTTACCGTTTTCCCTAAACATCTGTAGGACAACATCAGAGAAAGAAAGTGTGCTGGGAGTGAAACAGAAAACTTAATTTCAACTTGAAATTTCTAAATTTTAGTGTTAAAGAACCTAACACTAAAAAATGCAGTGCAAGCAACCACAGCAGCTTAGGGAATTTTCTATGTTTTCTGAATGGTATTTCCCCTAAAATGAAAACATTCCTTATTTAAAAATCCATTCTAGGGTTTGTTCAAAGATTAACTTATATAGTCCCTTGAGATACAGAGCTAGGGACTTACTATTTTTTTTTCATGTCAAGATTAATAACTTCTTCTCAGATTGACCCTGTCCTGCCCATGTGAGATAACTCAAGTTTAAATCTGTCTATTGTGTGCTCAGTAGCTTCTTTTGGCCATAACAGAGTTTGTTCTCCATTAAAAGAACAGTTACATATTCCAGATTCTTTGTGAAACAATAAAATATATCTGTCTTTGTTCAAGAGTGATTTGTTAGTTGTGAGTGTGAAAGAGGAACCGGGAAGTGTTGGGTGGTTTCACCACATATTACAGAAGTCTAGTGTAACGCATTTGGCTGAGCCCTTTCTCATTTAAGGCTTAAACCAATATTTATTTTTGAAAGGAAATTCAACCCGTATGTATCTGCCTCAGTGGACTTGTTGGCTCTTCTTGCTAGGAATCAGGAAATTACTTTTGCTAACATTACAAAAGGCCTAAATAGCAAGTGAATTTTAATCTTGGCAAATGTAGCTTCCATTCTGAAAGGAGGAACATAGGTTCCAGGTAATAACAAAAGAAAGATAAACATTACTGGTGTCTTCCAAGATAAGAAGGGCAGAGAAGACTCTGCACATACTAAGAATTACTGATTGTTTCAATTTGTCCCAAAGCCAATGTAATTTGTTCTTTAATGCAGATTCTCACATGTGTAGTTGATAGTACAAATTGTTCAACAAGTCCAGCTATACATGCTAAAATCTTAGTGTAAAAAGAAAAATAATAATATAGCATCTTTGATTTTGTGCCTTTCAAAGTAAAAATTATGAATGCATGCTGTTTACCTTGAGCAGGCTCGCTGTTTATCTTGAGCAGGCTCACTGTTTTGGTGTATTTTTTTTCATACAAAATAGGAAAGTTGGCCAGGCGAGGTGGCTCATGCCTATAATCCCAGCATTTTGGAAGGCCAAGGCAGGCAGATCACTTGAGGACCAGAGTTCGACACCAGCCCAGCCAACATGGTGAAACCCCATCTCTACTAAAAATACAAAAAAACTAGCCAGGTGTGGTGACAGGAGCCTGTAATCCCAGCTACTTGGGAGGCTGAGGCAGGATAATCGCTTGAACCTGGGAGGCAGAGGTTGCAGTGAGTGGAGATTGCACCACTGTACTCCAGCCTGGGTGACAGAGCAAGACTCTGTCTCAAAAAAAAAAAAAAAAAAAAAAAAAAAAAGAAAAGAAAAGAAAAGAAAATTTTGGGGAACAAAAGACTATATTTTTATATTATCTTGAAAAACAAACAAAACTACCTTACACTATCTTCTAAATTGATTAATTCAAGAAAAATATGTCTTCACAGAGCATATGCACTGCTATTTCTAATTTACTATAAATATTTGATGCTATTGTGAATAATGCCGCAATAAACATACGTGTGCATGTCCAACAATGATAGACTGGATTAAGAAAATGTGGCACATATACACCATGGAATACTATGCAGCCATAAAAAATGATGAGTTCACGTCCTTTGTAGGGACATGGATGAAATTGGAAATCATCATTCTCAGTAAACTATTGCAAGAACAAAAAACCAAACACCGCATATTCTCACTCATAGGTGGGAATTGAACAATGAGAACACATGGACACAGGAAGGGGAACATCACACTTTGGGGACTGTTGTGGGGTGGGGGGAGGGGGGAGGGATAGCATTGGGAGATATACCTAATGCTAGATGACGAGTTGGTGGGTGCAGCGCACCAGCATGGCACATGTATACATATGTAACTTACCTGCACATTGCGCACATGTACCATAAAACCTAAAGTATAATAATAATAATAATAATAAAAGAAAAAGAAAAAAAAATATTTGATGCTTGGAACTATTCTAATTTTCTGTCTTTAGCTAATTTAGCCAAAGATTTATCTGTGGAAAACTGCTCTCTTTAGATTGACTGTCCTTGGCCTAAATACAGGTTCCCAGGAGTGGTGGGAATATTGAAAACCAAGCTATTCAGACCCAGAGCTGGGTTGATAACTTGGTGCAGAGAGATAGGTACAAAATGTAGTGACTTTCTGGAGGTGACTTATGATACTTAGTTAAAGGAGGAGTCCTGGACAAGATGAAGTTAAGATGCAAGTTGTTTAGTATCATGAGAACTTGAGCATAGAGTAACTAGGTCTTCTTTCTGGTTGGAGCTTAGACATGGTCTGAAAGCCCACTTTCCCTTGCAAGAAGTCTGCAGGATAGTTTCCTCCTTCCAGGTCCTAGAAGCATCCAAGCAAAAGTCACATTGTAATAACTCTTTATTTGGCCACAGATACTTCTCTAAGTAGTGGTTCTCAAAGTGTGGTTTCCCAGCCAGCACCATCAGCATTACCTAAAGGGTTGTTAAAAATGCACATTTTCAGATTTCATCCAAGAAATAATCATAAACTCTGGGAGTGGGGATCAACAATCCATGTTTTAACAAGCCATCCAAGTAGTTCCAGTGCGTGCTGGAATTTGACAATCATTGGTTTAAAGCAGTTGACATTTTCAGACCTTTGGTGTAAAACTCTGCAATACTATACTATAGTTCTTGAATTTATGCACATTTCTATGAATTTAGGCACATGTTCTATGTGGGCAATTAGCTATTAACTGCATGTTTTAAAGGGATAATGGTTTATTTTGTCCTGGGAGTTTCAATCTCTAACTCCCTGGTCAGTGTGGTCAGCACAACTTTCAAACAGTGGTTATCATCTGTGATTAGGCTGCTTGGATCTTGCCTAATAACACTCCCCAGAAGAGTCAAGCTAGATTTAGGTGGCCCAGTATGGAAAGGGTGCCTGACAGTCTCTTTCTAGGAAGTTCTGAAGCAATAGGTCATGTATTTGTGCTGCTGCTCCAGTGGTATCTTTTTGGATCTCAATGGAAATTCTGATTCTCTCTTGGGCCTGATAAGAAAGAACCCAGATTTCTAGAAGCCCAAAGCTCTTGGGATAAAGCTCTGACCCTTCTCCACTACAAGATTATATAGTAATCTTCCTGAAGTATTTTTTAAACTTTAAATTTCCCTTTTAGTAAAATTTCACTGAAATTTTGTTTCTGCATAATAGAAAGTGGCTTTAAACCTTCTTGTACATATTCTGTGAATCCATATATTTATATAAAAGCCACTCATCTAAAAAGACACAAAACTATTCTTCCTTCTACTCTGGCATCAGAAAGTGAGTCCTGACTTTGACCCCTGATGGACACATATTCTTCAGAGGTCACTCCAGGCAAATGATTTTTTTTTTTTTTTTGAGATGGAGTCTCGCACTGTCACCCAGGCTGGAGTGCAGTGGCGCGATCTCGGCTCACCGCAAGCTCCGCCTCCCAGGTTGGCACCATTCTCCTGCCTCAGCCTCCCGGTAGCTGGGACTACAGGCGCCCGCCAATGCGCCCGCGAACACACCGGCTAATTTTTTGTATTTTTAGTAGAGACGGGGTTTCACCGTGTTAGCCAGGATGGTCTCAATCTCCTGACCTCGTGATCCGCCCGCCTCGGCCTTCCAAAGTGCTGGGATTACAGGCGTGAGCCACCAAGCCTGGCCGCAAATGAATTTTTTATGGCTAATTGGGCCTTAGTTAAAAATCCCTATGTGGTCATGTGACTGGGGAGCTGAGGCTATGCCACCTGTGAGCCCCAGGGATCCCTTTGTTACTTCTAGCTTAGGCTTATCTTCTGTTCTCTGAGCTGCATGTTGGCCTCCATTTCAGCTTGTAAGAGGTGAGGCATCTTCTTTCAAAAATGTAATCTGAGCATCAGTCACCAAGTGATACTGGTAGGAGGTAACCGTATGATAGAGATAAATCTCCTGCTGGGAAAGAAGCCAAATCATACTAGTGGCCAACTTCAGTAGAATCTACTCGGTAAGCATATTTCATTGGAGATGAATATGCTCAGAGAGAGCCAGATCCACAAAGTCATCCAAATCCTTAATGAGGCATTTTCTACCATAACATATGCTCAAAGAATTTAATGTCAGGCATTTATACGTTACTTGAGTTATTTAATTTAATCCTTGCATCAACCTAATGAGGTAAGGATTCTTATGATCCCTTAGTTTGCAGGATGAGTAAACAAAGCTTACAGATGGTAGGCGACTCACTGGCAAAGAACGAGTAAAATGAGAACTGCATTCTAACCTTGGACCATGTATTAGTCTGTTTTCATGCTATTGATAAAGACATACCCAAGATTCAGTAAATTACAAAGAAAAAGAGGTTTAATGGACTCATAGTTCTACGTGGCTGGGGAGGCTTCACAATCATGGTGGAAGGGGAAAGGCACGTCTTACATGGTGGCAGGCAAGAGGGAATGAGAGACAAGTGAAAGGGAAAACCCCTTATAAAACCATCAGATCTCGTGAGATTTATTCACTACCATGAGAACATTAGGAAGGAAACTGGTCCCATGATTCAATTATCTCCCACTGGGTTGCCCCCACAACACATGGGAATTATGGGAGCTACAATTCAAGATGAGATTTCGGTGGGGACACTGCCAAACCGTATCAGACCATTCTTTTAAAAACTCTGTGCTATTAACCACGGTATCAGCAGTTCCCAATGTATCAGGCCCCATACTCCCAACCCCTTTAAAACAAATATTTCAGACTCTGTTTACTATCTGGGAATAAAATATATCAAAAATGTCATTTATCTACACACAAAACTTTAAAAGTTGTACAATGGGATACTGTTTGGCGATAAAAAGGAGCAAACTACTGACACTCAAAGCAATATGGATACATCCCTAAAACACTGTGTTAAGTAAATTCAAACACAGGAGTGCATTATTTGTGATTCCGTTTGTATGATATTTAAGAGCAGGCAAAATCAATCGATGGGATTATAAATCAGATCACTGGTTGTCTTTAAGAGGGGAGAAGGGAGAGGATTGACAATAAAGAGGCATGAGGTGAGTAGAATGATAGAAATATTCCATATCTTGATGGAGTTTTACATGTATAATATACATATGTGTCAAAGTTCATCAAGATGTACACTCAAAATTTGCATTTTAATGTTTGTAATTATAACTCATAAAATAAAAGCCAATGTAAAACTAATTAATTTATAGGAGAAATAAAAGGATTTTAACATGGTATATATATTAATGTTTAGGCTGATGTATACTTGAAGACAAAATAAAATAGTCAAATACTTGCATCTGTTATTAATAAATTTGGATTTTCAATTGGTAATTTAATATTGTCAAAATGTTCTTCTTTTTATATCACATTTTAAAGAAATGATTCACACATGTATACATAGGGACTCATTTAGAATGGGTCAGCTGTAAATGCAGACAGGTACAGTGTATCATATTGGGTTCACTAATATCATGACTACTTTTGTTGAATCGATGGACTACTCTTGGAAAAGTTCACTAAAATTTTTCCAATTTTTTTCCTCAATTTACACAGTAGTTTTAATTCTGGAAAATTTAGTGAATAAACTATGAAAACCATATTTTATATTTATAAATAAAACAGTTGAATTTAAAGGTCAGATAATTATACATTGAGTTTTTATCTGTAAGAATTTCCAGATATTAAAAAACCATGTGAATTGCAGGACACATCCATTATGGAAGAATTTCCTCTCATGGCAGTATGCCTTGTATCCCTCACCCTTGTTCTTCAAATGCATGTAACACTCTCCCCAATTATTGTGACAACTCTAAACTGCACACATATCGCAAACACCTTGAGGGGAGCTGTAGTAGCTGAGCTATACTCCAGATAGTACTACAAATTTAAAACTTCTTCTCAAGTGCTACCCCTTGTGCTAAGCCTTCTTTAACCTTTTCCGGGCTCATTAACCATCTTCCTCTGTCCTGTTGGAATCCCAATGATATTTTTGTCTTAGAAATTATCATGTTATATTTTATTTTTGGGAATTGTTGTTCTACTTGCCTATGTCTCTCCCTAAATTACAAGGTCCTTGAGGCTGGAAATGTTTTTATCTTTAACATCCAACACAGTTCAGGCATGCATTTGTTGAAAGCATGCATGAATGAATTAATGTAACATTGAATGCAAACATCAAATCTACTGAATCCACATGATCCACAAAAAGAACTGAATTTATTTTTGTTTTATTTTATTATTTGTTACAAACATACTATTATATAGTATAGTTGGGCTTTTTTTAGGATTAGAACAAACCGAGATTGAGAAACAAATAATTCTTTTAATAAGACCTCTTTTGAAACATGGTACTGGCATTAAAAAGGTAAATAAGCAGGAATATTTTACATAAAGACCTTCTTCTTCTCATTTCCTTTTACTGAAAATTAAGATGCGATAAGTGCTATATCAAATTTTAAACCCAAGGCATCTCAGTATTATGCAACGAACAAAAAATAGAAAGAGGCAAGATTGCATAAAGAGATCTATATTTATTTGAGAAAACAAAATGTGCTTCTTAAGATAATGCTTGGTGTCACCAATGGGAAAGTCTCACACAGGCCATTATGCCCAGAAGGGCAGCTTTGTTTCCTCTGCACCTAAAGCCTTATCTGGGTTCTTCTTGTTATCTATAAACAATCTGAACTTGGTCGGCATTCATAGTTGCTAGGGATATAGATACGTGACCATCCTAATAATTAAGTGGCTCTAAAATTGTGATTAGATGAACTTTCCTGATTTCCAATCTGTCTCACTGTTGAGAAGATTGAATGACTTTTCAGACCTCTCAGCTCTTTGGAAACAAGAGGTACAGTGTACGTATTCATCAAATCTCAGGCAAGCTACCATGGCTTTGCTCTGCAAATATGAGTGTTAGGATCTATGTGTTTATTTTTCTCATAAACCAGTAAGGGCTAATAAAATTAAATTAAGATTCCCAGAAAGACCCACATTTTGAGATATGTTTTACTATAAATATAAACAAAAATAAAACACCAGAGAACGGTCACAGTTGTATGTATATAAAGTCCGTTTTGAAGATTTCTTTTTCTTTTATATGAAAGCACAGAATTCAGATCTGGTTTGGGAAAGCCAAAAGCAAAGGCCGGATCATTTACAATCTCCTCTATAACTCTTTGGTGTGGTGGGAAATTATTTCTGAATGTAATTTTGCTGAAGTCTTGTCTGGGGCATTCTGGGGACAAGTTTAGTGGACCCTTTGGGATTACCAGGTACTTGGACTCAAGGCCAGGATATTCTAACTTTGTCATTGTATTTGGGGCATTTTACTGATAAAGAATCTTTAGAAGTCTCTTGGGATAGTAATTTTAGGGCCAGCTGAGAACACTTCAATATGTACTTTAATAAATAATGGAAAAAGCCTCTTTTTCCAAAATGCCTTTGTTCATGTATCTCATTTCTCTGGACATTTTCTCTCCACTTAGAAACATTTGTAAAGATTTTTAGAAGGTATATTGGATAGAGTCTGGAAAGTATATTGATTATTTCTGAAGGAAAATATATAGCAACTCTTAAACAAGGGGACACATTCTTATGATATCTTTGTCCCATAAATCATTATTAGTAATAACATTTTTAGGAGAAATAAAATGAGCCTACAGAATTAGATAAGTCCAAGGGTTGTAAATATACAATTTCTTGTGCAGTTTCCTCACACGCATGCACTGATCAATACTCTGTTAAATAGCTGAGGGAGACCCTTTGTACATCTCAGGGGTTCTCTCTGTGTTCCTCTTTCTCCTCTCTGGCATTCAGCCCTGAGAACTCTAGTCACGATATTCTTTCCCAATTCTCAGCTTTTTCTCAACTCAAAGAGTCGGCCTTCATTTTCCATCCTCGTTGGCCTGCATTTCCCATCCTTGCTCCAGGGCCTGGAAGTTCCCACAAGAGAATGTTGGGGCAGTCATACGTCTTCTTTTCCATCTTTCAGTCATCACTGTCTTTTGTTACCTACTGTCCAATGTCTGCAAAACTGTCATTTAAAATTTTTTAAAATTTATTTATTTATTTATTTTTTGAGAGGGAGTCTCACTCCATTGCCCAGGCTGGAGCGCAATGACACCATCTTGGCTCACTGCAACCTCCACCTTCTAGGTTCAAGTGATTCTCCTGCCTCAGCCTTCCAAGTAGCTGGGATTACAGGCACCTGCCACCATGCCTAGCTAATTTTTCTATTTTTAGTAGAGATAGAGTTTCACCATGCTGACCAGGGTGGCCTCGAACACCTGACCTTAAGTGATCCACCTGCCTCGGCCTCCTAAAGTGTTGGGATTACAGGTGTGAGCCACTGTGCCTGGCCTCATTTTGTTTTTTGATTGTTTCAGGTGGCACTATATCTGGTTTCTGTTACTTCATCTTGGCCTTGGAATGTCCTCCATTTGTGGATTTAAAAATTATAAGGAATACTTCGTGAATTTGTAACCCATATATAGTATGCTATTACCTGTTGGGGTCTTAATATCTCTATTGAGTATATTAGTTTCATAGTTCTCCAATAGTAAATTACCACAAATTTAAGCAGCTTAAACAACACAAATTTACTATCTTATAGTATTTTAGGTGAGAATACAGTCTCACAGTTCTCACAGGCCTGAAATCAAGGTCTTGGCAAAGCTGTATTACTTTTTGTAGGCTCTAGAAGAAGACTCCTTGCTTATTTGTGCTGGCAGAATTCAATTCCTTGTACTTGTAGAACTGAGGTCCTTTTTCTTGCTGTCTGTAGACTGACGACTTTTCCCAGATTCTTTACCACATTCCTTGTCCAATGTTTTCTTTTCATCTACTTTGAAAGCCAGCAATAGTGGATTGAATTCCTCTCACATTGCAGTACTCAGCAACCACTCTTTTACCTTCTTCCTCTACCTATTTTTAAGGGCTCATGTAATTAGTACAGATAATCTGATTAATTTCCCTATCCCAAGGTCCTTAACCTTGGTCACACCTGCGAAGTCCCTTTTTGCAGGTAAGGTAACATCCACAGATTCTGGGGATTAGAACCTGAACATCTTTTGTTGTGATGTTGGTAGTGGGGGAATTATTCTGCCTACCCTACTGTGCTACTTCAATGATATCTTAGCTAATATCCATCCCATTTTACTCTGCCTGAATTATTGTTTTTGTCTGTTTGCCTTCAGCCTTTTCTCCTTTTCATACACCTTTCACATTGCTGCCTAAGCTATCTAGCCACAGCTTGCCATGAATCCTATGTTCTCACTGCACTGAACTATCTGCAGTTTTATAATCATACAACACTATTTTATGTTTCAGTTACTTTGCTCTCTTTCTACTCTATATAAATTTTTCCTAAACATTTCTGATGATAAGAATCACACGCGATGCATATTGAACATAACTGGCCTCTACTAAGAATCAGAGAAGAATCTGAAAAGTTGCATGAACAAAAAAATAAGTCTAATTATCGGGCAAGTTTTGCAGACACTGAGGAAGTCCCTTCCTCTTCCACTCTTCTTCCTTTCCAGTTGTCAAATGCATCTTCCAGGACTTATTTTAGGTGTCGCCTTTTGAATGAAGCCTTTTTGGATCTCATTGTCCATGCCAGTCAAGGACAATGTCAGTTCTGAATTTTGTGCCTCCACTGTATTGCATAATTTTTCTTCATTGTGGTACTTATCAAATGCAATTGCACCTATTAATTTACAACTAGGGATTTCTCTACTTAAGTCTGAACATTTGTTTCTAGAAATATCTTTCAGGAACTTGCATTAGAATAATCTGGATTCACTAAGGAAAAAAAAGAGCAGAGAACAAATATTTAGCCCCCACTTAACACCTACCTAATCTGATGTGCTCAGGGATAGAACCTAGAAATTTATAATTCAATGAGTTGTATCTAATTTCTCTCCATATCTGTAGCACCTAGGTAATATAGAGAAAGAGATTCTCATTGCATGAGTCTGCAGTACAATGATGGGAGTGTGCTGACTGACCAAGATTAAAACACCGTGAAAACATTACCACAGGAATCTCCCAAAAGTCCCTGGAAAGAAAAAGAATCTCCAGTTTGTAAACATGGAAATTTACTTTCTAGGATAGATTCCAAGGACCTTGCTAGGAAAACATTAACAAACAAGCACATCGAATAATCCACCTGACTCTGTTCTGAGAAAAGAAACTTTATTATTATGTAGGAAGGGAAGCATGGCCCTGTGTATCTTCTATGGATCCACAGGAGCTAGATCATAACATGTCTTAGACTACTTTATCTAAATTAAGTTATAGAACATAGATGGCACATTTATAATGTCTGGATAGGCTATGGTTTCTCTATGGCTACAGACTAAGATGCCTGCAGAGTAATAAACTGACTTAAGATATCAACACCTAACAAGGGTCACCATCAAAAACTGAAGCTGAATGTTGATAAAAATAGAGTATCCAAAACAGAATCCTGTTGTTCTCTAGGAAATGTTAACTATATAATAGGCACTATCTAATAACATTGTCATTGCACTCAGGAAACTCACAGTCCAGTGGAGAAGATAAATTTGTATAAACCCAGCTAAAATATAAGCAGATTATAATAATTCCATAAATAGATATGTGGTTAGTATTTGAGGCACACATTTAAAAATGGAATACATTCAATATAGGAAGTTGATAAAACTAGCAAGATAAATAAAGAAAACAGAAGTCAGGCACAGTAGCTCATGCTTGTAATCCCAGCACTTTGGGAGGCTGAGGCAGGATAATTGCTTAAGGCCAGGAGTTCAAGACCACCTGGGCAACATAACGAGACCTCATCTCTACAAAAAAATTAAAAAAATAAAACTAGCTCGGTGTGGTGGCATATACTTCTAGTCCTAGTTACTTGGGAGGCTGAGGTAGGTGGATCTCCTAAGCCCAGGAGTTCCAGGCTGCAGTGAGCCATGATCTTGCCACTGCCCTCCAGTCTGGGCAACAGAGCAAGACCCTGTCAAAAAAAACAAAAAAGAAAAAACAAACAAGCAAATCACAAAACAAGAAGAGAGAAATTACCAATACCAGAAATGAAAAAGAGGAAATCATTAAAGGTCTGTTATACACGAAAAGATGATAAAGGAATATTATAAACAACTTAATGATCATAAATTCACTATGTAGACACAATGGACAAATTCCTTGAATGATACAGACTATAACAGCTCATTCAAGAAGAGACAAATAACCTGTCTTATGTATGTGAACCTGTCTCATATATATATATATATATATATATATATATAGTCTTATATATATGAAATTCAATTCTCTGTGGATTCCCTATTGAATTCCATGACTTAAAGATATACTAATACCTATTCTTTGTATACTCTTCCATAAAATAGAAGAAAAGAGAGCTCTTCCCAACTCATAACAAACCAAAGCTATTACAAAAAATTTCTCATTAATATAGTCATGGTAATCCTTAACAAAATATTATCAAATTAAATTAATTGATGAATAATAAGTTATGGCCAAATGGGGGTTGCCATAGGAATAAAAGTTTGGCTCAACATTTTAAAATCAATTAATAATTCATCTTATCAACAGACTAGAAAACAAGAACCATATAGTCATCTTCCCATAATTAAAGGTAAAACATTTTACAAAAATCAAGTTATATTTATTAAAAAAAAAAAAAAAAACTTCAGCAATGAGAACTTCCTGAACTCAATGAAGTGTGCCTCCAGAAAACCTGTAAGTAGCATTATACTTGACAATGATTGAGAATTTTTTCCCCTAAGATTGAGAAGAAGGCAAAGATGTCTGTTATCATCACTTACATTCAATATTGGAGAGCAAGGTGAAGTAATAAGGCCTAAATAAATAAATTAAAGGCACAAACATTTTAAAAGTAAGAAATAAAATTATCACTATTGATGATATAATTTCCTACATAGAAAGTCGCAAAGTATTTACAAATATGTTACTACAACTGAGTAAATAATGCAACGTAGAATGCTACAAATTCAATGTAAAAAATCAATTTTAATTCATATAATGATAAGAAAACATGGAAATAAAAATTTAAAAATATTATTTTGAAAAGTTTTAGAAAGCTTCGACTATTTACGGATAAATATAAATATATGCAAAATGTGTATACTGGAAACTATAAAATTAAGATATACATTAGATAATTTATACTGACTTACAAATTCTAAAAGCCAAAATTTTAAAGGTAGATGTTCATTCTTTCTGAATTGATATTTGGATTCAATTAAAAAGATGCAATCAAATTCCAGCAGGCTTTTACAAATATACATAAAAATCAACAAGCATATTCCAAAATGTATAAGAAAAACAATCTAAATAGCAAAAGAATTTTGTAAAAGAAGATGGAATTTAGAAAAATGTCACATCTTGATTTTGAGATCTACTATAAAGCTACACTAATCAATAAAGTATGGTATGGTGTACAGATATACGTATAAATCAATGGAATAGATAGCTCATGAATAGATCATACACAAGCATCAATTGACTTTCAACAAGAAGCAAAGGTAATTCAAGGGGAAAGGATTATATTTTCCAAAAATGTAGTGCAGGAACAATCAGGCATCCATATGAGAAATAATGACTTTTCCCTTGTACCATACAAAAAGAACAACTTGATATGGGTCATAGATCTAAATTTACAAGCTAAAATTCTGAACATTTTGAAGAAAACGTAAGATAAAAATCTTTGTGAGCCTGAATTAGGCAAAGATTTCATAGGTGGGTCATAAAAAGCTAAAGCGATAGAAAATTGATATATTAAACATCATTAAAATTAAAATCGTCTGTTCTCCAAAATAAACTATTAAGAACATTTAAAGCCAAGTTAGGAAATGGTAGGAAACCTTGAAAAATTTTTATTTGATAAGGACTTGTGTCTAGAACAAAGGACTCTTTCAAGTCAATAGAATGATCCATTCAAGAATAGGCAAAAAATTTAATGATAATTCATCAAAGATATATAAATGACAAGCACATGAAAAGATGTTCAACATTATAAATTAGAGAAATGTAGATTAAAATCATATCAGATATCACCGAACACCTGTTAGGATAGCTAAAATTTAAGACTTGTAATACCAGTTGCTGGTGAAGACACAAAGCAAATGCAACTCTCATATATTGCTAGCAGAAATGTTGAATGGTTCAGGCCTTTTATTAAACAGTTCAAAAATTTCTTTTAAATATATTTTCCAAATTGTTAATTCTCTCTTTCTTTCTCAAGAGTGCCAAAGAATTGAAGATTTGGTCTCTTTACATAATCTCATATTTCCTGAATTTTTGTTCATTTTTTAAAATTCTTTTTTCTTCATATTTTATCTAAGTTGATTCAAAGGACGGTTAAACATTCGCTTACCACAATAAGGCAAAAATCCACTCCTAAGTTGTTACCCTAGAGAAATAAAAACAGATGTCTGCACAAAGATCTGTATAGAATAGTTATAGAAGCTTTATTCTTTATAGCCCTAAATTAGAAATAACCTAAATATCCATTATCTGATGAGCAAAAAGACAAATAAAAAATATCAATGTAATAGAATATTCCTCAGCATTAAAAAGGAATGAACCACTCTTATAAGCAGTAATGTGAGAGAATTGTAAAAGAACTCTATTAGGTATAGAAACCAAACAGGACCCTGGGGACAAGATGGCTGACTAGACACAACCAGAAAGCCCTGCCCCTACCAAGAGAAACCAAGGTTTTAAGTGAACCAACATATTGGACTGATCTTCAAAGAGAAAATGCCAAGAATGGATAAAGATGAGATGCAGACACTGAGGCTGAAGAGGGAAGAGGACCCTTTGTTGGGTACCCAAATGCTGAAGCTGCTTCCTTGCCCTAAATGGCTCCTTGGGAATGGGTGAGTTAAGGGACTGTGGGACTCCCCACTTTGCCATGGACCTCTGGGATCCAGGCTACAGCGAGTCCCATATCCCCCATGGAAATTTAAGTTGACAGGAGGTTCTTCCTAGAGAGTAGACAGAGAGGAGCTTTAGCAGTTGAGGAACCCATGGGTCTTTGTGCACAGTGCAGCTTTGGCTGAGCATGGCCACAGGCGCCCATCCCTCAGAGCTCCCCATCTCCCTCCAAGAAGCTCTAGCCCCTGCTGACTGACAGGCGAGGAGAAAGTGGGGCATTTCCCTGTGAGACTGAGGCACATCTGTTCAGCAGGCCCTCCTGCCTGCCAGCTCCTCCCAGGGCCCTTGTCTGGCTGCCGTGCAGGAGCATGTGCACAGCACAGCCTCTGCTACCTAGTCTGGTTGCTTTGCCCATTCACTTTTCCAGCAGGCTGAGAACACTTTGGATTCCCTAGGGCACCCAGAACTCGAATCCAGGGGTCCAGAGGTCAAAGTCACAAGCTGATCCTGGCACTTCAGGGTTGCAGTGCACAGCTTGGGAGTGCCAAGCTGAGATTTGTGGCCAGCACTCAAGTGGGAGTGGAGTGTACACTCTCAGAAAACTGAGGGGGTTGAGATGCATAAGTTCATGGGCTAGAGCAAGAGTAGGTTGTGCCTCCTTCTGCAGGATTGACCTGGAAAGGGTGCAGCCTATCTCCCTACCATGGTCTCTGCCCAGGGAGCCCCATGGCCTGGAACATCTAACAGAAGAAATGCAGGTCAGTGCCAGTGATCAGAGAGGGCTTCCATGAGGCCCAGGAATGGACCTGGTGAAGGAGTCACCTCTTGGCCTCCCTCTAGCAATTAGCATGGCTGCAAATGCAAGGAAATATAGAGGAGCTCTGTGGCTAAGAGCCTGTCTACTGCCCATTACTCTTAAGCACCATCTACTGGATCACAGCCCAAACTATAATACAACACCAAAAATATTTTGATAACATATTCCTTTGTGAAACCAAGGGCAATAATTCAGATGCGAAAATATCAGCAAGAACTCTGGCAATTTCATGTCTATGGCTATATCACCTAAAATGTGCTGATCTCATCTGATTGAGCTAAAAAGCCAGTGTCCTTTTACCTCCAAATGAATCCACTACCTCCCAAGCAATGGTATATAACCAGTCTGAGATGACTGAAATGAGACATACAGAAGTCAGAATCTAAATGACAAGGAAGCTCATTGAGATTTAGGAGAAAGTTGAAATTCAATCCGTGGAATCTACTAAAACAATCCAAGACAAAATAGCTATTTTAAGAAAGAATCAAACTGAATTTCTAGAGCTGAAAAATTCACTACAAGAATTTCATAGTACACTCAATCAGAAGTATTGACAGAAGAATAGACCAACCTGAGGAAAGAATCTCAGAGCTTGAAGACCCGTCCTTTGAATCAACTTAGATAAAAATGAAGAAAAAATAATTTTAAAAAAATGAACAAAAACTCAGGAAATATGAGATTATGGAAAGAGACCAAGTCTTCAATTCTTTGGCATTCTTGAGAAAGAGAAAATAAGCAATTTGGAAAATATATTTGAGGATATAGTCCATGAAAATGTCCCTAATATCACTAGAGAACTTGACATGCAAATTCAAGAAATACAGAGAACCCTGACCATGTACTATACAAGAAAATCATCCCCAAGGCATATGCTCATCAGATTTACCAAGGACAACACAAAAGCAAACATCTTAAAGGCAGCTAGAAAGCAGGGGGAAGTCATGTACAGAGGGAACCCCATTAGGCTACCAGCAGACCTCTCAGCAGAAACCTTATAAACCAGAAGACACTGGGGACCTATTTTAAGCATCCTTAAAGCAAAGAAATTCCAATGAAGAATTTCATATTCTGCCAACTAAGCTTCATAAGTGAAGGAGAAATAAGATCCTCCTCAGACAAGCAAATGCTGAGGGATTCATTTTAACTAGACCAGTCTTATAAGAGGTCTTTAAGGGAACACTAAACATGGAATCAAAAGAACAAAACCTGCTACCACAAAAACACACTTAAGCACATAGCCTATGGGCACTATAAAGCAACTAAACAATCAAATCTACAAAACAACCAACTAGCAACATGATGACAGAATTAAAGTCTCACATATGAATACTAGCCTTGAATGTAAATGGACTAAATGCCCCATTTAAAAGATACAGAGTGGCAACAAGGATAAAAAGACAAGACCCAACCATGTGCTGTCTTCAGGAGTGCCATTTCACATGTAACAACACCTACAGGCTCAAAGTAAAGGTATGGGGAAAGATATGCCATGCAAACAGAAGACAAAAAAGACCAAGTCTTGCTACCCTTATATCTTATAAAACAGACTATAATCAGACCGGGCATGGTGGCTCAGGCCTGTAATCCTAGCAGTTTGGGAGGCCGAGGTGGGTGGATCACTTAAGATCAGGAGTTCAAGACCAGCTGGCCAACATGGTGAAACCCCATCTCTACTAAAAATACAAAAATTAGCTGGGCATGGTGGTGGGTGCCTGTAATCCCAGCTACTGGGGAGGCTGAGGCAGGAGAATCACTTGAACCTGGGAGGCGGAGGTTGCAGCAAGCCAAGATCGCACCATTGCACTCCAGCCTGGGTGACAAGAGCAAAACTCCATCTAAAAAAAAAAAAACAAAACAAAAACAAAGAAACAAACAAACATAAAACAGACTATAAACCAATCAAAATTAAGTACAAAGAAGGACATTACATAATAATAAAGGGTACAATCCAACAAGAAGACATAACAATCCTAAATATACACCCATCATTTTAGCACGTAGATTGATAAAACAAGTTCTTCTTGGCCTATGAAAGGACTTAGACAACCACATGGCAATAGTGGGAGACTTCAACACCCCCTAACAGTGTTAGACAGATAATTGAAGCAGAAAACTAACAAAGAAACTCTGAACTTAAACTCTATATTTGACCAATTGGACCTAAGAGACATCCACAGAACACTCCACCCAACAACTATAGAATGTACACTCTTCTCATCTGCATGTGGAACATATTGTAATATGACCACATGCTCAGTCATAAGGCAAGTCTCAATAAATTTTTTAAAAATTGAAATCATATCAAGCATAGTCTCAGACTATGGTGCAATAAAAATAGAAATTAATATCAGAAGGTCTCTCAAAACTACACAAATATATAGCAATTAAACAACTTGCTCATGAATAACTCCTTGGTGAACATCAAAATTGAGGCAGAAATTTTAAAAAATCTTTGAAATTAATGAATATAGAGATACAAGTTACCTAAATATCTGGGATGCAACTAAAGCAGTGTGAAGAGGAAAGTTTACCACACTAATACCTTCATCAAGAAGTTAGAAAGATCTCAAATTAGCAACTTAATATTACACCTACAGGAAGTAG
Organism: Pongo pygmaeus; assembly: GCF_028885625.2. Classification (NCBI taxonomy): domain Eukaryota; kingdom Metazoa; phylum Chordata; class Mammalia; order Primates; family Hominidae; genus Pongo; species Pongo pygmaeus. The sequence goes on along the minus strand of NC_072386.2, from coordinate 34,985,702 downwards.
AAGAAAAAGAACAAACCAACCCTAAAGCTAGCAGAGGAAAATAAATAACTAAAATTAGAGAAGAACTGAGTAAAATTGAGTGCAAACATTCATAAAAAAGATAAATTAAACCAAGAGTTAGTTGTTTGAAAAAATAAACAATATTGATAGACTACTAACTATATTGTCAAGGAAAAAAAACAGCGAAGATCCAAATAAGTACAATCAGAAATGACAAAGATGACATTACAAATGACCCCACAGAAATACAAAAGATCATCAGAGAATACTATAAACAATGCTATCCACACAAATTAGAAAATCTAGAGGAAGTGATTAAATTCCTGGAAACACACAGTCCCCGAAGATTGAATCAAGAAGAGACTGAAACCCTGAATAGGTTAATATAGAGCTCTGAAATTGAATTAGTAACAAAAAGCATACCAACTATAGAAAGCTCTGGAACATATTGTTTCACAGCCAAATTCTACCAGACATACGGAGAAGAACTGTACCAATCCTACTGAAATTATTCCAAAAAGAAAAAAAGGAGGGTCTTCTGCTTAACACATTCTATGAAGTCAGTATCACTCAGACACCAAAATCTGTCAGACACACACACACACACACACACACACACACACACGAAAACTTTAGGCCAATAACCCTGATAAACATAGGTTAAAAAATCCTCAACAAAACACTACCAAACTGAATCCAGCAGCGCATCAAAAAGTTAATTCACCATAATCAAGTAGGCTTTATTCCTGGGATGCGAAGCTAGTTCAACATATGCAAATCAATATATGTGATTCACCACATAAACAGAATTAATAGCAAAGCCATGTAATCATCCCAATAGATACAGAAAAAGCTTTTGATAAAATTTAGCACCCTTTCAAGATAAAAACCTTCAGCAAACTAGGCATCAAACGAACATACCTCAAAATAATAAGAGCCATCTATGACACATCCAGAGCCAACATCATGGGCAAAAGCTGGAACCATTCCCCTTGAGAATCAGAACAAGACAAGGATGCCCACTTTCACCACTCCTATTCAACTTAGTATTGGAAGTCCTAGCCAGATCAATCAGGCAAGAGAAATAAAGAAATGGCATCCAAATAGAAAAACAATGAATCGAACTGTCTCTCTTCACTGACAATATGTATATTTTATACCTAGAAAACCCTAAATACTGACAAAAGGCTCCTAGAACTGATCATCAACTTTAGTAATGTTTCAGGATACAAAATCAATGTACCAATATCAGTAGCATTAATATACACCAATAAAGTTCAGGCTGAGAGTCAAATCCAGAACACAATCTCATTTACAATACCCACAAAGAAAATGAAATGCCTCGTAATACAACTAACCAAAAAGGTGAAGGATCTCTGCAAGAAGAACTACAAAACACTGTTGAAAGAAATCATAAAGGACACAAATAAATGGAAAAACATTCCATGCTCATAGATTGGAAAAATCAATGTGATTGAAATGGCCACACTGCCCAAAGCAATTTGCAGATGCAGTGCTATTCCTATCAAACTACCAATGTCATTCTTCATAGAATTAGAAAAAAGCTATTCTAAAATTTATATGGAATCAAACAAGAGGTGGAATAGCCAAAGCAATTTTTTTTTTTTTTTTTTTTTGAGACGGCTTTGTTGCCCAGGCTGGAGTGCAGTGACGCGATTTCGGCTCACTGCAAGCTCCGCCACCACGCCCAGCTAATGTTTTTGTATTTTTAGTAGAGACGGGGTTTCACCTTGTTAGCCAGGATGGTCTCAATCTCCTGACCTGGTGATCCGCCCTCGGCCTCCCAAAGTGCTGGGATTACAGGCGTGAGCCACCGCGCCTGGCTGGAATAGCCAAAGCAATTCTAAGCAAAAAGAAAAAAGCCACAGTTATCACACTATCCAGTTTCAGATAATACCGTAAGGCTACAGTAACCAAAACATCAAGGTTCTGGTACAAAAACAGACACATAGACCAATGGAACATAATAGAAAACTCAGAAATAAAGCCACACACCTATAATAATCTGATCTTTGACAAAGATGACAAAAACAAGCAATGGGGAAAGCACTCCCTATTCAATAAATGGTACAGGGATAATTGGGTAGCATATGCTGAAAAATGAAACTGGACCCTTGCTGGGCATGGTGCGATGTGCCTGTTGTCCCAGCTACTCGGGAGGCTGTTGGAGGAAGATCACTTGAGCCCAGGAGTTCAAGGCTGCTGTGAGCTGATTGTGCCACCTCGCTTCAGCCTGGGCAACAGAGTGGACTCTCTCTCTGTTTCTCTCTCTCCATATATATATATATGTATCTTCATATATATATATATATCTATCTCATATCATATGAGATAGATATATATATATGATTTAAATGTAAGACTTCAGATTACTAAAATCCTAGGAGAAAACCTAGGAAATACCCTTCTTGACATAACCTTGGCAAAGAATTTTTGACTAAGTTTCCAAAAGCAATTGCAACAAAACAAGAATTGACAAGTGGACCTAGTTAAACTAAAGAGATTCTGCATAGCAAAAGAAACTATCAACAGAGTAAACAGATAATCCAAAGAATGGAAGAAAATATGTGTAAATGATGCATCTAACAAAGGTCTAATATCCAGCATCTGTAACTTAAACAAATCAAGAGCAAAAAAAAAAAAATCCCATTAAAAATGGGCAAAGGACATGAATGGACACTTCCCCAAAGAAGCCATACAAGTGGCTAACACACATATGAAAAAATACTAATTATCACTTATCATCACAGAAGTGCAAATTAAAACCACAATGAAAAACCATTGCACACCAGTCAGAATGGCTACTACTAAAACATCAAAAATAACAGATGCTGGTGAGGCTGTAGAGAATAGGGAATACTTATACACTATTGGTGGAAAAATAAATAGTTCAGCCACTATGGAAAGCAATTTGAACATTTCTCAAAGAACTTGCAACAGAGCTACCATTCGACCTGGCAATCCTATTACTTGGTATGTACCCAAGGGAAACTACATTTTCTACCAAAAAGACACACCCACTTATACATTCATCACTGCATAGCAAAGACATGGAACCAACCTAGGTGCCCGTCCATAGTGGACTGGATAAAGAACCTATGGTATATATACACCATAGAATACTATGCAGCCATTAAAAAGAGCTAAATCATGTCCTTTACAGTAACATGGATGCAGCTGGAGGCCATAATCCTAAGCAAATTTATGCAGGAATAGAACACAAAATATTGCGTGTTCTCATTTACAAGTGGGAGCTAAAAATTCAGAACATATGGATATAAAGATGGGAACAACAGACACTGCTGATTAGATGGGAGAGGGAAGGAGGGGAGCATAGGTAGAAAAACTACCTATTGGATACTATGCTTACTACCTGGGTGACAGGATCTGAACCCCAAACCTTAGCATCATGCAATATACTCATGTAACAAACCTGCACATGCAGCCCCTGAATCTAAAATAAAAGTTGAAATTAAGAAAAAAAAAACATAAAACAGACACCGGATACAAAGGCTACATATTCTATGTCCATTTAGAAGACATGCTAAAAAAAAGGTCCCTATCCTATAGGGACTTTAACCAGATAATTTATTGGTAGAAGTTGGGGATGGGAGTAGGGGGTTGACTGGAAAGGGCCATAACAGAATTTTATTTTATTTTTCATAACAAAATTTTTAAGGTGACTAAAATGTTCTATATTTGGATTCTGGTGGTGATTCCATGACTATATACATTTGTCAAAACGTATTGAATTGTACTCTAATTAAGGGTGCATTTTATGTTATCTTTATTTGTGAGAAGTTAACAGCTCACTTATATGCAGGGAAGAAAATGATCAGACATGTTGATGTGTTTTTTTATACCTTAATAAGTTTGACAAACAAGATAAATATCAAGAAGGTGCTGGCTGGGCGCGGAGGCTCACGCCTGTAATCCCAGCACTTCAGGAGGCCGAGGCAGGCAGATCACCTGAGGTCGAGAGTTCGAGACCAGGCTGACCAAAATGAAGAAACTCTGTCTCTACTAAAACTACAAAATTAGCCAGGTGTGATGGCACATGCCTGCAATCCCAGCTACTCGGGAGGCTGAGGCAGGAGAATTGCCTGAATCCAGGAGGCGGAGGTTGCAGTGAGCCAAGATTGTGCCATTGCACTCCAGCCTGGGCAACAAGAGTGAAACTCCATCAAAAAAAAAAAAAAAAAAAAAAAAAAAGAAGAAGAAGAAGGTGCTACCACTTTTTCTTCTCACTTGTTCTAATATAATCATAAATTTTCACTTCAATGTCCCAAGTAATTTTCTGACGCATAGTCAGGGGACTGCATGACTCATACAGTGTTGTACTCTCATATAGTCACTTACCAGATTTATATGATTTGCGAGGGAGGTTGCCAACATAAGACCAACAGTTGAAGGAGTTGCCAAACTGTGAGAAGCACAAAAAATGCCACACCTTATATATTTCATGTCCAAAATCCCCATTGAGGGGGATGGTACCACAAAGGTAAGCACAGGAGACAGTCTCCATTCCAATTGGAAGAAGCACTGAATGTCAAGCAGTGTCTTGGTTCTTTCTCCAAAAGCCTCATGTCCTGGAGGAAAGGAGGTGCCACATCTGAGGGTTTTTACTTCCTGGGCTTCAGAGAGAAATGTATTATATTTTTTCTCCAAGGCATCTAGAGTAGGGAGAGCTAGCTCTGCCCTAGTGTAGATAGATGCAATTCCAGTCATATTTCCTAGTCCACACATCTGTAGAGTGCAATAAATAAGCAACCAATTGTGTTGTGATTAGCCTGAATTTGTTAAGAGAATGTTTCTATATACTATGTTAAATTTTCCACTTTGCAAATGTCCCCCAAAGTGATACAGAATACATCTGATATATTTTCTGGCTCTCTGAAGAAACTAGTAAGTCTCAAGCAAGTCTTCATCATCTCTGTCTCTAATATAATAATTTCAATTCAACAATTACTGATTGAGCCCTTATGATGTTCCAGATGGTAGCAAATAAAGGGCTAGGGTTCAAAAAATAAAAGACATGGGTCTATATCCTCAAGAAGCTCACAGTTATTAATATTTCTTAAAGGAAATAATCAGATAATTTGATGTATTCTATATGTTTATGATCATATATTGGACAAAATTTTGTTTTGCCTCTATTCTTTTGTTTTCTTTTGTACTTATGGATAAGAAAACAGAGACCTCAAACATTTTTTCCATCCCATCTTTGATCTCCTTCCTTAACTTTCCTAGATATTGTTTCTATTTTTCAATAAAATATTAATAACTTACAGACTATATTCCATGTGTCAGCATTCCATCGAAGATAACCTTATTCCATGTCTTCACATTTCCACTGAGGGAAGGTAATTTATATCTAATTCCAATAGGTGGAAGTACTGGAATGAAATCTTTCGAAGTATCTATTCACTCATTAGAAACATGAGTAACTGTTCTTGTTAAATTGGTGAGACTTTGATATCTCTTGGGCAATGTATTTTAGGGGGCAGAGTTAGTTCATTGAAAGACAATGTAGAGTAGAGACTCTATTTCTTATCTCTGACTTTACTAGCTCTAGTTGCACCAGATGAAATAGGCACTTCTACTTCAACCAACTACATGCTAAGTCCTCTAGATCTGGGCCCTCTGTGTTGGAAAAGCAGTACTCTCCATAATCTCTTCCAGGAACTGGAAAAGCATGTTAGCTCATACTTTCCCTACAGCCAAATTCTCTTCAATTCAAGAAGTGATGATGCATTCACCAAATTTAGCTCTTTTGGCGGGCCTTGTGTTTTGAGGATAATTGTCCCAAAATTATTAAAATAAATACTTTTCCTTTATTTGATTCCTTGTTACTTTTGCTTTTATTTGATTCATTCAACAAACATTTATTGAACATCTATTATGTGCTAAGTGCTGAAAATATAATGGTGAATGAGAAAGCTTTTCTGAAACATTAAAAAATTTAAAAACCCAAAAATATAAAAATACAATAGGGTCATGTGATCGAGATTGGCTGTAGAGCTCTTTATATTACATACATATGGAAGCCCTTTCTAAGAGGTGCTGTTTAAGCTTCATCTTAAATGATACAGTTTAATGTGAGGGAGCAACTAAATATGAAGGAAACACATAAGGGAAGATCTGGATCGTAACACTGGTGGAGAAAACAGCCTCTATAGAAGCCCAAGAGCTCAATACAGCAGAAGGGAGACCAGTGAGTGGTTAGCTGAGGGAAGAGGTAAGAGATAAAGGGCATCCTCTAAAGTAATTTGTAGTAGCACTGCTGACTCCCCTTTTTGTTTCCCTCCTGTACTTATTTTCTATTGGTGCCTTCCACAACTGATTTCTTTCTCCTGAGCCTCAATTTTTTCACATTGTATTATAGAACTCCCTGATATAACTAATTTTTATAGAATGTAACCTTTGCACCTAAAGTCAGAATGAGTCACATTTTTCTTCCCTGAAAGATTTTTAGAGTGTAATAATTTGTATTTTTTTGAATTCTGTATTTATTTTCGTCTGAATCACTGAATCAAAAATTATCATTCCTGATATTTGAACCCAAAATATTCTTCATTTTCATAAAGGTGCTTTAAAACAGTTACACATCTTAAAAGATGGATGGGTTATTTTATGAAACTCATGCTCTTTCTTGTACTTCCTATTAAAAATAATATTATGAGCTTCCTTTCTTACTTTTTGCCTGTCTTTAGGTTTCTCTGGGTTTTATTTTTGTTCTTTCAATAGGCATTCTTCTTGGCAGTCACTCCATTATACAATTGCAGCAAGTGACCCTTAGCACACTTATAACATTTACAGAATAAATGGTTCTTCATGCAATTATTTCCCAAGAGAAAACTAATCCTTGTGTATGTAAGTGGGATTCCTCAGTTAAATATATGTTTGACATTGCCAGGTACCTAAACAGACAGTTGTTTCACTGCTGAAAGTGGTCTGAGTGAAATGCCTAAGCATTCACAGTAGTCTGAAGAGAAAGTAACAGGCATCTGTCAGGATCCTCCAAACAGTTCAACTTCCTAATCAGGCCATCTGAATTCCTACATTGCGCACATGTACCATAAAACCTAAAGTATAATAATAATAATAATAATAATAATAATAGAAAAAAAAAAGAAAGAAAAGAAAAAAACCTTGCCTACCCATAAGCCAGTCACTCATCAGTAATAAAGCAGATGTTTAAACAAGATACACTTAGCCATGTCTGTCAGTCTGCCATTTAGTGAAGGGGTGGAGGTGCAGTGGGAAGGAAGAACAGATGAGGGAGAGGAAGTAAGGAGTCCTGTTACACGAGTGCATGAGCAATTGATGTGCCGAAATAGAGGCTAAGACTTAAAAGAACAATGTGGCAGCCTGAGACATTGTTGCAGTCTGAGACAATAGCTGTTAACTTACTGATTTTGAAAGATGTCTAGAGAAAAAGACTAGGCCAGTGCTAGTTAAGCAGACAGAGAGAACACATTTTATACTATCTTTTATATTCATTACTTTGGTGGGCACTAAGCACATTTGGTCTTGTTATGTAAGTTTTTGTGGGTCATATCCAGAGAAGAATTTTTCTAAGAAGCTATTTTTGTTTGTTTGTTTGTTTCTCTGGCTGTTTTGCAGTGGAAATTATGTGTTTGGTGTTTGGTACTGGGCAAACAACTCAGTATTTCTGAAGTCTTATTTCCACATCTGTAAAATGGTGACAATAATACATACCTTGTTGTAAGAACTAGAAATTAAGTGTGTAAAATGCATAAGAAATATAGCATTCATTAGTGTTGCTGGTGTGTCTTCTTGGTGGTTGGGATTGTTACTAATAACATATTTTGGGGTTAGTGTAGGAGCACGAGACTCCAAGGAGAATGCTTCACGGAAATGTAATAGGAATATCTGGGATCCTGGGAATTGTACTAAACCTTATGACTTTGGGATAAGAGACTGCTATATAGCATCACTGACCACTGAAATGTCTACCATTTTATGTTATAGAATTCAGTAATATAAAAACTGACTGACCTTAATAAGATTTGGATGTCTGATGTTTAGTAGACAGGTGCTCTCCTCCGATTGGATCTATTTTTATTATTTGAATCACCATAACCAGCACATCAGTAGCAGTAAACTAATTGTAAAATATCAAGTTGGAATATTCCCTATAGTTTCCATCTAGTACTTTTTTTTCAGAATCCCTTACTGTTTGGCTCCTCTTTGATTTCAAAAAATTTAACATTGAATTATCAGTTTTCAGGTACTAGAAGAAACTGATTGGAGCTGAGTCATATAAAAACAAATGGAATAAAAAGCTAGCCAGTTGAAAAGGCCTCTGGAGACTTATGTGGGAATTTATGAAAAAAAAATCTGTTGCATTAGGCAAAAAAAATAGTTTGAGGGCTGATGAATTAAAGGCTGACTTACAAAAGTTCCTGCAACACAAATTGTATGTCAGTTTATTACTCTTGAACAAGCAAAAAAGTTAATTCCTATATTGTGATTTTGGCAAAGACTATCTCTTTAAGAATTTAGTCCCTAAGTGTAGAAATTTGCATTTTTTTAGCCTTAAGAGAAAGTAATAGAAGATATATATTAAATTATCTTGTTTAATCTTCACAAATATATACTGAAGAAAATACCATTTTTTCCCTATTTTAAAGTTGAGGAAGTTGATAACTGAATAGATTAGGCAACTTGACAGAAGTTCCATCATAAATAATGGAGCCAGGAATGAAACTCAGTTGTCTCATTATAATATTGAAAAAGAAGGGAGTGTAAAACCTCAAATAACATCAGTAGCTAAGGGACATGGTATAGTTACATTGATGGTTAATATCAATAATGCCATTACTAAGTATTACGCTAGTCAATGGATAAAGTATTACTGCTGCATGATAGCAGCAAAAGTAATAAAACTGTCAAGAGATAAGATATTCAAAGCAAAAAGTCATTCACGACTCTGTACCTATGTTTAGAGGCTTTCTCACCTCTCACACTGGATACTATATTTATTATTTTTAATTTCTTTCCTAAATTTCAGTATGGTATTATTTAATTTTAAGCTAAACTAACATTGTTTTTGTAAAGTACATTTTAACAATTGTACTGGATGCTGCGATAAATTTGTCAGGTCATTCTAATTGTTAATTTTGCCTGGGAGATGGACTCTGAAGTATGTGGAAGCAACTGGTATCACAAAATAAGAGTCACATACATAATGAAATACAAAGATAATGAAGTATCATATTGTTCCATTACAGAAAAAAGGAGAAACTTTCATCTTTTGTGACTGGTATAAGGAAAATGGACATTTTTCATAAACAAACCCTAGTGAGGATGATGATAATGATGATTATTATTATTTTTAAAAAAGCCCAGGCCTCCCTCAGCCTCCCAAGCAGCTGGGACTACAGGTACACGCCACCACACCAGGCTAATTTTTGTATATTTTATAGAGACATGGTTTTGCTATATTGGCCAGGCTGGTCTCACACTCCTGGGCTCAGGCGATCCACCTGCCTCAGCATCCCAAAGAGCTGGGATTACAGGCATGGGCCATCATGCCCAGCCCCTAGTGTAGTTTTAATGAAATGCTAGTGTATTTTTTATGGAACCAAACTGTTGATTCAGAAGAATGTCTTAAAGTATTATTAAATATGAAGAAAATAATATATCTGCAGATTATAATCAATAAAGCATAGTTGAACATGTTAATAAATATTTTAATATCAATATCTACTTAATTTATTCTTTCATATATTCATTCATTACTCAACACACATTTAATGAGCACATGCTTATATCAGAACCTGTGTTCAATGTCATAAATAATTGAAGAATGAAATAGAGGAGATCCTTGAAAGAGCTTATAGTTTCTCCCAGTCACAGGAATGTAGTCCATAAATGAGAATTTTTTTTTACATGATAGTATGAAATGATGTGACCACAGAATCAGAGTTGTATAGCTCCTGGGCTTTTGATGGAAACTGGGTATGTTGAAAATTATGTGATGTTACCATATTGCTGAGGACCTAATCTATCCATGTCTCATGTGATGCTTTCACATCATTCCAACAAATGATTACAGCACTTCTTTCTTCCTTTTTATTCGATCTAATGATATGGTAGCATTTATGGTCAGGACTAAAACTATGAACAAAAAGTATTTTGTGATGTTTTGCCTAAACCATTCCTGATTTTTCAAGAATGCCCCTCACTTTTTAAAGAAATAAAACCAATGAACACATTTTTTTTAATTTGCTTGATTTCTTTTAATGTTGACATTGTTAACTATGTTGTTTTTTCAAACAATTTTTCCCTTAGCTTTTATGAACCTTCAATTTCTTCATTAAAAAAACTGCCTTCCGTCTACTATTTTTAATGTATGGCATTTAAAAACTATTGTTGAGTATATTTTTGTCTGCTTTTAAAATTGTGTCAGGAGGGAGTGTAAATCTACTTTCTATCACTTCATGAAGGTGGGAAGTAGATGTTTGAGTATTCTTTTAAAGTATTAAAAACAATTTTCTTGGTATTGGAGGAACATTCAGCATGAAGATTGTTATTATTGTACTACTTTTTTTTGATTAGTGTTATAATGGTAGATCTTTTTCTATCCTTTTACTTTTAATCAATATGTGTCTTTACATTTAAAGTGGGGTTTTTTTTGTAGACAACTTATCAGTCTTGTTTTCTGATCCACTCTGACCATCTCTGTTTTAATTGTGTATTTAAATCGTTAACATTTATGTAATTATTGATATCATTAGATTAATATCTATGATACATACTACTGTTTTCTATCCATTATCTTTGTTCATGGATACTATTTTAGTCTCTCAATCTTTTTCTGCCTTTTGTGGTTTATTTGAACATTTTATATAATTCCATTTTCTTTTCTTTCTTAGCATCTTAATGCTACTTTTTTATGCTTACTTTAGTGATCTTAGAGTTTGCACATACAACTAATCTAAGTCCCTTTTCAAGTAATACTATACTACTTCATTGGTAGTACAAGTATCTTATAACAAAATATTTCTAACTACTTCCTGCCCTTTGCATCATTGCTGTTATTCGTTTCACTTATCATGAGCTATAACCATCAAATACATGGCTGCTATTATTACTTTGAACAAACTATTATCTATTAGAATAAATAAGAATGGAAAAAAAAGCTTTTCTCTTCACTTATCCCTTATTTAATGCTCTTCCTTTCTTAATGTAGATCTGAGTTTCTGACGTATATCATTCTCTTTCTCTCTGAAAAACTTCCTTTAACATTTCATTCAAGTCAAGTTTAATGGCAACACATTTTCTTAATTTTTATCTAAGTTTTATTTCTCCATTGTTTTTGAAGGTTAATATAATAAGGTATAGAATTCTAGGTTGGTGATTTTTTTCTCTCTCTCTTAACATTTTAAATATTTAATTATATTCTCTTTTTGCTTGCATGGTTTCTGAGAAGTGGAATGTAATTTTTGTCTTTGTTCCTCAATAGGTAAGAAATAATATTATTTCACTTTGGCTTATTCTAAGATTTTTCCCTATCTTTAGTTTTCTGAAGTTTTAAAATGATATGCCTAGGTGCAGCTTTTGTTGTTGATGTTGCTTTAGTTTTCCTGGTTTGTATTTTTGTGGTTTTGGGTGATTTTGTGGGGACTGTAGGAGGGTTAGGAATTTATCCTGCTTGGTGTTCTTTGACTTTCCTGGATCTGTGGCTTGGTGTTTCACATTAATTTGGAAAAATTCTGAGTTGTTATTTCTTCAAATATTTATTTTCTTCCTTTTGTCTTTTCCTTCTGGTATTGCCATTACCTCTTATATTTGTTACCATAAGAGGTAACAAATATGTGAGACATATTTGTCTCACAGTTCTTGGATATTCTGGATTTCCTGTCCTTTGGTTTTTTCTTAGTAGTGTTTTGTTTTGTAATTTTTCTCTTTTTTAGTTTTGAAAGTTTCTATTGATGTATCCTTAAGCTCAGAGATTATTTTCTAGCCATGTACAATCTGCTACTGAGTCCATCAAAGGCATTCTTCATTTCTGTTACAAGTTTTTTAAATCTCTAGCATTTCTTTTTTATTCTTTCTTAGAATTTTCATCTTTCTGCTTACATTACATTGTATTCTTGCATATTTTCTATTTCCTTCGTTAGAGCCCTTAGCATATTAACCAGAGTTGTTTTAAATTTCCAATCTCATAATTCCAGCATTCCAGCCATTTCTCCATTTGGTTCTTGTGTTTTCTCTGTTTCTTCAAGCTGTGTTTTTGCCTTGTATGCGAGTTAGACATGATGTACTGGGTAGGAGGAACTTTGATATATAGACCTTTCATAATGTGATAGTAATAAGTGGGGGGAGAAAAAGTGTTCCATTTTTGTTGTTGTTGTTGTTGTTTGTTTTGAGATGGAGTTTCACTCTTATTGCTCAGGCTGGAGTGCAATGGCGTGATCTCGGCTCACTGCAACCTCCACCTCTCGGGTTCAAGCAATTCTCCTGCCTCAGCCTCCCAAGTAGCTGGGATTACAGGCATGCATCACCATGCCTGGCTAATTTTATGTTTTTAGTAGAGATGGGGTTTCACCATGTTGGTCAGCCTGGTCTCTAATGCCTGACCTCAAGTGATTCACCTGCCCCAGCCTCCTGAAGTGCTGAGATTACAGGCGTGAGCCACTGTACCCGGCCCCATTGTTTTTTTAAAATTAGGTCAACTTTTGGTGAGCCTATGTCTCTGGGCTGGAAATTGTACCAGTACTTCTCAGTCCTTTCTCTACTTCTCCCTTAGGTAGACTAGGATGGCTAGAGGAAGCTGGAGTCGCATGTTTCTCTTCCCCATGTTGGTTAGGCTTTGATAAAACTCCAGCAGGTTAGGCTCTGGTGAAGCAGTTTCTCTTGAGAGTAGGCTTTGTTAATGAGAACAGGATGCTCTGTCATATTTCAAAATGGTTATTTCTCCCTGCCCCCACCAAAAGTGAAAGAGGATTTTTCTCCAGCATTACCTGTGAGAACTTGGTAGAGATCTTGGAGGTGAAGCTCACAAAAAATGTGGTTGCCTTTTAGAGTTTTTAATTTTCAGACTTGTGCACATTGAGCATCCAGCAATTCATCAATTAGAATTTAGGTTTTTCTCTACTGGTACTGGTTCCTACAGAGGTTTCTGCTTCTGGGTTTCTTCTCCAATATATGTGATTCTCAGTGTCTGCTTGCCTGTTTCTTCAATTTTGGGGGCAGCAGTGTGCCCTGTGATTTCACTTCCCTAATGGATATAAGAAGGTGCTGATTTTTCAGTTTGTTCAGTTTTTTATTTATTAGAATGGAATTATGACTTCCAAGAGTTTTACAGGTCAGAGTGGAAACTGGTATCTCTGAAAGTATTTATTTATTCACATTTAATGCTTTTCTCTGATGCTGGTGTTTCTAGTTTTAGTAGACTTTTAGCATCTGATATGGTTTAAATATTTGTCCCCTCCAAATTTCATGGTGAAATGTAATCCCCAGAGTTAGAGGTAGGTCCTGGTGGGAGGTGTTTTGATCATGGCGGCATACCCTTCATGAATGGCTTATTGCCATCTCCATGGTAGTGAGTGAGTCCATGCAAAAATTTGGGTATTTAAAAGTGTGTGGTACTCTCCTCACCCCCACCCCTGTTCTTGCTCTCACCATGTGACATACTGGCTCTCTTCCACCGTAATTGTAAGCTTCATAAGGCCTCACCAGAAGCAGATGCCAGCACCATGCTTCCTGTACAACCTGCAGAATCATGAGCCAATTAAGCTTCTTTTCTTTATAAATTACGCAGCCTCAGGTATTTCTTTATAGCAATGCAAGGATGGAGTAATACAGCATCTTAAGAAATACGGTAATGAATTCCCTGTGTTTCGACAGTTTTGCAGAAGAAACAGCATAACTAGCACTGCTGATATAATTAAGCCAACTCTATGTTCTGAATGCCTAAATGTGTCAGGCACTTCTCTAGGTATTTTGGCATGTATTATCTCATTTAATTCCCATGTACACTCCCTATTTTTACATGGGAAGGAAATAGATTGAGATAAGTTAAGAGTCTTGCCAAGTTTATGCTATTGATGGATGACAGTTGGGTTTGAACTTGGTTCTTCTGACTCATGTCATTTCCAATTGATAATTAACCATGCTTCCCATCTGAGTATTCTTTCTTCTCCATTTGCTGAAATAGTAACAGTTATCATTGACATTCCAGAGGAAAAAAAAATTATCCTGAGAAGCTTAAGTGTACTGAAAAAAAAAAGGAGAGAGGATTCTTTGTTACACATTTTTTACATTTTGTTATGGTTATTAGATTGAGGAATTACAGTGTTGTTTTTTTTTTTAAAACAAGTGGTAAAAGTTATTTCCCTAAAATTATATTAATGGCCAGAGCACCTTGAGAGACAATTATCAATATTATTCTGCATTTATTGACCCCCAGTTTATCTAGCTACTCTGCTTCTATTTATTATCTTTAATCACTAAAGGATAAAATACTGAGTTTTTGTTTTCTAATTGGTATTGTTCTCTGTTTTATAAATCTACTGTGTATTGTTAGGTATTGTATTGTAGACTGAAGTAATTTTACCTGGAGGAGGTTAGTAGCCAAAGTGGACAAGAAATGCGATGATAGGTTTTCAGGAGTCATACACCACTTTTCAATTAAAATAAAATAATATAAATTATATTAATAGATGTAGAAATATTTTTGATAGATATTTTTGTATTATAAGAGACATATATCAATGTGGGTTGAGATTTGGGCAGCCAGATCTCATTTGAACTTGTCCAGACCAAAATATAAGTCATTTTGAAACTAATGGAGTATAAAATTAGAGTTTAACTTGAAACCACTCTAAGTAAATCTACAAAGTGGTAGTAGTTGAAAGGGACTACTGCTCTTACTTTTAATCTGGTGTTAATATACTTCCTATAGAATTATATAAGGATAAATTTCATTGTTCTAAAGCCAAAGATTCAGGTAGGCATCTTAATTCTGCCATCAGAACACTTTCATCATACTTTGTTGAAGTTTTCATGAGCCTCGTTCAGGAAACTTTTTAAAGTGAGATTCTTTTGATTTTGGAATCAAATGGCCAAAAGCCAAAATACTTGAAGTAGTAATACCTTTCTAGCTCTAGAATTTCTCATAGGCTCTGATCTGGAAAGAAATGTGCCTTTCTAGCATATTTGATACTATATTTGCTAATACATGGGACAACAACTCAAGTGGCCCTCCTTCCATAGTAACCTTAAACAAGTTTGCAGGTCCAGTAGAAAGAACCTGAGCTTTGACATGAGGCAAATCTGCACAAATACATCAACTTTCTGCACCTGTTTTGTCACCCTAAAAGAGTGGGCATGATAATTTCATTGGAATGGTATGGGGATTGAATGAGATGATGTTACTAAGTAACATCTAGTATGGTTTTTGGCATATAGTAGACATTGATAAATATTTGTGGCTTAAACAAACACATGAGAAATTTATGTAAAAAGTAATTCAGCTATCTTGCTTTCTGCTTTTAGCAGAGAGAAGATGTAAACAGAATGTAGAGTTAGGTAGCAATGTAAAAAATAAAACAAAACAGTAGTTTGAGAAAGAAAATAAAAAATATATTGACTACAAAAAAAATAGTGCCTGGAAACACTCATTGTCAAATTCATGGGATAGATTGCTTACTATTTCAGTCTAGAGTAAAATAATTCTTTGAGAAAAAAACTAGTCAAACATGGGAGAGATTTTGTCTATAGCCCCAGGTCTTAGCCCAATTTTCAACACATCGATACTCCAGAAACCTTTAACTGAACTCAGAAGTTATGGCAGTATTTAACTATAACTTTTGTATGTATGTGTTATTTTTGAAAAAAATTATAAATTATTTTGTCTTATAATTATGAAGTCAATTCTAAGAATGTGTCTCTTCTCCATATAATAATGTTACAAGCTATCCCATTTCACATATTTACATATGACTCACAAAAATCTTCAGACTGTGGAAGCCATGAGAATGCACCACTCAGCTCTCTCTTCAAGAGGTAATCTGCTGCAAGCAAGGCTGCACCACAGCATTCCCATTGACTTCACACTCTCCCCAGGCTTCTCAACTTGCCTAGATTCAGACCATTTCTGCCTGACTCAGAATTCCTCTAAGAGACAGCCTTTGTTATATGGATTTCTACTGGCCTGACAGACTTTCTCAGAGGTACACTACAGCTTGAAGTTCTTCCTACCTAATCCTTCTTCCTTCTCTCTGTTCGCTGGTGTTCCGACATGCATTATGGTCTAAGGCTCTAATACCTACTATTGTTCCTACTCTCCTTTATCCTTCACAGGTGTTCCTCCAAAGAATAATGTCTTGCTCTTGTAATTCTATCTTAATGTCTGCTTCCCAGAGAAACTGAATTGACCACAGATAGACTGCTAAACAAATAATTAATTATTACATACTAATTAACATTATAGTATTAAATTTTTCATATATCTGGCAATTCCTTTTTATTTCAACAATCTCTATAATTAATAAACTAAGGCTCTTTTTTCTATATCATACACTTGAAGCACTCTGTACTGAAATGAATTATTTTGTCAGAATTTCCTATAGTGATTCCAGATGCCCACGAGAACTGTCACACCTTGATCTTTTCCATGCATTTCTAATTCATTTCACTGATGCACGCTTATTGATTATCAATTAGGCGATCAACATACCAAAGAAACAGTCATTAGTTTAATAAGAATAGTTTCCTATTCTTAGGAGAGGAGGTAGACATTAAATCATCATAACAAGAAAAATCAACCGTGACAAGCTTATAAGTGAAAAAGGAAAAGAGGAGGAGTGAGTGAATAAGATTGAGAAGTAGAGAAGTAGGAGGGGAAGAACAACAAGAAGTTACGGTATCATGCAAGTCAAAAGAAGAGAATTCTAAGTACTCTGAGCTCAGTTGTGTTGTACAAGGTGAAGACTAAAAAGAGTCTTTTGACTTGGCAGCATGAGAATCATTGGTGACCTTACAAAATGAGTGTAAATGTGGGATTAGAGAAAGGTTTGATGTATGTGTGATTTGATTTAATATGAGATGAAGAAGTGGAGATAGAATATGCAGAAAATTTTCTGGGATTTGGCTGTGAAGGAGAGAGGTAAAAAGAAATGGCATATTAGCAGAGTTGAAGGAGGAATCTGCAAGGTACAAGAAGAGAATGTTGGTGGCCTATGACAAGGAATTGGTCAACAACCAGAAACTAAGAAGATAGCAAAGAATGAGGATACCTGTTTTTTTTTCCATCATAACTTATTCTCTTACTTTTAACCTAAAATCAAATTTCAAATGTCCATAGCACTTTTGAGAACCTGACAATCTCAGAAACTATTGACATAAAGACACATCTCTCCATCTGCCAGTGTGTGAAACCTGATAGACTACATGTAGTTAAAGAGGAGAGCAGGTATTTGAGCAGGGCAGAAACTGACCTCAGATAAGCAAAATTGTGTATATTTTAAAAACTATACAAGCTCAAATAATCTGGAAGCAATTCATGTCTAAAAGTTCATACCACTCAGCTGATTTCTTAAAACTCCAGAGATACCCATAGAAAACATTAAGAGGGAATCAACCCTTCAGAAGTTTAGAATTTGAAAGACTGTAGGATATCATTCTATATTTTAAACGCTTGTAGACATTATTGATTATAGTGTAAATTTTGCATTTAGAATTAAAGCTTTTTTGCTTTTGGATTGATTATTGAGGTAAAGATTAAACTTGAGTGATGTCTGGGGATTTCAACATTTGCAGTGTGGTGATGACCAAGCTGGGAAAATCTATTTGTTTTGTCCCCTTAGTTGTTAAATATTTCTCAACTCAATGAGAATTTCGAATATATCAGAAGACTGTAAATTAAAGATTACAAATTATTGTTACTGAACCAAAATACTAGGTGTTATGTTTTTCAGGCTTATTTTCTCACTCTGTTTCAGATTATTGTTTTTTGTTAAAATGCAAATATAGATATTATTAATTGTATTCTATCAACATAGAAAACCAATCAATACTAAGGGCACTTTGAACTCTAACTCTCTATGATGCTGTGTTGAATTCCATCTATAATAACCTTTAGAGACATGGTTTCAGTTTTGCATATGTGCTTTATGAATTAGGAGGTGTTGTATTGATAGAATTATAGAAATTTAAACCAGGAAGAGACTTCAGGAATCCTATACTTTATGGCTCTCAATCTCAATGTGGGCATGAAATACTATGTAAAATTTTGTTCATATGTGCATTTGTTCAGATTCTCATAGCTTTAATCAGATTCTGAAAGTGACTAAAATTTAAAAAAACATCTAAAATTACATTTTACAGAAGAGTAAACTAATGCCTTGAGAATCAAGGCCTTTCCCCAAATCACACAAAGCTCTAGTAGGATGATTTACATTATTATGGCATGCTTCTTACTCTGAAGTCCATAAAATCAAACCAAACATATTAATATTTTCTTTACTGCTCAAGTGATTTATTAGGTTAAATTTCTTGCATGCTGTACTCAACTATTGGGTACTTTGGCAAAGCTTTAATTTTTTTATGAGAAAAACTTAAAATGTTAGAGGAAATAGACATATTTGCATTTGATGCAAAAAATAAACAGAAACTATTAAAGTGAAGTTTATCAAAGTAGATGCTGAGAAGAAATATACATTCTCATCTTGCATTGCACTGACATCTGGCTAACATGATTAGTTCAAACCTGAATAAATGGAATGTGTCCACTATTTTTCTGTTTTTCTATCTCAAAAGTGAAGTGAATAGATATCTCGATAGAGCTCAGCTGCCATTTTCATTGACTTAATGAGTTTCTTAATGCACTCCATTGTATCTCAGTATTAGAGAAACATATGGCACATTTAACTTTTAAGTATGAATTTATTAAATGTTTTATTGTGTAATTTTCACCTGTGATTTTATAGTTTCTTTAAGAAATTATATATATATACAATATGGTATGATAATATATATGATATATATGCCAGTTGTGCTATTTGCTTGAATATATGAATGAAATGGCTTTATCTTCTTAGAAATTACCAATAACCTTATGTTCTAGAGGAAAAAGCTAAATAAACAACATAAAAGACAACCTAATTTTAAAGCATTTGTAAATTTTAAGACTTTTTGGAAAAGTACTAAGAATATAGAAAAAGGTGCAACAAGAAAGTTTGGGTCAGTGATTTTATTTATTAGAGTATCATGAAATAATTGCATGAATGGCCTAAGGAATTAGGCATAATTATAATTTAAAGATATTGAACCAAAAAAGGATTTTTTTAAGAGTAGAAATGCAATTAATTAGGGTTTCAGAAAAAAATTGGGAGGAGAAACATCAACAAATAGGCTTATTTATTTATTTATTGGTAATATTTTTTCTGATCCTCATTTGATAATGGAATCAAGTTATATGTCTTCACATAAATCTTACTACACCATTATAAATGACTAATTATGGTAAAGCTCAACATGAGAATTAAATCATTCCCTGGGGCCACCTGAAAGAGTCCAATGTTAACTGCATTATGGCACTGGGTTTTGATGTGCAGCTATTATTTTCCAAGCTTTGACTTTGAAGACATTGATCAAAAACTACCACCTTCTACCATGCACAATAACCCTGTCAGAGGCTTGACAACACCTCATAACAACCACCTTATGCTCACAAAGAAATGAATTTCAAAACCAAAAGATGTGAATGGCAAGGAGCCAGGAAGGAACTGGTTTACCGAATTTACCTCTTATTTAGAATCCTTGTTGTGAATGAAAGCCATTTTTTACTCACATGGATTTTTAATTGGGACACTTCTAAGAAAAGCTCCAGAAGACAGACTCTGGCAGGGCAAAAGATAAAAACAAATGACAGAAATGTATAATATCTTTGAAAGTCAGTTTCATCATATTTTACAACAAAAATGAGCAAAATTATTTTTTTAGTTCTATAGCAATTCCTTCTGAAGAAATAGGGATTGGAGATATTTAAGGAATTGATTTGTATGTCTTGTTTGTGTTCAATCAGTGGAATATAGTAGGACCTAACATATTAAAATATATCTTTTGCTTTAAGCTAACCAATTTGGTTTCCAACATGGGCATTATGAACTGTTTTTTTGCAATTATTTATTTTATGAAAGCCTTTAAGTATTTTTCTAATGCCTAATGACAGGGTCTCACCACAATTACCTTGAGAGGAAAAAACTACCATTGAATCCCATATCACTCCCATATTGAAAGGAGTGAAAGGTATCTAATCTGAATTTGGTTACTCTGGAGAGTAAAAGGAAAACATGTTTCAAATTTCCAGTGGTAAAAGTATCAACAAGAATTTTCACTTCTGTTTTACTTCTATTTATAGGAGTGTGTGGGAAAGAAAGAGAAAGGTGGAATAAGAATGCTATCATTAAAGTTTACTAAGATGAGACATGTAGAGTATGGAGTTTTGAAGTTTTTAAATCCTTTTAAAAACTTCATACATTCTCTTTAAATCGAGACTGTTGTTAACTGAAAGAATAGATGCATTTTTGGTTTGCTAATGAGTCAGCCAGTAAGTGCCTTTTCTGCATAACTCTGCTATGAAGAACTCTACCTAACAGATTTCTTTGTGAGTCTGTATTACAGAAGTAGTTGCCCTGATTTCTGGGGAGAATGAGAAGTTTAGTAAGAGTTTTAATGTTAGACTACCTTGGGGATTTGTACTCTGAAAATCTGTTTTCTTATTTGTAAAGTTAGGATAATATAATTGGCTTCAATAAGGTGACTGTGAAGATTAAATGACATAATGTGTCTAAAGCCCCAACCACAGTGCATGAAACATAATAAGCAGCTCTTAAAAAGTAGCTATAATAATTAGAAAGAGATGTCTGTCATATTCAGAAGATTCTTTAGGATGGTAACATTTTATGAGAGAAGTTTTTTGGTTGTCTATAGTTTTTTTCTTAACTAATTCACCTAGGATGCCATGTTTAATTAAATTTCTTGCTAACATGCTTCAGTATTTAATATGTGCTTATTTATTCTGCTATAACTTTTAACAGCAACATAAAGAGCTTTCACATACTTTCTGAATGAAACTGTATTGCTGTTTGTTTAAGGACTGAATTATGAGGAAATGTTTCACATACATTAATTTATGAAGGTGGGTTCTACTCAGTGTAGGACAAATCACAATGATTATCTCAATCCCTAAGCATGGATTTACTTTAAATATCCTATGAGTTAAAAAAACAAAAAGAAAAAACAAGAGTTTCAAAGTTCTGAGCGCTATTTACATGGTAGACTTAGCCCCATTAGGGCAAAGAAGCTAAATAAAGAGCATAGCTTTTGAACATGTAGATATACAATTAACCACAATGGCACCAAGGTTTCTTGTTACAGTCTTTAAATCAACAACACTCCTTTATAAAGAACTGTTTAAATCATCACATTCACAATAGTCTGTGTAATTTACTCAAAGAAGGATCAGGTAGGGTATGTTACAATGATTGGAGCTTTTGCTGTGCTTTGCTTCAATTCCCCCCAGTCATACTTAACCAGAAATTTGCAAAATGGTGATTATCTTTCTATGAACTGAGGTGTTGTAGAATTATTTTCCTTATGGAATTTTGGGTTATCACTGTTAATTTAGAAGGCAGAATTGGTTTCCTACTAAGAAAAAACACTGCCACTTAAGAGAAAAAGAAAAAATACATGGGATGATGATGAAATGAGCTGTATGTTAGAATTCAAATTCATACAGCCTTGTTAGAAAAAAAAGCCAAGAACATAATCAAAAGCTTTAAAAATATTTACAACATTTAATTCAGTACTTGTATGTATAGCGATTTATTCTAAGGAGGTAATTTGAAATACAGAAAGCGCTTTATGCTTATATGTTCATCTCCTTTTTTAAAACTGTGAGAAAATGAAACTATGAATGTCTAAAACTAGAAGAATTAAGTAATTACCCTATGACGAAATAATGGAAAATTACATAGCTATTAAAGTTGACATTTGCAAAATCTGTTAAAATGAGAAATCTTTGTGTCACAAAATTAAGTTAAATGTATTATATATAAACAATATTATCATAACTTTTTATATGAAGAAAAAATGTAGAAGTAAATACACTAACACATTAATCCATCATATTCATAAGCAACTATATGTGTTTGTATCTAAATATCTTGAAAACTACTTAAATGCATTCATTGGCATGAACTGTAGAGTTTTATAAGATTTTTCCTATAAGAAAAACATAAAATACTTTTATTTAACATTAATGAAAGTTGTAAAATAAACAATAAACCATACTTAAAAAAGAAATTACACTCCAACTTATATAAAACTCAAGGTTGAAAAACAGGAAAAGATTAGTTTTCAGTGTGCCGGAAATTACTTCTCAACCGTTTTTATAACATAAAGGCAAAGCAATGTGATGTTAATGCCTATTCAACCAACTTAAATGTAAGTCCTGTGACATCCATTCTTTATTTTCAAAGACATATTGAGCACTTACTATGTACTAGGAATTTAGAAAAGAACATATAAAAAAGGGTACATCTCCACTTATGTATTTCTTAGTTATTTATGATTCCAAGTAAGCATCTTCAACTTGTGTGAAAGAGCTTGTAAAGCAACAAAACAGAACACATTCTATTGTGTTTCACAATTTGTATGCCCCTGAAAGTGGGGGAACAATGTCTATAGCATCCAACTTGTTTCCAGCCATCCCAGAGCAAGGAATCAGAGATTATGTCCTCTCAGGACATCTTATTTCCTAAAAGCCACAATACTATGGTTAGTTGTAGCTTTGGTGTAATGAATTATCTCTCCCCAGCCTCATGGTATCCCCAAGGGGATGTATTTACTGGTAGGAATTGGTTCTTCGAGTGACATTTCTTGGCCAATTATATATATCACCAAACATGTCCATCCCTTTCCCAACAATACTCCAGGAAAGAATAATATCCCAGAGGAGGCCCATTTCTGCTCAGACCTGAGGTGCCTAGCTATTTAATGACCTACAGTCCAAGGGCTGAAATTCCTGTCATCCAGCAGACTGTGGCCTCCCATCCATGATAATGCTCAAATGCATTAAAGTCTCCCAGGAAAAGAGAAATGCAATTCAAAATTCCCTCCAAAACTGCATATACACTTTACCTTTCTTTTACCAGTAGTTTAACTGAGGATATTCTATGATCTTTTTTCTTTTCCGTCTTCTGTCACTTGCCTTCTTGGCTAACTTCTTGTGATATATTCTGTTTTTCACACTCAATTATGTAACACAGGTATACTTTCTTTCTGACTAGGTTCATGTTCATCTTCTCAAGGTTTTCTATAATATGGACACATCACAATTTGTTAATCTATTCATCTGTTGATGATTGATGTTTTCCAATTTTCAGCTGTACAAATAAAGCTACTTTAAAATGTCAGTGTCTTTGTATGGATATTTGAATGTTTCTTTTGGGTAAATAACTAGGAATGTAATGGTTGGATAGTATGGTAGATGACATTTAACTTTTTAAGAAACTGTTAATTTATTTTCCAAGGTGGTTGTACTATTTTACATTTCTACCAGCAGTGTATAAAAGTCCCAGCTGCTTCATGTCCTTGTCAATACTTGGTATAATCAATCTTTTTAATTGTAGTCATTGTGATATGCACATGGTAGTATTTCATGTTTGGTTTAATGTGCATTTCCCTCATTACTAATGGTGTGTAGAATATTTTCTTGTGCTTATTTTCTATCCATATATCTTCCCTGATGACATGTTTATCCAAATATTTTGCCCAGGAAAGGATTGCTTTTCCTATCAAGTTTTGAGTGTTCTTTATATATTCTGTATATAAGTACTTTATCAGATATATGTGTTGCCTCTATTTTCTTCCAGTCTACGGAGTGACTTTTAATTATCTTAACAGTGTCTTTTGAAGAAGAAAAATATTTAATTTTGATGAAACACAATTCATTAGTTGTTCTTTTATATACTCCAAAAGTATGTGAGAGGTGACTAAGTCCTAGCAGCCCTTACTCACTCTCGGCGCCTCCTTGGCCTTGGCGTCTGCTCTGGCCATACTCAAGGAGCCCTTCAGCCTGCTGCTGCACTGTGGGGGCCCCTCTCTGGGGCTGGCCCAGGCGGGAGCCAGCTCCTTCTGTTCACGGGGAGGTGTGGAGGGAGAGGCATGGGCGGGAGCTGGGGCTGCATGCGCGGGATTCGGGTGGGTGCCGACTTGGCGGCCTCACACTTGGCGTGGCCGGCCAGTGCCTGCTGGGCTTGACTGGGGGATGAGCTCTCTCTGGGCTGCTGGAGTGCCCAGGCTAGGTGCCACAAAGTCCCGCTGCGAGTGCCATTGAGAGGTGAAACTGGCTGGGCTTCTGGGTCGGGTGGGGACTTGGAGAACTTTTCTGTCTAGCTAAAGGATTGTAAATGCACCAATCAGCACTCTGTGTCTAGCTAAATGTTTGTAAACACACCAAGCAGCACTCTGTGTCTAGCTAATTGGGTAGGGGATTTGGAGAACTTTTGTGTCTAACTAAAAGATTGTAAACGCACCAATCAGCACTCTGTGTCTAGCTAAAGGTTTGTAAATGCACCAGTTAGCACTCTGTCAAAAACGGACCAATCAGCTCTCTGTAAAATGGACCAATCAGCTCTCTGTAAAATGGACCAATCAGCAGGATGTGGGTGAGGCCAGATAAGGTAATAAAAACAGGCCACCAGAGCCAGGAGCGGCAACCTGCTCAGGTCCCCTTCCACACTGTGGAAGCTTTGTTCTTTCGCTCTTCACAATAAATCTTGCTGCTGCTCACTCTTTGGGTCCCTGCTGCCTTTAAGCACTGTAACACTCACTGCGAAGGTCTGCAGCTTCACTCCTGAAGCCAGCAAGACTACGAACCCACCAGCAGGAACAAACAACTCTGGATGGGAGGCACAAACAACTCCAGACGTGCCCCTTTTATGAACTGTAACACTCACCTCGAAGGTCTGCAGCTTCACTCCTGAAGCCAGTGAGACCTCAAACTCAGCAGGAAAAATGAACAACTCTGGATGTGCTGCCTCTAAGAGCTGCAACACTCACCGCAAAGGTCTGCGGCTTCACTCCTGAAGTCAGTGAGACCACGAACCCACCAGAAGGAAGAAACTCCAGACGCATCTGAACATCTGAAGGAACAAACTCTGGACACACCATCTTTAAGAACTGTAACAGTCACCACGAGGATCCACAGCTTCATTCTTGAAGTCAGTGAGACCAAGAACCCACCAATTCCAGACACATTTTGGCAACCACGAAGGGACTATTGCCTATCGCCAAGTGGTGAGATTATCGCCTATTGCCTGTTGGTGAGACCATCGCCTATTGCCATGTGATGAGTACCATCGGATCCCTTTTGCTTGCTATTCTGTCCTATTTTTCCTTAGAATTCAGGGGCTAAATACCAGGCACCTGTTTGCCAGTTAAAAGTGACTAGCATGGCTGCCGGAATAAAGACACGGGTGTGAGGCTTTCTGGGAAAGGGTTCTCTAACAACCCCTAACTCTTCGGAGTTGGGAGCATTGGTTTGCCTGAAACCAGCTTCCACTTTTCCTGTACTTTTGGGCTGAGTCGAGGGTTGACAGAGAGGAAAGCCATTCAGCTCCAGGGTTCTGACAACAAGTTGGTTGACCCTGTGGCCATGAGCAGAACTCTCAAAGGCATGTCGCCCAAGCGAGACTTGCCCATCTATCCTATCTATCCTAACCCTTGCCCCCTGGGTCCTAATGCCAGCCTCTTGCCTCTCTTCTCTGAGGCTAGCCCCGCTTCTAAAAACCACTCCTGTCTCTGGGGCTTTTTTAGTTTCTCCTATAAGAATGATTTCTAGTATAAACTTCAGGACTCTGTTACCTTCTTTAGGCATTGAGTGCCATTGAGAGGTGAAGCTGGCTGGGCTTCTGGGTCAGGTGGGGACTTGGAGAACTTTTGTGTCTAACTAAAGGATTGTAAACGCACCAATCGGCACTCTGTCAAAACGGACCAATCAGCTCTGTGTAAAATGGATCAATTGGCTCTCTGTAAAATGGACCAATCAGCTCTCTGTAAAATGGACCAATCAGCTCTCTGTAAAATGGACTAATCAGTAGGATGTGGGTGTGGCCAGATAAGGGAATAAAAGCAGGCCATGCGAGCCAGCAGTGGCAACCCATTCAGGTCCCCTTCCACTCTGTGGAAGCTTTGTTCTTTCACTCTTTGCAATAAATCTTGCTGCTGCTCACTCTTTGGGTCCACGCCACCTTTAAGAGCTGTAACACTCACTATGCAGGTCTGCAACTTCACTCCTGAAGTCAGTGAGACTACTTCAGAAGGAAGAAACTCTGGACACATCTGAACATCTGAAGGAACAAACTCTGGACACACCATCTTTAAGAACTGTAACACTCACCATGAGGGTCCGCAACTTCATTCTTGAAGTCAGCGAGACCAAGAACCCACCAATTCTGGACACATATGGACCATACTTTTGGTGTTGTATCTAAGAAATCTTTGTATAACCCAATGTCACAAAAGTGTTCTATGTTTTATGGTTTTATTACTTATATTTAGGTCTATAAACCATTTTGAGCTAACTTTTATGTGGTGAGACACATGGATCAAAGTTTTTTTTATTTAGTTTAGTTTTGCATACAGAAATCCAATTGTTCTAGCAAAATTTATTGGGAAAAAAGTATCCTTTCTTCACTAAGTTGTCTTTCCACTTTTGTCTGGAATGAGCTGTATGTTTATGTGTGGTTCTCTTTCTAAACTCTTTCTTCTACCACAACGGTTGATTTTTCTATCCTTACACCTATATTCCATTGTTTTGATTACTATAACTTTGTAATAATTATTGAAAAAAGGTAATGTTAACCTTGCAACTTTATTCTTTTTCAGAGATGTTTTGGCCATTATAGGTCTTTGCATTTCCATATGAATTTTATGAGTTTGACTGTGTATATTTTAAAAATTGAAATTTTGATTGGGATTGCATCAATTTATACATCAATTTAGTGAGGATTATCATTTTAAAAATGTTGAGTCTTCTGACCCATGAACATGGTATATGTCTCCAGACCCATGAACATGGTATATGTCTCCATCTGTTTAGATCTTTAATTTCTGTCAGTAAAGTTTTTAGTTTTCAGTGTTTCATACCTTCTATCAGATGTATCCCTAAGCATTTTGTATTTTGAATGTCACCGTGAATAGGTTTGTTTACTAAATTCAGTTCTTGATTGTCTGATTTTATTTCAGTTAATAGAAATATAGCTGTTTTTTAATACTGATCTTATATCTTACAAAAATTACTTCTTAGTTCTATCAGCTTTTTTTCTGTTTTCATAGGATTTTATAAATAGATGTCACCTGCAAATGAAGAGTTTTACACCATTCTTTCCAATTTGAATGTCTAACTAATTTCTTCTGCCTGATTGCATTAGACAGAATTTCCAGTATATTGTTGAATTGAAGTGGTCAGAGTGAATATCCTTGTATTGTTTCTGATCTTAGGAAGAGCGCTTTTAGTCATTCACCATTAAACGTGCTGTTTGTTCTGTTTTTTAAATGTATAGGTTATGTAGGTTGAGGAAGTCCTTTCTATTCTTAGTTTGCTGGGAGTTTTTTTGTTTTTAATCAGAAATAGATGAGGGATATTTGCAACTTTTATAAAAAATGTGATGTTAGTCTTATTTTGTTTTCAGGGTAATGTTAGTGTTATAGGAAGAACCAGTAAATATTCCAGGATTTAAGAAATTTTTTGCAGAAGGTTGTGTATAATTGGTACTATTTCTCCATTAAACACTTGGTAAAATTCACTAGTGCAGACATCTGATTCTTGAGTTTTCTTTGTCAGCATGTTTTAAGCTATGTCAATTTATTGGATAAAGGGCTTCAGGTTATGTATTTCTTCTTAAGCAACTGTGCTTTTTTAATGAATTGGTTTGTTTTATCTAAGTTATTGAATTTAATAGCATAAACTTGTCTATAATATTTTTCTTTTATTTTCTGTATAATCTGTAGTTCTTTCACGTGTTTTATTCCTTACATTTCTTGATTAGTGTAGAGATCAGTTTTATTGATCTTGTCAACCAATTTTTGGCTACATTTTATGTTTAATTATTTTGTTGTGTTCTGTTTCATACTTTCTCTTCAGTTTTTAATTATTTCCCTTTTGCTACTTATTTTGGTTGAATTTAATGCTCCACTTCTAGTTTCCCAAGTTGGAAACTGAGGTCATTGATTTGAGATTTCTTATTAATAATATAGGTGTATAGTGATATAAATGACTCCCCAAAGTGTGGTTTTAACTGCATCTCACAAATTTTGATATGTTGTATTTTCATTTTTACTCAGTTTAAATACTATTTTCCTTTATATTTCTCCTTTTAATATGGGTAATTTTAAAATGTGTTATTAATTTCCACACATTTTAGGACTTTTCTTGATTTATTTCTTTTATTGATTTCTGTTTCAATTCTATTGTGGCCAAAAAGCATACTTTGTACAATTTGAATCCTTTTATTTGGCCTCGCTTTTATGGTCCAGAATTTGATTGATTGGTAAATGTTCCATATGCACTTCAAAAAGACAAGCATTCTGCAGTTGTTGTGTTGAATGCTGTTTCATTGGGTTTATCTGTTGACAGTGTGGTTCAAATTGTCTATATCTTTACTGGTTTTCTGCCTATACTATCAATTATTGAAAGAGGATGTTGAAATCTGACTATAATTGTGGATATATTTATTTCTTTTTACAGTTGTTTTTGCTTCTTGTATTTTGAGGCACTGTTATTAGGTGCATATGTATTTAGAATAATGGTATTTTCATGAAGTAAATATTATCCCTAGTAATATTATTTGCTCTGAAATCTATTTGTCTTATAGTAATAGAGAGCTACTTCAGTGTTAGGGTAAAACAATTTTTTTTCATTTCATTTCAGATTTTCCATTGCTAGTATATTAGAAACACAATCATCTTGTATTAGACATACCTGTATTAAAGTCATAAATCATTAAAGTTTAAATAATCTTAGAAATTATTTAACCCAACTGTCTCATTTTGCAACTGAGTAACCGAGACCAAAAAGATAGAGTTACTTTTCAACACCACAGATCTGGTCATTGGAAGTGCCCTTACCTTCTATCAGATACACTGCTTATTTGAACCCATCTCTCTCGATTTCCTGGCCAATAATCTTTTCTCCTTAAAGCACTGTCACCACTTAGGCCAATCGCACAAAGTCCAAGATGGGATACTTACTATGAAAATGGTTACATTTTTAATACCAATCTAATTTTGGTTCACCAACAATTTTGGATACCTTTCTTCTACATTTGCCCGAATGTATAACAAGTCTGGTTTTTGAGTTCATTTAAGGCAAGGAAGTTCTTCTAAAATATAATAAAATTCTCATTTAGCATTTGAAATATCATTCCTAAATACTAATATTTATTTTAAAACTCTTTTATTAAGAAAAGTAATATATATCGAGAACCTAGGTGTTAGGAACAGTGAAATATGCATCTCATTATATGCATTATGATTTAGGTATGTTATCTCATTTAATCCTCAAGTAACCATATGATTATTCTCATTTTACAAATGAGAAAACTGAGGACAGAGTGAGATAACGTAACTTAATAAAAGTGGATCCAGAATTTGAGAGCAACAACACTTTTTGACTCCAAAATCACCAAGACAATGTTTTCCAGACCTCAATTTCTTTTGCCATGTATGCGTTATCTGCATAATTCTTCATTTAAATTGACAAACATTTAACTTAAATACATTTATTTAAAAAACTATTTTTACTTTCTTGGATGAAAACCAATATCACTTTCCATAATTATAAGAAAACTTTAAAAATCAAATAAAAACAGAAAAACATGGCTAAATTCTAGGTAAACATTTTACTTGCTGCTCTTTGTTGTTATTATTGAAAACCACAATTAAAAGGTATTTTAAAAATTTAAAAGACATATTTGCATTAAGCCGAACATTCCCATTATGTAAGCTGAAGCCCCTAAAAAGAATAGAAAAGAAAATTCCTTTCTCATTAGGTAATTCATTGTATTTTAATGATCCATGTAGAACTAAAAACTCATCTCTCACAGGATGGATGCAAATCCACAGTTAGGGCATCAGTACGTTTTAGGCAGGAGTAGCTTGAACAAAATAAAGAGTTGTGAGAAAGTTTGGGTATCATAGAACCCCCAGAGGTTAGGAACTCCTTGAGTGTTAATTCTAAACATTGTATGTAATTATCACCTTCAGAGTTTAAGACACAGACCAAAAGAATCAGAAAACATTACGTAGACTGGAGTATCCATCTCTTTTAAAAGTTCCTTAGGTAGTTCCAGTTCTTAGAAAGGGTGGAAAACCTCTACAATAGGATGTTTGTGTGAGAGGATGGTACTGGTGGTGATGGTGTTGAGTAGCTTGGTAGGAGAAAGGCCGGATAGATCAGCAATGTCTGCTCTGAATGTGAACAGGTGGAATGGTAAAAATATCATTATTAATTGCTATCTTAGGGATAGAAAATGAATAACCTGTCCAAGGCAGTTGGATACCATCTTGAAGAGCTGGCAGA
This sequence comes from Pongo pygmaeus, assembly GCF_028885625.2. Lineage (NCBI taxonomy): Eukaryota > Metazoa > Chordata > Mammalia > Primates > Hominidae > Pongo > Pongo pygmaeus. The sequence goes on along the minus strand of NC_072386.2, from coordinate 34,955,056 downwards.
GGATGACGCTACCTTCCATTAAGAATAAATATTCATGAATTTTCTATCTCAGATGCTCTTTTGATTTAAACGCCTTATGATCTTTTCTTATAATTAAAGGCATTAAACTCATATGTAAAGAATGCATTTATGACAGCATATTTAAATAATGATCTAAACGACTTTACCCAATACTTTACAATAGACATAAATATTTTCGAAACAGCTTTAACGCAATCGCTGCCTATAAATAGGCGCAGAGAAGAGTTTTATAACTTTTTTAAAGCAGCAGTATTTTAAAATACAGTACACACAACCCAAATTTGCATGTGTAAATAAATAGAATGCATGAAAAGAATCTGAAAGTGAATCAATTCCCTTAGTTATTTATCCATTGTTTTGATGCTGTCCTAAGACCCATTTAAAATAAGGCATCTTTCTGGTGAGTAACAAATTCGTAGTCTATCAAGCCGTGCTCCCACTAACATTGGCCAAGCTGCTGCAGACATGAAGACTTCATCTGGGAACCCGAAAGGAGAACTCAAAATCCAAACCTTCAGACTTTCTTAGGAGAAACGTGGAAGTAGGAAAAGGAGAAATTCAAACTCTGCTTAATTTTAAAAGGGCAGTAAAAGGGGAGGCTGCAAAGGCTAGTTTACAAAAATAGACGTCGAGAACTCCTAGAGAAGCAAGTAGGAGAAACGGGCTTTTTTTGGGGGAAGGAGACATTTGCAGCCCATTGGACGGATTCCCCGACGCCCTCCTCCCAGAAGGTCCCCACTCCCCGCCCCGAGCCCTCCCCCGGCTTTCGCGCTTGGCCAGGAGCCTGAGTGGGCGGGGTAGCCTCTCCAGCCTCGCTTTCTTGGCTGGAGGCACAGGGGCATTAACTTAGCGCCCGGGGTCTCTCCCAGGCTCACGGGACAGCTGCACCTCTCAGCGTCTCTAGCTCCGGGACGCGGTCATCCCAACTCCTTCCGAGTGGAAAGAGTGTAAAACTTTTGTCCGTGCGCTGGTGGGGCTCAGTAGGACCACGGCGCGTCCTGCCCCGGCTTCCCCAGCCTCCCAGCAGGGTTAGCTGCGGTCAGCGTACTTTCCACTTGGGACTTCCTGCCAGAAACTTCTCGGGAATGGAGCGGTCACAGTGTGGCAGCAGAGACCGAGGCGTTAGCGGCCGACCCCACTTGGCCCCTGGGCTAGTGATGGCTGCCCCTCCGCCCACATCCCCGGCGTTGCCGGTACCATCGGGGATGCAGGTTCCCCCAGCGTTCCTGCGGCCGCCCAGCCTCTTTCTGCGAGCAGCGGCCGCGGCCGCCGCCGCCGCTGCCGCCACCTCGGGAAGCGGAGGCTGCCCGCCGGCTCCCGGGCTGGAGAGGGGGGTAGGCGCGGTGGGCTGCGGCTACCCGCGGACGCCCAAGTGCGCCCGCTGTCGCAACCATGGCGTGGTGTCAGCGCTCAAGGGCCACAAGCGCTTCTGCCGCTGGCGGGACTGCGCGTGTGCCAAGTGCACCCTGATCGCCGAGCGCCAGCGCGTCATGGCCGCCCAGGTGGCGCTGCGCAGGCAGCAGGCGCAGGAGGAGAGCGAAGCCCGGGGGCTACAGAGGCTCCTGTGCTCGGGGCTCTCCGGGCCCCCCGGGGGTCGGGCATCCGGGGGCGGCGGCAGAGCCGAGAATCCACAGTCCACGGGCGGCCCCGCGGCGGGGGCTGCGCTGGGACTGGGTGCCTTGAGACAGGCCAGTGGTTCCACGACCCCAGCTTTCGAAGTTTTCCAGCAAGATTATCCTGAGGAAAAACAAGGTGAGTTGGTCTTTCATTTACTCTTTGCTCAAGGAAATGGTTGCTCTGGAAAGAAACTCTGAAACAAGCCACCGTGTCCGTAGGCGGGCAGGAATAGTTGTTTAAAAGAAGCACTTTAAATTCTGGGGAACTGCTCAGCAATATGGACATTAATGAGACTGTGAGAGACCCATCGCCTTCACTTTGGAGGAGTTTACTCTTCGTTCCCTCAGGTGATAGGGTAAGATAATGAAAACATGAAGCATGGGTGGTAACAAATGAGCAATTCACCCTAGGAGCAGAGTTATTTACGCGGAAGTTGATTTGACTTTCACTGTGTGAGTAGAACTTCAAGCAGGCATTGAGCGAAAAGCTTCGTAAGGGGTGCTGTATTTGAGTCTGCTCTGTACTCTTTCGAGACAGGATCTCACTCTGTTGCTCAGGCTGGAGTGCAGTGGCGCCATTACGGCTCACTGCAGCCTCGACCTCCCCAGGCTCAGGTGATCCTCCCTGCTCTGGACTGTTTTCAGCTGTAAAACCAGAGCTGATTTTGCGTGGGAAACTCTGATAGCTGGGGATGCAGTTCTTTACTACATGTTGGGGCAAACATTTGTTGCAAGCTTGATGTGGGGAAGAGACTGAAATCTACCAAACCATCGTCTTTCTTCCTTCACTCTAAATTGTTTTTGCAAAATGTAATTTGTAAAACCATAGGTAAGAATTTCAAAGTTCAATATTAGAGGTTTTTTATCCAAAGAGTTTTCATTATTTTTCTCTTATTTTTTGACTGCAAGTCAGTTGCCTTCATTTCCTGCCTTAGGAGATATATTTTAGTGAACTTCATAGCCCTCCACAGGGCCTACTAAGCAGTGGAAATATCATTGTGATTTTTTTTTTTTTGTATAAGTACAAAACTTATAAAGCTGTATTATATGAAATTGTATGATAGCTATACGGTAAACTATTAATTAGAAACCTTCCTTGAACTGTGAAAATTGAAGATCTCAACAGATGTTTCGCTCAATGGCTGCTTGAAGTTCTACTCACACAGTACATTTGAAAAATTCTGTGAATTGAAATGAGGCATTCAATTCAGAGTGAATTTTGTGTTTGCATGTGTCAACTTTTTGCACATATTCTAATTTATTTGGGTAGGCAAAACAGACTTTCTACAATTCTCATGAAAGATGAAGGGTGCTAAAGAGCACAGTTGTTAAGTAAAAGTGCTATGAAAGAGAAGTAAAAGTGAGAATTCCTGAAACTACACCGATAGTGAAATGGCTGACAGCTCCCTGTGAGACACTGATTTATGTGATTTCTAGTTGGTACCAAAGTGTTCTGTTTTATAGAGCTAATTATTTTATTTTGTTCTTTGCCTCAGATGATGCCCCCTCCCCCATAAAAAGCAAGCCAATGTTTGAAAGGTTACTTCAATAGCTTTCTAAATTGACTGCTTCTCTTACACAATAGCCATGAACTGTGGTAAAATAGTCTATTTAATTTACTCATTCATTAGACAAAGACTAACAGTGATTTAGAAGTGAACAAGTTTTTCCTACACAAAAGAACCTTATATGCAAAAGAAGGCAGACTATATGTATCCAAAAACTACAATGCAAGGCTTAATATACAATGATAAATGTAATAGAAGTAAAGCAAGCTGTAGGACTTGAGAAGACAGAGAGATGATGTAAATTGTATTATATTTTAAAGACACCATATTTTCTAAATAATCTTATGCAAATTGGTGTTTCATTACATATATTGTGCTATGAGTAAAATATAACAAGACATTATTTTATGATTTCATGCATAAATTGCTATAGAGATGAAATGTTGATAATTGACATGTTCGGGGCCATGCTCATTCATATTTACAAGTAAAGTGGAATGGAGGACTAATGCTAATCTATTTCCACTTGGCAAATTTCATTAGAAAAGTATTATTGTGTTATTTAAAGTTGAAAATCCTATAGAGTGTTTGTAATTTTTGCAGTAGTGACATTCTTTTTTTCATATGCTTATGGGAACAGCATATGGGAACAGCATTTTGAACTTCAAAATGCTAAATTGTATACACTTTAATTTTAAAATCAACTGTAGCTATTTCTTTAGAATTTAGAACTGAATTCTTAAGAAAACTGGAGAAAACTGGAGTATTGCAAATCATGTTTACAAATCACTGCCTTAGGCAATATTTTTTTTGTGACATTCATAAACTTGGTAGAAAAAGAAAGTTGGACAGAATTACTCTGCACACTCCACTTATCAGTTTACTCTTACCTATGTATCTCTAGGGTAATAGAAAATGTAAACCAAAGTAAAAGTTATATAGTAAATATGGCTATTTTAATTTTTGTGGTGTTAACCTAGTAAAGGGTATTAACATATTCTTGTTTGATTAATATGCTCACCATTTTGAGATAGAAAAACCAGAATTTTGTGTAAAAGTACTTTTGGAAAATTGCCCCTAACATTGGAGGAGGGCTGTGATTTAAAGCAAATGCCTAATATGTTGTTTTTAAAAGACAATTTGAGGATTCATATAGATTGCAATAGGACAGTTTATAATTTTCTTTTACAAACAATTTGCTTTTAAAGTCTGTTATTGATATTTCTTAAGGATTGAAAAAGAAAGTACATGTTTCATAGAGGATTATGAAAAATACCATCTGTATCATCTCTCATAAAATGAAATATGCAAGCTCTAGTATGATTTGGGATTCACATAGCCATACTTATTGGTTTAAATTTGAAATGAAATGAACAATTTTTTTTACATTATTCAAGTAAATTTATTATAACCTGAAATATGAGATAAAAAACCAACTGTTAAAATTTAGCACTAGTGATTAAATAGAATATTCATTTTCAAACTAAGATTATTCCTTTTATTCCCTATTCATTTTATTCAGTTCTTTTTCCATAGTGTCATTTTGAAAAAATATCACTTAGATAACAACAAAACTTAGGTGACATTTAGGAAGATCCCACACAACCAAGATAGAACGGACAGTGTGCCATATTGGTGTTATGCAGACAATTTGGGGTAACAATACACGCTCATCTTCTGATTCCTAAATATAATTGCATTTTAATATTGCATACCTTTGTGATTCTGAGATGATATAATAGTATATTTTTCACTATTCCAGCACCTGCATTTCTGAATAATCTTTTAAATTTGAGTTATTCATTAAAATGTCTTGGAGTGTATAAATATTACCAATTAATAGGAGTGAATTAATTATATTATCTAGCATTATTTTTGAGTGAGCAGTACTACGTTCTGGGAAGTTTTCTCTAGATTTGATTTTTTTTCCCCCCTCTTCTCCAGAACAAAAAGAGAGTAAATGTGAGTCATGCCAGAATGGACAAGAAGAACTGATCTCCAAATCCCATCAACTTTACCTAGGATCATCTCCTAGGTCTAATGGTGTCATTGGGAAACAAAGTATCGGGTCATCTATTTCCGAATACTCCAACAAGCATGATAGTATCCTGTCTCCTCATCCTGGAGAGCAATCAGGAGGTGAAGAGAGTCCCAGGTCCTTATCATCCTCTGATCTGGAATCAGGAAATGAAAGTGAATGGGTCAAAGACTTGACTGCAACCAAGGCAAGGCTTCCTACAGTGTCCTCAAGACCAAGAGATCCTCTTGATATCCTTACTAAGATTTTCCCAAATTACAGGCGCAGCCGGCTAGAAGGCATTCTACAGTTCTGCAAAGGGGATGTGGTACAAGCCATTGAACAGGTTTTAAATGGCAAAGAACACAAGCCAGACAACAGGAACCTAGCAAACTCAGAAGAACTGGAAAACACAAACTTTCAGAGAGCTTCAAGTTTTAGTCTTGCTGGAATTGGTTTTGGAACTCTAGGTAATAAATCAGCTTTCTCTCCTCTTCAGACTACTTCTGCTTCTTATGGAGGTGATTCAAATCTCTACAGCTTAAATCCTAGAGTAGGAATCAGTCCATTAAGGCTCGCATATTCTTCTGCAGGAAGAGGGTTATCTGGTTTTATGTCACCATACCTAACACCTGGGTTAGTACCCACCTTGCCTTTTCGGCCAGCTTTGGATTATGCGTTTTCAGGGATGATTAGAGATTCTTCCTACCTTTCCAGTAAAGACTCAATAACTTGTGGCAGACTGTACTTCAGACCAAATCAGGACAATCTGTAATGTATATGCCCATTCTCTCTTTCTGGAGTTTTTCCAGCATACAGTACATGCACGTGCACACACATACACATACATCCATTAATATACTTCAATAAGTATGTGAGTGGATTATGAGGTATTAAAATGCTGGGTTTTTTTTTTCAAGCAATATAATAGGTCTTAGATATGAAAACTCTTCATTAGGATTTATCAAATGGAAGAAGTAAATTTGAACATTATATGTGCCTTGAATAAAGCTATTTCAGGAAATATTTAATGAATTTTCTCCCTAAATTATCATTTGTAAAAATTTTTATTTTAAAATTAGTTTTTATTTTATTGAAAAGTGGAATTTTTAGTGATAAAATACATTTGTAAGTGTAAAGCAATCCAGCATAATAGAATATAAACCAAAAGGAAGAACTGAACAATTAAGGCAATTCTAAATAATTACTACTTCAAAACTCTTTCTTCTGTTCCTTGTTTATAGGAAAGAAAAAAGTTATTCAAAGTATTTTTAAAGCATTTGATTTGCAGATAGGTGGTTCGTAATAAATAAAACATTTGAGAAATTTGAATTTATATTTCCTGAGTGTTTTATTTTTCAATCTTAGCTTCCATTAGTGAAAACAAGTGCCATTAAAAAACATTTCTCTTTAAAGTTAACGCTGTGTCTGTGAAGTAAATCTTAGGAAATAAGACTGCGCCATCTCCTGGCCACTATCGCCAATTGCAACTGAGCTCTGTAGAGTATATGAATTAGAAACATTGATTCCGGAGAATAACCTTTTTTTTTCAAAAAGTCGTTTTGGATTATACTACTTTAAAATTTCCATACTGTAAAGTGCACATCTACTGTGGATTAGAGTTTCAGTCTTTAAGTGTTCTTATGTCTGTATCTGGGGAAATATCCTTTTCTTGTAAGTTTGGGACAAGAATATATGGCAGCCATTCTCAAAGGTAAGAATAATTTTATTCAGAAAACTAAAATAGCTGCTCAAATAAATATTTATTAACTGCACATAGTTGATGCTTAATGCACTGAGGAGAGATATAAGATTTCCAAAGGGGAAAAACTGCCATGAAGTTTCAGAGGTATTCTTGCAGTTTTAAAAATAATTTTTGTCCTCCATCTGGCGCATTTGAAAACTATTTATTTCAGTCAGTGGAAAGTCCCTGAGGAAGCTGCTTACAAAACAATTTCTAGGACATTTTCTTTATATGTCATCTTTTTTTTTTTGAAGGACAGTAGCTTCATTGTTATTGTTAGGAATAAATGGAAACCCAGTGGTGGTAAAAGATAGTTGATGAATTAGAGATTGTTTAAACTATTTAAGCAGCATGACTCACTAAAGATTTTTTAAAGTTGTATGTATATATGTATGTGTGTGTGTACCTATATGCACATATATAAGTCTATGTAGACATACATTAAACCCCTATAGGTTATATTATCATGGAGGCTTTTTTCATGAAGCCAATAAGAATGTATTTCCAAGGCATATTTTGCCAGCAAATGTGATATTAAATTACTTCAGAGTATCTGGTGCTGATTCAGGATGTAAATGTGTTTATTAGGTTATGCATTAATTTTAATGGTGTGAATATTAGAAAGCAGATCTTGAAAAATTTTGATGTACTCAATATTCATTTGTTATAAAAAAGTTTTATATTCTAAGCCTAAACCATAGTACAATGTCTAGCAAGTAGCTGAAATTCAATTAATATATACTGAGTAAGAAACTCTTATATATAATAGATCTCTTTGAGACTCTGATAAAACTGAAGAACTCTACAAAATGGTGTACAGACACACAGTTTTGCATACAATTTCACTGGGTTCTTGAATCTCCTAAATGGTATTCAGGTTAGATTCCTTGGTGATTCTTCAGTTTCTATTGCATTAATCCACTTATTGAATGCTATTTTTCTGAAAAGTGCTAGATCCTGTAGAGGATACTGAATGTAAAATATTGTGCTCTAAAGGAAGTTACATTATACAATAGAGATATGGTTTAAAACAATAATCCTAGAGTTACTGCATTATGTATGTGGTTTTATAATGATGTGCTTGTATCTGAGAAACTGAATTGCTTTTGACCTTGGAAGAACATCCATTTTGGGCAGTATTCGAATTTATAAAATAGTTTTATAATCATAAAACTTAATTTATATAATGCCTTACACATTCCATACTCTTTATAATAATTTAAGGACTTAATCTTATCAAATAGGTCATTTGTCTAACAACTCAATAGTATATGAGGAAATTGAGGCTCAGCAGTAGGGTTTTTTCTCCCTAAGGTTAGTAATATGAGTCATCTGCAGTGGAATTACTGTACTCACTTCAGCAATTTCAGACTCCAAGGTCTGAGGAAGGACTCATGTCTGTTTTGTTCATTCACGGCCTTGAACAGTGTCTGATATATCATAGGTTCTCAACCTATACACTAGGTTTCCACTGACTGAAAAAAAATAAAAGATAGCAAGTATTAGCTTAATAATTTCTTCATTCAACACCTATTTAATAATTTTTAATAATAACCTATTTGTGCCATGCACTGTGTTAGACACAAGAGATAAATAAATGATTAAGATACAAGACTTTGCCTCAAGTTGCTCACAGTCTATATTGTGTGTACAAAAACAACCAATCAACCAATGTTGGTATTAGTTGACAATGTTGGTACATCAATGAGTTCTTTGTAATCTTGATATTTATATCCGTGGATGCTTCTTGAAGCCTGAACTCCTAAGCCACTAATTAATGGTGGGAAGAAAGGGGGGGTAAATGCTTTAAGAGCTAGCATGTAACAAAAATGAATTGGGTTTATTCTGTATCATATAGAGGGCCTAAGAGGCAAACATTTCACAGAGTATTCAGAACATAAGGAATGACTTTTTTTCACAGTTAACAGCTGTCCAAGAGTGTAATGGCTGCCTTGTATGATAAAGCATCTTGAACTCATTGAAAAATGCATGTAGAAAATACCAATCAGAGCCTGATTGATGGGATTTTTCATTACTGCTTTAATATTGGGACTGAATCATTTTGTAGCTCATCAGAAACATGGAAAGTATTTGTTAAATAAATAAGTAATGGAATTTCAATTCAAAGGCCATGAAAATTAAAACACCCTACCATTATTTATCAATAAAACACAGTGCAGTTTTGCTCATCAGAATTTTGCCTATGTGATAGCCTCCTGAGAGTAGGCAGAAAAGAAAGACATAGAACACAGTGCGTGACTTACAAGGGAATAAAACTGACAGGTTAGTTTAAGGTATATAGGCATGAGTGGGGCTTAAAGAGGATATGGGAGAGCACTGAAGACAAATATTAGTACATTTCCTATAAGGTAAATACCAATATGTCTTTCTAGAAGAAGCATTTGTTTTGGAATTGAGGAAACCTAGAATGGATTTATCTATATGACTTGGACATGTTACTTATACTCTTTGGACATTTATTTCTTCTTAGCAAAACAAGGGTAATAATATTTAACTTGCGAGATTCATGGAGATAAAAGCTTAAATAAACGGCAGAGAACAGTGCTTATATACTGGATGCTAAATAAATAACTCTCACTGTTATTACTTTGTATTAAGATATTATCTTTGCCCCCGGTGGCAGTCTCTCAACAAAGAGTACTGTAATTGCATTTAATCCACTTAGTGGATGTGGAGCCCAAAGGGCAGCCATCACCAGAGCAGCGTACAGTCTTAGTTCCAGACTTCCTGTTTGGTTGTTCATTTCATAGGCGAGCGACGCTTTTGTAACATATTATCGTATATGTTATTTGGATTATTTTCAGGGCTTTCTGAAAAAAATAAACAGCAAAATCATAGTTTGTGTTCATGCTACATTTATTGGGGTTGTCAGGAAAACAGAGTCCATGTAATATGTGGAAATAAGGGAGTTATAGAAATTTAACCTAACATAAACAAAGGAGGAGCTTGAAAATGAATGTCTGGAAGAGGGAAATTGGCAGATAAGAGAAAGATTCACTCATCTGCTTGAAGCACTGGTGTGGGATGACAAGTGGGAACTGAAGCTCTGTGAAGTCCAGCATGTCCAATCACTCAAATGGTTCCCAGCCAGGGATTCTGAAGGGGGGCTATGGGAAACCAGTGCCTCTGTGTAGGTTCTAGCTCTGTTGGTCTGTGAGCAAACACCTGGTGGTGAACCTGTGCCACCGTGGGTCAGTGAGGTCAGCAGGCGGGAAGACAAGCTAGATGTGGAGTAAGGAAAAGTGAAGACAGCCTGGAAATCACTTATCTAACCTTAATGACTTGTGTTTCACTTCTACCTTAACAATCTCACCATAATTCCTTTTTCTGGGGCCAATCTCACTTTGAACAATACAGGAAAGGGAATTCTGAGAAATGTAATTTGCAGTCAACCAAACTGACAGTGTAGTCTAGTACAGTGTACTCCTTGTCAACACGGCTTTCATAGTCACATATGTTAACCATATTTACTTCCAAATAAGAGCAAAAACAAAACCATTCTTTTACCTGAAGTTGATACAACTATATTTTGTACAACAAAAACACACTAGCCCACTCCCCAAAAGGGAACACACAAAGTGACTTACCTATCTGTGGGTTATGCTCATTTCTGTTTTACTCAGTCAAACCCTCCTTTGAATATCCTATAGCTTTAGACCTGAGATACAGGTAACCACTATTAATAAATCTTTTGTTAGACTAGGGAACTGGGGAAAGGGGAAACACACACACACACACACAAATACACTTACTTTGAAGCAATAAATAAATAAATATTTTTATCTACTAGAGCCCTCATGTTCAGTCATGGGATCATAACTGGTCATAAGACCACAGATGTTATTTATAACTGCCTTCTTCCACTATGCAATTCATATTTTCTCTGCTCCCTGAAAGTGTCTCAGTTAATTATGGTTCCTTACTTGATAGAGTGATGACCCAAATCCTGATTCGTGAAGCATCTGTACCATTATAGCCCTGCCTCTATTAGGTTGTTGTAGCTTTTCATGAACTTTTACCACAAAATATTGAAAGTCTAAGTGATGCTCTAGAGGATCTTCTGAATACTGGGAATTCTACCCCTGCCTCTTCTGTTGTTTCAGTGTCTGAGGTGCCCCAAATAGCCAATGGTAGTTGCGAATTCCAGTACAATGTTGTATTCTGTCATGAATTTCTTCTTTGGGAAGTAAGATCTCTGAACCTGAAAGGTCAAAATTTGTAGAGAATCTGAACACAAATGTTACCAGTGGATCATTAGGATTAATGTGAAAGGAGTCATTCTCATATCTACTCTGTGATTCCCAGACTCATGAATCCTGGGTATAGGAGAAACATCGCTACGTATTTATAGCTGATTCAAAGCATATCTTACATCCAGGAAGACATTATTGCAGCCCCATAAAGTGCTTTCACCAGCTGGTGCCATAACTGAGTCTTCCAAAGACCATTCCATAATTTTATTAGACCAGCTGTTTCAGGATGAAGGAAACATGAGGATACCAGTAAATTGCATGAGCATGAGCCCAACATTGTGCTTCATTTGCTATAAAATGAGTTTCTTTGTCAGAAGTAATGTCATATGGAATACTATAAAGGTGAATAAGGCATTGTGTAAACCCACAGCTGGTGGTTTTAGCAGAAACATCAGGAGGGGGAAAGGCAAAACCATATGTAGCATAAGTGTTTTTGTTGTTGTTGTTGTTGTTGTTGTTTTTCCTCAGTGAGAACAAAGAGGTACTCCTTCAGTGATGGAAGTGATCCAATGTAATCAACCTGCCACCAGGTGGCTGGCTGGTTCCTCCAGGGAATGGTGCTCTTTCAGGGACTCAGTGTAGATCTTTGCTCTTGGCAGTTTGGGTAGTCAGCAGTGGCTCTATCCAAATTGGCCTTAATGAATGGAAGTCCATGTTGCTGAGCCCATGCATAGGCTCCATCTTTGCTTCCATGATCATCTCTTCATGAGCCAACTGGGCAATTATGGGAATAAAAGAATGGGTAATCTTGTGCATGAGATTTTTAAGATATTCCTCTTGGGAAGTTGCTCTTATGTGAGCATTTATGTAAGACAAAACTATCTTCATATTTTGTGCCCATTTAGAGAAGTCTTTCTGTATACTTTTTCTCTAGACCTTGTTACTGATTTTCCAATCTTGTTTCTTCTAACTTGCTTACCATCCAGCCAAACTGTTAGTCACTGCTCATGACTGATTCCGGATATGTACTTCTATCCATATCTCCTGCCAGGCAAAATGAACAATCAGGTGTATAGCTTGAAGTTCTTCCCATTGGAAAAATTTTCTTCACCACTATACTTCAAGGCCACACCTGTAGTGCCTCATTGTCCAATTCAGATAGTGCCAGAATACTGCAGAACCATCTGTGAACAAGGATAAAATTGTTCTTCCTCATTCTGCTGTAATAGACAACTCCACATAAGAGAGAGGAGGTGGTGTGGCAGGAATAGAAGCCATGGGAATTTAAGCCACTTTCTATGCAACTTATTTGTGACTTCAAAATCTTTGGAGGAAAATTCATCTATTGTTTCCACTTGATGAAGTACTGCTATGTAACACTTGGCGAGTCAGACAACACCTTGTTAATATGAATACTTATGGTCACCTGATTATTTGATGGCCAATACTAAGTGTCAGGACTCTGGTGGGAACCTGTAACAAGGAGGAAGCTGTTTCTCAAAAGGAGAATAATTCCCTGTGAGAAAAAAAACTTTTCTCCAAAGTCTGAGAGGGGTATACTGTGAATTACCTATAAGGATCTGCCAAAGGTTTCCCTTACGATCTCTAACTGCCATAAGACACCTCAAGCCCCATTGGATTTGCTGGGTTATATGGCCCATGTGGCAGGAGAGGTTGAATGACAGTTTGGCTCTGTTGCAGAACCACCTTGTAATCTGGGCCTGACTCAAAACTGAGAGCTTATTGGATTATTTGGTAAATGGTTTAAAGTAAGATGCCCAAATCAGGTATCTATTGCAACCAAAATACAGAGCTCCACCTCTTAGAGGTAGCAGGTGTCAGATACAGAAACATGTTTTCCATCTGATAAGAGATGTTTCAATATGCACCAGGCCCTAATTCCTACAAATTTCACAGATATTACATGCTTGTGAATGTTTATAGGGTTTATTCTTCCAGCCTCTGGCATGCATATGTCTGGACAAGATATCTAGAGTATTTTCTACCTTCTGCTTATTGGGTTCAATCAGAATGATATCTATGTAATAGGCTTGCTTGATGTCCCGTAGAATGGAGAAGCAAACAAGTTCTTGGTGGACTATCTATGTAGTAGACTTGCTTGATGTCCCATAGAGTGGAGAAGCAAACAAATTCCTGGTGGACTACATTGTGGCAGAGAGCTGGAGAGTTGATATAGTCTTAAAGAATGCTACGTGCATTACTGCTTCTAGTGGTTCTTACTAACAAGTATAGAGAAAAAGTATTTATGACATCAGCAGCCTAAAACTACAAAAAAGAGGCTGTATTGGTTTGTTCCAATAAAGCAACTACATCTGGAAATACAACTGCAGTTATAATCATTACCTAATTAAGTTTATGTCATTCCACAAGATCCATCTGCCTTAGCCACAGGCCAAATAGGTGATTTGAATGGGAATGTGTTAGGACCCCTTCCATCCTGGACTGTGGCACAAACTTTGGTGGTCCCTCTAGGAATGTGTTATTGCTTTTGTTTCACTGCTTTGGGAGGGAGAAAAGTTCTTAAGACTCTATTTGACATTTCCGATTATAATAGTCCTCAATCCCTATGTCAGAGATCCAGTTTGGAAATTCTGCCAGTTTTTGAATATGTATCTTCCAAAGATGCTTTCCAGAAATGAGGAAATAAATGTAGGATAGATTTGGGAGCCCATTAGACTCACTGTGAGATGGACTTGAACCAAAATGTCATTGATGATTAGACCTTACTCACCTCTTTAAGACCTATCCAGCCTGGCGGACCACAGTGGCAGTTTAGGTTTCTAGACAGTAGTTATTGTTCAGTAAATTCTAAAAAGTAGGGTTATTTTTATTTTCTTAATGTATAGTCTCTTGGTAAATTGGTTTAGGTCCTTTTGGAGAAAGCTAGGCGAAATATTTACCATTTAAATTACTGAAAGTGTAGCAGAGTCTCTACTTACGAGTACCCATCTTCACTTTCTGCAAGAGGCTCTGGGTCTGTAAACAGGTTCAACTCTAGAAGTATGTTGAGGGGTCATTACTTTCATTATGATAATTTGAGGCAGACTTAGCTTTATCAGACCTAGAGCTTTTCCACCTACACAAATCAAGTATGACTTTATTAACCTGCCCACCTATTTCATTTGTAGAAACACAATTATTGATTAGTCAATGCAAAACATCTCTGCAGGTCACATCATTCTGGTAATTGCTTCAGCACAATTTTTTAAAAAATAGAATTCATGTCCATCTTGTATTTGTAATATAAGTGCCACCTCTTGGATTTCACAACTCCTGGGTCACATCATCCCTTGTGAATTCAGGGAGGGTATTTTGCTGGCCACAAGTCTCACAGATATCCCTGGCATACAGGGAAAAGCCACAAGAGAGGACTTTGATGATGATGGTGCTTTCCTTACCAAGGGGGTACCATCTTTGAGGGTCTCCTGGGGAATATAATTTAGAGGTGAATAAGCAGTTAACATTTAATAAATCCACTCCAGCTTTTAATCTCCAAAACCCAGTGCACATGATCTTGCCATAGTGGCTTAATGGAAAGGGCACTATGGAGGTGTCTATAGAAAGCAGTGTTCTCTATGTAGCTGCTACATCTGTGAGTCCTCAGCCAAACACCTGCTGGTGGGAGTTGGGCTGCTCTTGGTCGGCAAGATCAGCAATTAGGAATATAAGCTAATTTTCTAGTGGAAGAGAGAAAGGACAAGTTAAGACCTGCTGGGTACCTCTGAATCTGTCATTTCGTTTTGTTGTAAGACTTTCTCACTGTAATGACTTCTGCTTCCTTTCTGCTTTGTAAATCTTGTAAAGTTCCTCTTTGGGCCAACTCAAACTTTGAAACGTATAGGGAAGGAAATTCTGGGAAATTTAGTTTCCAGTCTTAGCCAAGCTGACAGAACAAAATCAAACATATAAAATATTATAAATTTCATAGTTTTTCAATCGTATAGCTTTATGAAGCAGTATTTTTTTTTACTCTGAATCAAAGCATGGGCACATATTAAATATAGGGAATCAATAATAGTAAATGCCTAATGTCTTTAGGCTGACCTACTGTTGGTTTCACTAGCTTTAAAAAATTATTTTAAGATAATTTTTAAATTACTTGTCATCGTAAGAAACAGTACAGAAACATCCCATATACCTTTTACCCACTTTTCTCCAAGAGTAACATCTTGAATAATTTTAGTGCAATGTCACAACTAGGAAATTGACATAACCCACAGAATATGCATGAATTTCATTCAAGACAACATAGAAAGTCAAAATTTTTGACATAGGAAAACGTCGTTTTAAAAGATCATTCTAGCTGTGTTGTGGAGAACAAAGGGGCAAAGAAGGGAGCAAAAAGTACATTTGGAGGTTGTGTAAACCAGATAAGAGATGACAGTGGCTTAGAAGACTATTGTAAAAAAAAAAAAAAAAGAGTTGGAGGTGTGGTAGGTGGTAATAAGATGGTAGATACATTTTGAATACAGAAATCGTAAGATTTGCTTAGGGATTCGGGTGTAAAAAAAAGAAAGATACCAAAGACGCTTCTACAGTTTTGCTCTAAACAACTGGACTGAATGGTGTTCTTATTTACTGAGATGAGAAATACTGTAAATTTGTTCATTTTTGTGTCATTCGGGCAGCCTGAAAATTTTCAAAGAACAATTATTATACTGGCCAGCCATCTTTCTGGTCACAATAGGATTATATTAAAATGTTTTTAATTGAAGAAAAACCATAACAACTTTGTTTTGCTCTAACCTCCTCCTTTCACATGCTAAGAAAGTAAAACGAAAGTACTCTTAGTAACTTATGAGTAGAAAGTAAAATTTCAATGGAGTATTGTGAAAAATACTTAGAGGTGAGTGATAGTTACAAATTAACTACTACACAATGTGATGCAGCTTAAGAGACTGAGAAAAGGAAATTTTCAGCCTTAAATATATTACCTTTCAAAAGTTTACAAATAATCAAATAATTTAACTCAAGAAGCTAGGTAAGAGTAGGTAATGAATCTGAGAAAGGAGAAAGGACTTATACATGGAGAAGTAGAAATTAATAAAGTAGAAATTAAATAACAAAGGTGCAGGTCAAAAAAAGCAAAAACTTGTTCTATGAAAAGATTAAGAAATAGAAAAATCTCTATAGAAAAACTCACCAAGAAAGAAGGAGAGAAGGCATAAATACATAATATTATAAGTGATATAGGAGGTAGAACAAGAGATTCAGTAGAGATGAAATAAATCATAACAATAGTATGAATACTAAATTTTTTGAAAACTTATGTCAATTATAAACATTTTTAGGAATTATTTAAAAATTGGCAAAGTTGAGAAGCCACCATTAAATAAGTGGAATATGTAGTTTAAAAAATGCAGGCCTATACTTCCATAGGAATATCAGGTCCACAGTGTTTCTGGCAAGGTTTACCAAACATGCAAGGAACAGCTAATCTCTTATCTTATGAAAAATCTTTTAGAATATAAAACAAGAGAGAGTGCTTATTAAACTTCACATTAGAGGTATATCTTGATACCAAAACATGACAAGTGCTGAAAAGGAAAATTTATTTATGCAGAAATCTTTTTTTTAAAATTTTTATTATTATACTTTAAGTTTTAGGGTACATGTGCACAATGTGCAGGTTAGTTACATATGTATACATGTGCCATGCTGGTGTGCTGCACCCATTAACTCACCATTTAGCATTAGGTATATCTCCTAATGCTATCCCTCCCCCCTCCCCCCACCCCACAACAGTCCCCAGAGTGTGATGTTCCCCTTCCTGTGTCCATGTGTTCTCATTGTTCAATTCCCATCTATGAGTGAGAACATGCGGTATTTGGTTTTTTGTTCTTGCGATAGTTTACTGAGAATGATGATTTCCAATTTCATCCATGTCCCTACAAAGGACATGAACTCATCATTTCTTATGGCTGCATAGTATTCCACGGTGTATACGTGCCACATTTTCTTAATAGAGTCTATCATTGTTGGGCATTTGGGTTGGTTCCAAGTCTTTGCTATTGTGAATAGTGCCGCAATAAACATACGTGTGCTTGTGTCTTTATAGCAGCATGATGTATAATCCTTTGGGTATATACCCAGTAATGGGATGGCTGGGTCGAATGGTATTTCTAGTTCTAGATCCCTGAGGAATCGCCACACTGACTTCCACAATGGTTGAACTAGTTTACAGTCCCACCAACAGTGTAAAAGTGTTCCTGTTTCTCCACATCCTCTCCAGCACCTGTTGTTTCCTGACTTTTTAATGATTGCCATTCTAACTGGTGTGAGATGGTATCTCATTGTGGTTTTGATTTGCATTTCTCTGATTTCCAGTGATGATGAGCATTTGTTCATGTGTCTTTTGGCTGCATAAGTGTCTTCTTTTGAGAAGTGTCTGTTCATATCCTTTGCCCACTTTTTGATGGGGTTGTTTGTTTTTTTCTTGTAAATTTGTTGGAGTTCATTGTAGATTCTGGATATTAGCCCTTTGTCAGATGAGTAGGTTGCGAAAAATTTCTCCCATTCTGTAGGTTGCCTGTTCACTCTGATGGTAGTTTCTTTTACTGTGCAGAAGCTCTTTAGTTTAATTGGATCCCATTTGTCAATTTTGGCTTTTGTTGCCATTGCTTTTGGTGTTTTAGACATGAAGTCCTTGCCCATGCCTATGTCCTGAATGGTAATGCCTAGGTTTTCTTCTAGGGTTTTTATGGTTTTAGGTCTAACATTTAAGTCTTTAATCCATCTTGAATTAATTTTAGTATAAGGTGTAAGGAAGGGATCCAGTTTCAGCTTTCTACATATGGTTAGCCAGTTTTCCCAGCACCATTTATTAAATAGGAAATCCTTTCCCCATTGCTTGTTTTTGTCAGGCTTGTCAAAGATCAGATAGTTGTAGATATATGGTGTTATTTCTGAGGGCTCTGTTCTGTTCCATTGATCTATATCTCTGTTTTGGTACCAGTACCATGCTGTTTTGGTTACTGTAGCCTTGTAGTATAGTTTGAAGTCAGGTAACGTGATGCCTCCAGCTTTGTTCTTTTGGCTTAGGATTGACTTGGCGATGCGGGCTCTTTTTTGGTTCCATATGAACTTTGAAGGAGTTTTTTCCAATTCTGTGAAGAAAGTCATTGGTAGCTTGATGGGGATGGCATTGAATCTATAAATTACCTTGGGCAGTATAGCCATTTTCACAATATTGATTCTTCCTACCCATGAGCATGGAATGTTCTTCCATTTGTGTGTATCCTCTTTTATTAATGAAGGAAATTAGGAAGTCAAAGTCACTTGTATCTAAAAATAATATACGTTAACCATATATTCCTCAAATACAGATATCTTACTGGTATAATTTTTTACATTAACAAATTAAGAAAAATGTTATTTATAGATAAAGAAAATATTGAATAAATTTCAATGCTAACTTATAAGAAACCTTTTAGATAACTAGGGATGAAAACTATGAATAGATTCAGCGATAAGAAAGAGAAATTTTAACTAATTCTTTCTAAACTATGACTGTTAAGTTGTTGAATGGTTGCCATATGCCTATCTTTTGTGTGTGTGTATGTGTGTATGTGTGTGCACATGTGTGTGTGTGTGTGTGTGTGCATGCGTGTGTGTGGTTTCCCTCATGTTACAGAGGACAGAGTGAGGAACAGAGGGTCAAGGAATCTAAGTTCATGTTGCAAGTAAAGTAGAGGAGCTGGGAGTTGAACTTCACACTTGGACAGCCTCTATCCCAAATTTATGCTCTGTATGACCTGTCTCACACTAAAGTAGGTAAAGCTGGTAAATTTTATACTTATTTCATCACTCAGGAGACATTTAATCAGTGGTTCAAGGATATCAGAAGTTAGCATGTTGTGATTCTCTTGTTCTCTTTTGCTCACAATATGTCTATCATAGTTTCAGCCATCACATTTGTTCTTGGTAACAGGAAGAAAGACTCAGCAAGGAGAAAGATGTGACACCAGTCATCTACTGATAAATATTTAACAATATCCTCAGGCTACCAGGTGGTGGTGAACATATCTGATTGTAACAATTGCCTAATCCCATGGTATAAATACTTGAACCATGACTAATTTTAAGCTATCAAACTGATGTTACTGAATGGGATTTGGGAAGAAATGTACACCATAGGTTATCATTGCAAGCATGGATCGGCTCTAGAGCATGGGTTTGTGGTGCCTATATCAGGAAAGAAAAACTATCCTAGAAATCTCCAGCAGAACTTTGCTCATGTCTCCATGACAAGAGTAGTGTCACATCACCTGCTGTAGCTCTAAGAAATTACATGTTTTATTTGAGCACATTGCCACCTCAAATAAAATTGTAAGGAAATGCCTATTCATTAAAGAACTAACAGCTTCTGCCTTTAAAGGGAACTTCCCTAATTTAATGCAGCAAACATCATACTTAATGGCAACTCTTTAGAGAGATCTTAAAGTCAGAAATATGACAAGAACAGTCACTCATACTGCTTCTATTGAGCATTGTACCAGAAGTGTTAGCCAATGCAGTATAATACAAAAATTGAATAATTGTTGAAAAATAACTCAATATTTTCAATTGCTATGATAAAAAAATCAAAGAGAAACTAGAACTGAGGAAAGAATTCAAAAAGATGGCTGGTTATAAGCCCAACACACAAACAAAATCAATAACTTTTCTCTCTCTCTCTCTATATATATAGAAAAATATATATGAATATATATAGAAAATGTACATAAATATATATAGAAAATATATATAAATATATATAGAAAAAATATATAAATATATATAGAAAATATATAAATATACATATACAAAATATATATAAATATATAGAAAATATATATAAATATATAGAAAAGTTATTGATTTATATATAGAAAAAATATATAATATATATAGAGAAAAGTTATTGATTTTATATATATATTTCTATATATATATAAACAATAGCTAGTTAGAAAAACATAGTAGAATAAAAAAATTAACATTCATAACAGCAACAAAAACTATAAAATGCCTAGGGTCAAAGTTAACTAAGTATGTATGAAAACTTGAAAAAATGATGAAATGTTTCTAGAGAACATAAAATAAAACTTTAATAAATACTTATGGAAGAACATAAATATTTATCGAGAATGCTCAATAGAAGTACAATGCTCAATTAGTAAAGTTGTCTATTCTTCCTAAAATAATTTGGGAGACATTTTGTTAGATATAAAAGCTCAAGAGCCAGAATACTTGAGTTCAAATTCCAACTCCACCACTTACTTGCCAAATAACCTTCAGTAAGTTACTTAACTTCTTTGGGCTTTCATCTTTTAAATCAGTTAAATGGGTATAATGCTAATAATTTTATACTTACTTCATTTAATCACTCAGGTGACTAAAAGAATTAATACATGTAAGATATTTAGAGCAGTACCTGGCCTATTTATGTACATATGTATTATTAATCTATAAATCCAATGCAATTCCAATAAACATTTCAGGAACTTTTGTTCAGTATGATGCCTCAAGATGAAAATAAAATAAAAAGGCAAAAAAAAAAAAACCCAGATACAAAACAGTTCTGGAAAAGAAAAGAAAAAATTTTACTATCAGACGTCAGATTTCCCTATTAGATATCCAATTAGATTTTTTTATCAGATGGCACATAGTAAGTATTCAGTAATTGTAGTCATAGTTTAGACTAATTATAAAGTTATACTAACAGTGTGGTAATAGACAATCAGGTATAGATAATCAAGTTAGTGGAATGTCATAGAAACCTACCCAAGTGTTGATGGAACTATAGGATAAGATTCATTCATTTATACAGTGAGGAATTTATTGACACCTTCCATATCCCAGACATTCTTCTGTGCACTGGGGGATACAACAGTGAGAACACTGTCAGGATCCATGCCCTTGTGAAATTGATGTTCTAGTTAGTGTGAACCAATAATAAACAGACAAGTAAATATAAACTATATCAGGTAGTGCTAAGTGTTATGAAGAAAAGTAAAGCAAGATAAAAGAATAGAGAATGCTGGTGGGTGGGAGAGTGAGAGCAATGACTATTTCAGTTTGGGTGGTCAGAAAAAGCCTTTCCAGAGAAAATGGCTCATATGATTTGGTTTTGTGTCCCCACTCAAATGTCATCTTGAATTGTAATTCCCACATGTCAGGGGAGGGAACTGGTGGTGGGTGATTGGATCATGGGGACTGTTTCTCCCATGCTATTTTCATGATAGTGAGGGAGTTCTCACCAGATCTGATGGTTTTAAAAGTGGCAGTTTTCCCTCTTTCTCTCCTTTTGCCATGTAAGACATGCCTTGCTTCCCCTTCACCTTCTGCCAGGATTCTAAGTTTCCTGAGACCTCCCTGCCATGCAGAACTGTGAGTTAATTAAACCTCTTTTGTTTCTAAATTACCCAGCCTCAGGTAGTATCTTTATAGCAGTGTGAGAACAGACTAATACAATGGCATTTGAACACAACAGAGTAAATAGCAAGGCAGGTATGTAGAGGTATGGGGCTAAGGAGAACCACAAGCACACAGGATGGAAACAGGAACAAGCCTAATTTTACTTGCAGTATGAATGAACAGTGTGGTTAAAACACAATGTGATAAAAGAGGTTGGAGAGAGATCAGTATGGTGTTGGTGGCAACAGTGATAAACTGAAATATTTAAATTAGTGTGATGTCTCAGAAGCCACTGGACAGTCTGAGCAGGGAAATCAAGGCTGGGTTTACATTTTACAGAGATTTCTCTGATTACTTTGTAGGAAATAACTGCTCTGCAGTTCAAGGGAGGAAGCAGGGAGAACAATTATGCTATTCAGTAGTCTAGCTGAGGACTGATGGTGGCTTTGACCAGGACTGGAGCTGTGACCAGGACTGGAGGTGATAAAAAGTGGTTGAATTAATGCTTAAATTATTGATGAACTGTGTGTGAGGTATGATGGGAACAGAAGTGCCAAGAGTGATGCTTGAATTTTTTTCTCCTAAACAACTGTGTGCGCCTGTAATCCCAGGACTTTGGGAGACCAAGGTCAGCAGATCACTTAAGGCCAGGAGTTTGAGTCCAGCCTGGGCAACAAGGTGAGACTCCATCTCTACTGAAAATACAAAAGTTAGCTGGGCTTGGTGGCCCACACCTGTAGTCCCAGCAACTTGGGGGGCTGAGGTGGGAGAATCAGTTAAACCTGGGAGGTGGTAAGAGTGAGCTCTGATCATACCACTGCACTCCAGCCTGGGTGACAGAGCAAAAACCCTGTCAAAAACAAAACCAACCAACCAACCAACCAAAAAAAACAAACAAAAATGCAAGTAATTTTTCTATTTGCTGACTTTTTCTTTTTTTACATTTTAAGTTTAAGGTATCTGTTAGATATCCAAACTTAAGGTATCACATAGCTGTTACATATATGAAGCTAGAAGTCAGAGGACTAGTAGGAAAACGAGAGATAAATTTGGAAGTTATTATATTTAAAGCAATGGGTATGTGGAGGATTTATTAAGGAGAAAGTATAGATAGAGTCAGGAGAATGATATTCTTCAGCATCCAACATTTAAAGGTGAGGAAGAAGAGGGGCCAGCCAAGAATATTGAAAAGAAGTGGTTATTGAAATAGGGGAAACACTGTCTTAGAAACCAAATTTTAAAAAGAGAATAGGGGATAATGAATTGTGTCTGTTGCTAATAAAGGTTTAATACAATGAGAACTGAGATGGATCATTGAATCTGACGATCTTATTGTCAAGTGCCCCTAACAAGAAAAGATTTGGTAGGGTAACGGTGGCTAAAACCTGATTGGACTGAAGGAGAGAATGGGAGTTGAAGAATAAGCAAAAAATTTAGTCAATGTGTTTGAAAATCTTTTTTTTTTAAGGGTAACAGGGAACTAGGAACTAGGAACTAGGCAGCTGAAGAGATACATGGAATCTAGGAAGTTTCGATTTTTTTTTTCTAAGGACAATAGTATGGCATGTTTGTGTGTTTATAGGAATAATGCAGTACAGACAAATAATGATGCAGAGAAGATGTAATAATGGCAGTTGTATAGTCTTCTAGTGATAACAGGAAATGGGATTTTGGGGACAAGTAGAGGAGATGGCTTTAGAGAAGAGCAGAGACAATCATTGTAATAAGGGGGAAAGAAGAGTATAGGCACAGAAGCAGAAGGTTGGTGGGTTTACGATGAAATATGAACCGTTTCTCCTTTAAGTGCTTATATTTTTTCAGTAAAATTGGAGGTGAAAGCACAAACTAAGAATGAGAAGAGGAGAAAGAAGGCGTGTAATAGTTATCTTGGAGATTAAAAGAGTGAACTGATGATGGAAATTGCCTGGTGCTGCTGAGAGTGTGTTGAGATGTGTTGATAAACATTTCAATTGGTTTTCTTCAGTTATGTTCTACTTCTTCTATAGAGTCATGTCGTCACCTTCTCCCTTCTCCCAATTTGCTTGGATTCCTCACTGATTAATCCCAACTGGAAGCTGGAGGTGACAAGACATTTTGATTTGTCTGTACAGGTCAACCTTTTGGGATACAGAGTGGATGGGGAAGAAGAGTTGATTTGAAAGGATAAAGAAACATATCTGGTACATCATCATGCTATTCACAAAAGTAAATCCCAGATAGAATAAAGGCCTGTATGTTAAAAACAGAACTTTCCAATTTTTAGAAGACAATGTGACTATCTTTATATCTAAGGGGGATGAATTTTTTTTAACAAAACAGAACTATAGTAAAATTAAAAATTTTAACAATAAAATACAAAATAACCAAAGACATTATAAACTACATATATAACATACAAAAATACCTATTCAGGATATGTAAACACTATTAATCAATAAAATTGGCCAAATAACCAACAGTTTTAATGAACTAGTTGGATCTTTATGTATCAATATGGATAAATCTGAAGAGAAATCTGCTGATTAGAAAAGAACATCTCATGAAATAATTGTGTATACTATAATTCTAGTCATGAAAATTAAGCTAAAATACAGAACTTGGAATATATTTTTTATGGGTAGATATATAATAAAAGTACAAACATATGGACTGGCTATAATAATCATATCAGTTGCCTCTAGAAAAGGAAGGAAATGGAACTGGAGAGTATAACAGGTGCATGAACATAATCTGTAAGGTTTTATTTCTTTAAAAATTTCAAGGGTCACACATGGTGGCTCATGCCTGTAATCCCACCACTTTGGGAGGCCGAGTTCAAGAAATCGAGACCATCCTGGCTAATACGGTGAAACCCCGTCTCTACTAAAAATACAAAAAAATTAGCCGGGTGCGGTGGCGGGCGCCTGTAGTCCCAGCTACTCAGGAGACTGAGACAACAGAATTGCTTGAACCCGGGAGGTGGAGATTGAGGTGAGCTGAGATCGCACCACTGCACTCCAGCCTGGCGACAAAATAAGACTCCATCTCAAAAAAAAAAAAAAAGAAACTCTGAACTTTAAAACTTTTTCAAAATAACAGAGTTAATCCTTAATTTACTTAATACAAAAATACTGTCTCAGGCTCAGATACATGAGAATGATTAGGGTCAGCATTAGACTGCACTAATTTTAATTCGGAAGACCAAGTTTTGCAGTGTCATGGCTGACATTAAAGAATTACTTCAATACTTATTCCACTTCCATTCGGTGTTGAGTAATGGCTCCAAATAAGCAAGAAATATTTCTTCTCAATTTTTGCCTCCCATAGCAAAAGAGAGCCTTTAGTATTAAAAATATTCCCAGGAATTTAGGAACTGAGTAGCCAGAGGGGGTTCTTAATTCATCCATTAATATTAATAGATTTTTTAATCTAATATGCAGCATGCATAAAACAATATTCTGGGCTATAGAGAAATACAGAAATGACCTTTGAGGACAAAAGCAGGTGGCAAGAAATTAACATTTAATAAACACGTCCTGTGGGCCAGGCTCTAAACAAATTTGACATCACAGTCAAAATGGAGTTCCTTAAATCTGATGTTTTAAAAATATAAACTTAGTATTTTTTTAATTTGCCAGTTAGAATGTTGTTTTCTATTAATAAAAATTAAATATTGATGTTCCAAATAAGAGATTTATTCGATAAAGTAATTACAACAGTGTTTGTTTTTGTCATTTTCACCCTAAGGAAAAAGACAACTCACATGGACAAATTTGTGGGAGCTTAAGATTTTGTTTAGACTGTCTTTGAACTTTCTTTTGTCTCCCTTTTCTGTTAGCAAAACATTTCCCATTTCTCTGAGGGTTTTTTTCTTTCTCCATTTTCTGATTTTCTGAACTGCAAGATGCATTGGGTGACATTGGAGCGAAAAGCAAGGATGTAGGATTAACTCTTGATTTTGCTACTTTTTGTTTGATCTTGGTTAACAAAGTTGATTTTTTCAATGCCCCAATCTCCTCATCTGACAATTAGAATAATAATAACACCTAGCCCTGAGGATTGTTGACTGGAAAGGAGGTAGATTAAGTAGTGAGTAATAATACATCTATGTCAATTTCTTCAACAATGAGCAGCATTACAGTTCTGTAAATGAAATCTGTGATTTTAAAAATATTTACAGTTGAGATGATAAAACAACTCATTTGTCATTGGAAAACTGCGCTACACCACACAACTTTGTGCTTCAGGTTTTCGGGAGGTGGCTGCAGACCTTAGGTAACGTCAGTTACCTGTGTTTTCATCCTGGGTATATGCTCGTAGTTGTACTATGCCATTTACACCTTGCTCAGAATGGGTCAGCTCTATGAGGAGTGATTTTAAAAATTTCCACTTGAGGGCGCTGTCTACTTCTGTGCGAATTGAAATACCGCAAATGTCCAATTACACAAGGAACGTTTTTAGGCAGCTGGATTTAACTAGTATCAAACTTCCAATTTATTCCAGTGACACGTTGGCCTTCCTTATTGATTGGTGCTCCAGGAGGATGCCATCCTTACTTGTGCTGAACACTTTATATTAGACATTTCATTAAATTTTATTAATCCTTTCAAATATCTTGAGGAGAATACTTATCCCAATTTTATAAATGAGTAAGCAATCTGAGAAAGGTTAAGTAATTCTCCCAAGCTGTCCTAACCAGTGTGTGATGTAAAACTTAGACTTAAGCCTAGATCACTCAAAGTATAAAACCAGTTTATATCTAGTTTGCATTCTTCCATATTTTCTTTCTTTTAAATATATGTGTATTACATATTTGAACACACCATATACACACACATTTATGTAAGTGAATGTATGTACATGTATATTCAAATATATATGCATCTGTGTATGTGTATATATATATATCTGTGTGTATGCATATTTGGGTATATGAAACATATATAAATGTAATTTATAATTTGGTGGGCAAATATAATACATTTAAATGTTATGTATAAATATATTTACATATACTATATAAATGGGGCTTAATTGGGGGAAGAACAGAAGGTATCTTATGTATAATATATAAATATTATGTAAAAATACTTGCCCACTAAATTGTAAAATTACATTTAGATTTTATTTTAAAACATGTCCAAATTAAATATCTTGGTGAAGAAAACACAGATACCACTGTTTGCCTGCAGAGGAAATTCTGTTTTCTTGCTGTATAATGCAATAAATGTGCTAAGGCAGAGCCAGCATGCCCAACTGTTGTATCACATTGGCAAGCTGTAATAAAACGCCAAATTACTGTCTAGAAACAAAACACATTTTTGTTGTTACCAAGAGTTGCTTTGACTAAAAGGAAGGCACCCTAGCCCTTTAAACAGGTAAGTTCCCCCACTTCCCATTTCTTGCAAAATTGAATTAGGTAAAGACCACAATAGTATTTGCATTTATAGGAAATCAATTTCCAGAGCACATTAAGCCAGTCATTTACATAAAATTACTATTTCCCAACATAAGGAAAAGCAAAAGGGATAGTATACATTTTTATTTAATTTACAAGCAAATATGTAAATATTACTCATCCAGGTAACCCAGTTGGTGTTTGCCGCACCAACCCCTTTTTTAATGGTCTCCAGATTGGATGCGGTTTTCTCAAACTTCTCAAACTCAAGAGATCGTATTAACTGAAAGGTGATTGAGAAGAGCATTGAAATAATTATCTTTTGAGCTTTGAATAAGCCATCATGGCCTTCATCATATTAAATAGGAAGCCATTATTATATACCTGTTATGTCTAAGGCATTGTGCTGAGCAGGTATACAGCCCTTTCTGAAAGTAGGGCTTGGTAGGTGAGGAGAAGAAGGTATTTTTATCTGAAGGGGAGAGCTGTGGGAATGAGAGAGGTAGATACCACTGAAAAGCTCAGCCTTAACCTAGATGTCTACACTTTGCAAATGTTGCCTGCACAGCGTTGTGTTGTATCCAATGAGGTAAATGTGCTCCAGGCATTTCAAGGAGAGGAAATGGCAGTGGATGGCTATAGAGGTGCATTTCTTCTTACTTTTTGGTAGTTTAGCAAGAAACCAGCTCAGCAGGTCTGAGTTAATTCAATAGAAGAACAGGCTGATACCAGAGACTGAGGGTCCCCGCGCCACCCCAGCTATTTCTAACAGAGCCACTTCCCTCACCAGGAAGCCACTACTGGTTTTTGGTGGCCTAGCTTTTCCCTGCAGTACTACTTTGCTCCTTTCCCTCTATGTAGAAGGTTATGGAGGTGGAATTCTTTCCTGTTGCTCTTCTGTGTTATATGCAATGTAGCTATGCCCAGCCTAAGCACAGTCTCCTCTGTGGAACAGATGAGACTTTAAGAGATTATGTATGCTCTGCTACTTTTTTGTTTCTAATTAAAAAAAAAACACAATGTACCTGAGTGGCACTAATGGTATATGTGATCATACTCCCTTTACATGACACATCTGTTTATAAAATGCTATGTGTGAGTAAGTAGGGTAAAGACTACCAAATAAGTTATAATTAGAGTCACAGCTAAAGCAATCTGTTCTTCAAAATCTGGCATGTCACCTGTGCTCAGAACCATAGAGCCAACTAATTCACACCTGTGGATATGTCTGCATAAATATTCCAATGGATTGACTGACTGCTCTGCTTGCGATGAAGGAACACTTTTAAGAGCCCAGATCATGAAACAAACTTTGATTTAGGCACATCAAAGTGGAATTTTTTTGAGAATATATCAGTGGAAGTGTTAATGTTAGATAACAATATGTTATAAATTTTAACACTGACCTTTAACATTCCAAGAACAGGAATTGCCTGAGGCTTGCTACTGTCATTGCCTCTAGTTCTAGTTGAACAAGCTTTCATTTGGTTCTCCAGAGGCACTACTGATGAAATCACTTTGAGAAATGTCAGAATTGGATAAAACATTTTCACACACATTAAGCAGGACAGGCAAACCTGGTGGGCTGATGTCAAAAACATAAAACCACATCATGGACTTGTTTGAAATGCTTTGTCTGTCCTGTCTACAAATATAGAGGCATGTAAGACTCATTTTCCTGGCTGAGACCTCACACCTCAAAGGACATATGGGATTGATAGCATTGATAACTCATGGGCTTTTGGATGGAGATGTTGCTTTCCAAAATCTGGAAACCAAAAGGGAAAATTATGACCTTTTCTTTCCATGAAAAGAGTTGTATTGTTCTGTGAACATTGCAATCAGAGAGTCAGACAAAGATAAATATATAAGAAAAGTGCTTGGAACACAAAGCCTCTATGGTAATGACAACCATTTTAGCTCGATGAATTATGTAACTAACCAACTGTTTTATTTTTTACCTGTTAACATGAACTTGCTTGAAAAAAATCAAAAAACATAAAAATACATGCAATAAAAGATGTGCTTCCTTTTTAGTCCTTTATATTAGTTTCTTTTGTATACTTAGTTTTTTCCTGCAAATATAAGCAAATAGATGTTTATTTTATTCTTATCCCTTGCTAATATATTTCTAGCTTTCCATATATTTCCTGGATTATTTTGTACTTTTAAATTGTTGGGGCCAGGGATGGTAGCTCACGCCTGTAATCCCAGCACTTTGGGAGGCCAAGGCAGGTGGATCACCTGAGGTTGGTTGGGAGTTCGAGACCAGCCTGACCAACATGGAGAAACCCCTTCTCTACTAAAAATACAAAATTAGCTGGGTATGGTGGTGCATGCCTGTTATCCCAGATACTTGGGAGGCTGAGGCAGGAGAATTGCTTGAACATGGAGGCAGAGGTTACAGTGAGCTGAGATCGTGCCATTGCACTCCAGCCTGGGCAACAAGAGTGAAACTCTGTCTCAAAAAAAAAAATGTTGCTATATTATGAGGTGTCTCGATTTTAATGACTGTAATATATTCATTGTGATTTGTACCATTTAAAATTATTTTCAAAAGTGCCCTTTTTGAATTTTTTTTTTTTTTACTTTTAACACTTTGGCTTGAATTATTTCACCTCTGCTGATTCATTTGATAGTAGTATCACAATTCCTTTACCTTTCATTTTTTTGTGTGCGTATTTGTATGGTATACCTTTCACTATTATTTCCTCTCTGTTTTTTAGAGGCAGAGTCTTGCTCTGTCACCGAGGCTGAGTACAGTGGTGCAATTATGGCTCACTGCAGCCTTGAACTCCTGGGCTCACAAGCTCCTCCTGCCATAGCCTCCTGAGTAGCAAGGATTTACAGGCAAGCACCGCCAATGCCCTGCTTTTTTTTTTTTTTTTTTTTAAGAGATGGGATCTTGTTATGTTGCCCAGGCTGGTCCTGAACCCCTAGCCTCAAGCAATACCCCTACCTTGGCCTCCCAAATTGCTGGGAGTACAGGTGTGAGTCATTGCATCCCATCTACTTTCTACATCAACTTGTTTTAGTAGTATCTGTGTATACAATATAGACTTGGTTCATGTTTCAGTTCAATCTGAAAATTGTTTTCTACTCTTAGGTGAATTAAAGTCTTCTATGTTTGTTAAAATGGAAGATATATTTGGCCTCATTGTAGCTAATTTTTGTCACATTCCTTTTGATTTAACAATAACTACTTAAATGAGTTAGCTACTGTCTGGTTTTGAGTGGAGTATTACTGACCTCTGTGGTTGTTAGGAAAAAATATGATGAATTGGCTTTTAAATCCTTCTGCCTGGATGTAGTAGGCATCATTTTCACTCACATTTCATTGACACAAGCAAATTAAAGCCATTTTAAAAAATTTTAAAGCAGGAGGAAGGGAAAATATAGTCCTGTCTTTGACCTGGAAACACAAGACCAAGAATATTGTTCATAGGTGTATGATTGCCAAATGAAGCTGTCTGACATTTTGATTTCTGATTTTCAAGCTCACTATGTGAGTTATTGGGGTCTTGATTTGAGGATTTAGTTATGCTAGAGATTTGGTCCAAATATTTTTAGACATTTCACTCTGTCAATGAATGACTTGGATTATATTTATGCAACTCTGAACAAAACATATTTTGGATATGGAGAAATTTTGAATATTTAAAATACTTGGCTAATGGAGAAAATGACAATTATAACAATGATAATGATGATGATGAATATAATGGGGAAGATAATGACAGGAAAAATAGTGCTTGAGAATTATAATCATCATATGACAAATGGCAGAACTTAAAGACTAACAATGTTTATTCTATGGCATTAGGAGTTATCTTTTTGGAATAAAAGCTTGGAACATCACTGGCCAGAATGCTTTCACTTTTAGTTTATGGAACAATCTGTTTCTTTGGGCTCAATTTATTACAGTATATAATTTATCCTTCCAATTCACATTTTTCTTTCTGTTTATTATTGCAAATATTTTTGTTGGAGTTTACTTGTTAATATTATTTTAAACACTAGTCATTAAAATTGTGCATCTGCAGCTTTAAAATTGTTTCTAAAAGTGCTTGCAACAGTACTTGCATGGTATCTTAGTTACAGTCACTGTTCAAATTACATTTTTTGAATGACTTCTATAAAAATAATTTTTATTACTGAAGAAAAATTGTACTGTAGATCTCCCCTCACCTTCAGCATAACATATAAGTCACAAAATGAACTAAAATTTTAGAGAAAACAGATGTTTGTTCCTTGTATTCATTAATTGAAATTAGTCATAACAAAATGCTAATTTTGATCAGACTTATGTAATGATACAGACCAATATTTTTCTCTGGTGAACCTTAAAGAAAAAGAAAATATCAATTACTAGTATTTATTGAGTATTTAATATGTACCAGTAATTGTATCCTATCAATAACTTAATAAAGGGTGAATTATTATGTTCATACCCATTTTCTGATAAAAAATCTTGTCTTACTTTTCAGCTAGTAGAATAATGGAAGTATGATCGACACATAGGAAGTCTAACTCCAGAATCTGTTGTGTGAGAGATGACCTTGCCACCATGCTTGACAAACTCCTTATCACTGCATTCAAATTGTATTTTATTCCAAGATAAAAATTATCAAGACATAAAAGGAAAAAATAAGGACCTTAGTGCTCAGTTTGGAGTTTTAGATTTATAAAGGTAATTTTCTATTTATTTTTTCATATTTTGCATCAACAATACCTTATTACTACCCTAATTATGTACCAAATACTAAGCTCCTGGTAACTAAGAACCTGATTTGTTTAAAAGAACCCCACGTTTCCATTCATTGGAGACTCTGCGTTAGGCACTATAACTTATTAAATCATTATCTTTTATTGTTTATAAACTCGTATATTTGGAAAGATCATAACCATTTTATTGGAGATACAAACATTTAGGAACTGTAATCAGCTATACTAAACTGCTATCAATAATGAGTCAACTTTGTATCTTCTTCATGCCAGAAATGAGTTAATTTTTATACATAGTATGACGTAGGGGTCCAACTTTATTGTTTTGCTTGTAGCTATTTATTTTAGCACAATTTGCTGAAAAAACTATTCTTCCTTCTTTGAATGGTTTTGGCACCTTTGTCAAATATCAGTTTCTCATAGGCATTTGAGTTTACTTCTGGACCCTCGATTCTCTTCCGTTGATCTATATATGTCTCCTTATAGCAGTAACACACTGTCTGATTGCTGTTTTGTTATTTTTGAACTTTGGAAGTGTGAATCTTCCTTCATTTTTCTGCTTCATTTTTGAAGGATTGTTTAGGCTTTTCTGGTCCTCTTGCAATTCCATAAAAATTTTAGAATCAGTTTGTCAATTAAAACATCAGCTGGTATTTTATAGGAATTTCACTGAATCTATAGATTAGTTTGAGGTGTATTAACATTTTACCATTGTTATTAAGTCTCTGGTCTGTGAATATGGGATGCTGTCCCACTTATTTAGATCTTCCTTAATTTTTCTCAACAATTTCTGTCAACAATTTTTCCTTTAACAATTAAAAGCTTAAATGTTACTGCGTTATCAGAGCATAAGTTTTGCATTTCTTTGGTTAAATTTATTCCTATTTTTTATTATTGCAAATGGAACTGTTTTATTTTTGGATTATTCTTTACAAATTGGTAGAAATGCAATTAATTTTTGCGTATTGATCTTGTATTCTGAAAACGTGTTGATGAGAAACTTTATTATAATAGTGTTTTGGTGGATTCTTTAGGATTTTTTCCGTGCACAGTATTGCTGTTTATAAACAGAATTTGTTTTTCTTAGTTTTTCTTTTTCCAACCTGGATGTGTTTTATTTTTTCTTTTTGATTAATTGTCCTGGTGCAATGTCAAACAGAAGTGTTAAAGATGGTTACTTTGTCTTGTACCTGATCTTAGGGAGAAAAATTCAGTCTTTCATCAATTAGTATAGTGTTAACTGTGGATTTTTTGTAAATGTTGGTTGTCCAGTTGAGATTTCCTTCTATTCCTAGTGTGTGGAGTGTTTTTATCATGAAAGGGTGCTGAATTTTGTGAAATGCTTTTTTCTGTATTTATTGAGATGCTCATTTGATTTATTTATTTTGATATGATAATTTACATTGATTGTAAATTATCAGATGTAAAACAACCTTGCGTCTTGAAATAAATCACACTTGGTCATAATTTATAATTCTTACAATATGCTGCTGGATTTCATATGTTAGTATTTTGTTGAGAACTTTTGCATTTATATTCATAAGAAATTTTGATCTGTAGTTCTCTTTTCTTGTAGTATCTTTGATTTTGGCATCAGAGTAATGCTGACCTTAAAAAGGGAGTTGGGAGGTGTTCCCTTCTGTTTTCTGGAACAGTTTGTGAAGTTTCTTTGAATGTTCAGTAGAAATCAGCAGTGAAGCCATATTTTCCTAGGATACTTTGTGGCTATTTTAAAAAATGATAAATTCAGTAGCTTCACCTAGGTCTATTCAGATTGTTTATTTCTTCATGAATCAGTTTCAGTAGTTTGTGTCTTTCTAAGAGTGTTTATTTCTTTTAAGTTATCTAATTTGTTGGTGTACAATTGTTCAATGTATTCATTTATAATCCTTTTTATTTATGTAAGGTTGGTAGCAATATCCAGTCTTTTATTTCTGATTATAATAATTTGTCTTATCTTTATCTTTTGGTCAAACTAGGAAAGGCTGCCAATTTTGTTGATCACTTTGAGAAATTTAATTTTCTATTCTCTATTTCATTAATTTCCATCGTAATGTTTAACTTTCCTTTTCCTTACTTTAGGTTTACTTTGCTCTTTTTTATTCAGCGGAAGTTTAGGTTATTAATTTGAGATATTTCTTGTATATATTTTTGTGAGATGGAGACTCAGTCTGTTGCTCAGCCTGGATTAATATAGGCATTTACACCTATAAATTTTCCTCTAAACATTGCTTTAGCTGCATCCCATGTTTTGACACATTGTGTCTTTAGTTTCATTCATCTCAAAATATCTTCTAGTTTCCTTTTTGATATTTCTCTTTTGACCCATTGGTTGTTTAAGAGAGTGTTGTTTAATTTCCATATATTTGTAATTTTCTTTAATTTCTCTTTATTATTAATTTTTGTTTTGGTATTATAGTCAGAGAACATAATATTACTTCTATCTTTTTAAATTTATGGGTTTGTTTTATGGCCTAATATATGGTTTATCCTAAGAAATATTTCATTTATTTTCACTTGAGTAGAATGTCTATTCTGTTATTGGGTAGAATGTTCTATAGATGTTTGTTAGGTCTGGTTGGTTTATACTGTTGCTCAAGTCTTCTGTTTCTTTATTGATCTTTTCTTTAGTTGTTTTGCCTGTTAGTGAAAGCAGGATATGTAAGTCTCCAACAATTATTTTGATTGTCTATTTCTTCCTTCATTTGTTTAGCTTTTGCCTTATATATTTTGATGCTCTGTTGTTACTTTTTATTATTAGTTGTTAGGTGCATATACATTGATAATAGTTATATATCTTGCTAGATTAAAAATTTTATTATAAGAAGTTTCTCTTTATTTCTGATAACTTTATCTTTTGTATTAAGGTCTATTTTGTCCAGTATTAGTATAGCTACCCCAGTTTTCCTGTGTTGCTTCTGGCCTAATGTATCTTTTTCTGTTCTCTTACTATTTTTTTTTTAAGACAGGATGTCACTCTGTCGTCCAGGCTGGAGTGCAGTAGCACAATCATGGCTTACCGTAGCCCTGACCTCTCCAGCTCGAATAATCCTCCCACCTCAGCCTCCCAAGTAGTTGAGACTATAGCCATGCACCACCATGCTCAGCTAATTTTTGTATGTATTGTAGAGATGGAATTTCACCATGTTGCCCAGGCTCGTCTTGAACTCCTGAGCTTAAGCAATCTGCCCACCTTGGCCTCCAAAAATGCTGGGATTACAGGTATAAGCCACTGCACCTGCCCCATCCTCTTACTTTCAATCTATTTGTGTTTTTGAATCTAACATGCTTCTCCTGTAAATGACATACAGTTAGATCATGTTTTTTTAATCTAGTCTAACAATTTCTGCCTTTTAATTGGGTTAGTTCCCATTTAATTTGATTCTTGATATTGCGAGATTTATGTCTGTCATTTTATTTTTCCTTTTCTATAGGCCTCATGTCTTTTTGTTTCATTTTAGCTCCATTAATGATTTTCTCACTTTTTGAGTTACTGATTTTTAGTGGTTTCTCCAATGTTTACCATATACATTTTAATTTATCAGAATCAGCTTCAGATTATGGTAGCTTAATATCCATAATACATAGAAATGTTACTTCTATATAACTCTATTCCCATTTCCCCTTTTTTGGTATTATTATTGTGCATGTTATGTCTTTTAATGTTATGTGCCAACAATATATTATATTAATTATTACTTTACCACCTATCATTATTTCTTATCCCATTATAGCTTTACTGTGACCAACTTCTTCTGTACTGCTATTGGCAAATATATTACTCACATATTACATTTCCATGTGCTATAAGCACAACAATACATTTTATATTATTATGCAATTGTGTTTTAAAAATCTTTTAACTAAAGAAATAGAAAAAATATGTCATTATGGTTTCTTTTATAATTACATCATTACTCTTACCAGTGCTCTTTGTTTCTGTGAATGGAATTGCTATCTAAGGTCATTTAGTTTCAGACTGAAGAATCCCCTTTAATTTTATTGTAAGTCAAGTGTGATAGCAACAAATTCTCTCAGGTTTTTTGTTTGTTTGTTCGTTTGTTTTGGGCACTCTTTATTTCACCTCAATTTGGGAATGATAATTTTCTAGGTATAGGATTCTTGGTTGCCAGTTTATGGTTTCACCGATAACTTTGAATATGTTACCTTCCTGCCACCTGGCCTGCACTGGTTATGGGGTGAGATTTTAGTCATGAAGCTCCTTGGCATTAGTTATGCATTATTTTTATTTTGCTGCTTTCAACATTTTTGCTTTGGCTCTGATTTTCAGCATTTTTATTATGGTGGATCTGTTTGTGGGTATCTGCATTTTGTCCTACTTAGAGTATGTTGAGCTTTCTGGATGTGTAAGTTATAGTTTTTAATAAATTTGGGAATTTTCAGTCATTATATTTTTTAAATTCTTATTTCTTTTTCTTCTCCGCTTCTGGTATTCCCACTATAAGCAATTGGTGTGCTTAATGTTCTGCATAACTCTGTATTTTTCTTCATTATTTTTTCTCTCTGTTTAGGCTTACATAATCTCTATCAATCTATCTTCAAGTTTGGTAATTCTTTGCTTTCTTCAAATCTAGTATTCAGCACCTCTAATGCATTTCTTAAAAATTTCAGTTACTGCACTTTTTATTTTATTTATTTATTTATTCATCTTTTGAGACAAGGTCTCACTCTGCTGCTCAAGCTGGACTTCAGTGGTGAGATCTCAGCTCACTGCAACCTCTGCCTCCTGGATCAAGTGGTCCTCCCACCTCAGACTCCTGGGTAGCTGGGACTACAGGCACATGCCTCACATCCAGTAATTTCTTTTTTTTTTTCTTCTTCTTCTTCTTCTTTTTTATTTTTGTAGAAACAGGGTTTTGCCATGTTGCACAGGTTGGCCTCGAACTCCTGGTCTCAAGCAATCTGTAGGCCTCGGCCTCCCAAAATGCCGGAGTTACAAGCATGGGTCACTACACCTGGACTACTGCACTGCACTTTTTAACTTCTCATTTCTATTTTTCTTTTTAAAAACTTCCTAACTCTTTGTTGATATTCGTTAATCAGCGGAGCATTGCCATCATATGTCCTTTTATTTCTTTAATCATGCTTTCCTGTAGTTCTGTGAACACATTTATTATGGTTACTTTGAAATTATTTTCTCTAAATCTGACATCTTCCCACGCTCACAGGCAGTGTCTGTTGCTTTCCATCCACTCTATCCCCCACCAGTATATGGATCTTTGCTATTTCTTTGCATGTCTCAAAACATTTTTTTGGAAATGATATTTTAGATAATATATTGTAGTAATTCTGGGTATTCTTCCCCTCCTTACTGGTCTTATTATTGTTATTTGCTTGTTTATTTGTCTAGTAAGTGGTTGGATTATTTTACTAAAATGTGTTCTCCCCAACTTCTAATGTTGAACCTCTGATGTTGCTCTTCAGGGAGGAACAGGGATAACAATAGTGCTTATAGAATTCTCTTCCACTCTTTTCCAGACTACACATCCAGATATTAAACTCCACTAATTTTCAGTTGATTTTTTGTTCTCAGCAATACTTTGGACATACATTCCTTTATGAACTAATTAAATCAAATTTTAGCTCCTTCAATGGATAGGATAGTTTCTGCAGTCACTGTTCAGATATTTGTTCTGATCTCAGGAGGACTTCTCCCAGTTTTCTTATTTCTGGGTTCTCTCTGATAGGATAGCCAGTCTATCCTGTAGTTTAGGCTGTATTTTCATTAGATCAATGAATCTCTCCTCACCACAATCGCCATTGTTCATGAGAGTGCCTTTAGTTTTAAATTTCTCTATGTTCTGGTGCAAATGAAGTCAGTTCTTTTGAAAATAAATGAGGATCCATCTGTTTTCCAGTTTGCTGAAAAAATTTCTGAGCCAAGGTCTTAAGCTGACAGTGGCAAACACTTCTCTGAGTCACGACACTTCTGTTCTTGAAGCTGAATGCTTGGTGGAGGGATGCAGATAGCTTAGAGATGGAAATGGAGAATATAGAAGAGCAAGGAGGAACCCTGTGGTACTGCATTAGGATTACAACTATCAGAGCAAACATCATACACACACACATACACACACACATACACACACATCCTCTTACGTATAACAAACGGTCCATTTTGGGGATTTTTCTGACTTTTGTTTTGTTTCAGAAGCTTTAGTAAGAAGAGCTTGTATGTAGTTTTAATCATTGAGCCAATAATATATATTGCTGGCTTACTTAATAAATTTTACATTAAACGAGAGACAAATGTTCATCCTCTAAGCAAGCAAGTTGACTTTTCTTTGCCATAAGGATGTATACAAATGTATTTCCTTACATGCACAGACAGCCAGATTAAAAAAGAAAACATTAAATGCATTAGTCTCTTAGCTCTAAGAGGGTACAAACTACATTTCCTTCCTGTCAACTTTTAAAGATCAATTGATGTTTTGTTCTTGCGATAGTTTGCTGAGAATGATGGTTTCCAACACCGCATGTTCTCACTCATAGGTGGGAACTGAACAATGAAAACACATGGACACAGGAAGGGGAACATCACACACCAGGGCCTGTTGTGGGTTGGGGGGAGGGAGGAGGGATAGCATTAGGAGATATACCTAATGTTAAATGAAGAGCTAATGGGTGCAGCACACCAACATGGCACAGGTATACATATGTAACAAACCTGCACGTTGTGCACGTGTACCCTAAAACTTAAAGTATAATAATAAAAAAAAGATCAATTGAGTATAATTTCAAAGTTAGATATAAGTTTAATCTTGGAGAAGTTATAATATTTTCTGGATATGAAATTTGCTTTCAGTATAGGACTAATGATTTGCACGAATTCTGATTTGACATATATTTTTCACTACAATGATGAAGCATTCACCCTATATGTGGCAGAAAGCAGTGAAAAATGGAAAGTAAATTACATTAAAATGAAGGGTTTAAAAAAATCTATGGTGGGTGTAGCTTTAACCTATTGTCCTTGTGTGAAAAATGAAGGTTACCACTTCTTTCTTTTAGAGAAATTTTCAAATACTTGAGAGAAGGAGGGAGAGAGAGAGAGAGAAAGAGAGAGTCATGAGCCAAGCACATTTTTTTTTGTTGTTTAGATTGTTTGAGGTAATACAGGGAACTTAAAAAAATTCTAATAGCTTGATTTTTTTGTCTCATACAGATTATGTAAAATAGGTACTTCAAAATGATATATGATACATAATGAATATTATTTATATTATTCCTCAATTTTAAATAGCAAATAATCCACATAGTATGTTAATTACATAGAAAATGTAAACATACTGCATTTGTCCTTAAATTTATTAATACTCAAATATCTCTGTATGTCAAAAAAATTGAGTAACAATAACTATTTTTAACACTTACCGTGTTTATTGCTTGGAGGAATTACCTTACTTGTTAATCATATTCCAGAAATATTTTGAGTTTAGACTTGGAGAAACAAATTTCTGTCCCAGGGAAGACTTTAGAAGGTTCTGAAGTATGAGAGAAGAAAATCAAAGTTGTTCGGTAGTATTTCCATCATTAAACCTTCAAAAATGTCAGTCAAAATCCAGTTATTATTTCTGAAGCCTAGAAGACACAGTATGGCAAATTCCCCATAGTACATATTCTAAACTTTGCCATTCAGGTGGAACTGTTTGAACACCCACATTTTGTGCTTCACTTCCTTCGTCTTCCTGAGTTTATTCCCTTTTACTTCTATTGGTAGCACTTAAACTGATCCTTCCTGCTTTGAATAATTCACCATGTAAATAAAATAACATCAAAGAAACCCAGACTTAATACACTCCATTCCAGCATGGGCTTCCACAGGTTGATCTGAAGGAGACTGAAGAATTAATCACCCAGGATAGAAGCCTCAAGCTTTTCATGTGTTTAATGCTCAAGTCACTTTCACAAAAAATGCTCTCCTTCCCTTTTGTTTTCGTGTTTAGTTTTCTA
This sequence comes from Pongo pygmaeus, assembly GCF_028885625.2. NCBI lineage: Eukaryota > Metazoa > Chordata > Mammalia > Primates > Hominidae > Pongo > Pongo pygmaeus. The sequence goes on along the minus strand of NC_072386.2, from coordinate 34,915,441 downwards.
AACACTGTCATTCTGTTTCCACTTCAGCTCCAGATCCCCAGGATGTCTTGGCACCAAACACATGTAAAACAGATAAACACCTTCTTGCACACTCTAACAAGTGCAGCAATTAGTCTCTGAGCACAGCTTGCTCTCCACCATGGCAACTCATTTGGTGCTGTTTGTTATCATAGGAAAACAACTTTGAATCAGCAACATTTGTTTGATTCCCCAGTTTTCACCCCTGTTGGCATGGTGGCTTCTGTATATCCTTTTCATATCATAAGTTCTGCACCTCTAAGAAATGAGCTGCACCCAGCATACAGCACTTGACTCCTGTATGTCACCTTGTCACATTCTCTTGGAACTTTCAGCTCTGGGTGATCTTCACTCCATATGGGCTGTAATAACTACTTGCCATGGTGTGAATGATAGATAATTTCAGTCCGGACATTTTTTTCTTTCCTTTTTTTACATAATAGTAGAAACTTAGCATTAGTAATCCTTGTTATATGTTTATAAACAGCCTGTATTCCAAGATGCAAAATGTTATTTGTTATATACTCAAGGGGGTATATTTAGTAGATGAGAGAACACTTTTCTTCTATTTTCGTGATGCCAGAGAGAAGCTAAAGGTTTTCTTTGAGTTGTTGCATAAATTGTAAAGTTGGATGTAAAGTCCTTATAAGGTGTTTATTTTATGTATTACCTTACCCTCCCCAATTATTTTATTTCAGAAGTACTGGATTTTTGAAGAGAGTGTGTGGGGCTAAAATATGTTGAAATTTGTCTTCTGTCCTGAAGCATGGTAAAGGAAGTTATGAATAAGAGTGCCTGTTTTCATCAGTGATATATAATAAGCCATATTTTCTTGTGTAAATTAGTATTATTGTTATTGGCGGCAACTTCGCATGGGTCTGCAGTAACCTCAATTCTTGCCTCCTCAGAAGAAATAATTTGACCAAGGAGGGCATAAGGCAGAAGGATAGACCAAGGCAAGTTTTAGAGCAGGAGTGAAAGTTTATTAAAAAGCTTCAGAGCACATTAATTTTGTATCCTGAGACTTTGCTGAGGTTGCCTATCAGCTTAAGGAGATTTTAGGCTGAGACGATGGGGTTTTCTAGATATACAATCATGTCATCTGCAAACAGGGACAATTTGACTTCCTCTTTTCCTAATTGAATACCCTTTATTTCCTTCTCCTGCCTGATTGCCCTGGCCAGAACTTCCAACACTATGTTGAATAGGAGTGGCAAAAATCACAAGCATTCTTATATACCAATAACAGACAAACAGAGAGCCAAATCATGAGTGAACTCCCATTCACAATTGCTTCAAAGAGAATGAAATACCTAGGAATCCAACTTATAAGGGATGTGAATGACCTCTTCAAGGAGAACTACAAACCACTGCTCAACGAAATAAAAGAGGATACAAACACATGGAAGAACATTCCATGCTCATGGGTAGGAAGAATCAATATCATGAAAATGGCCATACTGCCCAAGGTAATTTATAGATTCAATGCCATCCCCGTCAAGCTACCAATGACTTTCTTCACAGAATTGGAAAAAACTCCTTTAAAGTTCATATGGAACCAAAAAAGAGCCCACATCGCCAAGTCAATCCTAAGCCAAAAGAACAAAGCTGGAGGCATCATGCTACCTGACTTCAAACTACACTACAAGGCCGCAGTAGCCAAAACAGCATGGTACTGGTACCAAAACAGAGATATAGACCAATGGAACAGAACACAGCCCTCAGAAATAATGCCACATATGTACAACCATGTGATCTTTGACAAACCTGACAAAAACAAGAAATGGGGAAAGGATTTCCTATTTAATAAATGGTGCTGGGAAAACTGGCTAACCATATGTAGAAAGCTGAAACTGGATCCCTTCCTTACACCTTATACTAAAATTAATTCAAGATGGATTAAAGACTTAAATGTTAGACCTAAAGCCATGAAAACCCTAGAAGAAAACCTAGGCATTACCATGCAGGACATAGGCATGGGCAAGGACTTCATGTCTAAAACACCAAAAGCAATGGCAACAAAAGCCAAAATTGACAAATGGGATCTAATTAAACTAAAGAGTTTCTGCACAGCAAAATAAACTACCATCAGAGTGAACAGGCACCCTACAGAATGGGAGAAAATTTTTGCGATCTACTCATCTGACAAAGGTCTAATATCCAGAATCTACAATGAACTCCAACAAATTTACAAGGAAAAACAAAAAACCCCATCAATAAGTGAGCAAAGGATATGAACAAACATTTCTCAAAAGAAGACATTTATGCAGCCAAAAGACACATGAAAAAATGCTCATCATCACTGGCCATCAGAGAAATGCAAATCGAAACCACAATGAGATACCATCTCACACCAGTTAGAATGGCAATCATTAAAAAGTCAGGAAACAACAGGTGCTGGAGAGGAGGTGGAGAAATAGGAACAGTTTTACACTGTTGGTGGGACTGTAAACTAGTTCAACCATTGTGGAAGTCAGTGTGGCGATTCCTCAGAGATCTACAACTAGAAATACCATTTGACCCAGCCATCCCATTCCTGGGTATATACCCAAAGGACTATAAATCATGCTGCTATAAAGACACATGCACACATATGTTTATTGCAGCATTATTCACAATAGCAAAGACTTGGAACCAACCCAGATGTCCAACAGTGATAGACTGGATTAAGAAAATGTGGAACATATACACCATGGAATACTATGCAGCCTAAAAAATGATGAGTTCATGTCCTTTGTAGGGACATGGATAAAGCTGGAAACCATCATTCTCAGCAAACTATCGCAAGAACAAGAAACCAGACACCGCATGTTCTCACTCATAGGTGGGAATTGAACAATGAGAACACATGGACCCAGGAAGGGGAACATCACCCACTGAGGCCTGTTGTGGGGTGGGGGAATGGGGGAGGGATAGCATTAGGAGATATACCTAATGTTAAATAACGAGTTAATGGGTGCAGCACACCAACATGGCTCATGTATACATGTGTAACCTGCACGTTGTGCACATGTACCCTAAAAAACTTAAAGTATAATTAAAAAAAAAAAGCTTCAGAGCATTGGGAGGCTGAGGCAGGTGGATCACCTGAGGTTGGGAGTTCCAGACCAGCCTGACCAACATGGAGAAACTCCATCTCTACTAATAAAACATTAGCTGGGCATGGTGGCACATGCCTGTAATCCCAGCTACTGGGGAGGCTGAGGCAGAAGAATCTCTTGAACCCAGGAGGCAGAGGTTGCAGTCAGCCAAGTTTGCGCCATTGCACTCCAGCCTGGGCAACAAGAGTGAAACTCCGTCTCCAAAACAAAAACAAAAACAAAAACAAAAGCAAACAAAAGCTTCAGAACAGGAATGAAAGGAAGTAAAGTTCACTTGGAAGAGGGCCAAGCAGAGGCTTGAGAGATCAAGTGTGCAGTTTGACCTTTTGACTTGGGGTTTTATACTTTGGCATACCTCTGGGGTCTTGTATTATTTCTCCCCTGATTCTTCCTGTAGGGTGGGCTGTATGCACTTGAAGTGGCCTGCCAGCACTTGGGAAGGGAGTATGTGCAGTGTGTTTACTGGAGTTTTATGCATGTTCACTTGAGGCATTCTTCCCTAGTATTCCTAGAACGAGGTCATGTAACAGTTGACCTCTGCCATTTTGCCTCTTAATGCACATGCTTGAGCCCACTTGCCCAACTCCTGAGATCTTATTTGGATGCTGCTGATCATCAGTTTCAGGTTTTTTCTATCTATTGGGAGCCTCCCTTACCCTGGTTCCAGCTGCCACCAATTATTATTTTAGAGAGGCCTTTCAATGACCGCATAACCATCACTTGATGGTTGCCTAACATTCCCAGTGAGGATGGGAGGGGGCCTCCCCTTCCCTTCTCATGCCTGACTAGTTACCTACTGTAATATTATTTGGAAACTGAATCAAGTGTTTCAAGTGACAATAAAAATTGCCATTGAGCTTTGTGTCAGGGTACCAACTTCTGTCATTTCTCAGCATTTTAAGTCAAATTTCCTATATCTTTTCTTTAGTAATACAAGGTACAAATAAATAAATTGTCACTCAGTTCTAGTCCCAGCTCTGTGGCTGAGTGTGTGACTTTGGCTAAGCTAACATCTCTGGAATCGAGCATATCATTTGTTAAACAAAATGGTTATACTAAGTGGTTTTCTAACGCCTTTTACAATTCTAAAATTCCACAATTTTTATTCCTACTGAATAATTCTTGCACTTGACATATTTGATTGTAAGTGATATTACAAGGAACTCTGCTTGATTATTCAGTGTAAATGATAAGGAAAGTTAACTCTTTATTATTATTATTATACTTTAAGTTTTAGGGTACATGTGCACAATGTGCAGGTTAGTTACATATGTATACATGTGCCATGCTGGTGTGCTGCACCCATTAACTCGTCATTTAGCATTAGGTATATCTCCTAATGCTATCCCTCCCCCCTTCCTCCACCCCACAACAGTCCCCAGAGTGTGATGTTCCCCTTCGTGGGTCCATGTGTTCTCATTGTTCAATTCCCATCTATGAGTGAGAACATGCAGTGTTTGGTTTCTTGTCCTTGCAATAGTTTGCTGAGAATGATGATTTCCAATTTCATCCATGTCCCTACAAAGGACATGAACTCATCATTTTTTAGGCTGCATAGTATTCCGTGGTGTATATGTTCCACATTTTCTTAATCCAGTCTATCACTGTTGGACATTTGGGTTGGTTCCAAGTCTTTGCTATTGTGAATAATGCTGCAATAAACATATGTGTGCATGTGTCTTTATAGCAGCATGATTTATAGTCCTTTGGGTATATACCCAGTAATGGGATGGCTGGGTCAAATGGTATTTCTAGCTGTAGATCCCTGAGGAATCGCCACACTGACTTCCACAATGGTTGAACTAGTTTACAGTCCCACCAACAGTGTAACAGTGTTCCTATTTCTCCACCTCCTCTCCAGCACCTGTTGTTTCCTGACTTTTTAATGATTGCCATTCTAACTGGTGTGAGATGGTATCTCATTGTCGTTTTGATTTGCATTTCTCTGATGGCTTACTTTTTTTTTTTTTTAATTACACTTTAAGTTCTGGGGCACATGTGCAGAACGTGCAGGTTTGTTACATAGGTATACATGTGCCATGGTGGTTTGCTGCACCCATCAACCCATCATCAACATTAGGTATTTCTCCTAACGCGATCCCTCCCCTAGCCCCCCATCGCCTGACAGGCCCCAGCATGTGATGCTCCCCTCCCTGTGTCCATGTGTTCTCATTGATGAACTCCCACTTATGAGTGAGAACATGTGGTTTTTTGTTTTCTGTTCCAGTGTTAGTTTGCTGAGAATGATGGTTTCCTGCTTCATCCATGTCCCTGCAAAGGACAAGAACTCATCATTTTTATGGCTGCAAAGTATTCCATGACATATATGTGTCACATTTTCTTTATCCAGTCTATAATTGATGGGCATTTAGGTTGGTTCCAAGTCTTTGCTATTGTGAACAGTGCCACAATAAACATACATGTGCATATGTCTGTATAGTGGAATAATTTATAATCCTTTGGGTATATACCCAGTAATGGGATTGCTGGGTCAAATGATATTTCTGGTTCTAGATCCTTGAGGAATTGCCACACTGTCTTCCACAATGGTTGAACTAATTTACAATCCCACCAACAGTGTAAAAACGTTCCTATTTCTCCACATCCTCTCCAGCATCTGTTGTTTCCTGACTTTTTAATGATCGTCATTCTAACTTGCATGAGATGATATCTCATTGTGGTTTTGATTTGCATTTCTCTAATGATCAGTGATGATGAGCATTTTTTCATATGTTTGTTGGCTGCATACATGTCTTCTTTTGAGAAGGGTCTGTTCATATCCTTCGCCTACTTTTTGATGGGGTTGTTTATTTTTTTCTTATAAATCTGTTTAAGTTCTATGTAGATTCTGGATATTAGCCAGATATTTGTCAGATGGATAGACTGAGAAAATTTTCTCCCTTTCTGTAGGTTGCCTGTTCACTCTGATGATAGTTTCTTTTGCTGTGCAGAAGCTCTTTAGTTTAATCAGATCCTATTTGTCAATCTTGGCTTTTGTTGCCATTGCTTTTGGTGTTTTAGTCATGAAGTCTTTGCCCATGCCTGTGTCCTGAATGGTATTGCTTAGGTTTTCTTTTAGGGTTTTTATGGTTTTAGGTCTTAAATATTCCATACTCATGGATAGGAAAAATCAATATTGTGAAAATGGCCATACTGCTCAAATTAATTTATACATTAATTGCTATCTCCATCAAGCTATCATTGACTTGCTTTATAGAATTGGAAAAAAACTACTTTAAATTTCATATGGAGCCAAAAAAGAGCTCACGTAGCCATGACAATTTTAAACAAAAAGAACAAAGCTGGAGGCATCATGCTACCTGACTTCAAAATATACTACAAGGCTACAGTAACAAAAACAACATGGTACTCGTACCAAAACAGATGTATAGACCAATGGAACAGAACAGATGCCTCAGAAATAATGCCACACATCTACAGCCATCTGATTTTTGACAAACCTGACAAAAACTAGCAATGGGGAAAGGACTCCCTATTTAATAAATAGTGTTGGGAAAACTGGCTAGTCATATGCAGAAAGCTGAAACTGAATCCCTTCCTTACGCCTTGTAGAAAAATTAACTCAAGATGGATTAAAGACTTAAACTCTTTATACATTTAAGAAATATTTATTGAAATTCTACTATATGTTAGGCATTGTGCTAAGAGCTAGGTAAAGTGAGTGCACTAAAGGAGATACATACTCTTCTGCCTTCAGATATGTTATGTTCTAGTGAATGTGACAAATACTTAGAAAAATAATTATACATTAAGTGTTAAAAAGGAAATAACAAGTTGAGACTGAGACATGTGGGGATGGAAGGGAGGTATGTTATATAAGGTAATAGGGACAACTTTGCAGATTTTGGTTTCCTTGGAAATCACAGTCACTAGAAAAACCACACTGACTATTTCTGCTTATTTATGTCCTTGCATTCTGTTGAGAGGAGAGGATAATGGTATGGGAGGAATATGAGGTTTGATTTCAGAAAAGGTTAGTGAAAACATGTTTTTGCCTTGTGCTTACCATACAAAGTGTCTTGGAGAAATGTGTTATTTTCGCTGGACTTGTTTCCTTCTCTGTTGTAATGCTTACTGTAGAGGTACTTACTCACCAAGCTGCTAAGACGTACAACAGTTGTTATCAAAATGCCAAGCCAAGTATTTAAATATGCTGATAGGACTGCATTTGATAACGGCACTTAGCAGATCTTTATTGGTTCTGCATATGTCAAAAGTTAGAGTTCCTTGACATGACTTAACCAATTTAGTCTATGATATTAGAATGTCTGCATCTATAAATATATAAGCCAGACTTAGGTTTTCAAAGATGCTGATGAAGAGCTACAGCCATTTTTACTTTGAATGGAACAGAATGATTTTTGTTGTAACTATTATGAAGTCAAATTTATAAACTTGTGAGAATATGCGGTGGAGCTATCCAGCTAGGTAGTCTTGGTTTCATCCTGGTGGGTTCAGCCTTCTCTAAACACACACTAGTGTTGCAGGTGCTGTGTTGTTAGGCAATGTTATTGGTTTTAGGATGTTGGACAAATACCTATCAAATGATATGCACAGAGGATTGCATGACAAATATCTGATTTCAAAGATGATAGGAAACTTGAAAGCAGGGGGCCAACACTTATATACAGATGAGTACATCTTATAAGTTACAGGTATTTATCTGGTTGTCTTAAGCAAATGTTCATTATGGCCATCAGTTTACACATTGGTACTCAGCTGTACCTTTAGTGATATTTCCTTCTATTCATCCTTCTTTATTCCCAGTATAATCATTATAAGATAATGTCGGTGTTAAGAGGTCAAAAGTGGGATTCTATCAAATGCTCTGAAATATGCAAAAATATGGTTTACATTTTCTAAAGCATGCTTGAGAGATTCTAACATCTATTGATTTTTTTGAAGGTATCTGTTACACACAGATATTAAATCCTAGCCCTATATATTACTGTAGAAGATATTTAAAAAACTGATGAAATGACAAACAAAAGATTGAATCAGCTATATACCAGGAATTATGCTAAATTATTTTACATTACTTCTTAGTTTCTTAATTGCTCTTATTTCTAATATTTCTACCAACTCTGTATAGCCTCCCAATTATTCTTCAAAGTGACCCAACGTATCATGTCTTTAATTATCATTACATGCTTAGTTTTTAAAGTTGCTTTTTCCTGTTCTTGGTCATCACTTGTGCTAGTGTTCTTTGCTTTCAAACTGTCTTCAGAATAAGTCAACAGATATTGTGGCAGCTTCTCAAATACAGTAAGTCCCAAGCTAAGTAGGTCATTCCTACATGTTCTCAATCCTCCAGTAAAAGTGTTCTTTTTCTCAGTTTCTCTACTTTTGTCTCTGATATATAAAATTTTTCCTTGTGGGTCAGTCTGGAACATTCAAAGTCATTTTTGTTTCTTTTCTTGTCTTTGCGTTCTTTATCAAATCTGTTCCTAGATTCTATTATATTTTTCCTATCAATTACATATTTAATTTACCCATTTCTTTATTCTTCTCAATCCATAACTTAGAGCTTCAAAATCTATTTCCAAATTATTTTTCAGTGAATACTCTTGTCTTTCCTTGTTCTGTTTCTTATACTTAAAATAACCTCCTTTCTTCTCTAAGTATAGGTACGTATATTCATCTTCCCAACTCACTTAATTCTATGTTCTTTTCAGATGATTCTCATCCATCTATATCTCTGCTTTCTGTAACTAAATCCTGAATCTTCAATGTGAGACTACGTAGTTTAATCCCTTCTTAAGTCCTTATTTCAATTTTGTATTCTCAGATATAATCTCCATAAAGCGAGGAACTGTACTTCTTCCATATCCCTTTGATATAAAGAGAAGCATTAAGATGTGGTAGATGTTTATTAAACATTTATGGGTTGACCAAAGGACTTTCTCAAGACTGTGAAGAAAAAGTAAGAAATCTCTCCACACCTCAACGTTAGTCCTCACTTTTATTCAGTGTGATATGCAGTTAAAAACATAAAGTTTGGAATGAGGTATATTTCAGAATTTGTATCTTGACTCCACTACTTGCCCAAGGGAATTAAATGTTTTAAGCCTAAATTTTTTATTTGTGAAATGAGAATAACTGTATCAACCTCCTGCTGTTGTTGCAAGGACTAAATGAGATAGTAATACAAAATTGCTGACCAACATTTGCACATTACTAATACTATACCTTAATAATTTGCATGGATATCTAATTTAATGCCTACAGTGATCTTTTGCAGAACACTGAGGCATGGGGCTATTATCCTCTTCATTTTACAAAGAAACTAAAGTATAGAGATTAAGTGATTTGCTCAACATTATAAAGTTCACAAGCAGTGGGATAAGATTTGAACCCATCATTAAGTTCAAAATATGTGCTCCCGATCAGTAAACTATAATATGTGTTAGCATTGAACATAATGTCCAGCTCACATTGAGTATTCACTATACGATAGCAGTTTTATTAGCATGAAGAATGTGTTTGCTTAACATTTGAGTGCTTGCTAATGAATGAATGAAGGAATAAACACATTCTATTCTGTCATTCCTTTATTAACACATTCAGGAACTCTGTACTGTTTAGCAAGATTTTTCTTTTCTAGTAATATATTCTTCAGCAAATGAGACAATTAGGGAATTCCTCATTATCAGTCCTATGGTCAAATTATAAGTCAAACATACCCTTATTTATCCACACCTCAACATTATAGCACCAAGAATAAGCAACCAACTTTATAGCACTAAGAATAAGTATCCCATATCTTCATTTGGTTTCTCAAATAGGAAATACTTAGGCGGTAGTGTTTTAAGTCTTGGTGGTAGAATTAACTAATGTAACTACCTTGAGAATGGTAATTTTACCACTCCAAGTTTTATTCTCCCTATTCCAAAAAAATTCTTTGTTTTATTAGGTTATTATTTCTATTGTTTCTCCCAAAGATTTTCAATTAGGTCTAAATGAGGTAATCACATGTATTGTTATTTTTGAAACAAAGAAAGAACCCCTATGGGAATATTAATTTAGTTTTCAAGTATTTTAATAATAAAGTTGTTTATTATCTGTCTCCACCAACATTTTATTTCTTTATTTCTTCTAACTGAAAGCTTTTTCCTTTTTTTTTCCTGAAAACAATGTGCAACATTCTTAGAGGAGGGCTGGCTTATTTATTTATTTATTTATTATACTTTAAGTTCTGGATATATGTGCAGAATGTGCAGGTTTGTTACATAGGTATACACGTGTCATGGTGGTTTTCTGCATCCATCAACCCGTCATCTACATTAGGTATTTCTCCTAATGCTATCCCTCCCCTAGGCCCTTCACCCCTAGACAGGCACCAGTGTGTGACATTCCCACCCCTGTGTCCTTTTGTTCTCATTGTTCAACTGCCACTTATGAGTGAGAACATGTGGTTTTCTGTTTTCTGTTCCTGTGTTAGTTGGCTGAGAACGATGGTTTCCAGCTTCATCCATGTCCCTACAAAGGACAAGAACTCATCTTTTTTTATGGCTGCATAGTATTCCATGGCATGTATGTGCCACATTTTCTTTATCCAGTCTATCATTGATGGACATTTGGGTTGGTTCCAAGTCTTTGCTATTGTGAATATTGTCGCAATAAACATAGTGTGCATGTGTCTTTATAGTGGAATGATTTACAGTCCTTTGGTTATATACCCAGTAATGGGATTGCTGGGTCAAATGGCATTTCTGGTTCTACATCCTTGAGGAATTGCCACACTGTCTCCCACAATGGTTGAATTAATTTACAATCCCACCAACAGTGTAAAAGCATTCCTGTTTCTCCACATCCTCTCCAGCATCTGTTGTTTCCTGACTTTTTAATGATCGCCATTCTAACTGGCATGAGATAGTATTGCATTGTGGTTTTGATTTGCATTTCTCTAATGACCAGTGATGATGAGCATTTTTTCATATGTTTGTTGGCTGCATACATGTCTTCTTTTGAGAAGTGTCTGTTCATATCCTTTACCCACTTTTTGATGGGGTTGTTTTTTCTTGTAAATCTGTTTAAGTTCTTTGTGGATTTTGGATATTAGCCAGATGTTTGTCAGATGGATAGATTGCGAAAATTTTCTTCCATTCTGTAGGTTGCCTGTTCACTCTGATGATAGTTTCTTTTGCTGTGCAGAAGCTCTTTAGTATAATCAGATCCCGTTTGTCAGTTTTGGCTTTTGTTGCCACTGCTTTTTGTGTTTTATTCATGAAGTCTTTGCCCATGCCTGTGTCCTGAATGGTATTGCTTAGGTTTTCTTCTAGGGTTTTTATGGTTTTAGGTCTTATGTGTAAGTCTTTAATCCATCTTGAGTTAAGTTTTTGTACAAGGTGTAAAAAAGTGGTCCAGTTTCAGTTTTCTGCATATGTCTAGCTAGTTTTCCCAACACCATATATTAAATAGGGAATCGTTCCCTCATTGCTTGTTTTTGTCAGGTTTGTCAAAGATCAGATGGTTGTAGATGTGTGGCAGTATTTCTGAGGCCTCTGTTCTGTTCCATTGGTCTATGTATCTGTTTTTGTACCAGTACTATGCTATTTTGGTTACTGTAGCCTTATAGTATAGTTTAAAGTCAGGTAGCATGATGCCTCCAGCTTTGTTCTTTTTGCTTAGGATTGTCTTGGCTATATAGGCTCTTTTTTGGTTCCATATGAAATTTAAAGTAGTTTTTCCAATTCTATGGAGAAAGTCAATGATAGCTTTATGGGGATAGCATTGAATCCGTAAATTACTTTAGGCAGTATGGCCATTTTCATGATATTTATTCTTCCTATCCATGAGTATGGAATGTTTTTCCATTTGTTTGTGTCCTCTCTTATTTCCTTGAGCCGTAGTTTGTAGTTCTCTTTGAAGAGGTCCTTCAAATACCTTGTAAGCTTTATTCCTAGGTATTTTATTCTCTTTGTAGCAATTGTGAATGGGAATTCACTCATGATTTGGCTCTCTGTTTGTCTGTTATTGGTGTATAGGAATACTTGCGATTTTTGCACATTGATTTTATATGCTGAGACTTTGTGGAAGTTGCTTATCAGCTTAAGGATATTTTGGGCTGAGACAATGGGGTTTTCCAAATATATCATCATGTCATCTGCAAACTGAGACAATTTGACTTCCTCTCTTCCTATTTGAATACCTTCATTGCGTTCTTTTGCCTGATTGCCCTGGCCAGAACTTCCTATACTATGTTGAATAGGGGTAGTGAGAGAGGGCATCCTTGTCTTGTGCCAGTTTTCAAAGGGGATCTTTCCAGCTTTTGCCCATTCGGTATGATATTGGCTGTGGGTTTGTCATAAATAGCTCTTATTATTTTGAGATACGGTCCATCAATGCCTAGTTTATTGACTGTTTTTAGCGTGAAGGGGTGTTGCATTTTATCGAAGGCCTTTTCTGCATCTAATTGAGATAATCCTGTGGCTTTTGTCATTGGTTCTGGTTATGTGATAGTCTATGTTTACTGATTTGCATACGTTGATCCAGCCTTGCATCCCAGGGATGAAGCTGACTTGATCGTGGTGGATAAGCTTTTTGATGTGCTGCTGGATTTGGTTTGCAGTATTTTACTGAGGATTTTCTCCTTGATGTTCATCAGGGATATTGAGCTGACATTTCTTTCTCTTTTTTTTTTTGTTTTGTTTTGTTTTGAGACAGAATCTCTCTCAGTCACCCAGGCTGGAGTGCAATGGCGCGGTCTTGACTCACTGCGACATCCACCTCCTAGGTTCAAGTGATTCTGCTCCCTCAGCCTCCCAAGTAGCTGGGACTACAGGCACATGCTACCATGCATGGCTAATTTTTTGTATTTTTAGTAGATATGGGGCTCCACCGTGTTAGTCAGGATGGTCTTGATCTCCTGACCTTGTGATCCACCCACCTCAGCTTCCCAAAGTGCTGGGATTACAGGCGTGCACCACCAGGCCTGGCCGAAATTTTCTTTTTTTGTTGTCTCTCTGCCAGGTTTTGGTATCAGGATGACGCTGGCCTCCTAAAATGAGTTAGGGAGGAGTCCCTCTTCTTCTATTGTTTGGAATAGTTTCAGAAGGAGTGGCACCAGCTCCTCGTTGTACCTCTGGTAGAATTCAGCTGTGAATCTGTCTGGTCCTGGGCTTTTCTTGCTTGGTAGGCTATTAATTACTGCCTCAATTTCAGAACTTGTTATTGGTCTATTCAGGGATTCGACTCCTTCTTGGTTTTGTCTTGGGAGCATGTATATGTCCAGAAACTTATCCATTTCATCTAGATTTTCTAGTTTATTTTCATAGAGGTGTTTATAGTATTCTCTGATGCTAGTTTATATTTCTGGGGATCAATGGTGATATCCCTTTTATCCCTTTTTTAATTTTCTTTATTGTATCTATTTGATTCTTCTCTCTTTTCTTCTTTATTAGTCTGGCTTGTGGTCTATCTATTTTGTTCATCTTTTCAAAAAACCAGCTCCTGGATTCGTTAATTTTTTGAAGGGTTTTTCTTGTCTCCATCTCCTTCAGTTCTGCTCTGATCTTAGTTATTTCTTGTCTTCTGCTAGCTTTTGAATTTGTTTGCTCTAACTTCTCTAGTTCTTTTAATTGTGATGTTAGTGTGTCAGTCTTAGATCTTTCCTGCTTTCTTCTGTGGGCATTTAGTGCTATAAATTTCCCTCTAAGCACTGCTTTAGCTGTGTCCCAGATATTCTGGTATGTTGTGTCTTTGTTCTTATTGGTTTCAAAGAACTTATTTATTTCTGACTTAATTTCTTTATTTACCCAGTAGTCATTCAGTAGCAGGTTGTTCTGTTTCCATGTATTTGTGCAGTATTGAGTGAGTTTCTTAATCCTAAGTTCTAATTTGATTGCACTGTGGTCTGAGAGACTGTTTGTTATGATTTCCATTCTTTTGCATTTGGTGAGGAGTTTTTTACTCCCAATTATGTGGTCAGTTTTGGAATAAGTGTGATTTGGTGCTGAGAACAATGTATATTCTGTTGATTTGGGGTGGAGAGTTCTGTAAATGTCTATTAGTTTCGTTTGTTCCAGAGCCGAGTTCAAGTCCTGTATATCCTTGTTAATGTTCTGTCTCATTGATCTGTCTAATATTAACAATGAGGAGTTACATTCTCCCACTATTATTGTGTGGGAGTCTACGTCTGTTTGTAGGTCTCTAAGAACTTGCTTTATGAATCTGGGTGCTCCTGTATTGGGTGCATATATATTTAGGATAGTTAGCTCTTCTTGTTGCATCGATTCCTTTACCATTGTGTAATGCTGTTCTTTGTCTTTTTTGACCTTTGTTGGTTTAAAGTCTGTCTTATCAGAGACTAGGATTGCAATTCTGCTTTATTTTGCTTTCCATTTTCTTGGTAAATTGTCCTCCATCCCTTTATTTTGAGCCTATGTGTGTCTTTGCCCGTGAGATGGGTCTCCTGAATACAGCACACTGATGGGTCTTGACTCTTTATCCAATTTGCCAGTCTGTGTCTTTTAATTGGGGCATTTAGCCTACTTACATTTAAGGTTAATATTGTTATGTGTGAATTTCATCATGTCATTATCATGCTAGCTGGTTATTTTGACCGTTAGTTGATGCAGTTTCTTCATAGTGTCAATCATCTTTACAATTTGGTATGTTTTTGCAGTGGCTGGTACTGCTTTTTTGTTTCCATATTTAGTGCTTCCTTCTGGAGCTCTTGTAAGGCAGTCCTGGTGGTGACAAAGTCTCTCAGCATTTGCTTGTCTGTGAAGTATTTTATTTATCCTTCGCTTATGAAGCTTAGTTTGGCTGGATATGAAATTCTGGGTTGAAAATTCCTTTCTTTAAGAATGTTGAATATTATCCCCCACTCTCTTCTGGCTTGTAGGGTTTCTGCAGGGAGATCCACTGTTAGTCTGATGGGCTTCCCTTTGTGGGTAACCCGACCTTTCTCTCTGGCTGCCCTTAACATTTTTTTCCCTTCATTTCAGCCTTGGTGAATCTGACAATTATGTGTCTTGGGGTTGCTCTTCTCGAGAAGTATGTTTGTGGTGTTGTCTATATTTCCTGAATTTGAATGTTGGCCTGCCTCGCTAGGTTGGGGAAGTTCTCCTGGATAATATCCAGAAGAGTGTTTTCCAACTTGGTTCCTTTCTCTCTGTCACTTCCATTGGTACACCAATGAAACGTAGGTTTGGTCTTTTCACATAGTCCCATATTTCTTGGAGGCTTTATTTGTTCCTTTTCATTTTTTTTCCTAATCTTGTCTTTGCACTTTATTTCATAAAGTTGATCTTGAATCTCTGATATCCCTTCTTCCACTTGATTGATTTGGATATTTATACTTGTGTATGCTTCAAGAAATTCTCATGCTGTGTTTTTCAGCTCATCAGGTTATTTATGTTCTTCTCTAAACTGGTTATTCTAGTTAGCAATTTCTCTAACCTTTTTGCAAGGCTCTTAGCTTCCTTGCATTGGGTTAGAACATGCTCCTTTAGCTCAGAGGAATTTGTTATTACCCACCTTCTGAAGCCTACTTCTGTCAATTCATCAAACTCATCCTCCATCTGGTTTTCTTCCCTTGCTGATGAGGAGTTGTGATCCTTTGGAGGAGAAGAGGCATTCTGGTTTTTGGAATTTTCAGCCTTTTTGCGCTGGTTTATCCTCATCTTTGTGGATTTATCTACCTTTGGTCTTTGATGTTGGTGACCTTCGGATGAGGTTTCTGTATGGGCATCCTTTTTATTGATGTTGATGCTATTCCTTTCTGTTTGCTAATTTTCCTTCTAATGGTCAGGCCCCTCAGCTGCAGATCTGGTGGAGTTTGCTGGAGGTCCACTCCAGACCCTTTTTGCCTGGGTATTATCAGCAGAGGCTGCAGAACAGCAAAGACTGCTGCCTGTTCTTTCCTCTGGAAGCTTCATTCCAGAGGGGCACCTGCCAGATGCCAGCTGGAGCTTTCCTGTATGAGGTGTCTGTCAACCCCTGCTGGGAGGTGTCTCCCACTCAGGAGGTACAGGAGTCAGGGACCAACTTGAGGAGGCAGTCTGTCCCTTTGCAGAGCTCGAGTGCTATGCTGGGAGATCTACTGCTGTCTTCAGAGCTGGCCGGCAGGAACGTTTAAGTCTGCTGAAGCTATGCCCACTGCTGCCCCTTCCCTGAGGTGCTCTGTCCCAGGGAGATGGGAATGTTATCTATAAGCCCCTGACTGGGGCTGCTGCCTTTCTTTCAGAGATGCCCTGCCCAGAAAGGAGGACTCTAGAGATGTGGTCTGGCTATAGCGGCTTTGCAGAGCTGTGGTGGGCTCCACCCAGTCCAAACTTCCTGGCAGCTTTGTTTACACTGTGAGGGGAAAATTGCCTACTCAAGCCTCAGTAATGGCAGATGCCCCTCCCTCCACCAAGCTTGAGTGTCCCAGGTTGACTTCAGAATGCAGTGCTGGCAGCGAGAATTTCAAGCCAGTAGATCTTAGCTTGCTGGGCTCCATGGGGGTGAGATCCACTGAGCTAGAACACTTGGCTCCCTGGCTTTGGCCCCTTTTCCAGGGGAGTGAACGGTTCTGTCTTGCTTGTGTTCCAGGCGCCACTGGAGTATGAAAAAAATTCCTGCAGCTAGCTCACTGTCTACCCAAATGGCCACCTGGTTTTGTGCTTGAAATCCAGGGCCCTTGTGGCCTAGGGGGTTGGCACTTTTAATAATGGTTTTACATTCCATTCTACCCTTTTCTTTTCATAAGTAAATAAAGGAACAGTTTTTGATGAAGAGAATGAGAGAAAAGAATGCACGAGTTTGGCAGGATGGCCATATTTACATGGATTGCTGTTTCAGTGTATTGCTCCAACCTGTTCCAATAACAAAATTATTAACAATTCATTGGAACCTTTCTTTTCATGAGTAATTAGTCAAGCAGCACTGAAGAAGATCTAAAGGAAAGATGTTCATAGACCAAGAAGAGAAGAGTGTAAATATGATTATGATTATTTTATTTTGGAAAGTGACAACACATACTACTTCTTTCCACCAATCAGAGGCCAACAATGGCAACGCTGATGATTTGTCTAAGCTGTGGTCATCTATTTACACTTTCACATTCAATAAAATTGTGCAGTTACTATGGCAACTGGAAGTCTATAGGGTTTGTTTCAGAACCTGTTCTTGGCAGTTTATGTGCGTAAATCTTCTACATACTGATATGAGGTTCTAGTGCTGTGTTTTATTAATTTGTATTTTTCTTGCATCTCAGATGTTGTGGTATTTTATAAAATGTGAAGTAAAAAGAAATTGGCTGAAGAAACAATTTCTCTTGAGAGGCTAACCTAGGCGCTTTAGAAACGTTTGGCTTACTATTGTGTAAACAAAGCACAAAACTTCTTATTTCAGAAATCTTACATAAACGTTAATACTAATTTACAAAATAGGGCAAAAGCATTGGATCTTCTGCAGTTCACGTTCCTAAGCAGTTTAATAATTATTTCTTTCACGTGGAAGTTAGAAAAACAAATCCTAGTTTCCAAAGGAGAATATGTAGCCATGAAATGTGTTTTTCTTCTTAACATTTATACAAAAAGCATTACACTGATAGTTCTGTGAAATGATAAACGCTTCTGGCAAAAGTAAACTGCATCATTGTCACCCTAGAATAAAAAGATGGTAGAGAAACAGCTTTACTAACACTTAGGATCAATACAGCATTGATGAATTAAACTTTCTTAATAGACTGCTGTATATTTTACAATCTCTTATAATAATATTCAATACTTTATCAAACAAATACTTGAACCATGTTGAGGAAGTGTGTGGTTGGTGTGGGTCAGTGTGGTCTCTTTATAAATACAAGTCTTTAGCATGAGACAGACCTGGGTTTGAAAACTGGTTCTGCTTCTTGCTAAGTATATCAACTTGGCCTTTCAGAGCATCTATTACCTTATCTGAAAAACACAAATAGGAATTATATATATTTATTGGGTAGATTTTCTGCATAGACAAATTGTTTAAGTTGTAAAATATACGTAACATAAAATTTTTTGAGGAACCCCACACTGTTTTTCATAGCGATTGTATCATTTTACATTCCTCTCAGTCATACTTGAGAGTTCCAATTTGTCCATATGTTTACCAGTAACACTTGTTATTGTTTCTTAAAAAAATATATACTAGCCATTGTAAAGGATGTGAAGTGATGTCTTGTAGGTTTGACTTGCATTCCTCTGATGATCTTTTCACATGCTGTTGGCCATTTGTACATCTTCTTTGGGGAATGCCTATTCATGTCTGTCATGGGATAAATTGTGTCCCCTAAAAATCACATATTAAAGCCCCAATAGCTCAAAATGTAACCATATTTGGAGATAATGTCTTGAAAGATGTAATTCCATTAAAATGAGATAATTAAGGTGGCCCCTGATCCAATATGACTGCTGTCTTATAAGAAGAGGGAATTTGAACCCAGGTGTGCACACACAGTAAAGACAATGTGAAGACAAAGGGAGAATATGGCCATCTATAAGCCAAGGAGAGTGGCCTCGCAAGAAATCTACCTTGCCAATACCTTGCTGTCAGACTTGTAGCCTCCAGAACAGGGAGAATTTTTGTTGCTTAAGCCACCCAGTCTATGGTACTTTGTTAATGGCATCTCTGTCAAATTAATATAATGTCTTCATTTATTTTTAAATGAAGTTTTTTTGTTGTTGAGTTGTAGAAGATCTTTATATATTCTATATATTAAGCCCTTTATCAGTATATGATTTGCAAATATTTTCTCTCATTTCATGTGTATACATCAAATTTTTGCAAAATATATAAAATATATGGCTTATAGATAATACACAAAAAATGATAGCTGTTGTCAATGAGTGCACATTTATTACATTTTTAAAGTCTTCCTTATTTTTCTTTATGTGTTTTACTTTTTATTGTAAAAATGATACTTCAAAGAAAAAAGGAACATTTTAATATAATGGAGTCTGTTGATATCAATAGAAAATGCAATTGTCTACTTGCAGATGACTTAGTACAAATGAAGTTGGTCAAACACAGTATCTGCAAACATTAGTTTCAAAGAAAATGCCAAGCCAAAAAGAAGAAACATTTTAGGTATCAGACCAGATATATAGACAAAACTGACTGGGTAGCATACAGCCTATGTGAATCAATATAGTGCAGAAAAAGTTTTAAAATGGCTCAAATCCTCTGAATTGATGATGTAAACATTTCAATAGATAAAGTCTAAAGCAGACAACATTAATACATTGATTAGAGGGGGAAAATGCCAAATTATATATATAGCATCGAAAAATATACCATTATTTCCTACAGAGAATTGCAAGTACAAAAGCTTGTAAGTTAGACTAAAATTTAGTAGTTTGTATGAGCATCTTTTTTGGGGGGGGGGATGTGATTAACTGGTCAAAGAGATTGAAGGTAAATGCTATTTTGCAAACTAAACCAAAATTAGGGCAAAACAAAAAAGCTCAAAGAAGACAAGTAAGCAAAAAACTTCCATGTTCATATTTTAAACTGCAAGTTTCACCCTAGATGAGTAAAGTGGGCATATTTATTTGGGATTAGGTAGTAAGATTTCATTTTAAAAAGTGTTTTCTTATATGCACTTACTTGTAAATAGCAGCAATTATTTAATTTTTTTTCTTGTCATATAATAAGTGGATCTGTTTTAGTTTTGTCATTTGAAATTAGAAATTTAATAGAAAATTTTTGAGAAAAAATAAGTAAGAAATAGATAAAAGAGTAAAATAAAATCCCAGAATTTTCACTTGGCAACAGTTCACCTATGATTTACTAAAAATCTGTATGAGTAACCTATTTATTTGAAACAAATCATCCTAAACCTAGTATCTTGAAACAATAGCAATCAGGTGTTTTCCCACAAATCTCCAACTGAGTATGTCTTTGTGAAGAAGATGGCTTGTGCTGTAAGAAGCATCAGCTGAAATTGCTTGATTGGGGAGCTAATGGGTTTTCTTTCAAAATGGCTCACTCGCATGGCTTGGAAGTTGGTTCAGACTGCTGGTTGCTAACTCAGTCAAGGTTGGGGACTAGGAACCCTGTGTCTTGTCTATGTGTGCCTCTCTGCAGACTCATGTGTTCCCTTACCACATAGTGGCTAGATTTTAAGAGTGAGTATGGCATTTTTTAGCCTTTACTAATCAAAAATCATACAGCTTCATTTCCACCATATGATGTTGACTGAGATAATCACAAAAGACTACCTGGTTTGAAAAAAAGGATTATAAACTCCTCCTTTTCATGGAGGAGTTTATAATCCTCCTTTTCATACTCTTCATACCTCAAGAAGAGTGTGTAGAACAGGTGATGTTGTAACTATCTTCAGAAAATACAATTTGCTATGCTTCACACAATTTAGATCCCTTCCATATGCCAAATGCATTCACCGATTCCCCAAGAACTCTAAATTTCTTATCCCATTGTGGCATGAACTTCAGTCTCAGAGTCCAAGATCTTGATATTTAAACCAGAGATAGCACAATTCGTTGGGAATTGATATGGTTTGGATTTGTGTTCCTGCCCAAATCTCATGGTAAATTGTAATCCCCCTTGTTAGAGGGAATTAAAGGCCTGATAGGAGGTGGTTGGATCATGGGGCAGATTTCCCCCTTGCTGTTCTCATGGTAGTGAGTTCTCACGAGATCTGATTATTTAAAGCTGTGTAGCACCTCCCCCTTTGCTCTCTTCCTCTTGCTCCAGTCATGTAAGATATGCTTGCTTCCCCTTCTGCCATGATTGAAAGTTTCCTGAAGCCTCCCCAGCCATGCTTCCTGTATGTCCTATGGAACTGTGCGCCAACTAAACCCCTTCTCCTTATAAATTACCCAGTTTCAGGTATTTCTTTATAGCAGTGTGAGAATGGAGTAATACAGGAACATTCTCTTGAGTATATTTCTTCTTGATCTGAAGATCTTTGAACTAAACATACAGTATATTCTTTTAAAATATATGATAACTGCTATAGACACTCTTGTTCAAAAGCAGGAAAATGGAAGGCTCACAACAGGTCCATAGCAGCTCTGTTTAAGATAGATTCATATTACCAGAATCTCTGTGTATTAGTTTGTTTTCATGCTGCTGTAAGGACATACCCAAGACTGGGTAATTTATAAAGAAGGAGGTTTAATTAACTCATAGTTCTGCAGGGCTGTGGAGGCCTCACGAAACTTACAATCATGGCGGAAGGGGAAGCAAACACGTCCTCCATCACAAGGTGGCAGGAGAGAGAAGAATGAGAGCCAAGCAAAGGGGGAAGTCCCTTATAAAACTATCAGATTTCGTGAGACTTATTTCCTACCATGAGAACAATGTGGGGGAAACCTCCCCAATGATTCAATTACCTCCTGTGGGGTCCCTCCCTCCACATGTGCGGATTATGGGAACTACAATTCAAGGTGAGATATGGGTGGGGACACAGCCAAACCATATCACTCTAATTAGGGCTGACTCATTCTTTGGAGGTTGTTCTCTGTGACTCTTTGTTCTGCCCTCTAGGTACTTTGTTCCACCATTTGTATTATCCTTTTTTTTTCTTTTAGAAAAATGAGTTTCAACTTAATAGTCTTCTAAGCCTGCTTCCTGCCTATAGTGTTTAACATCCAAGAACCGATTTTCATTTTGAACTTTCTCTGTATCATGTTGTCCAAATTGGTGGTGCTTTTGCCAGATCAATTCTTTTAAAAAACGTTGTGGGTTTTCTATAACTCTTTCTAAGGTTCACTCTATTAGACAAAAACTACTCCCACCCATCTTTTTGAGATAAGCCTTTCTCTCCCTTGGGCTTTCTGTGAGGGGGCTGTGGGATAATGCTGTGAAGATTCTTAGAATACCTATTATTTAATGAATATGAGCCAGTAACCATGTCCTTAAGATGCATAAAGGGGTTTTTGTTTATCTGAATGCTGCTATGTGACAGTATCTTAAAGTAGATTACAGTCCCTCCTGATATTCAATCTTTGGTTTGAGGCCCTTTCTTAATTTGAGAATAATTCACTGTTGGGAGAAATTGTGGATAAGAAACAGTTTCATTTTCTAATCCAGCATGTCCTGACTCCTTTATATTTTCATATTTAACAGTTTATTCTTTAATTTATCTCCTTCCTCTGGAATTTTATCATTGGCAGCAGAAAGAATCCAGGTAGTACTTTCAATATTCTGCAATAGCTAGATTATTCAGTTCAACAGATGTTGAATATTTCCTATTTTCCACATTGCTGTGGACATTGTGAAGTTTTCTGTAAAGGGTTCATTTCCTCTTACTTCCCTTGATATTTTTTCCACTTCCCTTTAGGCCCTTACAAATAACATCCCTGAAGTTGAAGCCTTTCAAGCTTTCACTGGCAGTCTTCTTAAGGCCCCTCCAGCTTCTGCTCACTAACTGGTTCCAAAACCATTGGCACATATTTGAACTTTTATTATGGCAGCATCTCATCTCTGGTATCAAAATATTAATACTTCTCTTTTGCTAAGTAGCAAACCAGCATAAAACTTGGTGCCTTTAAAATATTACAGTAATTAATTTTGTTCATTAATTTAAACATTGGGCAAGTCTCTGTATAGAAAGATCTTTTCTGTTACATATAGTATCAGCTGGGATCACTCATTTGGAGTTGGAGAATTCA
Source organism: Pongo pygmaeus (assembly GCF_028885625.2). NCBI lineage: Eukaryota > Metazoa > Chordata > Mammalia > Primates > Hominidae > Pongo > Pongo pygmaeus. The sequence continues at coordinate 34,892,697 of NC_072386.2, read as the reverse complement.
CGGTGGGTCATTAATAAAGCTGGCAAGTTGATGCTGGCTTAATTCAACAAATAACATCACAATAGCCCAATAATTTTTTCATATACATATGTCATAATACTGGTAATAATACAAAACAGTGATAGGGAGCTTATCTTTTGATAGAGGCCACACAAAACTGATCTCTTTGTATCTTTTTTTGTTTTTTTAATATTAAAAAATGTTTATTAGAGTGCATCCATCAGCCATTCTTTTATGGCTTGTAGTTTTCCTGTCTTGACAATCTCCTTCACTGTAGATCAAACTGATCTTTTAATATTTTCATTTATTTTATTTTTTTTAAATTTTTTTATTATACTTTAAGTTTTAGGGTACATGTGCACAACGTGCAGGTTTGTTACATATGTATACATGTGCCATGTTTGTGTGCTGCACCCATTAACTCGTCATTTAACATTAGGTATATCTCCTAATGCTATCCCTCCCCCCTTCCCCCACCCCACAACAGGCCCCGGTGTGTGATGTTCCCCTTCCTGGGTCCACGTGTTCTCATTGTTCAATTCCCATCTATGAGTGAGAACATGCAGCGTTTGGTTTTTTGTCCTTGCGATAGTTTGCTGAGAATGATGGTTTCCAGCTTCATCCATGTCCCTACAAAGGACATGAACTCATCCTTTTTTATGGCTGCATTGTATTCCATGGTGTATATGTGCCACTTTTTCTTGATCCAGTCTATCACTGTTGGAAATTTGGCTTGGTTCCAAATCTTTGCTATTGTGAATAGTGCTGCAATAAACATACGTGTGCATGTGTGTTTATAGCAGCATGAATTGTAATCTTTTGGGTATATACCCAGTAATGGGATGGCTGGGTCAAATGGTATTTCTAGTTCTAGATCCCTGAGGAATCACCACACTGACTTCCACAATGGTTGAACTAGTTTACAGTCCCACCAACAGTGTAAAAGTGTTCCTATTTCTCCACATCCTCTCCAGCACCTGTTGTTTCCCGACTTTTTAATGATCGCCATTCTAACTGGTGTGAGATTGTATCTCATTGTGGTTTTGATTTGCATTTCTCTAATGGCCAGTGATGATGAGCATTTTTTCATGTGTCTTTTGGCTGCATAAATATCTTCTTTTGAGAAGTGTCTGTTCATATCCTTTGCCCACTTTTTGATGGGGTTGTTTATTTTTTTCTTGTAAATTTGTTTGAGTTCATTGTAGATTCTGGATATTAGCCCTTTGTCAGGAGAGTAGATTGCAAAAATTTTCTCCCATTCTGTAGGTTGCCTGTTCACTCTGATGGTAGTTTCTTTTGCTGTGCAGAAACTCTTTAGTTTAATTAGATCCCATTTGTCAATTTTGGCTTTTGTTGCCGTTGCTTTTGATGTTTTAGACATGAAGTCCTTTCTCATGTCTATGTTCTGAATGGTATTGCCTAGGTTTTCTTCTAGGGTTTTTATGGCTTTAGGTCTAACATTTAAGTCTTTAATCCATCTTGAATTAATTTTAGTATAAGGTGTAAGGAAGGGATCCAGTTTCAGCTTTCTACATATGGTTAGCCAGTTTTCCCAGCACCATTTATTAAATAGGGAATCCTTTCCCCATTGCTTGTTTTTGTCAGATTTGTCAAAGATCAGATAGTTGCAGATATGCAGCATTTCTGAGGGCTCCCTTCTGTTCCATTGGTCTATATCTCTGTTTTGGTACCAATACCATGCTGTTTTGGTTACTGTAGCCTTGTAGTGTAGTTTGAAGTCAGGTAGCATGATGCCTCCAGCTTTGTTCTTTTGGCTTAGGATTGACTTAGCAATGTGGGCTCTTTTTTGGTTCCATATGAACTTTAAAGGAGTTTTTTCCAATTCTGTGAAGAAAGTCATTGGTAGCTTGATGGGGTTGGCATTGAATCTATAAATTACTTTGGGCAGTATGGCCATTTTCACGATGTTGATTCTTCCTACCCATGAGCATGGAATGTTCTTCCATTTGTTTGTATCCTCTTTGATTTCATTGAGCAGTGGTTTGTAGCTCTCCCTGAAGAGGTCCTTCACATCCCTTGTAAGTTGGATTCCTAGGTATTTTATTCTCTTTGAAGGAATTGTGAATGGGAGTTCACTCATGATTTGGCTCTCTGTTTTTCTGTTATTGGTGTATAAGAATGCTTGTGATTTTTACACATTGATTTTGTATCTGAGACTTTGCTGAAGTTGGCTATCAGCTTAAGGAGATTTTGGGCTGAGATGATGGGGTTTTCTAGATACACAATCACGTCATCTGCAAACAGGGACAATTTGACTTCCTCTTTTCCTCATTGAATACCCTTTATTTCCTTCTCCTGCCTGATTGCCCTGGCCAGAACTTCCAACACTACGTTGAATAGGAGTGGTGAGAGAGGGCATCTATGTCTTGTGCCAGTTTTCAAAGGGAATGCTTCCAGTTTTTGCCCATTCAGTATGATATTGGCTGTGGGTTTGTCACAGATAGCTCTTATTATTTGGAGATACATCCCATCAATACCTAATTTATTGAGAGTTTTTAGCATGAAGCGTTGTTGAATTTTGTCAAAGGCCTTTTCTGCATCTATTGAGATAATCATGTGGTTTTTGTCTTTGGTTCTGTTTATATGCTGCATTACGTTTATTGATTTGCTTATGTTGAACCAGCCTTGCATCCGAGGGATGAAGCCCACTTGATCATGGTGGATAAGCTTTTTGATGTGCTGCTGGATTCGGTTTGCCAGTATTTTATTGAGGATTTTTTCATCAATGTTCATCAAGGATATTGTTCTAAAATTCTCTTTTTTGGTTGTGTCTCTGCCGGGCTTTGGTATCAGGATGATGCTGGCCTCATAAAATGAGTTAGGAAGGATTCCCTCTTTTTCTGTTGATTGGAATAGTTTCAGAAGGAATGGTACCAGCTCCTCCTTGTACCTCTGGTAGAATTCGGCTGTGTATCCATCTGGTCCTGGACTTTTTTTGGTTGGTAAGCTATTAATTATTGCCTCAATTTCAGAGCCTGTTATTGGTCTATTTAGAGATTCAAATTCTTCCTGGTTTAGTCTTGGGAGGGTGTATGTGTCGAGGAATTTATCCATTTCTTCTAGATTTTCTAGTTTATTTGCATAGAGGTGTTTATAGTATTTTCTGATGGTAGTTTGTATTTCTGTGGGATTGGTGGTGATATCCCCCTTATCATTTTTTATTGTATCTATTAGATACTTCTCTTTTATTCTTTATTAGTCTTGCTAGCGGTCTATCAATTTTGTCGATCTTTTCAAAAAACCAGCTCCTGGATTCATTGATTTTTTGAAGGGTTTTTTGTGTCTCTATATCCTTCAGTTCTGTTCTGATCTTAGTTATTTCTTGCCTTCTGCTAGCTTTTGAATGTCTTTGCTCTTGCTTCTCTGGTTCTTTTCATTGTGATGTTAGGGTGTCAATTTTAGATACTTCCCTGCTTTCTCTTGTGGGCATTCAGTGCTATAAATTTCCCTCTACACACTGCTTTGAATGTGTCCCAGAGATTCTGGTATGTTGTGTCTTTTTTCTCCTTGGTTTCAAAGAACATCTTTATTTCTGCCTTCATTTCATTATGTACCCAGTAGTCATTCAGGAGCAGGTTGTTCAGTTTCCATGTAGTTGAGTGGTTTTGAGTGAGTTTCTTAATCCTGAGTTCTAGTTTGATTGCACTATGGTCTGAGAGACAGTTTGTTATAATTTCTGTTCTTTTACATTTGTTGAGGGGTGCTTTACTTCCAACTACGTGGTCAATTTTGGAATAGGTGTGGTGTGGTGCTGAAAAGAATGTGTATTCTGTTGATTTGGGGTAGAGAGTTCTGTAGATGTCTATTAGGTCTGCTTGGTGCAGAGCTGAGTTCTATTCCTGGATATCCTTGTTAACTTTCTGTCTTGTTGATCTGTCTAATGTTGACAGTGGGATGTTAAAGTCTCCCATTATTATTGTGTGGGAGTCTATGTCTCTTTGTAGGTCTCTAAGGACTTGGTTTATGAATCTGGGTGCTCCTGTATTGGGTGCATATATATTTAGGATAGTTAGCTCTTCTTGTTGAATTGATCCCTTTACCTTTACCATTATGTAATGGCCTTCTTTGTCTCTTTTGATCTTTGTTGGTTTAAAGTCTGTTTTATCAGAGACTAGGATTGCAACCCTTGCCTTTTTTTGTTTTCCATTTGCTTGGTAGATCTTCCTCCATCCCTTTATTTTGAGCCTATGTGTGTCTCTGCACGTGAGATGGGTTTCCTGAATACAGCACACTGATGGGTCTTGACTCTTTATCCAATTTGCCAGTCTGTGTCTTTTAATTGGAGCATTTAGCCCATTTATATTTAAGGTTAATATTGTTATGTGTGAATTTGATCCTGTCATTATGATGTTAGCTGGTTATTTTGCCCGTTAGTTGATGCAGTTTCTTCCTAGCCATGATGGTCTTTACAATTTGGCATGTTTTTGCAGTGGCTGGTACCGGTTGTTCCTTTCCATGTTTAGTGCTTCCTTCAGGAGCCCTTTTAGGGCAGGCAGGCCTGGTGGTGAGAAAATCTCTCTGTGTTTGCTTGTCTGTAAAGGATTTTATTTCTCCTTCACTTATGAAGCTTAGTTTGGCTGGATATGAAATTCTGGGTTGAAAATTCTTCTCTTTAAGAATGTTGAATATCGGGCCCCACTCTCTTCTGGCTTGTAGAGTTTCTGCTGAGAGATCAGCTGTTAGTCTGATGGGCTTCCCTTTGTGGGTAACCCGACCTTTCTCTCTGGCTGCTCTTAACATTTTTTCCTTCATTTCAACTTTGGTGAATCTGACAATTATGTGTCTTGGAGTTGCTCTTCTCGAGGAGTATCTTTGTGGCGTTCTCTGTATTTCCTGAATCTGAATGTTGGCCTGCCTTGCTAGATTGGGGAAGTTCTCCTGGATAATATCCTGCAGAGTGTTTTCCAACTTGGTTCCATTCTCCCCGTCACTGTCAGGTACACCAATCAGATGTAGATTTGGTTTTTTCACATAGTCCCATATTTCTTGGAGGCTTTGTTCATTTCTTTGCATTCTTTTTTCTCTAAACTTCCCTTCTTGCTTCATTTCATTCATTTCATCTTCCATCACTGATACCCTTTCTTCCAATTGATTGAATCATTTGTCACGTAGTTCTTGTGCCATGGTTTTCAGCTCCATTGGGTCCTTTAATGACTTATCTGCATTGGTTATGCTAGTTAGCCATTCATTTAATTTTTTTCAATGTTTTTAACTTCTTTGCCTTGGGTTCAAACTTCCTCCTTTAGCTCGGAGTAGTTTGATCATCTGAAGCCTTCTTCTCTCAACTCATCAAAGTCATTCTCCGTCCAGCTTTGTTCTGTTGCTGGTAAGGAGCTGCATTCCTTCGGAGGAGGAGAGGTGCTCTGATTTTTGGAGTTTCCAGTTTTTCTGTTCTGTTTTTTCCCCATCTTTGTGGTCTTATCTACCTTTGGTCTTTGATGATGGTGACGTACAGTTGGGATTTTGGTGTGGATGTCCTTTTTGTTTGTTAGTTTTCCTTCTAACAGTCAGGACTCTCAGCTGCATGTCTGTTGGAGTTTGCTGGAGGTCCACTCCAGACCCTGTTTACCTGGGTATCAGCAGCAGAGGCTGCAGAACAGCAAATATTAGTGAATAGCAAGCAAGTGCTGCTGCCTGATCATTCCTCTGGAAGTTTTGTCTCAGAAGTGTACCCTGCCATATGAGGTGTCAGTCTGCCCCTACTGGGGGAATGCCTCCCAGTTAGGCTACTCGGGGGTCAGAGACCCACTTGAAGAGGGAGTCTGTCCATTCTCAGATCTCTACCTGCGTGCTGGGAGAACTACTACTCTCTTCAAAGCTGTCAGACAGGGACATTTAAGTCTGCAGAGATTTCTGCTGCCTTTTGTTTCACTATGCCCTGCCCCCAGAGGTGGAGTGCACAGAGGCAGGAAGGCCTCTTTGAGCTGCGGTGGGCTCTACCCAGTTTGAGCTTCCTGGCTGCTTTGTTTACCTATCAAGACTTGGCAATGGCGGGCGCCCCTCCCCCAGCCTCACTGCCACCTTGCAGTTTGATCTCAGACTGCTATGCTAGCAATAAGTGAGGCTCCGTGGGTGTAGGACCCTCCGAGCCAGGCGAGGGATATAATCTCCTGGTGTGCCCTTTGCTAAGACCGTTGGAAAAGCACAGTATTAGGGTGGGAGTGACCTGATTTTCCAGGTGCCCTCTGTCACCCCTTTCTTTGACTAGGAGAGGGAATTCCCTGACCTCTTGTGCTTCCCAGGTGAGGTGATGCCTCACCCTGCTTTGGCTCACACTCGGTGCACAGCACCCACTGTCATGCACCCTCTGTCCTACACTCCCCAGTGAGATGAACCCAGTACCTTAGATAGAAATGCAGAAATCACCCGTCTTCTGCGTCGCTCACGCTGGGAGCTATAGACTGGAGCTGTTCCTATTCAGCCATCTTGGCTCCACCACTCCTCATCGAATCTTAGGATCTGTAAGGTAGGAGATACTCTTCTCAGTTTATATATAAGAAAATTGCATGTTAGAGAGGTAAATAATTTTTCTCTAATCATGTAACTACTTAAGGTAGAGTTGAGATTTGAAAGGAAAGAGTTTGACTCCAGAGAATGTTCTCTTAACTACTGCGCTAAACTGCTTTCTATTTGTATGTACCAAAGTCTTGAACCAATGCCAAGTGCAAATTAGACTGTACTTGCTTTATTACAATTTTATTTCTTGCCAAAAAAGATAATTGATTTATATTTCTCTGTTAGACGTGAAATGGTCTCAGTTAACAGTGAATTTTAACTCATCTTTACTTCATAAAAAAATAAAAGGTATGAAATAAACAAGACAATTTGGAATGCTAAGAGGGGAGTGACCAGAGATAAGGGTGAATTTGGGAGCACAGAAGACAATGTCATTCTCATCTTCCTTTACATACACTACAAGCTGAAAAGTATATCTTAACTACTGGCTATGTGTCTTAACTCAGCCTCCTGGATGCTGTGATGGATATAAAGAACGAAAGTTTAAAATGTGAGCAGAGATGATGTTTATACCAAAAATAATTAGTTTACAATTTAAGACAGTATAAATCAGATGACTCATGCTGGATTAGAATTTTCACATTGCCACTAAGTAGTTATGTGATTCTGCACACATTTCTTAATTTCCCTAATCTTCAGTTTTCTCATGTGTAAAATAGCATGTGGGATATCAATAACAGTGAGCTTTTATGACTGAGGTAAGAATAAAATAAAATTATGCACACAAATCTTTTAACTTGAGGTCTGGTATATGGAAGTCGTGGAAGAAATTTTAAGCATTATTATTGTTTTACTATATTCAAATACTTCAATGCATACTCTCTGAGAGGTCAGAAATGAAAACAATCAATCAATATTGGCTTGAATATGATGAGAAGTTTCATAGAAGAGGTGTCCTTGAAAAAATGTTGATAGCTGGCATTGGAAGGAGATATTTTACGGTCATAAAATTGCATGTTCTCACTTATTTGTGAGATCTAAAAATCAAAATAATTGAACTCATGGAGATAGAGAGCAGAGAATAACTCATGGAGGTAGGTTACCAGAGGCTGGGAATGGTAGTGAGAAGGTAGAGGGGAGGTGGGAATGATTAATGGGTAAAAAAAAAAAAAAATAGAATGAATAAGACATATTTGATAGTGCAACAGAGTGACTATAGTTAATAAAAATTTAATTGTAAATTTTAAAATAACTAAATGAATATAATTGGATTGTTTGTAATACAAAGGATAAATACTTGAGGGGATGGATACCTAATTTTACATGAAGTAATTATTATGCATTCTATGCCTTTATCAAAACATCTCATGTATCCCATAAATATATACACATACCTATTATGTACCTACAAAAATTAAAATAAAAAATAAAAAACCCCAAAAAGGTAGGAGTTAACATGATGTGGGATGATGACATTGGATTCTTAGCAGTGCTATTCTGAATGAGTCTTCTAGGCCATTCTTGTCTTTGTGAGAGAAGAGCTTGAGTTGTCTTTCAGCAATGTTGTGTTTTTTTTTTCTATTTTTATTTATGCAAGGGATAAATTAATCTATTGGTTGGAGTTAGTTGGGCTACTTGTTGTTTTAGATTAGTGTGGGTCAGGATTTAATGAGGTATTATATGTTTTGTTGCATACTGTAAATATTTCTTTCAGCCTGTTTGTACAGTTCTTTAGAACTGTTTGATTTACATATGCCTAGGTTATATATGAGAAATGTATTTCATTAAGATATTTCAACATGTGGCAAATTAGTTGTATGAGAAATATGATTGATTTTCTTTCTATCTGTGAGGGAATTCAGTATACTAATTGTTGAGTCCATTTCTGACATGAGTTAGCCTCTTTAGTTTGTTCTTGTCTGTGTGCACTTTCCAGTTGCATATTCAATGATAGAAGGTCTGCTGTGCACTATGTTTACCAGATTGTATAATATGTAATAAGTCCATTATCCACACACTTATGGAAATTGGTAGAGCAGCTAGTGAACCGTGTCTCTTTGGTGAGTACAAAGACTTAGAATCTAGAAAAAAAAAGTTTAAAGAAAGTTGTCGCTTGAGATAGATTTGATAAAGAAATGAATTATTATACATGTACAGATTATTATTTATTTATTTATTTATTTATTTATTTATTTATTTTGAGACGGAGTATTGCTTTATCGTCCAGGCTGGAGTGCAGTGGCACGATCTCCACTCACTGCAAGTTCCGCCTCCCCCCGGTTCACGCCATTCTCCTGCCTCAGCCTCCCTAGTAGCTGGGACTACCGGGGCCCGCCACCACGCCTGGCTAATTTTTTTTTTTTTTTTTTGTATTTTTAGTAGAGACGGAGTTTCACTGTGTTAGCCAGGATGGTCTTGATTTCCTGACCTCGTGATCTTCCCGCCTTGGCCCCCCAAAGTGCTGGGATTACAGGCGTGAGCCACCGCGCCCGGCCCAGATTATTTTTTAAAAGTGTATTTGGCATTAGTTTTTGAGCTTTGATTCGTGATAAATTTAATAAAGGTTTTTAGTGATATTGTTAAAAACATAAGATGAGAGTAAAAGGAAATCTACTTCATCCATTATAAAGATTAATCTTGAAATATAACAGTGATAATTTTATATCATCATAATAGTTATAGTGAAGTGACAATGAAATAAAAAATTATCATGTGATTTTTATCACATTATCATAGTGATGAAGCTCTAGCCTGAAGTTGAAGTATTATATGTATTACAAAATTGTAGGTAGTCATATATGTCATAGATGATGTATATAGATGAATGTAAAATTTTTGTAACTTTAAAATTTTGTGAGTCTTAGTCTGTGGACATTTATCAACTTATTCAGAATGTAAAGTAAAATCATATTCAGAAGTATTGGTTAAATTCTGAGTAGGAACAAAATCTCTCAAATTCAAAGTTTATAAATATAAAAATTTTAAGTATGGTAAATTGATTATTCTAGGAGGAAGAAAAATTAATTATACTGCTTTGTTTTCATTTTGCTATTGTATTGCCTTTGCTACTTCTGATAAGGTTTTGGAAAAATAGGCTAATCATTTTGGAATAACTTTCAGAAATATTTGCTACTTCTGATATTTTTTTGAAAAAATAGGCTATTTATTTTGATTATTCAATGCTTAGTTTCTAGAAGTAAAACACATTTAATTATTTTGATTAAAGTTACATTGGTTTTATCATATCACTGACATCTTTTGAAATTTGGCATCATAAATTCATCTCAAGATAGATAGAAAGTAGTAGAGCATGCATTGAGTCATTAGAAATTCTTTCTGTGAGCATATGTGTGATTGTACTCTAGCTAAAGTCAGTCCTGGAGAATGCTACTCAATTCTATATTGTGTTTGTTGTAGTTACTCCAAATAGAGAGAAAAGCCATAGTCTTGGTTTCAATCGGCTTTTCTCTCTAAGACATTAAAATCCCTGAGAACTATCTAATTTTAAAGAAATAGGTGATTCAGTAGTCAATAGCACTAAAGATATCTGTCCCCAAATCGACTTGTCTGAAACGATATGAAAAAGCAAACTCCATCTGGAGTTCAATCACACTTTCCCATATGGTTAATCACCAGCTGCTTATGAAAGGGAGTGTTGTCAAGGCTGGTAGGCCTGAAATTAGCTGTGCAGCTGCATTTTGGCTTATAGGCAAACCCTGTAACAAGATGAGAATGTATGAAGGCAAAGATAGATATGACTCCTGTATTCCTTTTTATTCCAATGCTGAAAGTGCTGTATTAATTTTAATTTATATTAAAAAGTACCTAAACTTGTAAGAAGCAGTCTATATTACTTTTTCAGCTCCAAATTAAAGCCAAATATAATCAACATGTGCCTGGATATGAGTAATATTAACACAAATCCCAGAACTTTATAACAGTCATATGAAAGTTTCTGAATTTTATTTTTGTGACTCATTTTACTCTACTATTTCTAATTACTCTAAAATACTTACTCTAATGTATTGCATTTGATCAGAATAGTGGATTTTGTTTTTGCAAATGTTGTTTTGTTTATAATTTACAGGCAATGTCCTAAACATTTTGAAAGCTAACTTTCAGAATAGGAGAGTGGTCGAATTAGCCTACTGTAAAATGCTTTTGAATGCCTGCAGGGGATGGGAGGTGGCTGGATGATGAGAGATTACTTAATGGGTACAATGTGCATTATTTGAGTGATGGATACCCCAAAGCCCTGACTTTACCAGAATGCAATCTATACATGTAACAAAATTACACTTGTATCCCATAAATTAATACAAATAAAAATAAATAAACATTATTAGTAGTAATGATTTTTTAGTTGATGTCTAGTTACTTGAAGATATTTAAACTTTACAGACCTTTCAAATGACAATTGCTGAAGTTATCAATAATATCTCTCTTTTGAAGTTTTAACATTTCTTTTTGAGTGTCATCAGTAGTCTTAGCCATAAATAGAAATAGGAGGCAAACCATTATTCCATTTTACCCAAGCAGAAAATTGAATTTAGTATCTGGTGTGTGTTACATACAGACTATTTGGTTAGGGATATTGGACCTCGTTTCTGTCCAGTGAAGCATTATGGGAATTAATGCTTTCAGACATTTGTCACTGAATTTCTTATATTACAACACTGTCGCAGACAGTTTTGGATATCTTTCTCATCTTGAAACACTGGACCACATCCTTTGGGGGAAATCTTTATCCAAAGTGGCCATGGGGGCAGCGATCATTTATGTCCATTGGGACCAATAATCAAGGCCTACGTTTGCTGATTGTAATGGGGAGGTTTCCCCTGCTTTAATGGTAAGCAATTACCTGTAAAGGAACTGAATTAGAAATGTGATGGCTTTTGAAATAAGGTTTTTCCTATAGAAATATAATTTAATGCAAAAAGTACACATATCTTTGAGTGTACAGCTCAATGATTTAGACACTGATGATTTTGACTGTGGCCCAGTACTAATTGATTTGTGCAGTGTGCATATGAGACTGGAGAAGAAAAGTATAACAAAATTTACCATAATGGAATAACATATTTTTAAAGAGGATAATGTAAGGATACATTTTGGCACAGTTTATGTAAACATAAACATGTTATTAAAATGCCATCACATGCTTGTCACACTCATGCGTGTTGTTGTTAGGTTGAAGCATTTCACCAAAGGATCATTCCTTTCAGTTGTCAATCTTCAATCATAATTTCATGTAGACTTCTCTCATGGAGAAATTAAGGGTTTTTGAATAATCAGTTCTAATATTTCCATGTAAAGAACATGACATGCTAACCACAAACTGATTTTGATGTACTTTAACATTTTCTGGTGTGCCACAGTAATTTCAGTGGTGTAGACACCTTTATTTATTTAATGGAATTGTTTTAATAGGATTTTTAAAAATGCATTTCTAAATAATTTCCCTTAAGTGAATGTGATGATAAGAAACTATCTGTGAGTGACCTGTCTATGGTATTACAGTGGCCCAGCCCGCGTGATATGAACACATAATAATTCTATGGTTGACATTTAATGATGCTTACTATATGCTGTGCACATGCACTAATTTAATCCTTGAAACTACCTTACATGGTAGATACTATTGGCATCCTCCCCATTTCACAGATGAGGAGACAGAGGTTAAGTGACTTGCCCAGTGTCACTTGGTTGGTAAGCAGTAGAGCTGAGATTTGAATCTGGGCATTCTGAATCTCCAGCCTGTACTTGATATTTATACTGTAGAGGGTAATGGATGGATTGAAAATGACTCTGTCAGAGACTATTTTAGTTTGTGAAAATCTCATAAATTTCCTAGAACAAAGGTCATTTACTACTCAGCAGGTGATACTTCAGTCATATGTGTAGACAGAAAAAATGCACCAAAGAAAGGCTTAGCAAGATCAGGTATGAGACACAGACAGATCTTTTACAGCACTGTTGTGTCATCCTTTCATTTGCTTTTTCCAGATGCTGCTATTACGAACCCTGATGACGAATGATTTTGTCGCATATCCTTGTGAAGATTAACTAGGATTTCCTAGTAAACAAACGTGCCCAATGACATAGTTAGCTTTAAACGTCCAGCAGACCCAGATGCCACAAAGTTAATTTATGAGCATGTCAGGTCTAGTAAGTCTTTTCTTAACTTCTTCTCCCTTCTTTCTCTCTTTGTGACAGTCACACAGAGGCCTGAAGTCAAGGATAACATGCTGGGAAAAGAGGATTGGAGAAAGAGAAGAAAGTAACTTACTGTTTCCCCTTCTCCAATGCCTGATAACAGCCCTGGCTGTGGGAAGACAATTCTATTTTAAATTAAGTTCAGTGTATTGATCAGAATATGGAAAGGATGCTCTAAGTTTTGAATTGAGACTGTGCTTCAGATCTAAAGTCGTTATAGAACTTTGAAAGTCATGGGGCCTAGAGATTTTTAATCTAGGGTCAGGGAAGAAATATCTCTCACAACTGAACAAATGTTAAAGGGACACAGAAGTCAAAAATAAAGATTCACTTTTATTATATCCCGTCCACCACACTTGATTAACTTGTGTGGGAAGAAATCACTAGGAAAACAAATAACATCTTCAATTATGTAATTAACTAGCTAAAATATAGAGACGTCAGAAGGAAAGGGAGCCCAGTAAGCTTGGAGATGCTGAGCTGCATGCAACCAGTTAAAGCTGGTGGCTCCTTTTTTAAATCCTCCACTTCTGATTAGCATCTTAGATGGGAGTGAGATCATATACATGTAACCATTCAACAAATTGTAAAGTTGATAGAGATGTAAATTATGGTTTTTTTTTTTTAGTATTTTGTACATTGGATTATACCAATGATTATCTTTATTATATTTTTCCATATATATTTGTTTTCTGATGCAGCTTTTCTTCCCTGGAGGGATTGCATTTTTACACTTATAATTGCTGGCTTGTATTTAAGGCACAATTTTTTAAAAAATAGCTTTTTTGGAAAGCTTTATGAGGTTTTCAGTTGTGGCTATTTGATAGTTTATTGATAGTCTATTTGATACCACCAATGGGGAGACAAAAATCATTTTTAATCTTGTTAGAAAACTCATTAAAATAGCATCCATTTATTTTTTTGTACTGGAATTTTATATACCCAATGACAGAAAAGTTGGTCCATTTAAAACAAAGATCAGATCACAGGAGGCTGCAAAGTTTATGAAGCTTTTGAACTGCCATAAACTTTTAAATTCAATATATAATTTTTGATGTAATCTAAGCTCCTTTGTGAAACAAAGTGGAATAAACAAATAGATACATATATTAACTACATATAAAAAGATGGTATTTCTGTACATTTTAAATATACAGAATTATAGTATATATTTTTATGGGTTATATTAAAAGAATACACCGATAGACTAAAAAATTATATGCCAAATGTTTGATAGTGATTGAGTAGGGTCAGGAGGTAGGCTGTCAATTGGGAGAGAAATTGTACTTTAGGAAATTTTCTTAAAAATAATGATTTTGTTCCTATTTTTTTGTGTGTTTTATTAATAAAATCTTGAATAAAAAATAACAAATACTTAACAATTCATTCTACATGGTGGAATCATGAATATTTATTGTACTATTCTTTAAATTGATCTATATTGTTAAACCTTTCAAAAGAGAGTCAAATATGTTAAGACAGTATGATAGTGTATAAGCTGTGCTGTCCACTCTGGAAGAATTTGTAATGCAAAAGTAAACAAGCCTGTCTGAGGTGAGACAGATGGGAGGTAAATAAAGACCAGCAAAGTATTTTACTAGACGGTATGCATTATGACATATGGACCATGTTCTTATCATTGAGACCCCAGCATATTAAACAGTGGTAGAACACAAGAGCATGCATTGTAATAGTAGAGTATTGTGAGTAGCATGTATGTAGTGTAAAGTTTAATAGCATGTTTTGGTCTGATGTGACATCAGAGATACAAAAAGAAATACAGGCTTAGTTGATTTTCATGTGGCTTTTCAATTGTCATTGCAAGAATATAATCTGTTGTCATCAGGTTTGAGAAGTACATAAAGAACTGCAGTTCCAGATTGTAGAGACCCAGGAATCTGTGAAAGATGAAAAGGACAGTATAATAAGGTTAGATAAATAAGAGAACTGTATATATACCTAACTAACTTGAAACCTTTGCATATTCTTCGTGCCGGAACCAAAGATTTCTACTTGACCAGTCAAGCTAGAAGGAAGTGTGTTCTATTGAAAAGTGTTCTATGACCACAACTTGTACTGGAAACACCTGTGGTGATTTTTAAAAAATGAAGATTCTGACCACATTCCAAACAACCAAATCAGATGTTCTGAAGGTTTGGATAATGTATTTTAATTTCTTATTGAGAATTGCTGGGTTATGGAATAGTAATTTGATAGTAGATTCTGGCATGAAACATTAGAATGACAGAGTTTAAAGTCCTCATTATAAAGCTATATTTCAAGAAGTATGAAACAGAAATCCTATAGAATTAAATAAAATCTGAATGATTCAAGAAAATGAGCAGACAAGCACAGACTAGGAGAAAATTTTGCAAAAGACACATCTGATAAAGAACTGTTATCAGAAATATACAAAGGATTCTGAAAGCTTAACAATAAGAAATCAAAACCCAATTAAAAAAATGGGCCAAAGATCTGAACAGACTCCTCACCAAAGAAGATATACAGATGGCAAATAAGCATATAAAAAGATGCTTCCCATTATCTATCATTAGGGAATTGTGAAACAAAACTGAGATACCAGGACACATGTATTAGAATGGCCAAAATATAAAACTCTCACAACAGTAAATGCTGATGAGGATGTGTAGCAAAAAGAACTCTCATTCATCTCTGGTGGGAATGAAAAATGGTAAGCTATTAATACTTTGGAAGATGGTTGAGCAGTTTCTTAGAAAAACTAAACATTCTCTTATCATATGATCTAGCAATTGCACTCCTTTGTATTTACTGAAAGAAGTTGAAAACTTATGTCTACACAAAAACCTGCACATAGGTGTCTATTGCAACCTGATTTATAATTGCAAAAACCTGGAAGTAACCAAGATATTCTTCAGTAGATGAATGGATAAACTATGGTACACCCAGACAAGAAATTATTCAGTGCTTAAAATAAATAAGTTATCAAGCCGCGAGAAGATATGGAGGAACCTTAGATGCATATTCCTAAATGAAAGAAGATAATCTGGAAAAACTGCATACTGTGTGATTCAGCTATATGACATTATGGAAAGGCAGAACTATGAAGACAGTAAAAAGATCAGTAGTCACCAGTGGGGAGTGGGTAGAGATGAGGATAGAGAGAGCACAGAGGATTTTTAGGACAGTGAAACTATTATTTAGAATATTATAATGGTAGATACATCTCATTATATACTTATCCAAACCCATAGAATGTGCAACACCAAAAGTAAACTCTAATGTAAACTGTGGGCTGTGGCAATAATGAGGTATTAATGTAGGTTCCTTGACTGTAAAATAAACCTACCACTGTCATGTGGGATCTTGCTAGTGGCGGAGTTTGTGTGTGGAGGGGGTGGTGTATGGAAATTCCTTGTACTTTCTGGTCAATTTTGCTGTGAACATAAAACTTCTCTAAAAAACAAAGTATCTGATAAAAACTGTAATCATTGATTGGTTCCTTCATTTATTTATTCATTCAAAATGTTAATTGCATGCTTATTGTGTGTTTAGCATTCTGTTGTCCTTTAGGCAAATAGAGATAAGTAAGCTAATATAATTGAGGGACAAATCAATAGGTTATAACACAGTGTGATAAACAGTGCAATTGAAACAGAAACAAAATACTTTATGGTCCCTGAAAATAAAGCTGCTAACTCAGTTTTAGTCAGTTAGTTGGAGAAGAAATTAGGTATTGAAGTATGACTATGAGTTTTCCGATTAAAGTCTTTCAGGCAAAGCCAATGGGGGCATGTGAAGAACTAGGGCAAACATGAAATATGATTGATCATCTCTCCTTATGTCATTCAATGGACCACTATCATCATGCTAATTATGGTGTTATAAGGCTATTTTTTTGATGATGAGGCTCTATATATGTAGTTTGAAAATGATACTAATGATTATATTAACAAAAATTACTGTTATCTAGCTCAGGTATAGAGAAAGAGTTTATATTAAGAAGTCTATTAACGTATTGTCAATTTTTCTCTTAACAAATCTGAAGTAAGTGTTTTTATAGTTATTCTAATTAGTTTACATAATTTAGATTTAATTAGGCTAGCATAGATTATAATAGGACCTGTGCATTTGTTTAATAAATTAACATTTTAGTCAATAGATTGATTTTTTTTAACAGGGTGTTTGCTTATATGAGGGTCTCTTTATATCAGTGATTAGACCAATCTAACATTCTAATGGAGATGTCTGTTTGCTTTCCAGCTAATGTGATAAACACCAACAGTTCAGCATCAACACCTTAATTACATACACTGAAGGCTAATATTAGACAAATTGTATTCTGTTGACTACTGTCGGTTCAGTGGACTTCAGCAATTGAAATAAGCTCTTTAAAGACAAATAAATGGTGCACCTGCAAAGTACATGAACACTATTATTGCCATAGAATTTGATAGAGGCTTTTCACAAAATCATTCGGTGTGGTAGGGGCTCTAGATTTGAGTACCATTAACATTTACTGCGGTATGCTTGGCTGTGTGTTAGGTAGTTGCTATCATTTTTATTCTTTTTTTACTATGTATTATCAATAGGAATCTGGTATTTTTATATTATGCCATTTTATCCTGTGGTTTGGGAAGTTGAGCGTGTATGAGTTCATCACCTTCAAATCCTACTCTTCCTATATCTTCCTAAGCAATAGCTAATCTATGTAATATCATAAAAGCTATTGATCAGTGGGAAGACTATTTTCCATAATGAAATATTTAGTACACAGTACATATATGTTTTTAAATAAATTATAAACTAAATGATGAAACAAGACATAATATATAAAATCTAAGAATTTAGAATAAGCTTCCAGGTAATAACAGAGAAAAAATAACTAATGAGGGCTAGGAGATATCTAAACTTCTTTTCAATCCAATTTTAAAGAGAGAGCATCTTTTTGTTTGCAACATCATAAAGCATCTTAGGCTTTTTTAAGATCCACTATCAAAACAGTAGTAAACTGAAGAAGCTAACCATCTTTCTTTCAAAGAAGCTTGAATATAATTGATGAATATCACCAAACATTTTTAAAGAAATGTGTTAACCCATTCATAAAAGCATATATTGAGTACTCACTGTGTACCTGGCACTGTTGTATGGAGGTAAAGGTCATGCACCCCAGCTTCAAGGACCTCACAAAAATGTAAGCCAATCATGACAATAGTAGCAACAATGGCTCACTGTACACTTTGAATATGCCAGGCTTCCTTACAAACATTTTGCGAGTGTTGTCATTTCAGCCTCACAATAATCTGAATCTATATAAACTATTATTAATTTCACTTTGTGGATGAGAAACACAAGACAGAGAGAGAATGAGAACACTTGCCCAAGATTACACAACTAGTATGAGGCATCATTGAGAACTAGACTATGATCTGTGCCCCCTACAACCCATGTGGTTTACTAGCCTGCTATTCAGACTTCTCCCAGTTTTTTGGGTTATTGGCTTTGATGGAGAAGCTCTCAAAGTAATGAAGCTATCTAGAAGATAGATAACTATCTTTTGGGGGGGCTGTGGGGAGGACAGAGTCTCACTCTGTTGCCCAGACTGGAACGCAGTGGCAATCATAGCTCCCTGCATCCTTGAACTCCTGGGCTCAAGTGATTATCCTGCCTCAGCCAGCCTAGCACCTGGGACTAAATGACTACAGGTGCATACCACCACACCTGGCTAATTTTAAATATTTTTTGTAGAGACAGGGTCTTACTGTGTTACTCAGGCTGGTCTCAAACTACTAGCCTGAAGCAATCATCATATGTTGTCCTTCCAATAGCTGGGATTATAGGCATGAGCCACTGTGTCTTGACAGAAGACATCTAATTTGAGTCAGAAGAAATAGCGTGGAAATATAAAATAAATTAGAACATAAAAGAAACTAAGTAGTTCAGTATGGCTTAGGTAGAGTTCATGAGTGTTGGGAAAAGTAGAGAAGTTGGGGCTCCATTATAATGATTATGGAAAACTGTGAAAGAAAAGTATGAAAGTAACATGGTTGGATTACCTTTTAGATAAAATAGAAAGGGAATAAACTGTGAACAGGTGAGACTAGTGGCACAATCCAAGCAAGAAGAGCAAAGTGCCTAAGCAATGGCTGTACAAATTAAAAAAAAAATTCAGATGTATTTCAATGGTAAATCTGACAAACTTTAATGACATATTTAGTCTGGAGTGAAGGGAGAGAGAAGTGTAGTCTAACTTCCAGGTTTCTGGCTTGGAAGACTGAGTGGAATGTGATTAATAAACTTGGAAACAAGGTTAGATTTGGTCTGGGGAGAGGGAACAGAAGGAGTTTAAAGTTGAGATCCATTGCTTTGAGTTGGCTAGTTATGTGGATCCAGAACAAAAGACTATCCTGGCCATCATTAGCATATTAGTTTAAGCCAGAGATCAATATGACATTAACAGAGAAAATCATAGTGCACCAAACATTGGGACCCAAGAGTAGAACCCCACATAATATGAAAATTAATGAGGGACAGAAAAATGAGGACCACAGCGGGGAGTGGCCAGAAAAGGAGGAAAATCAGGAGAACGGGGTATCAAACAATTTCTCTTGTTTGAACACAATGACACACAGAGAAGAGGCTGTAATTCAAGAGCCTTAAATACTAGTTTTTTTAATTTAATTCTATCTCTATTTTCTCTAAAACTACTTTCCCAAACTGTCTTGTACCTATTCATTAAAACATCTTTGATCTCAAATTCTGTGAGATTACTCCTAAGTCAAACTCTATATTATAGGAATGTGAACTTGTGCATTCACAGGAGGAAATACTATAAGCTCTTAAGTGGAAAATACGGTTACATACAGAATTCTCTCAGCATTTTTGCATAAGATGGCCAGAAGTGTTCTTTAATGCTATGCAATCATATTTGCATATTTCTAACCTTTTCACCAGTTCATTGACATATTCCACCATCATGTTAAGCACAGACAGAAGCAAGAGATGGGTAGGAAATATCTCACACATCAAGGGAGAAGAAAACAATAAAAGGTAAAGTTGGGCGTAATTTTCTTTTGGAATCCACAACACCTGCTACATTTCCTGAAGCCTAAAACGGCCTCTGTTGCTTCGACTGCTGCTCAAACCATCTGCTGAGTACAAAGAGGTGGACTGCAGCAGCTGAAAACCTTTACAAATGCTTCAAGTCAGGCTTGTTGGCACGGTAAGGAAGCCAGTGATGTACTGATGCCAAATTCTGTTCCTGTTTCTGTCCCTTTGCTGCCATGAAAAAAAATTAACCAAGGCTTTAAGAGCTGCCATTGACATAAACATGATTTAATAGCTCTTTAGCATTTCCAGGACCACAGCATTAGCAAGAGCCTTGGAGGTGTTTAAGAGTAGAATCTTGAAAATCGTTCTCTGGCAAGTTACTTTAAAAGCAGATGTTGTAAGTGTACTTCAGTACAGCTGCCTATTAGGTGACAGTACTTCAAACACATAGAACGTGAAGGAAATGTACTTGCTGTTTTCTTTATAGGATGGCAACTGTCACCTGCCTCTCTTAAGTGTGTGAATAGATTTTCCTAGTTGATGCCTGCTCTTTCTTCTGTTTTCCATGCTTCTCTCAAGCGTGGTGATGAAAGACCTGTTTGAAGTAGGAGAGCTGTCAGTATGAATCGATAATCTATGAAATTGATTATTTACATAATTATCTCTTTGATTAGAGAGGGAGCTTCTTACGAATTAGGACCAGGTCTTATTTGGGTTTAAATTCTGATTGTACTTTTTACTAGTTTGTAAACTTGGGCAAGAAACTTAGCTGCCCTGAGTTTTGGCTTCCTCATGTGTATCTCACTAGGTTGTGTCATGCCTAATGAAGTTAGCTACCTTTTCCAAAAGCTCGTAATTGGGTGCCTGGCACAAGTGCCCAATAAATGTCTATCAAATAAAATAGTTATATAACTGTTATAAAAGATTATGTTTGAATTTCAAATGTACATAATTATTTTTTCACTTTATCTTCCACTTTATGTTACAGGCAAACAATTCCAATTCATTTATAGTTATTGTAGAAGTGTTTGTTCTAGTGTTCATGTGAAAATTTGCATTACACATTTGCCTTGTAATTGTATAAAGGCTCTTCCTTTCATGTACGAAGCAAGTCCATGGTTAAAATCTGAAGGGATATGTTGGCTTGCTGGTCATTTTTTCAGTCAGTCAGAAAATTCAGAGGAGTTTTACTTTGCCATTCCCTTGAAGAAGTGGAGAGTTTGGCCATAATCTTTGTTTTCATTTTCTACCTATATCCCCTTTCCTCTGTCTTATCAAAATGTACTTTTTAAAAGGCACTGCTCACGTCGAGCTCTTTCTCAGATAATTGACTTACAAACTAATTCACATGTTGGTAAAATGGCTAAAAATGGCTTAAAGCAGTGCTTTTTAAACTTTTTTTGAGACTTGTGAGGGATTCTATGGGGAAGCCTGATGGACAGATGCAGGGATCCAGAGCTTCAAACTAGTGAGACTCTGGTACAGCACCCCTAGCTCTAATTTCAATCGAAAAATTCTACTTTAAAAAAGTTTTTATGTATATATACATATATATCTACACATATATTTTATTCATATATTACATATATTTTTAAACTTAATTAAAGAATAGATTTTACTGTTTTAAAAAGGTGAAGATTATTTACTGTCACATCTTTTAGTGTCATTACAATTTCTTTTTTTTTCTTTTTTTTTTTTTATTGTGAGACAGAGTCTCACTCTGTCATCGAGGCTAGAGTGCAGTTGCGTGATCTTGGCTGACTGCAACCTCTGCCTCTTGATTTGAAGTGATTTTTGTGCCTCAGCCTCCCAAGTAGCTGGGGTTACAGGCGTGGGCCACCACACCCTGCTAATTTTTGTATTTTTAGTAAATTCAGGGCTTGGGTTTCACCATGTTGGCCAGGGTGGTCTCGAACTCCTGGCCTCACATGATTTGCCCGCCTTGGCCTCCCAAAGTGCTGGGACTACAGACCTGAGCCACCATGCCCAGCCCAGTGCCATTACAGTTTCATCATAAGACTAAATAATATAACTGAAAAGATTTCTCTAATCTTAGAATCCTGGCTAGTGATAGGAAGTGATAGTCACTAGGGATCACTGCATGGTCACTAAGCAAATGAAGCAGAGTTGTCCCAAATCTTTCTTTCATAGAGTTATTAGATTGGAGATAAATCATTTGACATGGAGTATTTGTACTTCTATAATTCATTTAGCGAAGTGTGTCATATATTTTCATGGATAAAAAGAATAAGTATAAATTTAGAGTCCTTACAATTAAGTGAACTAGACATGACAGAACATTAACTAAAGGACCTGATTTATAGATATGCATTCATCTGGAGAGAAATTTCTATTGACAACCTCAGGGCTAGGCCCATAGTCTCATCCTATTCACTCATTTTAGAATTAGTGGCTTGAATAAAACTATAACGATTGAAATCTCATCAGATTTGCAGATGGCAAAGCTGAGAGGGACACAGAATGTGTTGGATGACAGAATTAAGATTCCAAAAGATCTTGACAGGCCGGAACATTTTAAGCTGATATAACATAATGAAATTTAACAGGGACAAATGTGAGGTCCTCTACTTGGGTCAAAAAACAGAAATACAACTGCAGAGGATGAAGAAATTATAGCTTCTGGGAAGAATGCGTGAAAATGCTTAGAGGTATTAGATGACAGTCATATTTTTAGAAATCAACAACATGATGTGAATGTACGCAAAGCTGATGTGGGTTTTGGGGATTAGTCAATTAAATAAATAGAATCTAGAATGAAGATGGACACAGGCTTACCTTTTTAAAGACTGCTTAGATTTAACAGTGAGAATGTACTGAGAGGTAACTAGACAAATTAAAACACATCCAGAAAAGCCTGGATGTAAAGAGACTTCAAACTCTTTTGTGTGAAGAGAGTTCAGAACCTTGCACTTTAGGGAATAAGTTCTGTATGACCTACAGACAAGAATAGGGTATACCAAGGGCATCATATACAAGTATTTAAAGTGTTGACATTTGAAAAATTCTGCTGTAACTCTGGAAGACGTAAGATTAATTGGTCAAAGTTAAAGATAGAAAGATGGCATCTCAATATAAGAAATAACTTTTTAATAATCAGAACTGTCCAAAGAGGGCACCATCTGCAAAATGTAATTTGTTTTTCTTAGTGAGGATGTGAGATTAGACTGAGCGACTATTGATAGAGATGTTGTAAATACAACATTTTAAAAGATAGCTTAATGGAATAACTTGTGATATCTCTTATAGCCTGAGATTTTATGATCATTAATAGGGAAATTAAAGACAAATGACAAGTGTGTAGGATGTTTCAAGGCAGACTGGTTCTCCATTTACCTTTCAAGTTGGAAGTAAATTTATAATCATCTCTTTCGCATATTAGTTAACAACACACTCAGATAGTTAAAGTTAAAATATCAAAATTACCTTCCCTTTTTACTTTTCACATTCTAATTTTTGATTGTACAATAGAAAAATGTGACTGAATTAAATAATTTTCTGAGACTCTAGACAAAGCCAAGTGCTTTAGAAGGCACATAATAATAAAATTTCAACAAATTCTTTCATTTACAAGTGTAAGCAGTTAAGTCAAATAAATAAAAACAAACCACAATAACACAGCCTTCTGTAAAAGTTTCACTTTATGAACTCAGAATAAAAGGTATTGAAATGCATTTTAGTTTGTTTTCATTTATTTCCAAATAAAATATATTCTGATCTCTTTCTAGTTTTTCTTTGAATCTACCAACTACCAAGGTTTCTATGAGCCTTAGTAGTTGTATTGGCCTTTAATTAGGTAGCCCAGCAAAATGCAGCCTCCTAACAAATGAAGGCAGTGATTGGTTGATCAGCCAATCAGGGGTCTTAGTTGCAAACAGATGAAAAAGAATTCTCAAACTTGAGCATGCGTCATAATCACTTGGAAAACTTATTTAAACACAGATTCAGTAGGTCTAGAATGGAACCCTGTGGTTTAAATTCCTTACGAGTTTCCAGGTGATGCTGATGCTGTTGGTTCTGGACCACACTTTGAGGATCATTTATTACAATATATCAGAGAGCTCTCAGATTTTCCGGGAGTTCTGGTGGAACAGATTTGAGGCCAATACTATACTAAGCTTGAATCATTGTCTGTTCTGTTGAAACCGTCAAGCAGAATATTTCGGCAACTATATTTTTCTGCCACTACTAATGATACCAGCGACAATGTCAACTCTGCATTAGGAATTCAACTTGTATCCAGTGATGCCTCCAAAATCCAGGTGCCTCCAATGCTGCCCTCATCATGCTCAGGTGTGAATGAAAAGTCTTCCATGGAAGACCTAATTGGTAGCGCCTAGATCGTGTGATTATGTGGCTGTGAGGCAGGCTGAGCATTTTAGTTCTTTCTCCTATTTTGAGGAAACGGGACTTGTATTTGCAGAAACATATGCATTAATATTAGAAAATTCCACTACTTAACCTCATTAGTACCTTTGACAGCTTGGTTTAATTTATTGATTCTCAGATTTTTACTTTTATGAGACAGGTAAACTCAGGGAGAACAAATATTTTCTGAAAACTGCCATGGGTGATGCTGTGAGAAGAAAGACGGTGAAACTACGTAAGTTCTTCTAATGTGACCCAGGTGAGATTCCATGAAAGCATTTCTAAGTAGTTAGAAACACTTTTGCATACCAGTCATTGTACTGGGTGCTGAGATAGAAGGAAGAATAAGTCATGGATCTTGAGTTAAGGAAACTAAGGATCTCGAGTTAAGACATGGATCTTGCAGTTTCATAAAGGAAAGAGTCAAACAAGTAGAATATTTCAGTGTAAATACTTATTTTTACTTACAAAAAATAGATTCTAAGGAATATATTATTTACATAAGTTCATTTGTTCAAAATGACTTGTATATACATATCTACGTTTACATATGCTGTAAATGACTTGTATATACATATATACATTTACCTACATATTTACCTTTTATCTCTCAATTGTGGACATTGTGTTAATTAGATTAAACTTAACTCCTCTTTTCCATCTTCTTGGAAAGTGTAAATATGGATGTTTCTATTTCAAATTTTACTTTTTATTACAGGTAAATGTATAAAAAATACTTCAAATACAATGAATATATAACAAACCATCGACTTACTTATTCAAAGGCAATATCTAAACTAAGAGCACTATTACTCATGCCTTAGAGATGATGGTTCAACTTGACATTGTTTTCCTTTGTTATATCCCTTTTCTCACATTATTGAATCGTTGTAACCTGAGCATTTGTTGAGTAGAGGAGCATCTTTATAATACGCAAAACGTAATGACAAGGGTAAGCCAGGTAGTAACGGAGCAGAGAGGAGGATGTTGTCATTTAGTATGGAGAGTAACGGAGCAGAGAGGAGGATGTTGTCATTTAGTATGGAGAGTGAGGAATGCTTTCTCGGAGCACGGTGCACAGGAGCCTACTTTTCAATGACAACTCTTAATTAGCTAAGAGAAATATGGGGACCGGAAATTCATGGGCAGAGACCTTAGAGGTGTAGAATGGTGTGTTACATGTGAAGAAACTGTTAGTTTGTAAGAAACTTGTGTTATCAGGCTCAGGAGAGGTGAGAAGGTGAAACTGAAGAAGTGAGTTGAGGCCACATCACAGAGGGCCTCTCTTGCCAGAGTAGAGTGTCAGCATGCACTCTCTGTGTCACTGTGGGTGCAGCAAATACAGCTAGTTGTTGTCCAGCATCCTACTCTTCTGCTGACAGAGGAGAGTAGTGACCTACCTTTCCTTCCTTCCTTCCTTCCTTCCTTTCTTCCTCAAGGAATACCATTTAGAAAGACAAAGTATACAGACAGAATGACCACGCCACTAACATTCTCCATCCTGATTAACGGGCTGTCTGAAGCTGCCTCTACATATTCACTAATAAAACTAACTTTTTGAGACTACAGCATAAATGTCCCCAAGGCAGTATTGTACTTCTCTACAATTTTTTTAAAGTTAGTTATTTAGAATTTAAGGTTCTAAGAATTAAACAAAGAATATAAATCCACTGTTTCTCATTGTATGCATTATCGATGCCCTTTTAAAGGACTTTTTTTCATGCTGAAGAATATGGGTTTCTGTAAGTAATGTAAGTAATGAGTTACCCTTTCTATACATTAAAAGCTGATGCTTTTAAAATTCTGCCCCTTTAGCATTTTCTGAATATGTAGAAGCTTTTTGCAGTGGTTGGATTTATTTAAACATATTATACACTTATTAATCATTTATGTAGATTGTTTCTATTTTAGCTGTAGATTGGTTTAATGTAGATTGTTTCTATTTTGGCTGTTCAATTTTAAAACACCCAGTTTATAAATGGAGGACCAAGTGAGCTTGAAATGGCTTTGTTTCTTCATGCTGTGTAAGGAAGTTCTGTGATGCCGTGCTTTTGCCACAGAGGGGCATTACTGGACTTCTCTTTTGTATCAACTTCTTGACAGCAAGGAAACAAACCTTTAGAAATTCATTTTTCATCACCTTTAGAAGGAAAAACAATATATTAATACAGAAAATCCCCTCAGAGCTACTGGCCACTTACAAGCTATATGTGATTTTTAAACTAGAGAAATATTTTCCTGAGTAGATGATCTCAGGCACAATAATCTTTTACATCTTCTTGAGACAGAATCAATTATTTCTTTTCTAGCCATATCAAATTTCCTTATGTAAAATACTTCAATATTTCAGGCAAAGCTATGACCCTTATTTCAATAGAATGCTGGGCCAAATAAGACTGGTGGAAACAATGCATCTCGTTGGCCACAACAGCCCCCTGAAAGAGAATGCAACTTTCATTAGTGCACAGTCAAGTTCAACTATGTTTGGAAAATATGGTCTCTATTCCCATGATGCCACCCTTTCCCCACCCCACCCACCCCTGCAAAGTGGCTGGCACATTTACAAGATGTTCTTTTTGCCCCCTGTGCACACACACAGGGGGTTTCAGAAAAGTGAAGGAAACCAGGCAGAGGCAGAAAAAACACATCCCTAATAAGGTCCTAGGTTTGCACAATGCTCCCAATACAACTGGTACAAACCTCACTCCTTATATCAAATCCCAGGTAATGGAAACGATTATCTAGTTCAGTTTGAGTCTGAATCTAAATATGATCCTAATTAAGATCACGATCACAAGATTCACACATGCACAATACTTTCAAGCAGAGTATAATTAAAATAACGCTAAAGAGACAGTCTTCTGATATTTCCCTTTAGAAAAAAAAATACCTACACAGCTGTGAAGAGTTGTTCATTGGAAGCTTCTGTAAAAGGAACAGCAGTACAAAGGTCACCACGTAGCAGCTAAGCCACAAGCTCAAATTAAAATGGGCAAGTGTCTTATTTCCCTCTAATTTAGTTTGGGTTAATCATGCTTCAGCATTTTCACTTCCCTTCTTCCAGCTTCAGAATGAATGAGCAGTTGATTATATATTCAGTATCAGTTTGGGGGAGCTGGTTAATTTCATTTCATGACCTCAAATTAAGTATTATACTTCAAATATATGAAAATATTTTCATGACAATTGCCATTCAAAATTTGTGAAAATTACAATTTCTTCTTACTTCACTGTGTTTCTTCACCTCATCCCTGCAACCTTTCCATCAGTACTTCCCTCTTCAGCATTTTGCCAATCATTTCCCTTCCAAACATTTCTTCCCACTTGTGCTATTCACCTCTGTGACTCATCTCCTCTTCAAAGAAGCTGCAAGAAACTTGCTCCCGGGCTATGCAAAACCCCCTGGCATTTGTTAAAGCCACAGAGAAGTTTGTAGCTCCCTGCCACCATACAGGAATGTCTATTAATTTGATCCTGGATTGACATGGGAAAGCCTGGGGCATTTATGGAGACTGTTGGATTCTAGATTGATATCATGATGAACTTGGAAAACTCTTTGATGATTGAATAAGCTCCCAATATGCGGCCTGGGGGATCAGATCTCTGGCCTGCCTTGGGGATTAAGAGGTGACCAAGGGCATTTTAAGGGGTTCATGCTCCAAAATGGAAAAAAAAATAGAAGTCTGTCCCACACTGTGACTCCATCTCGGGAAATCTTGGACTTTTCAATGTCTGTTTCTGGACACATCCCTCAGCTTTGAGCCTTTATCTTGTTTTTCTGTGTCTGATTCTCCCAGATTCCTATTGCAACTGTATTTACCAACTGCTCCCAGATACAGGCTTAAACAGAATCTGATTTCCAAGCCCATCTGGATAGACATATTTGTAGCTTTACCACACCCCAACCACCTTGGGATTAGTTCATGTACTCAGATGCAGAATCTGGAAGCCAATCTGCATAGACGGGATTCTGTGTTACTCTTATCACTTTCTTTTGCTACCAACAAACACTGGATTTTGCCACCTAATTTTCAGTACTCTCATCTTCCCCACTTATTCCAGTAGTGTTTTGAACTTATGATGCAGGATGAAGCTGATCTCTAGATTTCCTTTCCTGTCTAGTACCCCATCTCCTCTCCTAAACCACCTTCATCAAACACAGGAACCTGCAACAAAAACTGAGTGATTGGAATCGGGACCATGTTGCCCATTCTCCTTCAGTGCCTCCCTTCTCCCCTCCCCTCCCCTCCCGTCCCGTCCCCTCCCCTCCTCTCCCCTCCCCTCCTCTCCCCTTCCCTCCCCTCCCCTCCCCTCCCCTGCCCTTCCTTTCCTTCCATTCTTCATAGAACCCATAGTATATCTACTATAAAGAAGCTAATAATAACTACCATTTACAAAATCTCTACCAAATGTTAGGAAGTTCATACAAGCTATCTCACTTAATTATCTCTCCAATTCTGAGGGGTATTAAAAATTCTATTATATAGTTGAAGTTATTGAGAGAAGGTCTTGCAGTTAGTAAGTCACCAAGTAGTAATTGAACCTTGGTTCTGTTTTATTCTGAAGTCCACATACTTTTCACTTTGCCTCACTGTCCTGGCACTAGGGGAGAAGAAGCCAAAAATATGACAGTCTGGTGGTGTCAGGCAAGTAAACACTTCACCATATGTAATGCAACCTGAAAAATATTCTAATGAAAAAGTAAGTCCAAAGCACAGAAAATGCTTTATGTGCTTTGGCAGATGAGGAGGAGAGTATTCTTGCTGGGCCAGGGAGTGAGGGAGATGTAGAGGGTGCTGTCATGATGTTAAGTTCAGAGGAATGATATTTAAGCAGTCCTTAAACAATAGGATAAATTCACAAAGCAGAAACTGAGAAACTGAAGCCAACATTTAGAGTCATTTGTACATTTGTCTATTTTTCTGTTTTTCCATATCCTAGTATCAGTCCCCCTTTTTTTGTTGTTTTAATTTATTTTTATTTTTATTTTTTATTATACTTTAAGTTTAGGGTACATGTGCACAACGTGCAGGTTTGTTACATATGTATACATGTGCCATGTTGGTGTGCTGCACCCATTAACTCGTCATTTACATTAGGTATATCTCCTAATGCTATCCCTTCCCCCTCCCCCACCCCACAACAGGCCCTGGTGTGTGATGTTCCCCTTCGTGTGTCCAAGTGTTCTCATTGTTCAATTCCCACCTATGAGTGAGAACATGCGGTGTTTGGTTTTTTGTCCTTGTGATAGTATTTCTGCTATAAAGACACATGCACACGTATGTTTATTGCGGCACTATTCACAATAGCAAAGACTTGGAACCAACCCAAATGTCCAATAATGATAGACTGGATTAAGAAAACGTGGCACATATACACCATGGAATACTATGCAGTCATAAAAAATGATGAGTTCATGTCCTTTGTAGGGACATGGATGAAGCTGGAAACCATCATTCTCATTCCCCTTTTTAAAGGCCTTGTGAATCCCATTCAAGATACGAAGTTTCTTTCCCTTTTTATTTATGGCCTTTTGTTTTACCTCTTTATTCTATATTACTGAATTAACCTAAGGTCTCAAGCCTGAAATTATGAAGCTACTTAAATTATAACACCAAGTTATCAGAGAAATAGTGTAGGATAATTATTTTGCATTCTAATTTTCCTTTCCTTTTGTTTTGTAAGAATGATCTATAGCACTGACAACAAAAAGTAAACTCTTTTAATTAGGTATATTGTAAGACATGTGAGGAAGGGTAAGATTCAGATGGCATGTGACATGAAATAATTAGACATAAAATTTTCAAAGTACTAAAACTATTTTAGTTACAAATTTATCTGTGATGAACTACTAAACTGGATGGGATGACTTGAATCATGAAAGATTATATTAAAATTTTGGGGTGGCTAAAATTATATGATTGAAGTAAATGGTTTTTGAAACAAGATGGAGTACAATAACATGAATTATTAGGGTTATTTTTTAAAATAATCATAGGACTGATAAAATATAGACTGACTGAAACCACATGCTTGTTGTAGAAGAGTCTCCAATTATATTTCTAAGAATCAACATATGAAGTATATATAGCAACTTTTTAATTTTCTCTTGTATTATTTCTCAGTGTATTCCACGAATTACTATCCTCTGGATATTAATAGCATCTTATTACAGATGGGGTCCATGGTGGAATTCACCAGGTTAAATAAAACTAAAAAAATTTATTTAACTTGCTATGAGAATTTTTAGACCTTTGAAATGGCTAATGAGCTTTATAATTATCCAAGAGTTTGTAATACATTTTACTCAAACTTATCTGTACCCAGATCGTGTGTGTGTGTGTGTGTGTGTGAGAGAGAGAGAGAGAGAGAGAAAGGGAGAGAGAGAGAGTATGAAACATCGTATGAGCTAGTATTCTTTGGTATCCCAGCTTAGGAAATGCCAGTATTAAAAAAAATACAAAATAAGGTTGAAAATGAGACTGTTTGAAGATTACAATTGTTCAAAATAAGAGAACACGGAAAGGGAGATTCATAAAACATATAGTTCATTTAAATCAAACTCTTTATTTGAAACACAATTAGAAACTCCTTTCTTCAATGAAGTTTGTCATGATTATACCAGCCTATACCAATATCTCAAACATCCGAATTCCTGTAGTTCAAATTGTCAACTTTGGCACTTAGCATATTTTACATTATATTTTTAGTTTTCTTTACATGTATGTATTTCATCTTGCCAATTGGACTATGAGAGCTTATAGAACAGATGCCTTGTGATGAGTTGATTGTGGTAATTTATATCGATTTTCAGGTCAATCACATTTTCCAGTATTTTATTCTGTCAAATCACGTGTCAGACAACTCATTCCATCTGAGGTCCAAGAAGAAGGGTCATCTCATTTACATTTTGGAATTTGAATTTCTAGTAGAGTGACTTATACAAACTGAGACTTTGATAATTATCTGTTAATTGTAACTTAAACATAGTGATAGGTATTTCCTGGCTTCATGAGAGAAAACAGAAGGAATAGAATAGATTTCAGCCCTTGGAATTAAATCACATTAAACTATAACTATAAGGAATGTGAAACCATAATATGGAAAATTATATGTGTGTGTGAATATAAAGACCAAGTGTGTGTGTGTGTGTGTGTGTGTGTGTGTACAGCAATGATCACTTTTGCTTAATTTCTCAGGGGAGGGAGTATAAATTGTTTTTGTTTTAAAAGTTGTCTACAAGGCTACAGTAACCAATACAACATGGTACTGGTACCAAAACAGATATATAGACCAATGGAACAGAATGGAGGCCTCAGAAATAATGCCACACATCTACAACCATCCATCTTTGACAAACCTGACAAAAACAAGCAATGAGGAAAGGATTCTTTATTTAATAAATGGTGCTGGGAAAACTGGCTAGCCATATGCAGAAAACAGAGACTGGATCCCTTTCTTAAACCTCATACAATAATTAACTCAAGATGGATTAAAGACATAAGTGTAAAACCCAAAACCATAAAAACCCTAGAAGAAAACCTAGGCAATACCATTCAGGACATAGGCATGGGCAAAGACTTTATGACTAAAACACCAAAAGCAATTTCAACAAAAGCCAAAATGGACAAATGGGATCTAATTAAACTAAACAGCTTCTGCACAGCAAAAGAAACTAGCATAAGAGTGAACAGGCAACATACAGAATAGGAAAAAATTCTGGCAATCTACCCACCTGACAAAGGTCTAATATCCAGAATCTACAAGGAACTTAAACAAATTTACAAGAAAAAAACAACCCCATCAAAAAGTAGGCAATGGTTATAAATAGACACTTCTCAAAATAAGACATTTATGTGGCCAATAAACATATGAAAAAAAGCTGGAACATTACTGATCATTAGAGAAATGCAAATCAAAACCATAATGAGATACCATCTCACAACAGTCAGAATGGCGATTATTAAAAAGTCAGGAAACAATAGATGCTGGCAAGGCTGTGGAGAAATAGGAACATTTTTACACTGTTGATGGGCGTGTAAATTAGTTCAACCATTTTGGAAGACAATGTAGTGATTCCTCAAGGATCTAGAACTAGAAATACCATTTGACCTAGCAATTCCATTGGGGTATATACCCAAAGGAATATAAATCATTCTACTATAAGGATACATGCACATGTATGTTGATTACAACACTACTTAAAACAGCAAAGACATGGAACAAACACAAATGCCCATCAATGATAGACTGGATAAAGAAAATGTGGTACATATGCACCATGGAATACTATGCAGCCATAAAAAATAATGAGTTCATGTCCTTTGCAGGGACATGGATGAAGCTGGAAGTCATCATCCTCAGCAAACTAACACATGAACAGAAAACGAAACACTGCATGTTCTCACTCTTAGGTGGGAGTTGAACAATGAGAACACATGGACACAGGGAGGGGAACAACATGCACTGGGGCCTGTTAAGTGGTGGGGGTCAAGGGGAGGGAGACCATTAGGACAAATACCTAATGCATGTGAGGCTTAAAACCTAGATGACAGGTTGATAGGTGTAGCAAACCACCAAGGCACATGTTTACCTATATAACAAACCTGCACATTTTGCACATGTATCCTGGAACTTAAAAAATAAAAAATAGATAAAAAAGAAAGAAAACAAGACAGACATGGAATTATTGACTCCATGAAAAATATAGTGTAACAGAGAAGACTAATTTAAATGAGTATTTAATTAAAATTTATGTAATGAAACATGATTCCGTCTGAACATATATCTGGGATATCAGGAGTAGATACACTTAGGAAATGATTTTTAGGTGGAAATCTAAAGGATGAGTAAGATTTAGTTAACCTGAGACTTGATGTACTCAGTTTGGGGTATGTTGGGTAAAAAGTGCCTTCAAGACATCCAGGAAGGTAAGTTGAGTAGGCATTGGAATACATACGGCTAGGTTTTGTTTATAAGTGGAGCACAGGCTGGAGTTATACTCTCAGAAAATAGACTGTAATTTAAGGCATGAGATTACAAAGAACTTACAGAGAGAGAGAGAGAAAGACTATAGAGGGACCAACATGGTAGTCTGGAATTTAGCCCCAAGAGTTTGAACAAGAAATGGGGTTATATTTTTAGGAATAAAGCAGATCTTAGAATAGCCAGTGTGGGTTTATTTATAGAAGTACTTCACAGAGCTTCAATTTCTATGGTATTATTTTAAAACATTTTATGGGGGAAATGTTTTAAAATCTCCTTTTAGCTATTTAATTTATATTCCTTAGCTACCTAGGATTTGAGATGTGTAGTTACCTTTCCACAGATGTGGTACCTGTAAGTCTCATACAGATCATGACCTTGGACAGAGGCACAGCGAATTCCTCCAAGGTCGTCTAGCTTGTGGTTTCAGCTTAATTGCAACTGGGGCAAATAACTTGTGTAACTGCCCATTTCTTATCCACCTTGGGGTATTTTGAATATTTTTTCTAAACAATTGTAAACCCTAAAGTTTAGCTGAATTTTTGCTGTATTATTATCTTTTCTTGTGCTTTTCTCAGTTGTTAATTATACTGGGAGTGTTCAGGGTTAACTTACCTTTAATTTCTATATTGTGGTAACCTTCAGAAGAAGAACTCATGGCACTGCTTCCACTTTGCCTCAATTATCTGGGTCTATACCTGCGCTTGTAACTAATCCTCTCATTCTATTCTCTACCTTTCAGATGCTTGTTATTCTCTTCCCAACTGCAGTTTCCTTATGAATCCCTTTGCCTTGAAATTTTCCAAGACTGCTTAACAGGAGTGCCGTATTTAGCTTCTAAATGCGTCTAATTCTCCTATACAAGATTGTTCTCTTTTCACTTGGCGTCAAGGGATTGACTGAAAATAACTATCCTTTTGTTACAAAGAAAGAAGAGCAAAACTAAAGAAATTCACTAAAATGGAGCCTTCACAATCAGTTTAAAAAGAAAAGTCATAAAATGTCTGAACACCAGTAGCTTCCAAGGATAGCAGTTTTGAGGCCCTCTATTTGCTTTTTGGGAATTCCATTTTGAAGAATTGATTTGATTTATGATGTCACATTGTGTGAGAAGGGAGAGAGGTTAAGTACTAGTCTCCAAATTTAGATTGAAGTCATAGAGACTAAAGCTATTATAAGGCTTATTTTTAGTATACACTATTATATAGCTTTTTCTTCAGTACTTTGTATCAACAATGTAGCATTTATCATATATTTTGATTCTTATTCAACTATCTTCTCCCCTTTACTAGATTTGAAATATCCTTTTTTTATGGCAACCTGTGTTCATTTGTCTGTCTAGTGGACTAAGGGTCTTTTAAAAAGTAATCTATTGAATGAATAAATACTAATTACAGAACAGGAAACCTCAGTCTTTGCTTTCAAGATCAGAACAAATTCCGGTAATTATGACAAAGAGATCTCGAAAAAAATAGCAATATAGATTTTCTAAACATGCCTTTTAACTAGATGAAAAATGACCTTTTAGTTAACCACCTCGCCTCTACCAGCAAAGGGACTCCTGAAATTGCAATATGAATTATTGATTTGGAATATTTCCTTCCTGGCATTATAAGAGAATACTGCCAATGATGAGGGACATCATAGTGGCTAGTATTTATGAGCGCTTACTATGGCTTAATGCCTGAATGGTATCAATAAATATTTGTTGAAAGAATAAATACAAAGTGGTTTATGAAGTCATTTGTAGACGTAATCTTATTTAAGTATCATAATAACTTTGCAAAAATAGTTACAATTTTTATTCACATTTCTCACAATAGGAAAATAAGCTCAGAAAGATTGAGTATATTGCCCAGGATCACACTGCTGGTATGTGACAGAAATGTCTTCATAAACTATGTGGAGTGACTCTTTCCACAAAATCATAGAACCTGGCAAAACCTTGCATAAAGGGAGATTATTACTTATGAAATGCCTTTTTAGTCATAAATCCAGAAGAATTAAAATAAGTCCTTTGCTCCATGTTGCTCCAATTCTATTCTGGCCTTTTAAAAGGGAAGCAAATCAGGTGTTTGGTGCTCAGTTTTACTGGGAACAAAATCAAACAACTAGGGAGAAAACTTGAGAAGAAACTAAAGCTGTGGAATAAAATCAGACTGAGAGCATGATAGGAAGTGTAATATATCTCTCCGTTCCACTTTATCTACAATGAAAACAGTAAAGAACCTGTCAGCTAAATCATGAAAATTATTTCCATCATGACTAACCTGTAGAATCTGTCCAATTCTTCTATTTGATTAGGTCATAAGCTACATGCTGTGACCCAAGGCAGGTAGAGAGTTTATTACATTTTCATGTTGTTCTTGTTTATATAAATATGTTAGTTCCTCTGAAGAAGCACTTGACTTGTTATTCTGGCCTAATCATTTTAGATCATTATTTTCCAAAAGGATCTGGGGTTTTACAAGGGTGATTTCCTGCAGTTTTGTTTGTTTGTTTCAAGTTTTTTTGCACCACTTAATATTGCTTACATTTTTAAAATTATGTTTTTTGTTTTGTTTTAAGAAGGAGTCTTGCTCTGTTGTCCAGACTGGAGTGATCTCGGCCCACTGCAAGCTCCGCCTCCCGGGTTCACGCCATTCTCCTGCCTCAGCCTCTCGAGTAGCTGGGACTACAGGTGCCTGCCACCATGCCCAGCTAATTTTTTGTATTTTTAGTAGAGACCGGGTTTCAGCATGTTAGCTAGGATGGTCTGGATCTCCTGACCTCGTGATCCACCCGTTTTGGCCTCCCAAAGTGCTGGGATTACAGGCATGAGCCACCGTACTATGTGTTTTTTTATATGTAGGTGATCTCAATGTCTCATAGATATTTAATTCAACATTTGCCATTGCGTTACTAGACATAAAATATTTCATTTAACACCCAATTCTTCCAATTGATTGATGAAAATAAATCTTTAATCAAAAGAATTTGATGAAAAATAATTACTTGACAGTTATTATTTTTTCCCAGTTCACAAAAAGAGAGATAAAAATTGGAGCCACACAGATGCTAAATTATTTTAATTTTAATGTTGCATATTTATACTACAAATTTTTAATTTATGATTCATTAAAAGTTATTAGTTATGGCTATCACTTTGCATTGCAGAAACTTTGAAAGTAGGAAAAGATCTTAGAGGTCATTTATTCCAACTTAAAAATTTTATAGACAAATCATAAAAGGCAAATGCTAAAAATCACATAGATAAAAACTAGCATAACAAGATTTGAAGCTGGGTCTTTGGATGACTCTTTGGCATTCCCAAGACCATTAATTTTTTAACAGTTTACACATGTATTATCAGTAATTCGATTAAGAAAATAGAGGCATGACTCTTAAATTTCTCTATGTTGTTCTGTAGTAAAAGAGGTAAGTGAGAGCATCATCAAGTAGCCAGGTAGGAAACTGTAAGTATAGAGTTGCCCGTCTAGTGTGGCTGTGAAGAGATATTTATGGAGTTGCTACCATGTGCTACATTTGTACCATATCCCATAATGTCACTATAAAGCAAGCACTATAATTGCACAAGCAGCCACAGGGTTCCAGTCAGTTGATGTTATTCTTAGCTTTCCAATAAGGCAACAAATAGGTCTTTGGAAAGCTATTCCAAACAAGTAATATGGGTGGCTACAGGAAAAGCCATAGGATGTTATCTTGCACACACCAAGACTGACATGAAATCAGGGAAATCAGAAAATTGGAGAACTCTGGCCAGGTGCAGTGGCTAATGCCTGTAATCCCAGCACTTTGGGAGGTTGAGGCAGGCAGATCACCTGAGGTCAGGAGTTCAAGACCAGCCTGGCCAATACGGTAAAACCCCGTCTCTATGAAAAATACAAAAATTAGCTGGCCATGATGGTGGGCAGTAGTCCCAGCTACTTGGGAGGCTGAGAATTGCGTGAACCCAGAAGGTGGAGGTTGAAGTGAGCTGAGATGATGGTGCCACTGTACTCCAGTCCAGCCCAGATGACACAGCGAGACTCTGTCAAAGAAAACAAACAAACAAAAAACCTATATAGTGCTTTGCAGAAGTAAGAAGGGGAGAAGTCAGATCAATTATCTCTGAAGAAAAACTTTCAGAAGAGCATAAATGCATTATTATTTG
Source organism: Pongo pygmaeus (assembly GCF_028885625.2). Classification (NCBI taxonomy): domain Eukaryota; kingdom Metazoa; phylum Chordata; class Mammalia; order Primates; family Hominidae; genus Pongo; species Pongo pygmaeus. Next base: position 34,855,451 of record NC_072386.2, on the reverse strand, counting down.
GAAAAAACAAAAACAAAAGAAATAAGTGAATTAAACCTGGAATAGGTTATCATAAATATAAGATGAATTTAGGATTTGGGTAGGCCAGGGAATTTTCAAAGTTACTGAGCAAGTTGTACTGTGGTTTGGCTGCTTTTTGGTTGTGGATGTCCATAAATGATGTTTTCATTCTCAGTATGCCTTATTAGTGCTTAGAGCAATAGCTCCTGAGAGGTTCATATTTTGACTCTAGTTTTTCGAACTGGCATAGTCATACATCACTTAGAGACTGGAATCCCTTCTGAGGAATGCCTCATTAGGTGATGTCATCATTGTGCAAATACCATAGAGTGTAGTTACACAAACAGAGATGGTATCGCCTACTACACACCTAGCTATATGGTATAGCCTATGGCTCCTAGGTTACACATCTGTACCGTATGTTATTGTACTGAATACTGTAGGCAATTATAACACAATGGTAAGTATTTTTGTTTTTAAACATATCTAAACATAAAAGGGTACAGTAAAAATATGGTGTAAAAGATAAAAAATGGTGCACCTACATAGGGTATTTACCATGAATAGAGTCTGCAGGGTTGAAGGTTGCTCTGGATAAATCAGTGAGTGAGTGGTGAGTGAATGTGAAGGCCCAGGACATTAAGTAAACTACTGTAGACTTTATAAACACTGTGCACTTAGGCTACACTAAATTTATCACATATTTCTTCAATAATAAATTAAGGTTAGCTTACTGTAACTTTTTTGCTTTATACACTTTTTAAAATTTTTGACTTCTTATAACACTTAGCTTAAAATAAAACACATTTTAAGCCATACAAAAGTATTTTCTTTCTTTATACCCTTTTTCTGTAAGTTTTTTCAATTTTAAAAATTTTCCATTTTTTACTTTTCAAACTTTTTTTGCTGAAAATTAAGACACAAACACACACATTAGCCTAGTCCTACACAGGGTCAGGATCATCAATATCACTCTCTCCTACCTCCACATCTTGTCCCAGGGGAAGGTCTTCAGGGGCAATAACACACATGGAGCTGTCACCTCCTATGACAACACTGCTTCCTTCTGGAATACCTCCTCAAGGACCTGGCCTGAGGCTGTTTTACAGTTAACTTTGTTTATCATAAGTAGAAGGAGTAAACTCTAAAATAAGAATAAGATTTATAGTATAATAAATACATAAACCAGCAACACAGTTATTTACTATCATTTTCAGGTATTATATACTGTACATAATTATATGTCTGTTGTATCTCTATATGTGCAGTTTATCATGGACTGCAGCATCGTTGTATGGTGCATGACTGTATATTCATTCAGGAAATATACATAGAGCACTATTTAGGTATTTTGAACTATGCTAATTGGAGTGGGTACAAAACTATATAAAACAGGATTTCTGCCTTTAAGGAAATTATAGTTTAATGGGGAGACTCTCAAGTGAATCAACGAAGATGGTGGTAGGAAATAAGTATTATGCTACAGTACGATCTAGTATAGACAAGATTTCCTGGCAAAGGTAATTCTGAAAGTGAGTTTTGAAGTAGAAGAAGGAGTTAGCTAAGCAGAAGAGGAGAAAAGGCATTGCTGGCAGAGGAAACAGAGCATGTAGAGACAAAAAATATAAAAAGCTTTTGTGGAATTCTAAGCAGTACTGTATAGCTGTGCATATCACTAATTTATTTAACAAATATTTTTTGAATACTTATGTGCCTGGTAAATTTTAGGCTCTTAGATATGACCGTGTTTGAGATAGATACATTTCCTGCTGATATTCTAGTGTATGTAAAGGGGCATGTGATGAACAAATGTATGTTACAGGTAACAGCTAGGATGACAAAAACAAGGCAGAGAAAGGGGAATAGAAAGAATCAGGGCATGGGGAAAGTGGGGTGAACTGCTATGTCATATGAAGTGGTCAGGAAGCCCTCTTCAATAAAGTAACATTATCTAAGAGTAGACACCTAAGAGAAGTAAGAAAGATAGCAGATATTTAGAGAAAGAGCCTCTCAGCCCCAGGGAAGAACAAGTGCAATGGCCCAGAGACAGAACTGTGCTTGGTGCATTTGATAAACATCAAGGAAGCCAGGGGGTCTAGAGTTGAATGAGTGAGGAGGTGATGAAGGAGAAGCTGACTAAGAAAAGAATGGTAGAAAATGAGGTGAGAGGGAGACTAGGTGGGCCAGGCCACATAGTGCCACACAATCAATTGTTGGGATTTTGGCTTTTACTCTGAGTGGTGTGTAAGACCATCAGAAGGTTTTAAGCAAAAGAGCATCATGATATGAATTATGATCATTTTGGTAGCTATGTTGAGAATAGCCCATAGGGACAGAGTAGAAACAGAGGGTCCACATAGTAAGCTTGTCGATAATCCGAGGGAGGGATGATGGTGTGAGTGGGATGAAGGGGTAAGCCTTGGTGATATTGAGAAGTGGTTGGATTCTGTGTATATTTTGAAGATAGAGCCAACAGGATCTCCTGATAGACTGGGTATGGAGCAAGAGAAGAAAATAAAAGTCAAGAGCAATCCCAGTATTTTGGCTTGAACAATTGGAGAAATAATGAAGCTGTTTACTAGAATGGGAAAGACAATAGGAGGAACAGATGTGAGCAGGAGGAGATGGTACAAAGAAATCAAGTAATTTGTTGGGAGATTCTATTTTTGAGATGACTATTAGGAATCCAAGTGGGAATTGAGTTACCACTGAATATTTCAGTCTGAAATTTAGGGAAGACAGGAGATTTGAATTTATAACTCATCAGCCTATAGATGGTACTTATGTCTATAGGACACAGTCATATGAAAGGCACTATGGTATTCCATGCTCTGGAGCCAGATTTGTTCTGCACATTACCTGTGCAACCTTGGGCAAATAACTAATCTGTGTTTCATTTTCCTCATTTACAAAAGAAGAATGACAATAATCATAAGGTTATTGGGAAGTTTAAATTGTCACTTATAAAGCACTTAAAAAGCATTGACTGACACAAAATAAGTCTTCAAAAATATTAGATGTATTTATAATAATGTGGGAGTTATGTCATAAGATGTGTATATTGGGGCAATATTTTTAAATTATCAAAATGATTTGTATATAATTCTTCTTAAATAATAGGACCTTGCACCTTCCCCATGCAATGTGTTAAGAGCATGGTGCCTAAAACCATCATTGTTTAGCTAAGAGGTTTAAAACTGCTTTTCTTATGTTTCTTGTGACACCATACTCTTGAAAACTGTTTTGGTAAAAGAGAAAAGGGAACTCTACATTCCAAAAGCTTCCGTTTATAAATTAAAATAAAATTTCAGAAGGCCTGAAAATAGAATTATACTGTAAGCCATTTTCAAAGAAAAAATAGGATTAAATGGATTAAATAGGAATAACTGCCTTACTTTAGCAGATCTACAGTGCAGAGGTAAGGTGAACACCTAGTCAACAGGGAAGGTAGTGGACAGCTTTGGGAACAGTCATCTGGCCTGGCCCATGCTAAGATCAAAGCTGATGATTTATACCAGCTGCAGACACTCTTGTGGATACTGGAGGAACAGACATTAACATCCAAATACTAGCTAAAATGGGCAGCAAAGGAGACAGTTCCATGATCAAAAACACTTATCCCCCTTCCATGGTGGTAGATCTGCTCCCTTCATTCAAGCACTATATCAAGAATATGAATTATAAATTATCTTAATACTTCCATGGAAGAGACTGATTTAAGCTGAATTACAGTAACTTATTAAATTTTAAGGTTTGTTTTTTAAGTACTAGGAAGGGAAGTGCAAAAGCAGAACAATGCTTTTATTGACAATAAGAACATTGTATTTTTGTTATGTCATAATTGTACTGTGTATATATATTTATTATACTTTGCTAGACAAGGCAAGGAGAATAAGGGACATGTCTACAAAGATAATAATTTTAGACTATTTTCTGAGCCATTAAAATAAGCTATTTGAGGAAGATACTTCAGATTGCAGTCTGGGGAAATATTAGAGAAAGAAGTTGATGTTAGAGACAAGGAGGCAACCAGAAGTTACACTTGTATAAATTTTTTAAAACTCCTATGATGTTATAATCACTGATATATGGCTGGTATAAGTTTATATATAAATAAATACTTAATTTTCCAGTCTCATTTGAAGTTAGGGGGCTAAGAGTGATGATAGCTGAAGTAGCATGCTTGATTTATATTCTTAAAGGGAGGACCTGCTGCTTTTCCTCCTTTTTCCTTCCTGGAAAATAGATGATGGCTGGAGCCCTGACAACCATGTTGGGCTATAAGATGACTTTGGGGGAATGAAGCCATGCATTCCTGAGTTAAAAGACAGGATAAAACCTAGGTGCCTTACATTTTGGAGTGCTCTAACATCCCTTGAGGACTACCTCTAACTTTTTGAATATAAGACAGTGATTTCTATATTGTTTTACTCAGTCTTGAGTGTTTTTTTTTCTGTTCGCTACTGAGCATCCTAATAATAAAAATACTTATTGAACAACATTTGGCAAACACAAAGAAGCATATAAAATAAAATATAAAGTATGCGTATTTCCACCATAAATAATTATTTATTGTTAATATTTCCAAGTTTTCTAAGGGCTTAATTTTAGTTTTTTTTCTTATATATAGAATGTTTTTAACCATTGACATGGATGATTTGTTTTAACAGTGGTGGGATTGTCATTATGCCGCTCACCAAGTATTTCTAGCTCTCTGCCTCCTGAGTTCATGGTAGGGTTGTACTTACTCACATTCTGTGATTGGGTGGGACTATTGTCCAATTCTGGCTGATGAACTGTCAGCCAAAGTGGCTTGTGCTGCTTTTTGTCTAAAATTGAATTGCCAGTTTTTGAGTCATTTTCAGAGCTCTCTTTGCTGTCTGCCACAGAGACCTACAAGGTAGTCTCAGAGTTACAGCTTTGGGAGTCTAGATCACAAAGTGATCAGGGTCAAGAAATAAACATTTATACCTCGAAGGCACTGAGATTTGGGGCTTTGTTTGTTATTCAGCATAAACTAGCATATCCTGACTGATAGAACAATTAGGGTATATGATAGTCTATAATATGTGTGAGGTGTTAGGATAAACTCTAAGATCCTCATCCGTATTTCACACAACTCTCCTCATTGCTTGTTGAATTCCAGTCCATTGGTTCCTCACTTGCTCCATGCTCTTTCCTAAATCATTGCTCTCAAGCATACTTTGACTTGTTCAGTAACATACCAAGCGATCTTTGACATTTCCATTAAAATGTCATTTACTTACCAAACCTTTCCCTGACTGCTAGGCCTTTGATAGTCTCTTTTGATACGAATACTTCTTCTACTTAGAAATTACTACTACATTAACTAAATTCTTGATTATGTAATTAAGAATTTAAATCTTACTAAAGTTTAAAGTTTACTAAAATGTAAACTTTATAAGGGTTAGGACAACACATTTTTGCCGACTTCTTTATACATAGTTTATAAGGTAGATACAAATATTAGAGCATAAAACAAGATATTTTTCATCCTAAACAATGTTTACAGAGCATTTCTCCTTTTGAGAAAGACTCTGTCTCTTCTTTTTCTTTCTTTCAGATTTCTAAATTATAATATCCCTTTTATTTGAAGTAAAGTTGCCCTTTAGGAAAAGCTGAACTTATTCAGTCTGGAAAAAATAAGCATGGTATACTGGGGAAAGAGGATATTACAATTTATGTGAAGAAAAATGCTGATAGACTGGTGCTAGTCCTGTGATATCATTTTTATGGGTAGATACTGAAAATGAGATATTGTTGCTTTTGGAAACCAAGGATGGTTTGCTTTTAAAGAGGAACCAATAAAGGTTTAGAGTAAATGAAAACCCAAATCACAAAAATAGTACTGAAATCTTAGATTAAAGAACACTTTATTATTTTATATGTTCTATAGACGCAATCTCCAAATCTTGTGAGAAGTTTCATTTTTAGAAGCCATAATCTGAATTTTAAAATATCACCAATACTACAAAATACAGATAATTTATCCTAGCTTTATAAATCTCTGTTGGATAATGGGTGGTTTCCAATGCTTTCAAAGTTTTAAAAAGTATATTTCCAGTTTCAAGACAGATGACAGTATCGTTAACAACTGGCATGCCTAGCTAGTGACTTCTGTTTTAATTTCATTGGCCAAGTTGGTCAAATATGTATGCCTAACTCCAAGGGTAGCATGGAGCTGAATATTTTTAGTTGCGTACTTTGCCTTATAGAATAAAATTGAGATTGTAAGGAATGGGAGAATGGTTATTGGGCAAGCAATTGTGTATGTTTTCTACAATACATTTTAATAATTTTCAATAAGAATAACAAACATTATCTGTTATAAATGACTTATTGTTTCTAAAACCATTCAATCTGTGCAACAGCCTAATGAAGGAGATACTATCGCAATTAACTCTTTTTATTGATGAGGAAGCAAGATGGACAGAACGATTAGGTAATTTGCCTTAGATCACATAGCTAGTCGGTGCTGCAGTCATGCCAGTGTTTGAACCTAGCAATCTGACTCCTGACAGTGCTCTTAAGCACTCTATTAACAAAGTTTAAAAGTGTGTGATTACGTCTTAAAGCACAAGCATGTACATTTGCATACTTTAGTGCTAAAGATTAAGCTTCAATTAGTGTCAAGTTTTGAAGATATTGGGAAAAGCCATTATGTCTTTTTATTTATAATAGTTCTTAACTATTTTAAACCATTTAAATTATTTAAAAAAAACTTATTTTAAGTAAAAAATATTAATAAAATACAAGTGCACATGGTATAAAATTGAAAATATCATAAGTCATATACACAGAACAAAATGAGTACAATGAAAAGTAGGTTTTTCTCTTACTCTAAACCTTGAGTCCCTGGTCTCCCTTGAGGAGAGTTAATCACTCACATGTCAAAGACTGTTATTGTCCCCCAGTATCCAAACTTTCTTTTTTCCTTTCAGTAACTGACCATGTAATTTTTATCTGGCTTACATGAATGCTTGTCTCAGCAGTACCCTTTCCAGGCTTCCTTGTAGCTAGGTGTAGACATCTGTGAAATCCCAGCCAATGAAATATTAGTGATGTGATGTGTGCAAATTCCAACTCATACTGTTTAAAAAGGAACATGACTTACATTCTGTTTTCTCTTTCTGTGGGCTATAAAGTGGCTGAAGTGGCTGGTGGTGGTCCACCTAAATTATTCAGGCAATGGCAGAGAAAAGGGAATTTTTCATGGAGTAGAGAAGAATTCACCCATCTCCTCTCCACATCTTCGCCCTGAACCATTTTTCAGCAGAGAAACTAATTTCTGCTGTTTGAATTAATGTATGGATTAAGTTGCTGTAACAAAGAGTCACAAAAATAAACATTAACATTTCTTTTGTCTTTAATTTCCTAAAATTATTTCTCAGTTCATTTGAAAAACTACAATGATAATATGTAAATTATGTTTGGGCTTCATAAAAATCTTTGTATTTCCTAAGCTTTAAATTTCCACCAAGAAACCCTGTTAATCAATTTTCTCATGTGTCAATGCTCTGTCAAGAGATAAGGTTTATTTTTACTTGTTCTCCTCTCAAAAATCAAATGTGAAGAAGTAAAAATTAATGTTTCTTTTCTGGCTGAAAGTCTGCCTTTGTTTTTAGAGTGGATATAGTGTGGACTGTGAATAAGGATTGGACTGTGCTTTTTAAATATCTTTGTACAAGGAATAATCAAAAGCTCTGATGTTATCTAAGCAAAGAGCAAATTGGCTTTGTGTGGCATGTGTGTATATGACTTCATAGATACTTCAGTATAATATTAAGCGACCAAAACAATTTAAATGCTTCCCAAACTGAGAACTTGTTTCTTCGTATTCTCATCAGTTTTATTAATATGGCTATGAAGATTATTTTTCAGTTTAAAGGAGTTTAAAAACAGCAAATTGAATTGGTTATATCCATATTTGCAACTAAACTCACTTCCAAGCCAGTTGGTCCTGATTTCTATTGTCCTCCTGTCTATGCTCAGAGAATGCAAGCATTCACTCTTAATGATCTCTGAGATCCTGCAGCAACTCCATAGGGAAATGAGGAGGAAATAAAAAACAGGGATCAAAATATGTTCAATGTATTTTATACACTATTTTATTTTCTTTTTATCTCTATTTCTGTACAGTCTTTGTTATATGAGTTGGTGACTATTTTCATAGTGGTTGCAATTGTTTTTTATATACATCCAAACATCTAGAAAAGAGAAAAGTGGTTCAAGGTCAGTGCAGGTGTATGAAGGCTAATTATTGGAGAAACTATAGGGAACACAAGAACCTAAAGGCACATAGCTATTTTATTTTGCTGCAAAGGATAAAAATCTTTTTGTTTCTCCTTAAGTATAGTGTTTCTTCTGTTTGTAATTTACTAAAATTTATTGGCAAGGTTGATACAAGGAAGTAGGTTTTAAACTCTTTTGATTTGTCTATAGGCTCATATTTATTAGAGAGGAAAATATGTATATTTGAGAGGAAACTGTGTATATTTGATGGGCAAACAACAAGTATTTCATAGGTTCAGAATGTGCTGTACAGAGCTGAGTCATTTTTATATCCGCTGATACTATTGGTAGTTCAATATATAAAGCTGAAGAAGGGATACCAGTCATATTGAAGCTTTTGAAGATGTCAGTCTCAAATTTTGAAGAGTTATTGTAAACATGTATTTAAAAAATGAAATATTGAAAGAGATTTCCATTGTCTTTCTCCATATATTTTGACTGAAAGTATGTATATTTCTGGATAACCTTTTAGTTGTTTTATGACTTTTCCCCCTTCTGTTGCCATAGAGGGGCTGTGAACGCATTACTTATAAATTTAGCCTCCACCTGGTTTCCACTAAAGTCAGAAGGCTAGCATCTTCACTCAGAGGTTTAATTGCACAGGGTAGGAGAAGTTGACCTACTGCCTTCACCATCTCCATCTGCTTCCCTTTGCCTCCATCCCCCATGGCCACTGCCACCAATGCCTGCCATGTCTTCCAGCATCTCTTAGAGATTTTAAGTGAGTTCAAGAGAACCATCTGTCTGTTAACCAAAAGTTAGCAATAGTGCACATTAGTGAGTGACCATTTTGAAAACCACCAAATGACCTGCGGTTTTGGTGTTTTTAAATAATTCTGTCTATTGTCTTTAGTAGTTATCTCTTAGCAACATTGATAAGCATTTACCTCTCTCTCTGTTTTGTTTTTCTTTCTATTCTTGCATACTGTTATGTTCTTCTCTTGTTTTGTAATTTTATCTGTCCTGTATTTGTAACTACAGTGCCTCCATTTATCAGTGTTTCTCAGTGGGGATTCTGTTGGCAATTCAGGTAAGACAATGCTTTATAGTGCAGAATGTTGTTTGTTTTTTGGCATTTAGCAACCCTGGTTCCCAACCACTAAAATGCTGTAGCACTTCCTAGCCACTGTGAAAAGCAAAAACATGTCTTTATAGTGCCAATACCTCCTAAGAAGGCAGTATTGCCCTTTGTTAAGAGCCACAGGTAGTCCGAAGCTCCACAAGGACACTTGTGGGGGGATATGTTTATTTCTCTTCATCAAGTATTAATGTTTACTTTGTGACTAGCACTGTGCCAAATGAAAAAACGTATCAAAGTTAAGACATGCATTCTAGACAATTAATGAACAACTTGAGGCTCCAACATTATCCACACTGTAATTAATGAATAGATAGGTTTTTTTTTTTTTTTTATTGTCTGCAAGTGTAATCTACTGGGTAAAGAGAAAGAAATTCAGTCCTATCTTATGACCTCCTGGCAAACCAACAATATCATTATCTTTTTATGCAACCCAAACTCTTCTTGGGTATCTCAGAAAAGGGACTCTGTCTTTCAAATCTGCTCTGTTCCCAGGTAGTATTGGGACAGATAGTGAAAGGGTGTCTTATTTTGTCATCATGGCAGAGGAGAAATCATACCATTCTTTAGATACATTTTGCAGTTGTGGTCTGCTTTTGGGAGTGGTGCCTTCTGTGCTGCAACTGTTTCTAGCTCTCTGGATAAAGCTGCACTCTTCCTTGTGGAGTCTAGGGCTCTGGCATCATTGGTCTTTGAGCTTGAAATCTTCAGCGGAGATAGACTCTTTGCTTTAGATCCAGGGATTTTTCATAAAGCTTCCTATTGTTTCCCCTAATTTGCAAAGACTTCTTGGTCTCTTACACATAGGCCATGGAAAGCCAGAAGGACAGCTTTAGCTTCACCTGTGTATGTATCTTGAAACACTACCATCTCAGCCATGAAGCCCAGATGCTGAGTTGAAAATGTCATTGTGCAAGCTTCTAAAGGCTTGCTTTCTCCTTGCTACTATGCCACTACCTAAATGTGCTTGGCCACCCCTCTACTTATCTAGCAGTTTCTAAAATTACTCATCTCCCACACCCGGTTCCGAAATCCCTGGGATTATAAGGGGTGGGAATTTCCTTCTTTCCTCTTCCTCTCTGGACCACTCATATAAACTGTGAAGTGTATCAAAGTCCACTTCAATACTACCAAGTTTTCAGGCCCATTTTTTCTGCAAAATCTTATTTTGAGTAAGGAAAGCTAAATATTAATTAGTCTATTTTTATCCCTATTAATGATTTTAATAAGCCATTCACAGACAGATGGCTATATTTGGCTTTCAGGGTAAAAACTTGTATATATAGGGATATACATATATATGAAAGTGTATATAGAGAAATGTATATAGAAAAGAATACACTGATTTTATTTTATTATTAGCACCATATAACAGCCAGGTCTATACGTAATTATATGTACACAGTGGACAAAATCAGGTGACATTTGCTGGTGTTATCTGGGGATGCTGTGGAGCATGTGAGATTGAATTAAATCTGACACATAGATATGGTATGAATATAAATAGAAAGGAGAGAGGAGAGGTAGCACAATGAGCATAGTGTACGTATATTGAGGAGTTCTGATAAGATAGTTTTAAACAATCATTTATGTAAAGAGATATGAAGGCACAAAACTAAGCGTTACAGGGCCTCATCTTATTATCTCTCCATAATGTCATAAATAATCTTTACAAACGTAAAAAATAAGAAAAACAAGATGTTAAATTGAGAAAGACTTTCTCTCTCTGGTAGTGGTTTATTTTACTATTATTTAAAAAACATTTTTCAATTATTCAGTGATTGATTTTATTATCTGCTAGTGTTTAATAGAGGAAATGTGGCAGCAGGTGCCAAAAGGTTTTTTTGTTTGTTTGTTTGTTTGTTTTTAAGGGGGAAAAAGTTAAAATTGGAAAAAAAATTTTCATTTTCCCCTTGCAAATTGGAAAAAAAATCATTTTTATTCAGTGTTAAAAGCAGAAAGCCTCTTTGGAGCTTGGGAAATACTACAGTTTCCGGAGAACAGATTGAAAGCCACCACACGCTGTAAAGTCTATTCTCAACAATTGCTTATTTTAAATCTGATAACATTGTTTATTTTTTCTTTTTCTTTCCACTTAATTTGGTTTGAGTCTTGTAGAACAACACTTATCCTTTGATTTAAATGTAAATTGTGATCTAGGAAATACATTTTGCCCAAGAATTTTATATATATATATATATTTATGTTTTTATTTATACTCTGAAAGTGTTATATACTAAAAGTATTTGTATTAAAAGTATTACAGGTTCAAGACTCAATATTCAATATTTTTACTCATTAACTCATTAACGTTTAAGTGGATCATGTTAATGGATTTGTGTGGCAGGCAGAATTATATCTTCCCCAAAAGATCCATGTTCTACTCCCCAGAACCTGTGTATATGTTATGTTGCGTAGGAAGGAGAGGATTAAGGTTACTAATCAGCTGACATTAAAATGGAGAGTTTATCCTGAATTATATGTGTGGTTCCAATGCAATCACGAAGGTTCTTAAAAGTGAAGGAAGGAGACAGAAGAGTCAGAATCAGAGTGCTGTTATGTGAGAAAGACATGACCAGCAATTGCTTGCTTTGAAGTGGAAGACAGCCACAAGCCAAGCAAGGTATGCAGCCTGCAGAACCCAGAAAGGCAAGAAAATAGATTCTCCCCTGAAGTCTGCTGAGAAGAATGCAGTTCTGCCAACACTTTGATTTTAGATAGATCTATCCCACATAGATCTCACTAGGAAGAACTGTAAAATGATAAATTTGTGTAATTTGAAGCCAAGAAATGTTTAATATTTGTTATAGCAGCAATGGCAACTAATACAACGTTATTAAAGTGAAAACATTTGAGTTGGGTAGGTATCTAAAATTGAGTTTCAGTTCTTCTTTTTAATTAAGTAACTTTCAGCAAATTATTAAAGTTATTAAAACATCTATAATAAAAAGAATGATTACTAACTTTCAGGATATAAAAGTAAAGAAAATAATATACACTTTAAAAATCTGAACCATATGTTAAACGCTATGTGCTAAAAAATTATATAAACATTTGAAACCAAAATTATTAAGAATAAAACAAAGTTCTGGTTTTTAAGGAATTTGTATTCAAATTTAGAAGAAAGACATTTAAATGAACAAATTTAAGTACAAATGAAGTATAAGATGATATTATTATAGAGAAAATAGCAAATTATTGGAGAGTGTTAAAAGATGTGCCAAAAAATATTTGGAGAGGTTATATCTAAGATGAATTTTGAAAGACGAATACATTTTGCCAGGTGAATGTTAATATAAATATACTTAGAATTTTATTCACTATTGAGGAGGGTTTCTGTTTTGACAGATTTTTTTGATAAAGTTAAGGAAATATTTCTTTATTCCCATGCTTAAAATATTTTTTAAATCAGAAATAGTTTTGAATTTTATGAAACACATTTTTGGTCTCTGTGGGAATAAAGATTATTTCACCTTCTAGCATTGCAATTCTGGGGTAAGTCAGTGGAATTTACAAGTTATATATTGCCAAATTCTGCTTGCTAAATTTTTTTTTTAAGCAACATGATTGAGGTTTATTTTACATTTGGTAAAATGTGTATTTTTTGTAATTTTGATTAATCTAGTGAGGAAAGAACCAGCTTTTTGTGTCATAATTTTTTATTGGTTTTCCATTTTTTATTTCATTAGTCTCAGTTCTGATCTTTACTCTTTCCCCACTTCTACTTATTAATGTTTAATTTGCTCTTCATTTTCTAGCTTCTTACGATGGACAGTTAGATAATTTATTTTAGATATTTTTTTTCTTCTAATACACACATTTAAAGTCATAAGTAAGCCAGATGTGGTTCCAGCTATGCAGGAGGCTGAGGTGGGAGGATGTTTTCACTTCAGGAGTTAGAGGCTGCAGTGATCCATGATCATGCCAATGCACTGCAGCCTGGGAAACAGAGGGAGACCCTGTCTCAATAAATAAATAAATAAATAAATAAATAAATATTCTAAATACTGCTTTAGATACATCTCACAGATTTTGATATCTTACATTTTATCATTCAATTGAAAATATTTCTAAATTTCACTTATGATTTCTTTGTTACCCCAGTGGTTATTGTCAAGTGTGTTGTTTAATTTAGAAACATTGAGAATTTCTCAAGTAATTTTTTGATGTTTATTTATTAAAAAAATTACACCTAGTAAAATTTACTCTTTTTGATGTACAGTTCTATGAGTTTTTCCAAATGCTAGGAACCATGTAGCTACTACCATCAAACTATAGAACAGTTCTATCACCTTCCTAAAATTTATATTTGTGTGTGCTTTGTAGTCAGTATCTCCCTGCACTCTTGTTCTCTGTCTATGTAGATTTTGCTTTTTGAGACTTCAAAATGAATTATGTGTTTGTTCTCTTTTAGGTACTGTCTTTTTACTTTCTCTTAAGATTGTTGTTACCAAGATGAACAAATACCTTTACTGCAGCTGCAGTTTCAGTATCAGGTTAATATTCTGATATTAATATTGTTAATATTCTGGTATTATTAATTTTATCTTTGTTTTACCCCTTTGCTTAAGAGCTAAGCTCCAAGTTAATTTTTTTCCAATATTTTAGCCAATATTTCAAATTATTTTATAGTGAGAGTCATTCGGGATATCTGCCCTGATATATATCTAAAGGCAGAAATCCAGGTCAAAATTTTTTCTCCAAACTTAGGTTAATATATACATCTGCAGATAATATGCCAAACAGTTGTCATACAAATGAGCTTGTCCAAAAGTTTCTTACTTAACACTGGTTTTGAGATCAATTCATTGTGTGTGTATGTGTATTTTCTGTTTATTTAAAAAATAATTTATGATATTCAATCATACATGTAAGTCTTATTTTCCTTCTTTCTCTGTAGGACAAAACTCTCTCAAACTGTGTTTTCCTCTGCTCTCACACAACACAACAATCATCATTACAGAAGGAGAATTCTATGGCCAAATATGTGGGGATTTTTCCTCACATACCAAGCAGCAGACACCAGTTGGGTGCCCTCCAATTCAATTCAGATACTTTACCTAGAGATAGTGTCAGATCCCACAGGTTTAAGGCTTAGTCCCCAAGACGGACCCATTACCCCAGACACCAGTCGCAAGTCTGAGCCCCTGAGACTTCTGATTGACCAACTTCTGTTTGTGGTTCCTGTGACCTTCTCTTTGGGTTTGATTAATTTGCTGGAGCAGCTCACAGAACTCAGGGAAAAACTTATTTTTGCCAGTTTATTAGAAAGGATAGTACAAAGACTACAGATAAAGAGATGCATAAGGTAGGGTATGGGGTAAGGTGCAGGGAGCTTCCATGCCCTCCCTGGGTATGCTATCCTCCAGGAATCTGGAGGAATCACACGGTCAGCTTTCTGGAATCGCCGAACTCTGTCCTTTGGGTCTTTTTGGAGACTTAATTGGTTCACTGAAACATGGACAATTGCATCAAAATGTAATTGGATGAAAAGGGTATGATCTAAACCCAGCAAGTCCTGTCTGTTAGGTCCTTCTTAGTCTCTGTGCAACATTCCTTCCTCCAGAGTATGGGGCAGAACCCTCTCTGGAATGAGGGTCTTATGACCCACAATCAGATTAAAGTCCTGACTTGGGCAGGTAAAAGAAGGACAGGAGAGGGTCAGAGAGAGAGATTTTGTTTCCTGAGGTCACTTCTAAGGCCCAAATTGCCCCAACATTATAACAAAATACTGTAACAATGGTTATGAGAGTTATGAGCTACGAACTGTGAATGAAAAAATATATATATATTCATATATATGCTTATATATATTAAATATCATACTTTCTCTATTGAAGAAAATTTAGACTATTTCCTTATAAAATACCACAATTTTTAATAAGTGTATTTATTAGAATTTATGTAAGTATATAGGGAAAATAGTAGAGGAACTACTATATTACATGGTATATGCCTTTTGGTTGTTCCAAACTGTCCTCCTGAGCCACTGAACCAAACTGCATTATCACTGGCAGTTTATGAGAGTAACTGATTTGTCACACTCTCAAGAACATTGGTAGTGTCAGTGGGATAGATTCTATTTTTCAAAGATGGCTGCAACATATCTCTGACTCCAAATGCTTTTCTTACAATGTACTTTAACAGTCCTCCATTAAGAGCTGTGCTTGGCTGGGCATGTTGGCTCATGCCTGTAATCCCAGCACTTTGAAAGGCCAAGGCAGGCAGATCAGCTGAGGTCAGGAGAGCGAGACCACCCTGGCCAACATGATATATAGCTCAGGCTATCACCTTATAGATAGCATATTTCTTAGATGGTGTCTAAACTCTCAATACTTCTCCAGAAAGTTCACAAAAAAGAACCCTACCCTGGGGGAATCCATAGAAAAGAAAGGAGGGAGAGCTATCAACACCACACTTCTGAGTTGTATCAGCCAGCTTCTCAATAATCTCCCAGAAATCCAGGCACCCAACTGTAGGTGGGCTGTTTTTCTCCAAGTCTGAAAGTGAAAGGTGGCCCAACATAGGTGGGCATCAAATGATAAAGAAGAAAGCAGTCCTGCTACAGAAAATTTTTGTCTCAATACTTTAGTATTATTTGTTAGTTTCTTCTTTCTTTTACAAACTTGATGCAAATTGCATGAGATTTGTCTATCTTATTAATCATTTCAAAGAATAATTTTATGGACTGAATGTTTGTGTCTCACTAAAATTCATATGTTGAGATCTAATCTCTAGTGCAATGGTATTAGGAGGTGGGGCCTTCAAGACGTAATTAGGAGTAGATGAGGTCATAAAGGTGGAGTCCTCATGAATAAAATTAATGCCCATAAGAGTCACATGACAGTGCTTTCATTCTCTGCCCTACTCTCCACCATGTGATGATACAATGAGACACTGGCAGTCTGCAACTTAGAAGAAGGCCCTCACAAGAACCCAACCATGCTGCCAAACTAATGTTGAATTTCCACCCTTCAGAACTGTGAGAAATACATTTCTGCTGTTTATAAGCTACCCAATTTGTGGTATTTTGTTATAGCAGCCCAAGCCAACTAAGACAGGTTTCATTAAAACTTTAACAATTTATATCATTTCTTTGTTTTTTATTATATTTTTCTTTTCTTATTCTTATTTAACTCTATGATTCTTTTCCTGGTTCTGTGAGTTGAATATATAACTGATGTATTTTAAAAATCATGTTGCTATTGAAGAAATTTATTTAAGATTATAAATGTTCATATAATTACAGGTATACCTCTAGATATTGTGGGTTTGGTTTCAAACTATAATGATGAAGTAAATATCAAAATAAAGCAAGTCACACAAATTTTTGGTTTCCAAGTACATATAAAAGTTTTGTTTATACTTATGTAGTCTATCAAATGTGAAAAAATAATGTACCTATCTTAATTAAAATGTTTTATTGCTAAAAATGCTAACAATCATCTAAGGCTTCAGCCTGTCATAAACTTTTGCTGGTGGAGGGTTGCCTCCATGTTCATCGCTGCTGGCTGATCAGGATGATGCTTGCTGAAGGTTGGGGTGGCTGTGGGAATTTCTTAAAATAACAATGAAATTTGCCCCATTGATTGACTTCTTCTTTCATGAAAGATTTCTCTGCAGTATGTGATGCTATTGGATAGCATCTTACCCAAAGTAGAACTTCTTTTCAAAAGTAAAGACAATCCACTGAAATGCTGTCACTGCCTTATCTACTGAGTTTATGTAATATTCTAAATCTGTTGTTGTAATCTTAACAATGTTCAAAGCATCTTTACAAGCAGTAAATTTCATCTCAAGAAAGCACTTTTTTTTGCTTATTCATAAGAAAGAACTCCTCATCTGTTCAAGTTTATCATGAGATTGCAGCAATTCAGTCACATCTTCAGTCTCCACTTCTAGTTCTCTTACTGTTTCCACCACATCTGCAGTTGCTTTCTCCATCGAAATCTTGAACCTCTCAAAGACATCCATGAGGGTTGAAATCAGCTTCTTCAACTCTCCTGTTAATGTTGATATTTTGACCTCCTCTCATGAATCATGAATGTTCTTAATGACATCAAGATGGTGAATACTTTCTGGAAGGTTTTTAATTTATGGTGCCCAGATCCATCATGGGAATAACAACCTATGGCAGCTATAGCCTTATAAAAAAATTTCTTAAATAATAATACTTAAAAAATATAGATTTCTCCTTGATCCATGGGCTTCTGAATGGATGCTGTGTTGATAAGCATAACATTTATCTCCTTGTACATCTCCATCAGAGATCTTAGGTGACCATTATCATTAATGAGCAGTAATGTTTTGATGGAAATCTTTTTTTTTTTTTTCCTGAGGAGTGGGTCTCAACAATAAAGAGAACTGAGTAAAATATTCAGTAAACGATGCTATAAGCAGACATGTTGTAATCCAGGCTTTATTGTTGCATTTATAGAGCACAGGAAGAGTAAATACAGCATAATGCTTAAGGGCTCTAGGGTTTTCAGAATGGTAAATTAACATTGGCTCCAACTTAAAGTCACCAGTTGCATTAGTCCCTAACAAGAAAGTCAGCCTGTTCTTTGAAGCTTTGAAGCCAGACACTGACTTCTCTCTTGCTAGAAAGCCCTAGATAACATCTTCTTCCAATGGAAAGCTGTTATGTCAACATTGAAAATTTGTTGTTTTATGTAGCCACCTTCATCGATTGTCTTAGCTAGATCGAAACAATTTGCTGCAGCTTCTACATCAGCACTTGTTGTTTCACCTTGCACTTTTTTGTTATGGAGATGACTTCTTTCCTTAAGTCTCATGAAGCAACCACTGTTAGTTTCAAACTTATTCTGTAGCTTCTTCACTTCTTTTAGCCTTTACAAAATTGAAGAGAGTTAGGGCCCTACTCTGGATTAGGTTTGGGGTTTAAGGAAATGTAGTTGGCTTGATCTTCTATCCAGACCCATCAACTTTATATATCATCAGTAAGCCTGTTTCACTTTTTTATCATTCATGCTGCATTCACTAGAGTGCATGGTCTCTTTCAAGAACTTTGCTTTAGTACTCACAATTTGGCTGTTTGGCACAAGAGGTCTCTCTTTTGGCCTAGCTCAGCTTTTGAGATGTCTTCCACAATAAGGCATGATTGTCTACCTTTTAATTTAAAGTTAAAGATATGCGGCCCTTCCTTTCACTTGAACACTTGGAGGTCTTTGTAGGGTTATTAACTGGCCTAATTTTAATATTATTGTGTCTTAGGGAGTAGGGAGGCCTGAGGAGAGGGAGATAGGGGAACAGCCAGTGAATAGAGTTCTTAGAACACATGAAACATTAATCAATTAAGTTTACTGTCTTAGGTAGGTGCATTTGTGAAGTCTCAATAGTAACATCAAAGATCAAAGATCATTGGTCACAGATCATTGTAACAGACATAATAATAATAAAAGAGTTTGAAATATTGGGAGAATAACCAACATGTGATACAAAGACACAAATTGAGCACATGCTGTTAGAAAAATGGCACCAAAAGAATTACTCAAGGCAGGATTGCCACAAACCTTCATTTTGTAAAAGCAATATTGCAAAGCACAATACAGTGAAATACAATAAAATTGTATGCCTATACCATTTTTTTGTTTTGATAGTTATTACTTTTATTATCATTAGTTATAAATGTTTTTGGCTTTCATTTTTAGCAATTCATGAACATGATTCAATGTTTTAGTCATGAATTATTTTGACATGCATCATTTTATTTTCAAACTCTTGTTACTAACAATTATACTATTTGTTTCTAACTTAGTGGCATTGAGAATCCTGGTTTCAGATTACAATGCAATTAAATAAGAAACTAATTTTAAATAAATTCAATTTGAAAGAACTCATTATTGTTCAAATATCTCATTTATAATATATTTTCTTATTTGTGTATTCTTTTTGCTATCCTTATTTTTGCTTATTGTTTCTTTTTACTTTTCTCTTGCATTCAGTTAGATAGATAAATTTTTCAATTTAATTCTTTTATTTTGTTCATATGGAAGTGGATTTTTTTCTTATTGTCTTAGTAGTTTTCCTTAAGCACTTAACATAATGTTTACATACAAATATTTCTTCAAATGTCTAAAGGCATTCAGCATCTCAAACTTAAAGTGTAAACAACTATGTTTTGCACTTCAAATAACTATTTGAGGAAACTTATTTTCATAATATTTCTTAAACAAGTTCCTTTTCCAGCTACTAGTCATTTTTCTGCCTCCATTTGCAGTACTGTCTCCTGGAAAGTGTTATCTATTTCCATTCTCTTTCAAATTTACTCTCATTAGGGTTTTATTTCAACCATTGTAAGGTCAATAGTTCTCAAAGTTAGCAATGACCTTCTTATTGCTAAATGTTTAGTCTTTTATTTGTGCTCATCTTATTAATCAAATGCATTTGGTCAGTGATACAGTTTGAATGTTTGTCTCTTCCAAATCTCATGTTGAAATGTGATTCCCATTGTTGGAGGTGGGGCGTAATGGGAGGTGTTTGGCTATGAGAGAGAACTCATGAATGGCTTGGTGCTGTCTCTAGGGTAATGAGTGAGTTCTCACTCTTAGTTCATGTGAGAGCTGGTTGTTAAAGGAGCTTGGCACTTCTCCCTTGCTCTCTCTTGCTCCTACCCTCATCACATGATGCACATCCTCCACCTTCGCTTTCTGCCATGATTGTGAGCTTCTTGAGGCCCCTACCAGAAGCAGATGCTTCCATTACGCTTTCTGTACCTGTTGCAGAACGAGTGAATTAAACCTCTTTCTAAAATGAATTACCCAGCCTCAGGTACTACAGGTATAACAGAAGGATGGACTAATACAATCAATTACTTTCCCTTGGTACTCATTCTTTACTTGGCTTCTATCACATCCTCTTTACTTTCTTTCTAGCTCACTGGTGTCAAAGAAAACTTACAGCAGGCCAGTTAAACAGAGAAGCAAGAAGATCACTCAATAGATATCAAGGCTTTTGCAATAAGGGAGAGAGATTGAACTGAATCAATCTCTGATTGAGCTGAAACAAAGGGCAGGAGGATTTTCAAGAGCTGGGTATGTTATTGGAGAAGTAGTGGAGGATGAACTTTAGTGGAGAGGTTTGGTCAATGTGATTAGGTCATTTGTGTTTGCTGCTTAGCACTTATCAAAATTAGGCTCTTGCTCTTCCAGACAGACTGGGAGATCGGGGTGCTTTCTTCCTTCATGATTACATTTCAAAGAGATGCCTGTAAGGTCCTTGAGAAAGACACTCTTGGTTGGAAAAACTGGAAAGAAGTTAGGAAAAAGCATTTGGCAAAATTCAACACCCTTTCATGATAAAACACTAACAAAACTAGTAATAGAAGGAAATTACCTTAACACAACAAAGGTTGTATATGAAGAGCCCATAGTAAACATCATACTCGATGATGAAAAACTGAAAGCTTTTCCTTTAAGATAAAGGACAGTACAAGGTAGCTGTTACCCCTTCTATTCAAAATAATATGGGTTGGATATCCCTTATCTGAAATACTTTATTCCAGAAGTGTTTTGGATTTTAGATTTTGTAATATTTTTGCATCTGCATAATGAGATATTGTGCGGATGGGACCCAAATCCTGAACAATAACTTTCTGTTTTATAGACACCTTATACACATACCTAAAGATAATTTTATATATTTGTAATAATTTTGTTCATGAAGTAAAGTTTGTGTATGTGAAATTAGGTGTGGAATTTTCCATTTGTGGCACCATATTGGTGCCCAAAATGCCTTTTGTTTTGTAACATTCCAGAGTTTGAATTTTTGGATTAGGAATGATCAACCTGTACTAGGAGACTCGGCCAGATAAACTAGGCAAGAAAAATAAGCAAAAAGCATCCAAATAAGAAAGGAGCAGAAAAGATCCTACTAGGATGGCCATTATATACAAAACCAAACAGACAGACAAAAAATAACAAGTGCTGATAGGGATGTGAAGAAATAGGAACCTTTCTTGCACTGTTTTTGGGAATGTAAAATGATGCAGCTGCTATGAAAAACAGTATGGAAGTTCCTTAAAAAAATGAAAATAAAACTACCATATGTGATTGTTTATCTATGTGAAAATTATCTACATTTGTAGATGATATGATCTTATATGTAGAACACTCTAAAGAGTCCACAAAAACTGTTAGAACTAATAAATGAATCCAGTAAAGTAGCAAGACATAAAATTAACATGTAAAAATCAGTTATATTTTTATATACTAACAGCAAACAATCTGAGAACAAAGTAATAGCATATACAATAGTATACAAATAGTATAACAAAATACTTAGAAATAAACTTAACTAAAAGGGCAAAAAACTTGTATGCTGAAACTACAAACTGTTGCTGAAATAATTTAAAGAAACACAAAGAAGTAGAAAGACATACCATGCTCCTGCATTGGAAGATTTAATATTGTTAAAATGTATATGGTACCCCAAACAAACAGCAGGTTCAATACAATTCCTATAAAAATTCCCAAGTCATTTTTTTCAGAGATAGGAAAAAAAATCCTAAAATTCACATGGAACTACAAAAAATCCCACGTAAAAACAATAATAAGAAATAAGAACAAACCTGGAGTTCTCAAACTTCTTGCCTTCAAAACACGTTACAAATCTTTAGTAATCAAAACCATATGATACTGGCAAAAAGGCAGACATATAAACCAATGGAACATAATAGAGAACCCAAAAATAAACCCACACATATACAGTTAATTGGTGTTCAACCAGAATGCCAAGACTACACAATGAGGACAGAATAGTGTTTTCTACAAATAATATTGGGAAAACTGGATATCCACAGGGAAGAGAATGAAATTGGACCTTTATCATACATGATATACAAAAGTAAACTCAAAATATATTGAAGACAATGTAAGAACTGAAAATATAAAACTCTTAGACAATAATACAGGGGAAAACTTCATAACATTGGTCTTGCCAGTAATGTCTTGGATATGATACCAAATGCACAGACAACAGAAGCAGAAATTGACAACTGGGATTGTATCAAGTCAAAAAGCTGCATGGCAAAAGGAAAAATCAACAGTAAAACAATGAAAAGGCAACTTATGAAATGGGAGAAAATATTTGCAATGCATATATCTGGTGAGGAGTTAATATCAATAGTATATACAAAATTTCTACTACTTGACCAAAAATTCCCAAATAATCCCGCTAAAAACCAGGCAAAGAACTTAAGTAGACATTTCTCCAAAGATGACATACAAATGCCAACAAATATATGAAAAAATACTCAGCATCACTAATCATCAGGGAAATCAAATCAAAACTACAGTGAGGCAGCATCTCACTGCTATTAGGATGGTCATTATAAACAAAACAAAACAGACAAACAAAATAACAAGTGTTGACAAGGATGTAAAAAAATAGGAACCCTTTTTGCAGTGTTGGTGGGAATGTAAAATGATGCAGCTGCTATGAAAAACAGTATGGAATTTCCTCAAAAAAATAAATAAATAAAACTACCATATGTGATCCAGTAATCTCACTTCTGAGTATTTAATACAAAAGAATTGAAAACAGGATTTAGAAAAGATATTTGCACTCCCATATTTATTACAGCATTATTATTTATTTATTTATTTATTTATTTATTTATTTATTTTTGAGACGGAGTCTTGCTCTGTCGCCCAGGCTGGAGTGCAGTGGCGCGATCTCGGCTCACTGCAAGCTCCGCCTCCCGGGTTCATGCAGTTCTCCTGCCTCAGCCTCTCGAGTAGCTGGGACTACAGGCGCCCGCCACCATGCCCAGCTAATTTTTTGTATTTTTAGTAGAGACGGGGTTTCACCGTGTTAGCTAGGATGGTCTCAATCTCCTGACCTCGTGATCCGCCCGCCTTGGCCTCCCAAAATGCTGGGATTACAGGCGTGCCACTGCGCCCTGCTTATTACAGCATTATTTACAATAGTGAAGAGGTGAAAACAATCTAAATGTTTATTGATGTGTGGATAAACGAAATGTGGCATATATATATACACATATATATATATTTATATATAAAACTATACTATATATAACTATATATGTGTATATATAATAAAATATTATTCAGCCTTAAAAAACGAAGGAAATTCTGTCATATGCTACAATATTGATGAACTATGAGGACGTTACTCTAAGTGAAATAAGCCGGCCACAGAAGGACAAATATTGCAGGATTACATTTATATGAGGTATCTAGGTAATCAGACTCATAGTAACAGAAAGTAGAATTGTGGTTGCCAGAGTCTGAGGAAAGGAATAAATAGGGCTGTTCAATGGGCATTTTCAGTCATTTAAGTAATTTTAGTGAAAAAGTTATAGAGACCTGCTGTACAACAACATGCATCCAGTTAACAATACTGCCCTGTACAGTTAAAAATGTGTTAAGAAGGAATCTCAGGTTATGAGGTTTTTTTACCCCCTACAATCTCTCTCTCTGTGTCTGTCTCTCTGTATAATATATATAACATATACATAATATAAATAATATACAAGATATATTATATATAATATAAATAGGGGCAAAGATGGAAGTAAGTAGACCACTTAGAAAGCTAAACAATTATCCAAGTGACATATAATGGAGGCTCAAACTAGGATAGTAAAAGTGGTATATTATATATATATAATTTTAATTTATATATAATATATTCTGTATGTTATATATTTATATATAAATTAAAATTTTATGTATATATATATATGCAGAGTTTCCTATTTCATATCCCAAGGGTTTCCTATTTCATTTCCTATATTTCATATCCCAAGTCTACTCACACTCTGCATGAAGTAGCTTCCCATTATACACAGAATAAAAGAGAAAGTTTTTACCAAGTCCAGTGAGACCCAGCACAAGTCGGTTTCCAAGTACTGCTTGAATTCATCTTTCCTTTTTCTCATCATCTGGCTCATTTTGTTCTAGCTTTCTGGCCTCTTTGAGAGTCATTGAATGCTTCAAGCATTCTCAACTCAGGAGCTTAACACTGACTGCTCCCTTTTTCTGGTGTGCTCATTCTTTTTTTCTGCATAGATGGCATCCATACTTACTTTAAGTCTTTGATCAAATCACCCCTTCTCAATGACACCTACCTTGAAAACTCTCTTGCAGCCAATCTCCCCAAACCTGCTACTCCCATTGTGTTTTTTGATCCTCTTAATTCCGTATATTTTTGTTTTTCCATGACACTTACTATGTTTATCAAACTATATAAAAGGAATCAATGGGAATTAGAAAAACACAGAGTTGAAATATACTTTGAAAGTAAAAATGGAATATTTAAAATTTAAATTCACTCATTCATATTCAGATATTTGTTTATTCCAAAATTAAACCTTAATTATTCCAGTTCTTTTTTCATTCCTTTATTGTATGCCTCTATGCTACTAGAACATAAGCTTCACAGGGTTGGCTTTATTTATTTTTTTCACTAATGTATCCCTAAATCAAGACTGACACATAAATGTATTTTGAGTGAATAAAGGATTGGTAAAGCTTTTTAAATCATCATCGGAAATAAAACCTGTGTCTCTGGGGCTTCTCGTTCTTCTTTTTTCTAGTTTGTATTTTAGATTCAGGTGTACATTTGTAGGTTTGCTAGATGGGTAAATTGAATGCATGAATGTATGGTGTACAGATTATTTTGTCAACCAGGTAATAAGCATAGTATCTGATAGGTAGATTTTCGATCTTCATCCTCTCCCACCTTCCACCCTCAAGTAGGCCCCAAAGTCTATTATTCCCTTCTTTGTGTTCATGTTTACTCCATGTTTAACTCCCATTTATAAGACAAAACATGCAGTTCTTGGTTTTTCCATTCCTGCATTAGTTTGCTCAGGATAATAGCCTCTAGTGGCAAATGACATGATTTCATTTTTTATGGCTGCTTAGAATTCTATGGTGTGTATGTATCACATTTTCGTTATCCAGTCTACCATTGATGGGCATTTAGGTTGATTCCTTGTCTTTGATATTTTGGATGGTGCTGCAGTGAACATATGCATGCATGCATGTATATGATAAAATAATTTATATTTCTTTGGGTATATACCCAGTAATGGGATTGCTAGTTCAAATGTTACTTTTGTTTTAAGTTCTTGGAGAAATCTCCAAACTGCTTTCCACAGTGACTACCTTAGTTTACATCCTCATCAGTGGTTATAAGTGTTCTCTTTTTCTCTGCAACCTCACAAGAATCTGTTACTTTTTGACTTTCTAGTAATAGCCATGCTGACTGGTGTGAGATAGTATCTCATTATGATTTGATGTGCATATTTGTATTTCTAATGATTAGTGATAGCATTTTTAATATGCTTGTTGGCTGTGTGTATGTCTTCTTTTAAGAAGTGTCTGTGCATTCTTTTGCCCATTTTTAGTAAGTTTATTTTGTAAATTTATTAAATTCCTTATAGAAGCTGAATATTAGACCTTTGTTTGATGCATAGTTTGCAAATATTTTCTCCCATTCTGTGGGTTGCCTGTTTACGCTGCTGATATTTTCTTTTGCTGTGCAAAAGCTCTTTAGTTTAATTAGGTCCCACATATCAATTTTTGTTTTTGCTGAAATTGCTTTTGGAGTCTTTGTCATGTCGTTTTCTTCCAGGGTTTTTATAGTTTTTGGTTTTACATTTAAGTCTTTAATCCATCTTGAGTTGATTTTTGTATATGGTAAAATGAAGGGGCCCAACTTCAATTCTCTGCATATGGATAGCCAGTTATTCTTATATCATTTATTAAATAGAGAGTCCTTTTCCCACTGTTTCTTATTGTCAATTTTGTCAAAGATCAGATGGTTGTAGGTGTGCAGCATTGTTTCTGCACTCTTTATTCTGTACTATTAGTCTAGGTGTCTGTTTTTTATGCCAGTACAATGCTGTTTTGGTTACCGTACCCGGTAGTTTGAAGCTGAATAGTGTGCTGCCTCCAGCTTTGTGCATTTTGCTTAGGATTGCTTTGGATGTTTGGGATCTTTTTTGGTTCCATATGAATTTTGGAATGGATTTTTTTTTTCTAATTCTGTGAGAAGGTTGTTGGTAGTTTGACAGGAATAGCATTGAATCTGTAAATTGACTTGGACAGAATGGCCATTTTAACAATATTGATTTTTCCTATCCAAGGGCATGGAATGTTTTTCCATTTGTTTGTGTCATCTCTGATTTCTTTCAGTGGTGTTTTGTAATTCTTACTGTAGAGCTCCTTCACTTCTCTGGTTAGCTATCTTCTTAAGTATTCAATTGTGACTATTATGAATGGGAGTGTGTTCTTGCTTTGGCTCTAATCTTGGATGCTACTAGTGTATAGAAATGGTACTGATTTTTGTACATTGGTTTTGTATCCAAAAACTTGATATTGTTTCTTGATCCAGAAACTTCTGTTGTCTCCAGAAACATGAAGACGTTTATCAGATCTAGGAGCCTTTGGGCAGAGACTACAGGTTTTTCTAGGTATAGAATCATATGGCTTGTTAATATTATTTGGCTGAGTCCCCACCTAAATCTCATCTTGAATTCCTCCATGTTGTGGGAGGGACCTGATGGGAGATAATTGAATGATGGGGGCAGGTCTTTCCTGTGCTTTTCTCATGATAGTGAATAAGTCTCACCAGATCTGATGGTTTTTAAGGTGGAGATTCCCTGCACAATCTCTCTCTCGTCTGCCACCATGTGAGATCTGCCATTCACCTTCTGCCATGATTGTGAGGCCTCCCCAGCCACGTGGAACTGTAAGTCCGTTAAACCTCTTTATTTTGTAAATTTCCCAGTCTCGGGTATGTCTTTATCAGCAGCATGAAAACAGGCTAATACAGTAAGTTGGTACTGGGAGGGGGTTAATGCTGAAAAGATACCCTAAAATGTGGAAGAGACTTTGGAACTGGGTAACAGGCAGAGATTGGAACAGTTTGGAGTATTTAGAAGAAGACAGGAAAATGTGGGAAAGTTTGGAACTCCCTAGAGACTTGTTGAATAGGTTTGACCAAAATGCTGACAATGATATGGACAATGAAATTTAGGCTGAGGTGGTCTCAGATGGAGATGAGGAACTTGTTAGAAACTGGAGCAAAGGTGACTCTTATTATATTTTAGCAAAGAGACTGGTGGCATTTTGCCCCTGCCCTGGAGATTTGTGGAACTTTGAACTTGAGAGAGATGATTTAGGGTGTCTGGCAGAAGAAACTTCTAAGCAGCAAAGCATTCAAGAGTTAACTCGGGTGTTATTAAAGGCATACAGCTTTCTAAGGAAATGGAGCATAAAAAATTCAGAAAATTTGCAGCTTGACAATGTAATAGAAAAAAAAAAAAATCCCATTTTCCGAGGAGGAATTCAAGCCAGCTACAGAAACTTGCATAAGTAAGGAGGAGCTGAATGTTACTCCCCAAGACAATGGGGAAAATGTCTCTAGGGCATGTCAGAGGTCTTCATGGCAGCCCCTCCCATCACAGGCCTGCAGGCCTAGGAGGAAAAAGTGGTTTTGTGGTTTTGTAGGCTGGGTCTTGGGTCCCTGTGCTGTGTGCAGCCTAGGGACTATGTGCCCTGTGTCCCAGCTGCTGCAGCTGTGGCTGAAAGGGGCCAATATGGAGCTCAGACCATGGCTTCAGAGGGTCCAAACCCTAAGCCTTGGCAGCTTCCACATGATGTTGAGCCTGTGAGTGCACAGAAGTCAAAAACTGGGGTTTGGAAACCTCCGCCTAGATTTCAGAAGATGTATAGAAATGCCTGGATACACCGGTAGAAGCTTCCTGTAGGGGTGGAGTCCTCCTGAAGAACCTCTTCTAGGGCAGTGCAGAAGGGAAATGTGGGGTGGGAGCCCCCACACAGAGTCCCTAGTGGGGCACCGCCTAGTGGACCTGTGAGAAGAGGGCCACCATCCTCTAGACCCCAGAATGATAGATCCACCAACAACTTGCACCATGCACCAGAAAAAGCCACAGACACTCAATTCCAGCCCATGAAAATACCTGGGAGGGAGGCTGTACCCTGCAAAACCACAGGGGCTGAGCTGCCCAAGACCATGGGAACCTACCTCTTGTATCAGTGTGACCTGGATGTGAGACATGGAGTCAAAGGAGATCATTGTGGCGCTTTACGATTTAACTGCCTGCTGGATTTTGGACTTGCATGGAGCCTGTAGCCCCTTTGTTTTGCCCAATTTCTCCCATTTGGAATGGCTGTATTTACCCAGTGCCTGTGTCCCTATAGTATCTGGGAAGTAACTAACTTGCTTTTGACTTTACAGGCTCATAGGCAGAAGGGACTTGCCTTGTCTCAGATGAGATGTTGGACTGTGGACTTTTGAGTTAATGCTGAAATGAGTTAAGACATTGGGGGATTGTTGGGAAGGCATGATTGGTTTTGAAATGTAAGGACAGGAGATTTGGGAGGGGCCAAGTGTGGAATATTATGGTTTGGCTGTGTTCCCATCCAAACCTGATCTTGAATTCCCATGTGTTGTGGGAGGAATTCAATGGGAGGTAATTGAATCATGGGGACAGGTCTTTCCTGTGCTGTTCTCAAGATGGTGAATAAGTCTCACAAGATCTGATGGTTTTTATGGGGGAAGAAGAAGAGCTAACTATCCTAAATATATATGCACCCAATGCAGGAGCACCCAGATTCATATAACAAGTTCTTAGAGACGTACAAAGAGACTTAGACTCCCACATAATAATAGTGAGAGACTTTAACAACCCACCATCAATATTAGACAGATCATCAGGACAGAAAATTAACAAAGATATTCAGGAATTGAATTCAGCTCTGGATCAAGTGGACCTGGTCAATATCTACAGAACTCTCAACACCAAAACAGCAGAATATACATTCTTCTTGGTGCCATATGGCACTTAATCTAAAATTTCTTACATAATTGGAAGCAAATCATTCCTCAGTAAATTCAAAATAACTGAAATAATAACAAACAGTCTTTCAGACCACAACACAATCAAATTAAAACACGTGATTAAGAAAATCACTCAAAAACCACACAACTACATGGAAATTGAACAACCTGCTCCTCAGTGACTCCTGGATAAATAATGAAATTGAGGCAGAAATCAAGGAGTTATTTGAAACCCATGGGAACAAGGACACAATGTTCCAGAATCTCAGGGATGCAGCTAAAGCAGTGTTAAGAGGCAAATTTATAATACTAAATGCCCCCATCAAAAAGTTAGAAAGATCTCAAATTTACACTTTAATATAACAACTAAAATAACTAGAGAACCAAGAGCAAACAAACTGCAAAGCTAGCAGAAGACAAGAAATAACCCATCTCAAAGTGGAACTGAAGGAGATAAAGACAGAAAAAAACCCTTCAAAAAATTATTGAATCCAGGTGCTGGTTTTTTGAAAAAGAAAATAAAATAGACCACTATCTAGACTAATAAAGAAGAAAAAAAAGAATAAAAGAGACAATAAAAAATGATAAAGGGGATAACACCACTGACCCCACAAAAATACAAACAACCATCAGAGAATACTATAAATAGCTCTATGCAAATAAACTAGAAAATCGAGAAGAAATGGATAATTTCCTAGACACATACTCCCTTCCCAAGACTGAACCAGAAATAATTTGAATCCCTGAATAGACCAATAACAAGTTTGAAATTTGAGGCAGTAATAAATAGTCTACCAACCAAAAAAAAAAAGCCCAGGACCAGATAGATTTACAGCTGATTACTCCCAGAAGTACAAAGAGCAGCTGACACACTTTCTTCTGAAACTCCTTCAAATTATTGAAGAGGAGGGACTCCTCCTTAACTCATTCTATGAGCCTAGCATCATCCTGATACCAAAACCCTGGTAGAGATACAACAAAAAAGGGAAACTTCAGGCCAATAACCCTGACGAACATCAATGCAAAATTCTTAATAAAATATGGGCAAACCAAATCCAGCAGCACATCAAAAAGCTCATCCATAATGAAAAAGTTGGCTTCAACCCCCAGATGCAAGGCTGGTTCAACATATGCAAATCAATAAATGTAATTCATCACATAAACAGATCTAAAAACAAAAACTACATAATTATCTCAATAGATGCAGAAAAGTACTTAGATAAAATTCAACAACCCTTTATGTTAAAAACTCTCAATAAACTGGCTATTGAAGGAACATACCTCAAAAATAATAAGAGCCATTTCTGACAAACCCGTAGCCAATATCACACTGAATGGGCAAAACCTAGAAGCATTCCCCCTTGAAAACTGGCACAAGACAAGTATGCTGTCTCTTACCACTCCTATTCAATGTAGTATTGGAATTGCTGGCCAGGGCAACCAGGCAAGAGAAGGAAATAAAGCACATTCAAATAGGAAGAGAGGAAGTCAAATTGTTTGCAGATGACCTGATCCTATATTTAGAAAACCCCATCATCTCAGCCTAAAAGCTTCTTAAGCTGATAAACAACTTCAGTAAAATCTCAGGATACAAAATTAATGTGCAAAGGTCACAGCATTTCTATACACCAACAACAAGCAAACAGAGATCCAAGTCATGAGAGAACTCCTACTCACAATGCCACAAAGAGAATGAAATACCTAGGAATATAGCTAACAAGGGAAGTGAAGGACTTCTTCAGGGAGAACTACAAACCAATGCTCAAGGAAGTCAGAGATGATACAAGCAGATGGAAAACATTCCATGCTTATGGATAGGAAGGATCAATACAGTGAAAATGGCCATATTGCTCAAAGTAATGTATAGATTCAATGCCATTCCCGTTAGACTACCATTGACATTCTTCACAGAATTAGAAGACACTATTTAAAAATTCATATGGAACCAAAATAGAGCTCATATAGCCAAGACAATCCTAAGCAGAAAGAACAAAGCTGGAGGCATCAAACTAGACTACAAGGCTACAGTAAAAACAAACAAACAAACAAAAAAACAGTATGGTACTTCTACAAAAACAGACACACAGACCAATGAAACTGAATAGAGAACTTAGAAATACGACCACACATCTACAACTATCTGATCTTTGACAGACCTGACAAAAACAAGCAATGGGGAAAGGATCCTCTATTTAATAAATGGTTCTGGGATAACTGGCTAGCCATATGCAGATGGTTGAAACAGGACCCCTTCCTTACACCTTACGCAAAAATTAACTCAAGATGGATTAAAGACTTAGATGTAAAACATGAAACTATAAAAACTCTAGAGGAAAATCTAGGCAATATCTTTTAGGACCTAGGCATAGGCAAATATTTCATGATGAAATCACCAAAAGCAATTGCAACAAAAGCAAAAATCGACAAATGGGACCTAATTAAACTAAAGAGCTTCTGTACAACAAAAGAAACTATAGTCAGAGCAAACAGGCAATCTACAGAGTGGGAGAAAATCTTTGCAATCTATCTATCTGACAAAGGTCTAATATCCAGAATCTACAAGAAACTTATTAAACAAATTTACAAGAAAAAAAAACAAACCACCCCATTAAAAAAGGGGCAAAGGACATGAACAGACACTTCTCAAAAGAAGACATTCATGCAGCCAACAAACTTATGAAAAAAAGCTGAGGCCGGGTGCAGTGGTTCATGCCTGTAATCCCAGCACTTTGGGAGGCTGAGGCGTATGGATCACGAGGTCAGGAGTTCGAGACCAGCCTGGCCAACAAGGTGAAACCCCATATCTATGAAAAAATACAAAAATTAGACAGGTGTGGTGGCACACGCATATAGTCCCAGCTACGCAGGAGGCTGAGGCAAGAGAATTGCTTCAACCCAGGAGGCAGATGTTGCAGTGAGCCAAGATCGCGCCATTGCACTCCAACCTGGGTGACAGAGCAAGACTCCATCTTAACAAAAAAAAAAGGAAGAAAAACAGAAATATCACTGATTATTAGAGAAATGCAAATCAAAACCAAAATGAGACACCATCTCATACCAGTCAGAATGGCGATTAAAAAGTCAAAAAACAACAGATCCTGGTAAGGTTGCACAGAAATAGGATTGCTTTTACACTGTTGGTGGGAATATAAATCATTTCAACCATTGTGGAATATACTGTGGCAATTGCTCAAAGATCTAGAACCAGAATACATTTGACCCAACAATCCCATAACTGGGTATATACCCAATGGTATATAAATCATTCTATTACAAAGATACAGACACATGTATGTTCATTGCAGAACTCTTCACAATAGCAAAGACATGGAATTAAACATAAATGCCA
This sequence comes from Pongo pygmaeus, assembly GCF_028885625.2. Taxonomy (NCBI): domain Eukaryota; kingdom Metazoa; phylum Chordata; class Mammalia; order Primates; family Hominidae; genus Pongo; species Pongo pygmaeus. The sequence goes on along the minus strand of NC_072386.2, from coordinate 34,822,854 downwards.
ATCAATGAAAAACTGGATAAAGAAAATGCAGCACATTTTCATCATGGATTACTATGTAGTCATGAAAAGGAATTAGATCATGTCCTTTGCAGAGAAATGGATGGAGCTGGAAGCCATTATCCTCAGCAAACTAACACAGGAACAGAAACCAAGCACCACATGTTCTCATTTATAAGTGGGAGCTGATCAATGAGAGCACATGGACACAGGGAGGGGAACAACACACACTGGAGCCTGTTGGGAGATGGTGTTGGGGAAGGGAGGACATTAGGAAAAATAACTAATGCATGCTGGGCTTAATACCTAGGTGATGGGTTGATAGGTGCAGCAAACCACCATGGCACATATTTACCTACATAACAAACCTGTACATTCTGCACGTGTACCCTGGAACTTAAAATAAAAGTAAATGATAATAATCTCTGATGGGTTTTTTTTTTGTATTTCTGTGGGGTCAGTGGTAAATATCCCCTTTGTCATTCTAATTGTGTTTATTTGGATCTTCTCTCTTTTTTCTTTACTAGTCTAGCTTGTGGTCTATCAATCTTGTTTATTCTTTCAAAAAAACCAGTGTTTTCTGATGTTTTGTATGGTTTTCATATCTCATTTTCATTCAGTTTAGCATTGATATTGGTAATATCTTTTCTTCTGCTAGCTTTGTGGTTTGTTTGCTCTTGTTTTCCTAGCTCCTCTAGGTTTGATGTTAGATCATAAATTGGAAATCTTTTTAACTTTTTGATGTGGGCATTTATCATTTTCAGCTTTCCTCTTAAAATTGCTTTAGCTGTGTCTCAGAGATACTGGTATGTTTTATCTTTCTTTTCATGAATTTCAAAGAATTTTTTCATTTCTGCCTTAATTTTATTATTTACCCAAAAGTCATTCAGGAACAGATTGTTGAATTTCCATGTAATTATATCGTTTGGAGAGATCTTCTTTGTATTGATGTCTATTTTGATTGCCCGGTAGTCCCAGAGTGTAGTTGATGTCAGGATTTTTGAATTTGTTGGGAATTACTTTATGGCTGAGCATGGGATCAATTTTAGAGTATATGCCATGTGCAGATGAGAAGAGGGCATATTCTATTGTTGTTCAGCAGAGTGCTCTGTAGATTTCTGTTAGGTCTACTTGGGCAAGTGCTGAGTTTAGGTCCCAAATGTCTTTGTTAGTTTTCTGCCTAGGTGATCTGTCTAACGCTGTCAGTAGGGTGTTGAAGTCTCCCACTACTATCATATGTTTATTTAAATCTCTTCGGCCGGGCATGGTGCCTCACGCCTGTAATCACAGCACTTAGGGAGGCCAAGGCAGGTGGATCATGAGGTCAGGCGATCGAGACCATTCTGGCTAACATGGTGAAACCCTGTCTCTACTAAAAAATACAAAAAAATTAGCTGGGCATGGTGGCAGGCGCCTGTAGTCCCCGCTACTCGAGAGGCTGAGGCAGGAGAATGGCGTGAACCTGGAAGGTGGAGCTTGCAGAGAGCCGAGATCGTGCCACCGCACTCCAGCCTGGACGACTGAGCAAGACTCTGTCTCAAAAAATAAAAAAATTAAAAAAAAAAGTCTTCATAGGTTTCTCAGAACTAGTTTTATAAATTTAGGTGTTTTGGTGTTAGGTGCATATATATTTAAATTTTCTTGTTAAATTGAACTTTTTATCATTATGTAATGCCCTTCTTTGGTTTTGGGGTTTTCTTTTTTGGACCATTGTTTGTTTAAAGCATTTTTTTGTTTGTTTGTTTTGTTTTTTTTTTGAAATAGGAATTGCAACACCTGTTCTTACTTGTTTTCTGTTTGCTTGATAGATTTTTTCCATACCTTTACTTGGAATCCTTGCATGTGAGATGGTTATCCTGAAGACAGCATACAGTTGAGTCTTGCTTCTTTATCCAACTTACCATTCTGTTTTTTTAAGTAGGGAATTTAGCTTATTTATGTTCAAGGTTAATATTTATATGTGCAGTTTTGATCTGTCATCATGTTGTTAACTAGTTGTTATGTAGACTTGATTATGTAGTTGCTTTATAATGTCAATGGTGTATGTAGTTAAGGGTGTTTTTGTAGTGGCCAGTAATAGTCTTAAGAATCTCTTATAAGGCAGGTATGGTGATAATAAATTTTGTTAGCATTTGCTTGTTTAAACAGAATTTTATTTCTTCTTTGCTTATGAAGCTTAGTTTGGCTGGATATAAAATTCTTGGTTGAAATTTATTTTCTTTAAAGATGCTGAATATAGGTCCCCAATCTCTTCTGGCTTGTAAGATTCCTGCTGAAAGTTCTGCTGTAGCTTTATTCAATTCCCTTTGTGTGTGATCTGCCCCTTTCCTTTGGCTGCTTTTAATTTTTTTTTTCATGTTGACTTTAGAGAATCTGATGATTATGTGTCTTGGGGATCATCATCCTGTATAGTATCTTACAGGGGTTTTGTACATTTCCTGAATTTGATTGTTGACTTGTCTAGCAAGGTTGGGGAAATTTTCATGGACAGTATCCTTAAATATGACTTCCAACTGGCTTGCTTTCTCTTCCTCTTTTTCAGAGACACCAATGAGTTACAGATTTGTTCCGTTTACATAATCCTATATTTCTCAGAGGTTTTATTCAGTCTTTTTTATTCTTTTTTTCCTTTATTTTTGTCTGACTGAGTTGATTCAAGGAACCAGTCTTCAAGCTGTGAGCTCTTTCCTCAGCTTGGTCTATTCTACTGTTAATACTTCTGATTGTATGAAAAAGTTCTAGTAGTGAGTTTTTCAGCTCTATCAGATCAGTTTGGTTCTTTCTTAAAATGGCTATTTTGTCTTTCAGCTTTTCTATTATTTTACTGGATTCCTTAGATTCCTTGAATTGGGTTTCAAATTGCTCCTGAATCTCAATAAATTTGTTGCCTTCCACGTTCTTAATTCTTTTTCTATCATTCCAGCACTTCTGTCTTTTTAAAAACCAATGCTGGGGAGCTGGTGGAGTCATGTGAAGGTAAGAAAACACTTTGGCTTTTTGAGTTGCCAGCGTTCTTGCACTGGTTCTTCTAGTCTGTGTGGGCTGATGTTCTTTTAATCTTAGAAGTTGCTATTCTTTGGATGGAGCTTTTTGCTTATATATTATTTGATGTCCTCGAGGGTTTGACTATGGGATAAGTTTGAGTACAGTTGGCTTGCTTCATTTCTGGATGATTTCAGTGGGGCAAGGCTCAGCTCAGCACCCCTGAGTGGCATGCTCTAACCAGGCCCACAGCTTTGTTCTCTGACCCCTCAAGGTTGAGCACCTGGTGAGCTGAAGAAGTTGAGGTATTCCCAGATCCTGGAAACAACACTCTGATGGGGGAGGGAGCTGTGCCAGCAACAACCCTCTAATTGGGTGTGCCAGCAAATGCACTTTGTCAGTGTGGTGGCAGTGTTGTTTGTGCTTACGTATGCATGCCAGTGGTGGCAGGGTCTGCACATGTGCATATGCCAGTGAGCTCCATGTGCACACATGTGTGCTGGTGGCAGCAGTGTGGTGAGTTCTACACATGTGTGTATGAGTAGAACAATGGGAGAGGCTGCGAGTGAGTGTGTGCACTCATAAAATGGTGGGGAAAGGCTGAGGGCAGGTGCACACCAGTGAGGGACCATCTGCAGAAGCTCTGGTGGTTAGTAAGGGTCTGCCAGCAAAGGAGTTATGGTGTTGGCTATTGGGTGGTGCCTTGATTGTGTATCTGAAGCTGGGCTGCAAGTGGATGTGGCCAGACAGGAACCTTGGGAGAAATCAGCAGACAGGCGGGATGCTCAGATCAGACTGGTACCACCTCACAGGCAAGATAGCTTTGTTCTACCTGGGTACAACTGCCAACAAAGGCCAAAGCTACCTAGAGGAGTGTTGTGAGCCTTAGGGGTTGGGCATCCCTGGCCGTATTCCCCTTCAGCTGTTTCATGCTAAACCCTCTGGGGTTCACACAGGCTGGAGTCTTGTCCCTTCCAACTCTCCAAGCAGCTCTCCCTGACAGCTCAAATTTCCATGGTTGTCATGGGGTCTTCGGCAGCTAGGATTCTTGAAGTCTGTGGTGACAGTGGGCCACTCAATGCCTATTTAATTCGCTCCTTCCCTAGGAGGCACTCAGGGCCAGGAATGAGTCCTGGTGCTTAGCAACCCTGTGCAGGGTTCCAGCTTCCTCCTTCTTCAGCCCAGCATCTGTTTTCTCCTTCCATTCACTCTCAATGCCTTCCTTCCAAAGATCTGCTTGGAATGTGCCAGTCTTCTTGATGGTCTGGTATCTTGGTGGGATCAGCTATTCCTGGCTGTGTTTAGTTGACCATCCTGGCTCTTCTCCAGATAAAGGCTCTGATGGGTGAAAATTGTATTTGTTTCCCTTAAATCTAAAGATTAAAGAGCAGTGCTGAATAGGCAAGAAAGCAAAGCTGGTTTAGAGTTCAAAGAGAAAACTAGGAGGATAGGTTTCATATTGGAAACAAATGACAAGTGAACCTAGAAAAGATGAGCTAGTCTTCCTGTGTTGGGTCTTATATATTATGGTTCAGAATACCAGCTCTGGTTTAAATTAGTGGAGTTTGAATGCCTTTTCTGCCACTTTTTAGCTATGTAATTTGACCAGATATTGCCCTCTATTTCTTGTTTGAAACATTAAACAAGTTAATAAATCTAGTGTGACTTAAATTGTGCCAAGTAAGTTATATGTTTTAGCCATTATTATTATCTAGGTCACCAAATATTTAAAAGCAATAATTTCTTTTGAAGTTGGGACTAAAATAATCCATACACTCATTTATAAATACTTATTTTTCAGAGTTTTGCAGGATGGATAGAAGCCAGGACAGTGTGGAAGCAGAGATGCCAATTTGAAAGGGTTTGTAGTGACTGAAGTTAGAGCTAATGTGGATAAATTTTGACAGTGTCAGTGGGACTGGTACCAGGCAGTGGATGTTGGTACAGGGCTAGGCAGAACTTGGATCTGGAGGGTGAAAACAAATATGCAGGTAAAGATGATGGAGGTTTTGTGCCTGGGTTACAGAGAGAATGTGTTTTTAACAGAAATAGATTAATCAGAGAGATGGTCTCTCTGGAATGATGCTGGGTTCGTTTTGGAACAAGCTTATGTCTGAATATGAATCAGTACATTTTATTTTAAAATATTCCCTTTCTCTCTTCAAATATGTATCTCATTTCTTGCATTTCTCTCTTTTTACTAACTCCACCTGATTTTAAGCACCTTGTTTCACGTTCAATTTCTGTAGTAGCCTCCTACATGTCCTTACCTTTTTAAAAGATAATTGTCTTACTCTTTTGTTTCTACGGTCTCTAATAAATTCTCTTCACACTAGAGTGAGGTACTTCTAAAATGTTGATCACATCATGCCACTCTATTGTTTATCCCTCTTTCCCTGCTTCTTCTTTAACTTGGAATAAAATCTAAACTTTTTACTATGGCCTCTAACTACATAGTCTAGCCCAGTGCATCTCTGCCAGGTATGCTGCCACTAACCTTAGAATCTGCCGCTGATACATACTGTGCTCAAACGGCTCCATCCATATTGCTTCCAGGAAAAGGAAGGGCTTTTTCTCAAATTTCAGGTCACAGAACAAATTTAACTTCCTCGAGAGACCTTTTCTGACTACACTATGTCAAGTAGACTCTGAACTCCAACTTCTATCATTATTCCCTAGGTAGCCAAGAGGAAATGGGAAAAAGAATAAAAATGTAAGAGAAATGTTATTTTATCAGAGAAATGTCATTTATTCCGTAGTTACAAAATGAAAGGAAAATAAGAGCACAGATCTAAGGACACGAAGAGATTTGGTGGTGAGAAGATTCCCTTTTAACTGTCTCAGGGCAGTTGGGATGGTTTCATTGTCCTAACCCAAATCCTAAAAGAGGGCTCCTTACATTTTTGGGAAAAGTGTTCAGGGACAAAATTCTGGATTTGAAACTGCCTGAAAACCCTAGATTTAACCTTCTTTTTCTTCACCTTGTTCCTGGAAAATAGACTATGTAGGGATAAAACTGTCCCGTTAAAAGTCAGTAGGCAACGGGGATTCAGTATATAGAGGTAATACTAATTTAAAAAATGAAAAAAAGGATAAAATGATAAAAGCTTATTAAAAATTCCATATTTCACTCAAGAAACAAAAGTACTTCATGTAAAGAGTTTTCCTTAAAAAATTAAGACATGGACTTATTTTGTTTCATTTTTATGATTGTTGCTATTGGTTTTTAAAATTTACATACAGGAAACAGCTTTTTTTGGTATACATTTCTGAGTTTAATACATGTATTGATTCATGTACCTGTCACTACAATTAGTCTGTGGAAGAGTTCCATCAGATTCTTTGTAGTCAAACCTACTGTTACCCTTAACCCTTGGAAACTGTGGATCTGTTCTTCATTCTTACAGTTTTGCCCCATCTAAAACATTATATACTTGGAATCATAAATTATATAACCTTTTGAGACTGTGTTAATTCAGCATAATGCCTTTAAGATTTGTCCATAGTGTTGCATTTATTAATAGTTCATTCTTTTTATTGCTGAATATTATTTCATTATATAGATGTACCTTAGTTTGTTTATTCACTCACCTTTTGAAGAACATTTAGGTTGTTTTTAGTTTTTGATATTAATAATTAGGAGTACTGCTGCCAAGAGCATTTATGAACATGTTTTTGTGTGAATATAAGTTTTGCTTTGTTTTTCTCTGTTAGAAATGTGATTCCTGTGTCATTGGGTAAGTGACTTTATAAGAAAAAGACAAACTTTGTAAGAAAAAGACAAACTCTTTTGTGGTAGAGTTTTATCTTTTTGCATTCTTTTTAGCAATCTATAAGATTTCCCATTGCTCCATATCTTTTCCAGCATTTGGTATTGTCAGCTCTTTTTTTTAATGGATAGTGATGTTGAGCACATATTCATGTGCTTATTTGTTAACCATATAATTTCTTTGATGAAGTGATTGTTCAAATCTTCCTCCTCATTTTAAAAAAGTGTCTTTTTTTTTTCAGTTGAGCTTTGGGAGTTCATTATATATTCTAGTGATGTCATTTTCATTCTCTTGTCAGTGTCTTTTGCAATACAAAATTTTTGGAGTTGATTTGATCAGTTTACATTTCATCAGAAGACATTTAGTCTTTTGTTTTCCTCTGTATGTTTTATAGCTTTACATTTCATAAATAACTGTATGATCCATTTCAAGTTAATCTTTATATAAGATGTGAGGTTGAGATGAAAGATTATTGCGGCTTTTTTTCTTCTTTTTTTTTGGTACAAGAATGCTCACCCCAACATTTGTTGAAAATACAACCAATATCCCATTTAATTGCTTTTGCCCATTTGTCAGAAATCAATTTGACTTATTTGTTGGGGCCTGTTAATAGACTCTTTATTCTACCTATTGTATTAGGTTGGTGAAAAAGTAATCACGATTTTTGCCATTACTTTCAATGACAAAAACCACAATTACTTTTGCATCAACCTAATATATTTCAACCCACGAGAATGATATGCCCTGTTATCTATTTAGGTGTTCTTAAATTTGTGTTATCATAAAGTTTTTAGCATATCAAGCATGCACATATTTTATATAATATTTATTTCAGTTTCCAAATTGTTCATTTCTAATAATAACATAAATTTTTTATGTTGGTCTTGTGTCTTGTCACTGTTAAACTGTTCTATTCGTTTCAGGAAATTTTCTTTTAAATTCTTTGCAATTTTCTAGGTGGATTATTATAACATCTGAGAATATACATTTATGCTAATTTTTTCAATTTGTAAAAATTTTAGTTTAAAATTTACATTTGTTATTATTATTAGTATTTTGCTTTACTGCACTAGTTAGGATTTTTATGGTATTAAATAGACATGGTATAAATGAACATCTGTCTCTTTGTCCCATCCTCATGTTAAAACATTCAGTCTTTCACCACTAAGTGTGATGGTAGCTGTCGTGTCTTTACAGATTCCCTTCCTCGGATTTAGAAATTTTTTCTGAATTCTTAATTTGCTAAGAATTGCTTTTTGTTTTTAACATCATGAATAGATGTTGAATATTGTGAAATTCTTTTTCTTTTGTCAGTTGATATGATCATGTGTGTTTTATTCCTTGTTCTGTTAATATATGGACTATATTGCTGGTTTTCAACTATTGAACCAGTTTTTCATTTTAGATAATTCCCATTTGATTGAGGCTTATTATTTTTTATGCTAAGATTTTATTGAGGAATTTTGCCTCCGTGTTCATGAGCAATATTGGTCTGTAATGTTCTTTTCTTTTATTTTTTTAAAAATTATTCTCTTTGACTGGTTTATATATCAGAGTATGTCTCATAAAATGGTCTCATAAAATAAGTTGGGAAATATTCCTTTCTTGTTTATTTTCTGGAAGCAAGTATATATAATTAGTGTATTTCTTCTTTACAGTTTTATAGAATTTCCCAGTAAAAGCATCTGGGTTTGGGGTATTTTTTTCCCTTTGGATAGATTTAACTAGGATTTCGATATCTTTGGTAGATGTAAGACAATTCAGATTATCTATTTCCTCTTTGATGAGCCTTGGTAGTTTGTAGCTTTCAAAGAATTGGTTCATTTCATCTAAGATTTTAAAGTTATATTATATGAGATTGATTACAGTAACATCTTGTTATATTTTCCATGTCTGTGGGCTTTGTAGTGCTAATACCTCTTTTATTTCTGATATTAGTAATCTGAACCTTCTCTCTATTTTTTTCTCCTTATGGCTAGAGGATTAGTAATGTTATAGACATTTTCCTTAAAAATCTTTTGATTTCATTGATTCTTCCTATTACTTTGCTATTTTAAATTTCATCATGTTCTGCTCTTTTTCATTTATTTCCTTCTACTTGATTTTTACTCTTTTTAAACGAATTCTCAAAATCATTTCTTATGTAATTTAATCTGGATCTTCCTTCTTTTCTAATATAAACATTTACTGCTCTAAGTTTTTCTATGAGAACTGATTTAAGTTGCATCCCTAAAATTTTGATATGTTTTATTTTCAATTTTATTCAGTTAAAATATTTTCTAGTTTTCCTTGTAGTGTCCTCTTTAACTTATGCGTAATTTAGAAGTATGTAAATTTCCAAGAATTTTGGTATTCCCAGTTTTATTACTGATATCTAGTTTAATTTTATTATGCTCAAGAAATATATTTTTAAATATTTTAATTAAAAAAAATATGTTGAGACATTATGACCCAGGATATTTTGTCTGTGTAGTGATTTTTTTTTCTTTTTTTTTTTTTTTTTTTGAGATGGAGTCTCGCTTTGTTGCCCAGGCTTGAGTAGGGTGGCACCATCTTGGCTCACTGCAATCTCCGCTTCCCAGGTTCAAGAGATTCTCCTGCCTCAGCCTCACGAGTAGCTGGGACTACAGGCGCATGCCACCACACCTGGATAATATTTACACTTTTAGGAGAGATGGAGTTTCACCATGTTGGCCAGGCTGGTCTCAAACTCCTGACCTCAGGTGATTCACCTGCCTCAGTCTCCCAAAGTGCTGAGATTACAGACATGAGCTACTGTGCCTGGCTGTTGAGTGAATGTTTCTTGTGCTTTTGAAAATAATTTGCATTCTGCTATTACTGGCTAGAGTATTGCTTAAATGTCCATTAGACAGAGTTGGTCACTGGTGTTTTTCAATTCCTCTATATCCTTTTTATTTGTTGTATTGATTTCTGAGAGGCAAATGATGATGCCTCTAATTAAAGAATTTCCCCCTCCTCCTTTGAATCTTTTCGTTTTTGCTTCATGTATTTTGGAGCTCTGTTTTTAGGTATATACATATTTGGGATTTTTTTTTTCCTCATCCTTATTTTTTATCATTTGATTCTAATGTTCCTGGTGCGAATTTCTTTGAGTTTATCTTATTTGATGTTTATTGAGTTTATTGAATCTATAAGTTTATGACTTTAGCCAAACTTGAGAAGTCTTAACACATTATTTTTAAAATTTCCTTGCATCCTGTTCATGACTGTTAGACCTATTAATATTTTCCCACAAACTCAGAAATCTTTTTTTCCTTTTTTTTGTTCATAGTGGTTAATTTTTATTGATCTGTCTTCAAGTTCACTGACGTTTTTGTTGTCATCTCCAGTCTTCTGTTGAGCTGAGTGATATTTACTTTTGGTTATCTGATGTTTCAGTTCTAAATGTTTTTTGGTTCTGTACTATATTATTTTATTTCTATGATGAGATTTCTATCTTCCATTCATTTCCACAGAGATTATCCTTTGTACTGGAACATCTTTATAATAGCTGCTTTGCAATTATTGTCTATACTACCAACATCTGTGTGCTCTCAGTGTTGGTATGTGCTGATTTTCTTTTCCTTTGAGAGACATTGGAATTTTTTGATTCTTTGTATATTGAATAATTTTCTGCTGTATTCTGTACACTTCGAATTTTGTCATGTGAATCTAGGTCTTATTTAAATTATATGGAGAATACATATTTTTTTGTTTTGTTTTTACTTTAGCATGCAGTTGACCTGGTTAAGTTCAGGTTGCACATTCTTACCCTTCTTTTGTAAACTGTAGGTACAATGTCGCTTTAGTTTTCCAAAATCTTTTCAGTGTTATTTGGATCTATCCCAAATATGTAGTATTTGGTGGCTAGTCTTGGATTTTGGAAGTGCTTTATCTTATAGTTAAGTTTCCAGAAACCTTTGGTGTGCTTCTCAGGTTCAGATCCACCCTTTCACAGCTCAAGGCTGGGCCCAGGAATCGATATATAAATTTAAAGTGTCAATTTCTTGAGGTTCTATTCTGCCCAAAATCACTAAAATCTTCTGATTATCAGATACTCCTTTTCCTGGACTTCTGGCTGAAAAGTCAGGGCCTTGGTTTACCTACTTTGTCACATAATTCTTGAGTCTGAGTCTTTACCTAGAGCTATGAGGAAAAAATATAGGGGAAAAAAAATGGGGAATTTTTTTTTACATGCTCTTGGGACTATAGTTCAACTGGTCTAAGAGATGGATTTCCTGTCTTTGTAGTTTTTTTGTGTCTACCCAGAAACCACTATTATTACTGCCACCACTAACTCAGGGCAGGGAGAGAAAGAAAGAAGCAAACACAAAAATCCAGGTTTCTTCCACTTTTTTTGACTTTTCAATTTTTTTTTCAAGTCTTAGGACAATAAATATAGGGCTTCTCTTGGAACTTTTTGTTTTCACCTGGTGGGTATTTCCAGCTTTTGTGTTGCCTTTGAGTTCAGGTTGGGAGATAATAAAGGAAAACAAAACAAAACAAATCCTTCTCTTCTAGTTTAGTGGTCCTTTGAATTCTGGTTTTCTTTCCCAATCTACTTGGTACCATTTACTTTTCAGAATCATAAAATAAGTGTTCTATGAATGGTCTCCTTGGTTTTAGTTGCATTTGAAGTCAGTGAAATGGTGAAGAGTACTTACAATAATTAAAAATACATTAAGTAATTATATAAAGAAATGAAAACCATTATCAGGAGATATTAGTCTCTTTATAAATATGTTAAATCTGGCATTTTTCGGTAACTAAGGTTAAAAGGATTGATGGAAGGGTTAAAGAACATTGAAGAACTTGACAGTCATTATGCAATAGGTGTAGTTTGTATGCCACTTTGAATTCTCGTTTTTGGTGGGAAGGAACACTGTAGGGAAAACTGGAGTTTTTGAGTGGGCAAGAACTTGTGAAATCAGGTTTTCTTTTATTGAAGTAATTCCACCTTTATTCATCGTCTGGGGAAATCTATGTAAAAGTTGGTCAAACAAAGAACATTTCTAATGTAATTTTGGAGACAGTCTTATCCTATTAATATTAATCAATTATAGAGAGATGATAAAAGTAGACTTAAAATTTAGAAATTAATACAGAATTTGGGCTGCTGAATAAATGATTTATAATACTGGAGAATGTTGTATGAGAAGGTAGAGTAAGAAATAGCAAATTGTTTTAATTCAAATTAGCAAAAGTCTTAAAGATATTTGGTTCATTATGTACCAAGAGAGTTGATATATATGTTAGAAAAGAAATAACACACAATAAATAATCTACGACTTCATTAGTTTTGGCCATTATCTTTTAATCTTAGGCACAAGAGAGTATTCACAATCATGCTGGAAGGCTGAGACTAAGCACAACAAAGAGATTTTTTTCTCTTTAATATTACCGAAATTAGAATGTAATCTATCAGTTATTAATTGTAGACAAAGTGAATTCTGTTTTGAATAATAATTATGTTTCCATTCCTGGTACTTTAGTATTATTCCTAGGAGTTTATTTCTTACTTTTTTTAGACTTTTAAATTTGGACTTTCTTTTTCTGTGTTTTATTTAACTTTTGTTCATGTCTACTGAACTGATTTAAGGCCACATGGTTTTAGACGGTCTTCCACTTTCCAAATAGTTATTTCTTCAAACCTATTTCTTGTGTTTTTTCAATCCTGATTCTTACTGGAATCAAGCTTATATTACTTTCTCTTTTTCTTCCTTTGTCTTTTCTGATAAACTGTCTTCTGTTTCTTCGGGATAAAATAAATTTTGGGATCGTAACAACTGTCACAAATTTACCTCTGAATAAATAATGTAATAACTCTTTAAGACTCTCAGATTTATCAAATGCTTAATGCAAAATCATCTAGCAACTGAATGAAATTTCTCACTCTCATTGCATATGTTTTTACCCATTAGTTATTGGGTTTGATCATGTTTTTCTTACATCTATGCGTTATATTCATACATCAGTAAAAACCAAGATGGAAACTTGAATCATCATTAGATAGAGAAGTAGAATGGCATAATAATAAAAACAAAACAGGAATAAATTGAATTGGATGTCCCAATGCTTGCTTCCATCAGAATCAATAACCGTTTATTAGAATTATTTTTTTTTCTAATTGTTTGTGCTAACATATTAGTTTAGCATTGTTTTGGTCTTCCACACACAGATTAGAAATGACCAACCATCACAATTTCATTAAACTTCAATTTCAGTGTTCTCTACTGAGGGGAATTGAAAAATGATCTAGAATGAGTCACCATTCAATTGGAGACAGATGTGGAGATTTTAGTGTGGCTCTGATATTTCATTTAATGCAAAAATAATGCTAACACTGAATACACACACACATACAATGCTACCTTTCTTTTTTTCATGTTGCCAACTTAATTTTAGAGCCTTGTAGTAAATATTTAAAGTTGAACTATGACCCAACACAGCTAGTTATAAGTACAGATATACTGATTTTCCCCAAACCAAAAAGTACGTAGAGCTTAGGAACAAGGGTTCCTTGTTAGTTAGGACTTGTTAGTAAGGACTAAGGCTAAGTCTGCCTTGATTTTAATTCCAACTCTGCCATCAATTACTCTAGTGTGTGACTTCAGTCAAGTAAATTGCTTAATCTTCCTTGGCCTTATTTTTTACATATTCAGAATAAATTTGCATTGGATAATTTCTAAGGTTCTTTACATTTCCAACATTCTATGAATCTGTAAAACATATTATCAAATGAGAAAATGTTATGAAATCTCTTTTTTGTTGAGAAAAGTGTTTACTTCAGTTTTCATTTTATACTTCCGTTTAATTTAACTACTTACATTGAGAAAGATATTGTACACTCAGGAAAATATGTCTATTGGCCAACAGCTGGGACGCAGTGATCCTGGGGCTAAACACAATGAAGGCATGGCAACAACACTGTTTTTTAAAATGAATTTGAGGTGGATACAGTTTAGAAAACTATTTCAATATTCCAGGTGAAAGTAATACAAAGCCTGTAGGGAAGTAGCTATTGGCACTGGTGGAAAGGAATGGATGTGAAAAATTGTGAAGACCTATTAAGTTTCTTATTTTTTTAAGTCACGCATATGTATACTTTAAATAAATTTGATATTTAAGAAAAAATACATTCCCGATTTTAAATCAATAATATATCTTATGACATGTTGAACACAATCAGTATGCCATCTAAACCCTGTAGCACTTTACTCTAAAGTCAAACTTAAGTGTTTCACAGTTTGACAGAATACATATACTCTGGCAGTAAAACACATAACAGTATTTTAAAAGAATATTTCCCATTGATTTATGTATCATTTTTAAATACTTCCATTTTATTTAATCTTTTTAACAACTATCTAGTACATATTTTACACAAATGAGGAAACTAAGATTAAAGGAACTTAAGTAGCATTGCAAAGTTGTTAAGTAGTAGAGCTATGACTCAAACTGATAAGAATTTGATTCTATACTACATGTTCTTCCAATTCTCCATGCTCTCAACAATTCTGAGGAACATCCATTGCAATTGCATTCCTAAAATTAATGCCCATGAATACGAAACATGAAAATATATCCTGCCCCATATTTCCAAATGGACAGTTTCTACCAGAATTTTGAAGCAACTTAAACTAGGAATGCCTATGCAAAAGAATTTAACCAGCCCTGAAGATATAAAGGCTGTGGAGGATACAGGGAACACTTAAGATATCAGGAAGAGGTAATAAAAACTGAATATGAGCAGATACAGGATATAAGCATCTTCAGTGAGGGAGTAGTCATTTATATGACATAATTGCTGGTTTTTTTTGTGTCATTGAAGACAGCACTTGTATCTAGTTTATTTGACTTGTTTTTCAGTTTAATACTATGATGGGCAGAATAATGGCTGCACAAAGATGTCCACGTCCTAATCCCCAGAACCTATGAATATATTACCCTATAAGGGAAAAGGTACTTTGTAGATGTAACTAAGGTTTAGTAACTTGAGATAAGGATATTATCCTGGGTTAGCTTGGTGGGCCCACTCTAATCATGTGAACCCTCAAAAGCAGAGAATATATCCTAGCTCTGGTTAGAGTGAGATGTGGCTACCTCTGAATTCAGAGAAATACAATGTGAGAGGAGAATTCAAGCCACTATCATAAGCTTTAAAGAGAGAGGAAAGGGACCATGAACCAAGGAAGGTGTGTAATATTTAAAATCTAGAAAAAGCAAGAAAATTGAATGTCTTCTAGAGTCTGCAGAAAAAAAAAAAATGCAGTCTTGCCAATACTTTGATCTCAATCCAGTGAGACCTGTATCTGACTTCAGATATCTAGAATAGTAAGACAATGAATTTGTATTGGTTAAAGCTGCTAAACTTTTGGCAATTTGTTATAGCAGCGATTGAATACTAATATGTATTCCACATGTATTTAGCCTCCTAAAGTTATTTTTAGCAAATATTTTTATCAAATAAAGAGACAGGTGGCATGATGTGTTAGAAATAGTTTTTGCCTCCTCCAATTTAGTAAACCTAGAACTTAGAAAACTGACATGGTTTGAAAGCTGAACTTGGAAACAGTAATATAATATTCTCACCATTTAATTTTACTGAGGACAATTTATCTTCATCTCCATAATAAATGATCATTTGTAATACACCGTGATGGCTGATTCTAATTCTTCCTTTTCTACTTCCCATGGGTGTTTATCTTTGATTACACTTCAACCACAGAGTTCCCTTACCACTACCCTCTGCATCTCAGCACATTTTTTTCCCCTCGCAATGAGACTATGACCATCAACCCTTCATTTTAGCTAATCGTGAAGAAACAGACCGAACCAGAGACAGAATGAGTAATCCAGGCTTGTTGTCCTTATATTTTCTAAAATAAATTCTACTGTATTTATTCTAATGTGTAATATAGATTAGCTCAAAAGAAAACATTCTCTAACATATAAGGATTATGCATCATTTTAATGCAACTTATAGTTTGAAGAACATGAGCAAATTTTAAGGGGGAAAATTGAGGGAATAAAGCAGATTGAGGGGAAGACAATGCACATTTATCAGAATGATTTGTAATCAGAAGTATTAGTCTATCAGTCAAAACCATTCAATAAGTGTTAGACCAAACATAAGATATGGGAATAAGGTAACCATGATAGTAATTTATTATGAAAATTGGAACATTTTGAGAGATAAATTGGGTACTGTTAATAATAGTTTTGCTAGCATAGAAGGCAAATAAGGCTATACAGTTACATCAGTAATGTTAAATTCCCACCTTATAAATAAGTATTATATAGTAATTTACTTATTTATAAAAGTTGGACATCTATGTCAAACTGCAATAGTTTAAATTTATTTGACAAATACAAACAAGCAAAAAACACTTGCCACATATCTCCAAACTGATTTCAGTGCATCACTACTGAGGATGAGGATTGAGGCTTCTGAAGATTGGTTTAGGAGTCGGGAGGCTTGAGTTCTATCTGCCTGCTTTGTTATCTTTGGCTGCACAGGTCCACATTAAATTTTCCTCGTATATAAAAAGAGAGATTTGTTCATATTTAAGTTCTATTTGAGTATTGATATGTTTCTGTAGAAATCAATATCAGGAGATCTCATGTGATTCTTATACTTATTGCCTGGGCTCTGGTTTTCTATAAGGGTGGTTCCCCTCCCTTGAGATATCTGGATATCTATTAGGGTGATATTCATTGTTCTGATAATTGAAGGTGGCATTACTGGCAGTGGGTGACACTAGGAATGCCAGATGGCTTTAATGCTTGAGTCATAAACAACAAATTGTGTTCCTTTTCTTCACAACTCTGAATGTTTCACAGGACATCAATGTACATGAAATATCTGTTTATAATTTTTGAACTAAGAAACAAACTCCATTTTATTTTATAAATGCAAAATAATTTCACACAGTTCAAACATAAGTGAATTTTCCAGGAATGCTACTATTGTGAAAATTGTATTGAAAATTCACTTTATTTCATCTTTGCCTGGGGCTATTCATCATTTTCCAAATGCACATCACTCTCCACAATGCTGCTCATGATATGACAACACACCTGAGTCAGCCTGCACCTATAGCCATTTATTTACACTGATTCTGCACATATGTGCAGGCATTCTTCCAATCTGGTGTAGTTTTGCCCAAATATTGATATTGAAAAACAACATATTTTAAAATATATTACTTTGTTATACTTATATTGCTCTTTACAGTTATGTGTGTAGGTAGGTTGCATTATCCATGAGTTTCATTTTAACAGAGTAAAAGAGATAAGATGTATCTTATATAAAAGGGTATTGAGTTGGATAGGATAGACAGCCACAGCCTTGGGTACAGAAAAAGCTCATAGCATTTCAATAGTGAGAGGAACTTTTGGATTCAGCCTACCATAGTGGATAGAGCACTGGTCTAAGGCTTGAAAGCTGGAGTTTAATTTCAGTTCTGCCATGAGTCAAATTACTTGTGCAAATTGTGGTTTCCTCATATGTAAGTTTAAAAAGCCAGCCAAGTTACAGTGCAGGCCATATAATTTTTCTGTTCTCTTATGTCAAAATAAGTGGCTAGAAAATACAGGGAAATGGAACATGAATTCGCATATGGAGAAATTCTCAAATAATTAGAGCTGTGCCAAAATGGAACTGGTGTACATTGAAAGTATTTAAGCTGTGTCTGGTTAATTATTTGCTGTGGCTGGCGTGTTGGGAAGGGACTGGATTCTATAAAAGGCACTCAACTTGAGGTCATCAGTGGAGTATAAATCAAGAACAAGATGGTATATAGATGTTTCTGTGGTTTCATATTGTCTCTGGTGTCCATTCCAGATTAAAAACAAAGGGATGATCTCTCATATTTTCTCCAGTTAAAAAGCTATTATCTACCACTGTATAGAGAGTTAGCTATAAACTTAGAGATACTATTTTACAGACTTACTAGAAATAAATAACTCACAAAGTAGTATTTAACTCATATATCTCATGTAATTGTCAGGCCTAGTATTTATCCCCGGGTATTCTATAATTATCTCAGAAAGTGTCCTGATATTTAAATTTATTTTAAAGCTGTATGCCATAGTATTCTTTAAGAAGAAATTCTATATATGGAAACTCAGTAGATACAGGATATTTTTCTAGTCTGAATTAAAAATCAGGACTCACTGATATGAACAAGAATTCAAAAGAGATGCTATTGCTTATGGAGTTCATTCTTCATCCTTGCTCTTCAATTTTACCACTTTTTATCTAAGATGGTCATTCTGGTAATTGTAGCCACTCCTGATCAGCTCAGCTCCCAATGCTGCCCACTCTCTATAGTTCCATGACACTGAGTCTCCAGGGCTATTGACTACTCTTTATTAAGCATGTCCACATTTTTATATATATATACACACACACATATATATGTACATACACCTATATACATATATGAGTGTGTATATATATATGTATGTGTATATACACAGACACACACACACATTTTAAAAGAACTACAGCTGCTCATGGATTTCTAGTGTGTGGGTGACAGCAAGGTTACATTAACCATATTACTTGAATCTTACGTGTTATTAGCCCGTTTTTGTGTGAGAATAGGAGTTCAGTCCCCATTTCAGAGTGTTGTGTTCTTTTAAGTGATTTGGGGAATCCCTAGGGCATGACACACATTCTGCCAAGTGAGTGTGAGCCACTGCTCACCCCTGACCTGCTTCTCCCTCAACCTCTAATCCCTGTTGCTCAGTTTGGCTCATTGCACCTGATAGTTCCCTCACACAGGGAAAATGATTGGGGGTTGGATGGAGGAGGAATTCTTCAATCTCCCCTGGCAATTTAGTTTCTTTGGGTGTCCATCCCTTCTTTCAGACATTGCTGTGATATCGCAGTCCAGCTATGGATGTGACTGCATTATTTATCCAGGAGATTCCTCAGCCTTCCTGTAAGTCATGTTGTAAATGTGGCTTGAGCAGTGCTGCTTAACATCACTCAGCAGATACATCCATGTCTCAGATCTTCCCTGAGCCAAGACCACCCTTGCACCCTTTCCCTGGTCCTACCATATGACTTACCTTGGTGAAGCATGGGAAAAATGAGCTAAGGGTTAAATCAATTTAATTTTAGACCAGACTTTGTGGCTAATTGTGTGACCTTAAATAAATATTTTTATCTATGTAAACTTAGTCTCTTCATCTACAAACTATCAGAGGTGTGGGGTAGATTATCTGTAAGTATCTTTCTACATATAAGAGAACATCATTTTAGGAATAAACTTATCAACAAGCAGGAAATTTATTCCTCTTTCTCATTGTCCTCACCCCAAACTAGTAGGGTGTTTTGTATATTTTAGGATCTTTCATGGTAGGGTGGCCAAAGCTCTTAGCTGTGAGTCCAAAGTCTTCGGTTTGGGTTCCAGTCCTTCTCACACTGAGTTTTCTAACTTCAAATAAATCACTCACTTGCTTAATTTGTTTACATATAAGAGAATGCTCTTGAAGATGCTTTACAACTGTATTATTTAAATGCCAGGATGAGAAGATATCTCTTAGATATTTTTTCTTTTGTTTAGCCTCTTACCTTGTCAAAGAATATCTCCAAAGGAGATTTGCTCAGGTGTCAAATCTCCACTATTTATTTTCAGCATGAAATCTTCTTCCACTGAGTGGGAGAAGATAAATTTTGAATTCTGAGTGTGAATTATGCTTGCTTAGCAAGGCCTTACTTAACTTTTTTTGTTTTCCTCATGTCTCTCTATGATGCACTAGGGGGTTTGCATTAAGCTTATGATGCCTGGCATGATTGATTGTATTTCCAGTGGCTGGACACTTTGCTGGGAGCTGTGGTTATGTCTTGGAAAATCACACTAATCGAATTTGAAGACACTGATGTGCATTCTCAAGTAAGAGTCTGGCTCTTGGGGATTTCATCTAGGTCAGGCTTTATAAATTAAGTGATGGATTTTTTTTTCCTTAAGTCAGTAAATAAAATTCATCAGTGGCCTTACATTGCCTTCACACTTCTGCAGTTCAGCCAACCTATGAGTCAAGTAGCATTTTATCCACTTAAAAGCTAATGTTTTGTGGTAGTTGGCAATCTATTTATTAAAGGCAGAAGATGGAAACACAGGATAATTTGAGAACAACTTCTGAGATCACTGAAAAGCTAGAGAAAAATGATCATTAAATGTATTTCTCAGAAATTGTTGGAGACCATATGTTTACTATCATTCCTTTCTGTATAGGAAACAATGCAGAATTTTTCGAAGGTCTCAGATCAAAGGTAGTTTCAAAATAGCAAAACAATGGTACCGTTTTTATTTTACTTCATTTATTTATTCATCTACTTATTTTAAAATGTTTACTAAACACTTATTCTGAGCCAGAAAGCATGCAGGGAATGGAAGCAGGCACACCTTTAAAATCTCAGGGTCTTTTTCTTTTCTTCTTAAGGCAATAAGGGTTTGAGAAAACAAAGCAACAGATATTGAGAATCAATCTGTAAGAAGGATAATAATACTAGGGTAAAAAGTTGATATCTTTATGTATGTTTGCTACACAGTATTACTGGGAAGATTGTAAGAACTATGATAATTGAAATGCATGGTGCCTGGTTTATAACAGATGCTTATATATGTTAGTCTCTTTTCACTAGTGGGAAATGACACCAAAAAATGTATAGTCCTTTCAGATTAGAGTATTTTTAATGCTATCAGATAGTGTCTGTATTATTAATTGCTGTATCCTAGAACAGGGCTTAATTTGTTTGTAATGAGTGACAATGAATACGTAAGCAAGGGAGGGTCATTGAAGGTATTTTTAAAAATCTGCTGAAGATGTTGTAGACAGAGATCTTCCATTAGAAGTGTTATTGCTCTAGGTGATCTTTATGGAAAAAAAAATTGTAAAGCTAGAGAATAGGGACAGATACCACCAAAATATGAAGCATGATTTATCGAGGAATACAAAAGCAAAACTCAGCAGGACCCCCACACTTCCATTATCCTATGGAGAGATGTGTTTGGCTAGAGCACAAATAGATACCAAGTGGAAAGTGCCACAGAAGACAGACCCTATTACATCCTGAGTTATGCTTCTATGGAGAATCTAGGGGAGGACCGAAGAGAATCTGGCCTATACTGTAATAAAAGGAGCTTTCTGCTCAGAAAAAAAAGCCACCTTTGAGAACTCACACAACAGTTGCCTAGGTTAGATCTTACAGAGCTAGAGTGCTTCTAGAGTACATAAGGGAGAGAGAAAGCCACAGGGTTTATCCAGCAAACAGAGGGATTGTCTCCTCAATGTCATCCTTTCTTCTTTGAAACTGTTATGGACTTCTTGATGCTGCTGGGACTCAGAACTCGGTATTAAAAAGTAGCCTTAGGTTTGTTTCTCCTTAGTCACTTTGTTAATGAGTGTGTAAAAAACATTAACTACTGTGAGAAACTGCTATTTATAGGAAATTTCTTGATGTAATCTGAGTTTTAACAAAAGAAATAGGAAGGAGTTCTTAGGAAGTCGCTTTGTGAGGAAGGAGAAGGCAAAACGGGTGTTGAGAAGAAATCTACAGGAAAGATGACTATGTTAAAGTTCATATTTTTTAAAAAGTTGATGTCTGTGTTAAGATAGAAATTCAGAACAGACAGATGTTGGATGGATGAACAGACATTAAGGATGGATTTACCTAGGTCTGGAGTACTTACAAATGTGAGGGATATATAGATAGTAGTAATCTGCAGGAGAGAGGATTAGGCTTATATATACACTTTCTGCTTCTGCCTCTTAAGTTTACCTTTCTTAAATGAGACTATTCTGTCATTAGCTGCTGCACTAATTTTGGGAAAAATATATAAAACGTGGATTGGATACTAATGGATTCCCGCTGCAAGTAGAATTTGTCTTAAATTTTGGGAACTACGCTGCCAGTGGAAACCCAAGGAAATTAGTGATATTTCCTCATTTTGACATAATAGATTCAGGATAATCTTGGACATAATTTGTTTTTCTAGGCTAGCTAAAGCTAAGCAAAACCCAAATTTCTACTGTTAGACACATTTTCTCTTAATTATAAGTGCTTTTATGGAAAGTTAATTTGTGTGGGTATAATTTATTTACATATATTTACATTTGACTCATTAAAATGTTCTTTCCAAGAGCTGTTTGCAACTGTTTGAGCATTTTAAGTCTTGTTGAAAAATGAAAATATGTCTTTTGCCAGTTGAGAATAAATTTAGAAGCCCCAAAGTTTAGGTTGTAGCTTACTACCTTCTACTACGGAAAAATATTTTATGCTGACTAGTACACAGCCACCACATAAAAACAGCATTCCAAAGGAAACAATCAATCCCTTCTCTCATAGCTGCACCCACATCAAACCTTAAGGAAATTGGTAGATTCAAGATGTAAATACCAACATCACACAACAACTTGTAAAACAAACAAACAAACAAAAAAAGCAAAATGGGCATTGCATTTCATTTATATTTGTGAAGGTTCAGTCACTCAAGAAGCATTTATCAAATACCTACTTTGTACAAGACATAGTAGTTGCTCTAAAGCAACCAACATGTTATAAACCATTATCTTTGCTCTCAACTTATTATCAACTAAAAACCTATTAGACTCTGATACAAATCTATCCCCGCTAACACTCCTGTGTTATTTTTATAATTCCTGTCATGAGCTGATAGTAGTTGTGAATTGTTCCTATTTTTATAATTCCTGTCATGAGCTGATAGTAGTTGTGAATTGTTCCACCACTACTTATCACTAGGCACACAACTAAATGATATTATATGCATCTATATGGTTTTATACGTATAATTTTATTCAAAGTTACATGGCCATTATTTGTAATAGATATTATTATACCCATTTAACAGACCTAAGAAGGAGCCTTTGAAAAATTCATTAACTTTCCCAAGATCTGTTTCACTTGAAGGCTTAACTCTTTATTATTATCTTCTTTTTTTTCTTTTTTTTTTTTTTGAGATGGAGTCTCGCTCCGACGCCCAGGCTGCAGTGGCACAATCTCCACTCACTGCAACCTCTGCCTCCCGGGTTCAAGCAATTCTCCTGTCTCAGCCTTCTGAGTAGCTAGTGTTTGAATGGATTAACGTGTGTTTGAATGGATTAATGTATGTTTAGGAGCACTGGTAATTAAAGTTTTCCCTATATAGATATGCATTGTTTCTATTCACAGGTCATTTGTAAAAACTCATCATCCTTCTCTCCCTCCCCCTACACACTACTAAGGAAACTAGATGTTAGAGGATTATAAACGACAGTTTTTAGTATCATCTAGAAAACCTGTTTTCGTATAAGAAAAAAAATGATAGGAGAGTTCTAGTGAAACATACAAAAACAATTCCTCAGTTATAGAAAAGAAGTAATAGGGTGCATAAAACCAAGGATTTAGAGGAAAAGATAAAGTTTCATTTCTTTGTTTGGAATATCTTAATAGTCTTACGTCACTGGGTGATTTTAGCCTATATCCAAAAAGATTTAGCTGACTGAATTAAGTTAATCCTTTTTATTCTGGCCACTTGATGATGGTCAAGTAAGAAATCCAAATAATTAAAAGGGCTTTGTTTTTACCTAAACCTGCATATAAACCACCTCACTGGCTCAATGAAAAGTGAATATTATGATCTGGGAATAACAAAATCAATCTTGATAAATTCATTATCTACATTTTTGACTGAAACTGGATTGAGCAGAAAAACTGATTGTTTTCACCCACACTCTTGACTTCTGAATCAAGGATGATTTAGGCTTTAGGAGCTAGATCTACAAACACAGAATTTGAAATGGGCCCTAGGGAATGAGAAGAAGCTGTCACTTTCCACTAGCGTAAAAGAAATAGTGTTAGGCAACATTGTTCTTAAGAGACTCAAATAATTTTGGCTGCCCCAAAGGGCTTCAGTTCTTTGTAGTTTCATCTACTTATTTCTCAGTGATGGTATTTATTGAAATAAATTCATGATCCTAAGTCAAAAGAATATCTGCAGTCTGTGGCTATGTTGATCTTTCTTTGTTTTCACTAGACTTTTTCATTATGTTTTAAATCTTGATGTGTAATATTGTAGAAGAAAACCAGATTACATATCACTCTAAGCCTATGACTGTTCCAAATGGAACTACTCTAACATTGTTGACTTACTGGAAAGAAAGTGTTTTTAATAATAAAGCAAACAGATACCTGTCTGGTTAACATTTATCAGTGGCACTGAGTCATTTTATCACTTGATCATTTTATTTTGTTTTTTAAGAAAGGAATGGTCAATAAAAAAGTACAAATTTTAAGCCGGGTGCGGTGGCTCACGCCTGTAATCCCAGCACTTTGGGAGGCCGAGGCAGGCAGATCACCTGAGGTTGGGAGTTTGAGACCAGCCTGACCAATATGGAGAAACCCTGTCTCTACTAAAAATACAAAATTAGCCAGGGTATTTGTAATTCCCAGCTACTCGGGAGGCTGAGGCAGGAAAATCGCTTGAACCTGGGAGGCGGAGGTTGCAGTGAGCCAAGATCCTGCCATTGCTTGCCAGCCTGGGCAACAAGAACGAAACTCTGTCTCAAAAAAAAAAAAGTACAAATTTTAGTAAAAGTGAAAATAAAGGTATCTCTTAAGAAATTAAGCCTCCTATTAACCTTGACTTAGCCAATCATGCTATCTATAAGCAGTAAGAATATATAAATAAAGGCTGGGCATGGTGGCTCATGCCTGTAATTCTAGCACTTTGGGGGGCTGAGGTGGGTGGAATGCCTGAGCTCAGGAGTTCGAGACAGGCCTGGGCAAAATGGTGAAACACCATCTCTACTAAAATACAAAAACCAAAAAAAATTAGCCAGTCGTGGTGGTGTGCGCCTCTAGTCCCAGCTACTCGGGAGGCTGAGACAGGAGAATTGCTTAAACCCAGGAGGCGGAGGTTGCAGTGAGCCGAGGTCATGCCACTGAACTCCAGCCTGGTGAAAGAGCGAGACTACATCTCCAAAAAAAAAAAAAAAAAAAAAAAAAAAAGAAAAAGAAGAAAATATGAATAAAACAATATAATTTTGTCATAATTACAGAAGAACACATTGCTTGCTGCAACAAATACTGATATGGAAATGTTCCTTCATATAACGGTCAGAATAGTCATATTAATGTTGTGCTAACAAACAGCCTCTAATTTTAATGGCTTAAATAACATGGGCTAACATTTTGTTCACCTTAGCTTCCTACTATGGGTAAGTGGGGAACTCTGTAATTGTAACAGCTCAGGGATCTAGACTGGTAGAGTAGTGACGTACTTGAAAATTGCTGGTCTCCAGGCCAGAAAGAAAAAAGATAGTCTTGCACTGGTAATTAAATTTTTGCCCTATAGTGATATGCATTGTTTCCATTCACAAGTTGTTTGTGAAAACTCATCATCCTTCTCTCCCTACGCCTACACACTACTAAGGAAACTAGAGGGGAAATCACACAAATGATCTTCAAGAGACAGAAGTTTGTGGATAGAAAATGTAGACATTGAGCTGACGACTAACACAAACCTAATGTATAATTTACCTAATATACAATTGAGGAATGATAATAAGTACTTTAATTGAGAAAGGGAAAGATTGGGAGGCACAGAGATTTTACTTTTCTGCTGAATATAAAGCCCAACTGATTAAAAATTTTAAGATCTCTTATCCTGGGGATGAAGGATGCTGCTTACTTTGTTTTTAAATCAGTCCCAAGTTCAATATTCCTTATGACTCTCGGCTCCATGCTCTGGGGGTTTCCTTTTTCTCTGTTATTCTCCTTGGCCGTATTCACAAGAGTGATGGAGAATAAACTTTTGTTGGGTGACTGAGTAGTGTTCTCAGCCTGATTCCTGCCAGTAGAAGTGTACAAGCCCATAAAGAATGACATTCTTTTATTTGCAACAATATGGATAGAACTGGAGGTCATTATACTAAGTGAAATAAGACAGGCACAGAAAGTCATTTCAGATTTTAAGCAGTTGCAGTCTCTTGTAATCCAAACTGATGGTCCTTTTAACCAGAATAACCACAAGAGCATGGTCTTAGAGAACTAGGGGAATGGATACTATTTGTGGTCTGCTTGTGAGCTAGAGTCAGGAACTAAGCAGAGATTTAGAACTTGAGCTAAGTTCAGTAGGATTCCACTGTCAGCAAGGCCTTTGAGCCAAGTAATCTTAGCCACAATAGGAACCAAGCTTAGCGTGAAAAGACATGCAGTCCCCTCTGCCTGGTGTTTTTAAGGATATGTAAGCGGTAGCTGCCTACGTCATACCTGGGTTAAAGGACACATAGGGCTGAGTCTGTAAGTTTAAGCAAGAAATTGAAGAATTCAAGAAGGCAGTGACTGACAGTGCTTTGTCCAAGATTATATAAAGAGTTGGTGAGAACAAAGGAGATCTCTTGATTTTGTGACTGTAATTTAGCTTGGGCAAATTCTCCACCATGCTCTTCAAAGATGTTTAAAAAAGAGACAACAAATGCAAAGAAAGCAAAATAGAAAATTTTAATTTGCTTAACTCTTTCATGTTTTCAAGTCACCCTAAATATGAGGGAATGGAGTCCCTATGGGTTCCAGTGTTTTGCCCAGGCAGGTCACATCACAAGAAAATGATATGCCTGACTCCCCTGCCTGCCAAGATAGCACATTCACCCACTGTGCTGCCTATCCCAGTTTTAATTAAATGCACATATGTTCTTGTTTTGCTTTTGTTCTTTCTGTCTAAACTCATCATTCCCAAGTTTTGATCCTACTTATTACTCCAAAATGTCCTCAGAATGGCATAACTCTAAAATATTCTATTATGGGTTTTGAACTCAAAATTATATATGTTTGAATTCAAATCTACTTAGGCAAAATATTCATGATTTTGCATGCATTTTTCTCAAATAGAGATAATACTACTGATAGGTAATCAGAGTACCACAGAGGGGAAGGGGCTCTACTGTTTAGGGGAGAATGGTGTGAGGGCAATAGTCTGCTTTCTTTTTTCACATTTTACTCCATTAATGGGGAAGCAAGAGTAGGTAACTTTTCTCTCTCTTTTGATTGGAGAAAGAAGATTTAATTTTCAAAATTAGCTTCTTCTGCTTTTTTCTTCCTTCATTTGATATGACCTGCTCCTTACATGCAGATTTTCATCTCTTTACCAAGCAAGTCAAAAGAAACTCCAGTCTATTCCTGCAGTGAAGAGATGGGGTGGAAAACAAGGGGGAAACTGCAGTTGATCAGTTATTGTGACCTGGTGGGTAACATGTGTCCAGAGAAAAGAAGAAAAAGGCCATATTGTTGTTGGGCCCAGACTGGATGCTAAGATCTTCCCCTGCCCTCTTTTGCAAATTTGATATTTTGATGATTATTTGCTTCTTAAATCTTAAAAGATACAGAATATAAGAGACAGAGGGCTGTCAAATACCAAAACACACCAACCTCAAGGGTTTGCTTTTAAGAAAAGACAAACTTTTTGCAAAATATGTGACATAAAACTTGCTGCAAAGTTAGTGTTCAATAATTATGTACTATTTTATTATACATATATATTTGACATTTGTGTATAACTTATATGTATATATGTGTATAACATATATATATATAACATATGTATGTATAGTTTGTGTATAACTTTTCCACTAATGTTAATGCTACTTGCTTTTTGTAAGAAATTGCAGGGAGAAGGCAGAAATAGCATATAAAACCTTGTTAGTTTATTACCTGTGATGCAAATTTCTCTTTAGACATTGTTTCTAAAACTTTTACATTTTCTTCTGTAAGGTAAGTAGGGCTGGTCATGACTGCCTCACAATTAGTATAAGTTAAAACTAGTCGATAAGCCAGAGCAATATTGATTCAGGTATTCTATAAATGATTCCTTGTTATGATTCTTAAATCTAGAATTGTATTAATTAAGAATATGGATTGCAAATTAAAGAAACTAACTCAAGCTAGCTACCAAAAAAAAAAAAAATTCTTTTTAGAAGCCTCCTGATTATCTCATTAAATTCAAGGAAACACTGGAAAACCACGCCTCAGGATGGTGGTAACCCTGGGAACAACTGAAGAAATAAACTTTTATTTCAAGCTCTGCCATAGTGTAACCCACTATCCCCAACTAGTCAGACTAGCAGGTCAAATTCTCTTTTTTGAATCTTATTATCATAACTTGAATTATGTATCAGGCATGAGTCAGCCAGACCCTGTGGCTTATAGGTTAGGCAGACACTTTGCAAGTTGTTTTCCATAAGTCTTCGAAAAGAAATTATTTGAAAATACTGTAAGGAGATAATTATGGAGAATATTATTAATGGATTCCTTATGTTGCTCAATTTGCCTTGTATGAAGATCACAGTGTCAAATTCCTCTTAATGCTTAAGGTTGAAGAAAAACCTCATTTCTTCTGAATAAATGCATTGCTTTTTAAGTAGAAAATGTGACCTACATATCAGATCTTATCTCTCTTTGCCTTTGTTTCTCCAAAGCTCAGAACAAAATCTTATTCTCTCATTTTCTTCTATCCCTCTTCAATCAGAATTTTTGAAAATTCCATACCGCTTTTGTTCCTTCTTATTTCTAATAATAAATGATCTTACTATACTACCTCCATGTTTAAGGTGTCTCAAATGTGTTTTGGAGTGGATGTCATTTAAATGAATAAAGATCATTCAAATAACAAAATTTTGAGAAACTAATAGTATACTTTAGATTTACAGATATGCTAAGTTACTGAGTTATATTTATTTACCACTATTTCTTTGTAACCTACACAAAGCCAGCTAAATTTGAACATTAATCCTACCTTCATAGCATATTGGTAATAAAGAACTCATGTTCTTATAGGCCCAAATATCAGTGTATTTCCTCTATTTGCTAGTCTTCACTCTATTCCCTTATATTCTTTTTGATTAAGATAATTGATCTAGCTATTGAATCTCAGTGTTATTCTCTCTTTGGTATTGGGGATTGAAATTTAGTATATTGGTCAAGAGAATGGACTATACAGTTTGCCTGATTTAAATTCAACTTCTGGTTACTAGCTATGTCACTTTGGGAGAGTTATCTAAATTTCACTTTATGTATCTGTAAATATGGGATGCTAATACCTACTCAATCAGGTTGTCATACAGATTAAAATAAAATGTCTTACAAAAGCTCATAGCAGGGCATAAAGCAGGAGCTAAGTAATTGGCAGTGATCATTATTATTACTATGGCGGTGATTTACTACCTTTTCTGCAGGTTATTGAATCTCTAGTTATTTTGGTGATTTCTAAGGCATTATTGCTCTTGCCATCAATCCTTATTGGTTCATTTAACTTCTCCATGTTTTGTTGTACTGCTGTTTACTGTTTCATATTTCATTGCTTAGAATCCTATGCTGTATGTTCTCATACTTTTCATTTTATTATAACGTACAAATATTTATCACATATGTTTAGAATATGTACCACACGTGTTTTTCTCAAACAAATATAAGCTCCACAAGGAAACAGACATCAGTTGTTTTCTCTGTATCATCACCCATGCATAGCATAGGGCCTGCAGCACAGTTGGGATTCAACAAATTTTTATTGATGTCAATCATATTTCTGTCATTTTTTTTTCTACTCTGCACTTTGTACATCCCTTGCCTTGCCTTCTTGTGGATGGTTTTTATAGTTCTTGCTTCTTTAAGTCTACTGTTTTTCTACTCTCTGTCTTTTTTTTTTTTTTAATTTTGAGGCACAGTTCGATCTTGTTGTCCAGGCTGGAGTGCAATGGCGTGATCTTGGCTCACCACAACCTCTGCCTCCGGAATTCAAGCGATTCTCCGGCCTCAGCCTCCCGAGTAGCTGGGATTACAGGCATGCGCCACCATGCCTGGCTAATTTTGTATTTTTAGTAGAGACGGGGTTTCTCAATGTTGGTCAGGCTGGTCTCAAGCTCCCAACCTCAGGTGAACCATCTGCCTCGGCCTCTCAAAGTGCTGGGATTGCAGGCTAGAGCCAGTGCACCCGGCCTGTTTTTCTACACTCTTTGTGTGCTATGATTGTATTCCTTTGTTCGGAGATTCTTGGTTATTATTATAAATTTTTGCAGAAGTGGTCCCACAGGAAACTCTGTCATTTGGGTGGGAAAATACTAAATTTCTACAGTGCCATTAGGATAGGAGTCATCCCCAAAACACAAACCAACAGAAAAAACCATTTATCTTGGATGCCCACTCTCCTATCACTTTAAAAATTTTTCCAAGCAGCAGCCCCAAAGAAAGAACATTCAACACTATAGGCTGAGTCAGAACTGCAGTTTCAGCTCTTTCATTTATAACCCTTTGCTGCCCACTGTATGAATTTACAGTGGCACATTATCATCTTAACTGCCTTTTAATGGTAATGATGATGTCCTGCAAATTGAGAAAAAAGACGTTGACTGTTAATTCCTAGGAGATTATAGGCCCAATAACTACTGTTATTAGTTCCAGGATGATTGCCAATAATGCAGCCTCACTTAGGCTCCATTATTTGCAGCATTAAGGGCTTTAAGAATCATCTAAATTCCCTAAACCATTATCTTTAACTTAGACCAGGACTACCATGCTGATAAGCATAACTGGGGTTCAGTCATTAGATATCTAAATTGGGAAATTATTGTCTTTTTAGTAAAATGCCCTTTTAGAAAATAAGTTAGAAAGGGTTTCTAAGGGTTAATAAGTGGTAGGAAAATAAATGCTACTCCTTTCTTCCCACTCCCAGCTGGTTCGTAAGCTATTTCTATATAAGCAAGACTGAAGGAGCTTCAGCATGCTATCTACTAATGACCTTAACGTTAAACTTCGGAAGCCACATGGACACTCTTACATATAGAGTGGAGAGATTTCTGTCCACTCTAGGGATTGTTTCAAGCTTAGTTCATATAAAGCATCATTGTGAACACAACCAGCATCTTTTGGTTATTCTAATGGGAGAATTTGTAGTTCTGTTTCGGCTAGAGGACACCAACCCATATATGTTTGAAATGAAGCCATTAACTATTCAGAGGGGGAAATATCTGAAAATTAAAAATTCAGGTTTTCTATAATAGCTTCTAGGATTTTTTTGATGTATAAAACTGGTACTGGGGCATACTGGAAAGAATATGGTTTTGAAATTAGATACATCTGTTTAGACATTTCTAGATGTAAGGCCTTAGGCACATCAACCTCTCTAAGGACAATATTTATCTTCCCGCATTGTTAGGAGTAAATAAGGTAATTTATGCAAAGATTTTCAGAGCTTGGAAATGTAGAACAAGAAACAAAAATCAAGAGAAAAAAGGAAAAGGTGAGTGTAGGTGAGGGCTTGGAGGCAGGCTTTGCAGGGACTTTGGGAGTTCTGATGCATAGGAGCAATATTAGTATGAAAAAAATTAATTGGAGACAAAAAAGACATTTTAAAGTAGCATCACTGTGGGTTGCAAGCTCCCTTCATTGTACTTTGAAAAATGCAACTAAAGATCTTAAATTGTTTGGTTAATTTCTTTTATTTCTTTCTTTTTTTTTTTCTGAGAATGGTCTAGAGTTTATTCTATTCTTAGGCACAGAATGATTAAATTTACATATGATTGCAAATGGTATGTGGTGGTATATGACGAAAGATATATTCAAATCCTTCTAAACTGTGTTCCTTGAGTGAGATGTTGCCTTGAGGCTGGAGCATTGAGATCAATATAAATTCTTACATCAGCATAACTGCTTCTCTCTCCCCTGACCCACATATTGGTTGGTTTCACCAGATTCCAAAGTAGAGGAAACAGCCATGGTAGAAAGACACTGGTTTGATTTTATAAGATCTCAGTTTAAAGTGCTTAATCTCACTTTCTCACTTAACACTTAAAAATATTATTTAATCTCCTGATTTGTATTGTCTATTCTAGTAGTTAAGAATAATAATACCTCACTCAGTTGTTACAGTGATTAGGTGAACTCATGCATAAAAACATACAGCATGGAAACAAGTCTTATATTATTTGATAATATTGGTGGTGTTAAATTCAATCAAGAAATAAGGCACCAGAGGAATAGACTAAGAGCAGCCCTTTCAACTCTTCCTTGCTGTTGTTGGGGCAGAGTGGGGGGTTGGGTTGCTACTCCAGAGAATAATTTGAAAGGGACTCTCTTTTCCCATCTTGTGTTTCTATTGTATTATTTGTCTCTTTTGCTTTATACAACTTATTTTTTTTTAAGTGTCTATTCTTAGTTCCCCTCCTCCTTAAGGACATGAGGAGTAAAGAATGTACTAAAAATGAAAGTAAGGGCCGGACATGGTGGCTCACGCCTGTAATCCCAACACTTTGGGAGGCCAAGGCGGGTGGATGACCTGAGGTAAGGAGTCTGAGACCAGCCTGGCCAACATGATGAAACCCCATCTCTACTAAAAATAAAAAAATTAGCCGGGTGTGGTTGGGGGGTGACTGTAATCCCAGCTACTTGGGAAGCTGAGGCAGGAGAATTGCTTGAACCCAGGAGGTGGAGGCTGCAGTGAGCTGAGATCATGCCATTGCACTCCAGCCTGAATGACAAGAGTGAGACTCCATCTCAAAGAAAGAAAGAGAGAGAGAGAGAGAGAAAGAAAGAAAGAAAGAAAGAAAGGCAGCCACACTTTGACAATTTTGTTCAGATCCAGAACAATATATTCTTCCTTCATCAATCTCCATCTATTTTATATGTATCCACAATCATGTGATATGTGCTACAAAATCGGAGCTGTTCTTTTCATTGGTTCTCTTTATAACAGCATAGCCTGTTTAATGTTCTATGAAAATAAAGACATTTATTAAAAATGCTCAGTAATTGTAAGTTAGTTGCCATATTAATATAATATAAAACATGTCTGAGGGTTGCTAAAGATAAATGTTTTCCAAGGAAAGAAATTCAGTTGTAAGCATCTGCTGACCCCAATACTCTACTCTGAACTGAGAATTGTAAAGCCAGCTCTACAAACTACCTAATTATCTATCATTGGGCCTATCTTCAGGCAGAGTGATTATTTTACCTGAGCCTACATTTCCTTATCTGTTGACTAAATGGTATCATAATCTGCTCTAGATGTCACTAATTGAGAGGACAAACTCATAATTGCCATGTTTAGGGAAAGCAGAGGAAGCAAATAGAGAAGAACCAAGATTTTAAATCTGAAACCAGCACTAAAAAGGTAACAAACTAAGAATAACATTAGCAGGGGTCCAGAGATGATTGAGATGCATTTATGGTGTTGTGATCATGTGGTATAGTCTTGGGAAAAATTAAGAGGGACAAGGTTTTGACAGCAACTTGGACTATCTGAAGGCTTGACTTGCTTAAACTTATGAGTGCCCCTTTCACCACAAATACGAGTCTGATTTTCACCCCAGAGTCTGATAAATTAATTTTTGTGCTTTTTTTTTCACTTTACAAGTGCAGTGAGTCTGAAAAAAAGAAGATAAACTAATTGATATTTCTAATTTGGAAGATAGTTTGATGACAACATACAGTGAATCTGAGTGAAAGATATCAGCAACAGTTAAATGACTGCCAAAAACAAATGTTCTGGAGGTCAAAGAGTTGTTGCTTTAGTTGTTTCTTGACTCTGAAAGAAAAATTTAACTAGAAGTAGCCTCCAAGAGTGAGTGATTTTCAGTTTGGCTATACCAATTTAAATGTAAATCTCATTCAAAAATACCCTTACAAAAACAAACAGAATGGTCCCAGCCAAGGTGACACATAGTTCAAACACTGGTTGGAAGGTATGTCAAACAATCTCATATATTGGTATTATATATGCAATATGTAATATAATATAATCTATAATGTACAATATGTCACATTACAATGCATCAATATCAGTTTTATCTCTTTCTGTCCATATCTATCTACTTACATATTGTCAGTCAACCAGTCTCAAAAAATATAACAACTAATCAGGTGCCAATCATAATCTTGAGACACAGTCTTGAAGAACATAAACCTAAATGCTGAAATCTTGAAAGATCAAGTCTAAATGTCTGAAATCTTAAAAGATCAAGTTTAAGTCTAAAATCCTGAAAATAACAGTTTCCAAAGATTAAAATTCCAAGTGTTGAAATCCTGAAAGCCAAACACTGGAGAAGGGATTAGTGCATTTTTAGTTGGATGCAAGATAGTTGCATCATATTAGTTGTATCATGCCAGTCAGAACTATTTCCTTGCTACTGTCTTATATTTGGAAATTAAATATGTTTTAATGAGATGCATATGGGTGCCAGGTTGACAAAGGGTGAACTTGTAGCCTTAATTTTAGATGTCAATTTGACTGGATTAAGGAATACGTAGAAACCTGGTAAAGCATTATTTTGGATATATCTATGAGAATGTTTCCGGAGATTAGTGTGTGTGTCTGAGTAGTCTAGGTGGGGAACGTCTGCCCTCAATGTTGGCAGGCACCACCCAATTAGCCAGGTGCCTGGAGAAAACAAATACAGAAGATGAGCTGATCTCTCTGAGAACTGACAGAGACTTGACTTCTGCTGCCTTGGATATCAGAACTCTAGGTTCACCGGCCTTTGGACTCCAGAACTTAACACTAGTGGCCCTCTGGTTCCAGAGGTATTTAGTCTTAGACTAAGAGTTACACCTTTCACTTCCCTGGCTCTTAGGAGTTTGGGCTTGGACTGAGCTGCGCTACCAGCTCCATCCCACGTTCTCCAGCTTGCAGGTGGCCTGTCATGGGACTTCTTAGCCTCCATAATCACATAAGCCAATTCCCCTAATAAATTGCTTCATATATCATTATACTTATCCTATTGTTTCCATTTCTCTGAAGAATGCTGACTTATATAGATTTGATATTGAGGAAGCCAAATATAATTTCTTTTTCTGTATTCCCTACAATAGGGCATCTGTTCCTACAGTGGAAACCGTTCCCTCAAAAAAAAAAAAAAAAAAGAAAGGCCGTGATGTTAAGTTTATGAGGCTACTTAGGTAAATGTTTAAAAGCTAATTATTATTGGTGCTGCAAAAGCAGGAAATTGCTTAATTGCAATGGCCAAGCAAAAACCAGACTTACAATTGGACAGCATATACTTGCAAAATTTGGAGACCACAACCACTCTTCAATTACAAATGCAGTGAGTGTTTCAAAGATCATAGAAGTAAAAATGTAGGTGAAAAATCCAAAAACTACCCCTCCCCTGCCAAACTGTTCAATTATGCAAACTTCTGCCCCTTCACATATTGCACCAATTTGCTATGTATTACATCTTCATATTAGTTCCAATCCTGGAGGTATGAATTATGTAAAGTCTTTTAGAGTGCTTACTTGTTTTATGCATTTTTTGCAAATTTGGTTGCAAAAAAGTGCATTTTCATGATATCGACTTTGTGGCTAAGCATTGTGTGTGTACATAAAAATGTTGAAACTTCCTCAGTAAATTTAGAGACGTCCTTTTTGTACATCTTCATTTGTGAAATATAAAACTTCTTGAGATCTCAGCTCCTTGGGTGACTTCATATGTGGTGGTGACCCACTGTGGTTTTTGATTGATCCTGTCGAAAAAATTGGATTGTCTTTCACAGTATTTCAGATGACCAAAAATATAAAGCTGAGTGCATACAATTACCAACCGCAGTGATATGCATTTACACATATTACTTTTTGGCCTATTTCTCTATGAGTATAGTTTGTCTCCTCACAACTGTTATAATCATGTGACTGTTGTTAGTATACCTGAGTGCTTATGCTTGCCAAAAATAATATTATCACCTATTTTATTGTGTAAAGTGGCCTATGACATATTCTGTCATGTTTTTATCTGTTTCCCAAATAAATTCCTTTTAGAAATGTAATTAAATGTATTTCTTTACATATATGATCCATTTTATTTCATTGTTATTGTTTAATCAGTACATAAAATTGTACATATTTTTGGGGTGCATGTGATAGTTGGATACACGTATACGATGTGTAGTGATCAAATCAGGATATATAGGGTATCCATTGCTTCAAATATTTATCATATCTTTGAGAACATTTCAAATCTTATCTTCTAACTCTTTTGAAATATAAAATAAATTGTTAACTATAGTCACCTTATCATGCTGTTGAACACTGAAACTTTTTCCTTCTACCTATATGTTGTACCCATTAACCAACTTCTCTTCAACTTCCTCCCCCACTTTTTCTAGCCCTTGGTAGCCATCATTCTATACTCTACCAGCAAGTGATCAACTTTTTAATCTTCCACATATGAGTGAGAACGTGTGATATTTGACTTTCTCTATCAGGCTTTACATAAATGTCTTTTAAAAATGTTTTAAAATTAATTTTTCCCGAATCATATTTTTGGGACTTTTATCTTTCAAGATTGTGATTTTGGGGATTTTAAGACTTTAGGGATTTTGATCTTTTGGAATTTCAACATTTGGGATTATGGCATTCGAGACTGTCTTTTAGGATTATGACCCAAACCTATACACAAACACATCTCACATATACATATGTAATCAAATATTAAATGTTTATTTGTGTGTGAAGAATAATATATAGTGTGATTTTGTATTTTTTTTTATTTCTTTGACTAGTAATTGGTGAAATCTGTAACCAAGTATTATGGATCTCATTAAATTCTGGTTTTGTGTTGTTTTGGGAGGAGGCAATTCTCTAATTTTTTTTCAATAACTCCGTGCTCCACATTGAAATGATTTCCCCCCCTTTATATCAATATGGTATAATTCAGACATTATACCATAATGGGCTGTGGACTTAAATCTGTTTGCAAAGCCTGGCTTTAACCAGTGCTGTCCTGAAGCTGGTTTGCCCTGGCTTGGATGAGGAGAGTGTATGCATCTTTTCCTGTGTTCAGAGACATCATACTTGTTGGTGGCTTGAAACTGGCCTTCATGGGGTTACTTACAACACAGAAACTGGCAAATGCTACAAAGCAGGGTTTTGTTTCTGTTTTTGGTTATTGTTGTTGTTGCTGTTGTTTGTTTTTTCCCTCAAAGGAGCCAGCTCTTAAGCATTTACTAGAATACCACTGGCCTTAATGTTTTTAAATGATGTAATCTTGGACATGTAACCATTCTATTACCTGTTTTTTTGCATTGGAAATGAGGAAAATTATAATTCTTTCTTCTTCGTTCTCCTTCTTCTTGTCCTTCTTCTTCTTCTCTTTTCCTAGTAAGAGGACATATATTGCAGTGACTTGTATTAAAAGTGCTTAATAAATGCTTTCTTCCATTAATTGCAGAGAATTTTCAGTTTATGTATTTAGTTATTTAGAGCTAACACTAAGACTTCATCACTCTATGTGCCTTTCATTTCTGTTGTCTGCCTCTAATTTCCTGCCTCCTAGACTCGTGCAATGCTGGAGTTTTTATCAATAGATAAAAAATTATGTTTTTATCAATAGAATCTTTCTACATTACAAAAATACAAGTATTAAAATTCATATGTTAATTACAAATACATTTATTTATTACTATCATTTGACTTCCCATTTAAGTTTTACCTCTTCTCTTAATAATGTCCTTTATAACAAAAAGACACACATTTAGTTTTTATTACACTTTATTTCCTTTAAATCTGGAGTACTTTCTCAAACTTTCCTTAATTTTTATGACCCTGTTGATTTTGAAGATTACAGGCCATCTGTATTATAGAATATGCCACAATTTGGATTTTTGATGTATCCTCATAAACTATATTTAAATTATTTTTTTATAAGAATATCAAATAAGTAATGCCATACTCTTCTCAAGCCATAAAGTGGAATATATTTTGATGTATCTCATTATAAATAATATTCATTTTGATTACCAGATTAAGGTGGGATATGACAGATTTTTCCACTGTAAATTTACTTGTTTGCCCTTTGTAATTATTATTTTTTTGCTTTCATTTAAACCTCAGGGGTACATGTGTAGGTATGTTATAAACTCATGTCATGGGGGTTTGTTGTACAGATTATTTTGTCACCCAGGTATTGAGTCTTGTACTCAGTAGTTATTTTCCCTTATCCTCTCCCTTATCCCACCCTCCACCCTCAGGTAGGTTCCAGTGTCTGTTGTTCCCCTCTATGCGTCCACATGTTCTTATCATTGAGCTCCCACTTATAAGTGAGAACATGTGGTACTTGCTTTTCTGTTCCTGCATTAGTTTGCTCAGGATAATGGCTTCCAGTTTCATCCATGTTCCTGCAAAGGACATGATCTCATTCTTTTTTATGGCTGCATAATATTCCACGGTATATACATACATATATATATATATATATACACCACATTTTCTTTAATCAGTCTACCACTGATGGGCATTTAGGTTAATTCCATGTCTTTGCTTTTGTGAATAGTGCTGCAGTGAACATATGAGTGCATGTGTTTTTATGACAGAATGATTTGTATTCCCTTGGGTATATGCCCAGTAACAGGATTGCTGGGTTGACTGGTAGTTCTGTTTTTAGCTCTTTGAGGAACTGCCACACTTCTTTTCACAATGGTTGAATTAATTTATACTATTTACATTTTTATATCACTATGGTCTCATAGGATACAAGTTTATTCAATGGTTATAATCTGTAACTATTAATGTTTATACTCAAATTGTTCCAGATTTGTTTTGTAGGAGTGTCTTCAGTCTCAGTTGTGTGTCCTTTTGCCCTGCCCTCATCACTCTTCAAGTATTTCCTCACAATCTAATATTTGTCTGCTCCCACTGTGGAATCAGCTATTTTTCCAGGAATCCATGCTTTCTTATTGTGGAGAATAGCTTTAGCAATCAAGATCTGGGAAGCAGGTATGCTTATGCTTTTGTAGGTGTTGCTGATTGACCCTCTCAGTAGATAGGCCTGGGAAATATTTCATCTTTACATGTAGATATTTACATATCTAACTATAAACATATTTATTTTTCTATATATATCTTTACATAGTTCTATCTCTGCATGTTTTAAACCATGAGTTGACTCAAATATCTGCAATTTAAATCCAACACCACGCGATTAATTCTCATTTTCTCCCTTTTTTGACCATGAGAAACTTGATTCTCATTATCCTTAATATTGTTATTTACTTGATCCAGTTTTCATTTTGGTTACATATTCAAGTAATTATTGTAACTGCCATTGCCACTGCTTCATCCACGTCACCTTACACCTAAATGCTCCCTCACCTTGCTTAAGCGCTGGCACTCTGCGCCAAAGTCTTACATTACCTCTCCACTTGAGTGCACACTCCCCTTACCTCATTCATGCTCTGAACATCAGGCTGCTTGCACTATTGCCCTTCAAGTGGGAATGCTCACCACTTGCTTGGGCTCTGACAACCCACCTTAGGGTGCCCTTCTGTAAGGATACCCACTTACTTTTCTCTTCAGAGCTCTGTACCACAGATGTCATAGCCATCCCTCTTGGGTTCCAGCATCCCAGGCTAGGCTACTGTGACCTCCCTAGTATGTGGGTGCCTACCTTGCTTGGATCCACTGAATGGCCTTTGGACTGCAACGGAGGGGAGAGAAGAGAAGAGAATGAAAGGGAAGAGGAAGAAGAAGAGGAGGAGATGTACAAATTCTTAAGAAAATCTGTATCAGAATTAGAATTCAAAAAATGGCGATACTCCTTGATTTCTGATTATTTAGCATTTTGTTTTTGTCTTGGTGTGCTTGGGGCTAGTTGAGGGATTTGGAACTATGGGTAAAGTAAATCTGGCAGCCAAAATTAAAGCCTGTTAATGAAATGCTTACTGATATAGGTGGTACTCTAACCCCATGCTAAAAGATGTCAAAATTAAGAACTTATTGGATAAAGTCTTTTCTGAAAACAATTTTCTTGGTCACTATAATTGGTAAAATGTCAACCAGTCAATAGTCTGGGAACCAAGTTAGATGTACAGATGAATCTGTATACAGATAGAGTGAGGCAAGGTTCTAGCTCTCTTGGAGCTGGGTTATGGGGGCTCTGGCTAACACGAAATCCGTGGTGCTCTTTTAGCTACAGCCTGTGGTAGAAACTAGGTCAAATATTCAGCCCAGCTCAAATTTCCCTGTTAGTCCTAGGAAGGACAGCATTAGTACTAAATGACTTAGACTCCCTGACCACAGCTAATCCAGCAGGAGTTTACCCTTTGGCTTGAAAGTGCCCAATTAGATTCTTTTCCCAGGAATTTGGATCTGAGGCGCAGTTACTCTGGTCATTCTTTTTAGAACACTTAAGCAAGCTGTGGCTGACATAGCCAGTGGTTCCTCATAAGAAAGTAGATCAGA
Organism: Pongo pygmaeus; assembly: GCF_028885625.2. Taxonomy (NCBI): domain Eukaryota; kingdom Metazoa; phylum Chordata; class Mammalia; order Primates; family Hominidae; genus Pongo; species Pongo pygmaeus. The sequence continues at coordinate 34,782,872 of NC_072386.2, read as the reverse complement.
AAAAGCTGTTATATAGAAAGAAAGACAATAAAGTAGAAACATTTAGAGAAAAGCAGAAAAATAAGACCCTTTAGCTCCTGAGAGTTGCTACTTTAGTTCCAGCTAATTTTAAATTCCTAGTTTGCTCTCCTTTTCTGGGGATCATTGAGATTTTCCTGCAATTTTCCAACAACTCCTTCTCTCCCTGCCATTTAACTTTGTTGGTATAACTTTATTTCTCTTCCGTGCAACCAGATAATTCCCAGCTAAGAAAATCTTCTCAGGCATGGGTAAGACCTGAGCCATGCTTGAAAGGAGGCCATGTTCATGATGGTCAAACAGCACTATTACTTACAGCAGTTCCATTCTGTTTCTTTTATGCATGGAGAATTATTTCAAGAGAAGCATAAGAAAGCTAGAAGCCTGCTGGTGCTGGAAGGAGCGATCCTTCCTCCATCTCCCACCGTGCTTGAAGCTCTGTCTAATATTTTAACTGTTCCTCTAAAGATAAATGTCCTAGTAATGAAGCATCCCTTTCAAATTTTATTATTTTAGGTATTTTTGTAAATATTCTTCAGTTTCTCTTCCATTTCCCTTGTTTCAATTAAAAAGCTTTAATGAAAAAGTCTTATTAAAATTCTTATCAAACAATGGTTTAATAAATTAATCATTTATAGAATTCTTTTAGGGTACACTTGAATTTGCATATAATAAATGCTTATTAACAGTAAAAATATATGAGAATAAAAGCAAGGGTAAAATAGTGTATTTTCAGCTCCCCATGTCTTTTCTGTGTTTAATATGCAGAATTGCCACAACATTTTAAGCTTGATCTCCATTATTGAGTGTTTTCTTAATTTCACAAACATGTTTGCTCTGAAACAAATGAAACTGTAATTCCTTGTCAGATGTAGCATTTTAACAGTTTCAAAGATATTTGTAATTATGTATATTTCAATAATATTGGAAGTGGGATCTTTGTTTAGTCATATATATTATTTCAGCTACTTAGGTAATTACGGTAAAGTACTAGACTGTGATTGAAATAAGGCAAGAGTAATATGAACAGCAGCACAAAAATCTATTATGCTGTGGTGTGTAAGGTATTTCGTTTTCATTTTAATAAGTCATAACTTTGGCAACTTGGTGAATTTGTTCTTGAGGGAAAGATTAAGCCAGGTTTTAAAAATAATTTCCAGATATCACTTAATGGGAAGGATGTGCTATGGAGGTGCTGATATTTAGGTGTTTGGGGATTTAAAGATAGAAATGCTAGAGATCCCAACATAGAGTCTGCAGAGCAGGGGTAGTCCAGTAGAACTCCTGCATTTTCCTCTATCTTTTCTCTTAAGATGGGTTAAATAAGGGGAAAAAGAATCTCACTTTCAAAGAAGAAGGGCTGGGACAGGACAATATTGTGGAGCAATAATGCTTTTCCCTTGTACTTTCCCCCGGTCTTCAGGAAAAAAGATGGATTTGGGTTTATCTTTTATTAAAATTTGGAGTTATATCCAAGATGAGGAGCCCTGTATGCCATTCCTTGACTGGAGTTTTTTGACTGAGAGGAGATGCAGATCCATTTAAAATATACAACACCAAGGAGGAAAAATGCCAAAGAGATGATGTAGCGGCATAGCATATGGGAATAGAAGAAGACAACTTTTTCTCTCTCTCCCTTTTTCTCCCTCATTCCCTGTCATTTATCTTTGACAAGAAAAAGGATATCACCAATCCTTATATATCTCCAAATGGGGCTTTGGATAGCAGATGGGGCTTCATAGTCTTATCAAAGTCCACCTTAGTGAAGAGCAAATAGACATTTTCATTGGAAGAATGCAGACATAGGGCTAGGAGTTAGAGTGGGAAGCCACCAGATGAAAGTGGCACTGTATTTTTCATTAGAATAATGCAGAAAAGGGCTCCCAGATGGAAGTGGCACTGTATCTTCTCACATTGATGCCTGAAATCCTTGTGCCCCATGGGACTGTGTCTGATGTATTTAGATCTATTGGTTTTTTACCTGCCCATACTGATTCCATAGACAAGACTATGAGTTGGACTAGCATCGCAAGCTAACAGAAAAGCAAATAGAGTACACTCTCCCTACCAAGAATGTGTGTCAAATATCACACTTTACTCTCCCTTTCCTTACCAATACTAGTAAATCCAAGAAAAAAACAGTAAGAAGGATTAGATCTTTCCCTTCCTTAGTGATCTCAAAAGTCATTCACTGCAGATGTTTGCAATTTCTTCCTGATAGAAACTCAAAAATGACTACAAGAAATAGTGAAGTTATTACTAACTGCAAGCTTAAAAATTCATGTGCTATGAAGGTTTGGAAGATCTCAGCAAAAAAGTAATATTATGTATTAAGAGAAATAAAACCAGTACATGTTTGTGCATGGCCAAGTTGATACTTTTGATTTTACCTGTGAAATTAGTTTTGAGTCAGCCATGATTTAAATGTGTTCCCCAAAAAGCATGTGTTGGAAGCTCCACCCACATTCATGAGGGTGGAGTCCTCATGACCCAAACAACTCCTATTAGCCCCCATCTCTCAATGCAGCAGTGTTGAGAGGTGGGGCCTAATGGGAGGTGTTTTTTTTATCATGATGAATCCACCCTCATGAATGTATTGATGCTAATCATTAAAGAGCTTGAGGCTTTGTTTTTTTTTTTGAGATGGAGTCTCGCGCTGTCGCCCAGGCTGGAGTGCAGTGGCATGCGATCTCAGCTCACTGCAACCTCCGCCTCCCAGATTCAAGCAATTCTCCTGCCCCAGCCTCCTGAGTAGCTGGGATTACAGGTGCGTGCCACCATGCCCGGCTAATTTTTGTATTTTTAGTAGAGACGGGGTTTCGCCATATTGGTCAGGCTGGTCTCAAACTCTTGACCTAGTGATCTGCCCGCCTTGGCCTCCCAAAGTTCTGGGATTACAGGCGTGAGCCACTGCACCTGGCCAAGAGCTTGAGGCTTTAAGTTTGAGCTCTTGCTCCTCTTTGACCTTTCTTACCCTTTTGCCACAGGATGACACAGCCAGAAGGGCCTTGTGAGATTTTGGCCCCTGGATCTTGAAATTCCAATCACCAGAACCAGGAACCAAAAAATGTCTGTTCATTGTAAATTACCCAGTCTCAGATATTCTGTTTTGGGAGCACAAAAGGGACAAAGACAGAAAATCAGTACGGTGAAGTGGAGCTGTTGTCGTAACAAATACTTGAAAATGTGGAAGCAGAATTGGAACTGGGTAGTGGTTAAGGGCTGGAATAATTTGAAGGAGCAGTCTAGAAAAAGCCTAGATTCCCAAAATCGAGTGTTAAGGGTAATTATGGTGAGGGCTCAAAATAAGATAACAACTGTAGAAAAAGTCTGAGTAAAAGTAATCTTACAAGATTACTTAAATGTTTGTGATCAGAATGTTGGTAGAAATTTGGATAGTAAAGGCCATTCTGATGAGGTCTCAGACAGAAAAAAGAAACAGGTATTAGAAACTGGATTAAAGACCATCCTTATTACATTGTGGCAAAGAGCTTGACTGAATTGTGTCCATGCCCGAGGGCTTTATGGGAGGCAGGATTTGAGAGCAATGAACTAAAATATTCAGTGGGGAAATTCTAAGGAACATATTGAAGATGCTGCATGGCGTCTTTTAACTGCATGCAGTAAAATTGAGAGAGGAAGAAATGATTTAAAAATAGACTTTATAATTAAAAGAAAGCAGAATTTAGAGATCTGAAGAGTTATTAGCCTTGCTATGTGGTGGAGAATGAAAGAGCATTTTCAAGAGTGGAAGCTAAGCACATGGCTAAGCAACTGATTGACAAAGAGATTAGCATGGATGGAACAAAACCAGAGGCTTTTAATTAATTAGGAGAATGATCCTATAGGCACTTTAGCAATTACAGGTGCCTCTCCTGTCATCACAGGCATAAAGTGCCCAGGCCTAGGGAAGGAAATATGTCAAAAGATAGGCCTAGGGTGTCCTGTAGAGTTGGTGTTCGGTGCTCAAGAGTGCCTCCCGTCTTCTCCCTGCGTTTTAGTTCAGTACTCCTTAGAGGCTCCAGGTGTGGCCCAATGGGACTTAGGTATGGCTCAGGCCTCCAGCCTGTGATAGCAGAGATTTATCACATGTGGTGGGGCCATTACAGAGAATCCTCACTAAGGGTATCCCTCCGAAGACCCCAGAACTGTAGTGCTACCAGTGTTTAACAACAGCCTGGGAGAGCCGCTACATGGGCTACACCAAATAAAGTCACAAGGGCAGGGCTGCCTGAGTTCTTGAATGCCAAATCCCTACCCCGGTGGGCCCAGAATATGGGACATGAATTTAAGAAAGATTATTCTGAGCCTTAAAATTTAGTATTTTTCTTATTGGGATTTAAACTTACTAGGGACCCATTATCCCTTTTTTCTTGCCCATTTCTCACTTTGGGAACAGGAATGTCTGTCCTATGCCTGCTCCACCATTGTATTTTCGAAGTAGATAGACTTTTTAATAGGCTCACAGTTGGAGGGAAATTTGGCTTAGGATAAATTTCACTTGAGTTACTCTCACATCTGATTCTGATGAGACTGTGGACTTCAGACTTCTGAGTTGATACAGGAATGAGTTATGACTTTTGGGACTATGGGAAAGAATGAATGTATTTTGTGCATGAGAAGAACATGAATTTGGGGAACCAGGAGCATCATTATATTATTTGAATATGTTTCCCAAAAGTTATATGTCAGAAACTTAATTCCTAACTCAACATTTTGGGAGTTAGGACCTTTTGGGAGGTATTTAGGTCATGAGGGCAGAGCCCTTATAAATTGATTAACCCTGCTATAAAAAGAGATGTGAGAGTGGGTTTGCTTACCCTTGTCCTTTTGTCTTCCACCATGTGTAGAAGCAGGAAGTTCCTGACCAGATGCCAGCTCTTTGACCTTGGACCTTCCAGGGTCCAGAACTGTGAGAAATAAATTTTGGCTTTTCGTAAGTTACTCAGTGTGTGATTCTGTTATGATAGCACAATATAGAGCAAGACATACACACAAACAAGTTATAAAATAAAAAGAATTTTAAATCTATTGCTTTGATTCATATTTATTTTCTTATCTACAGTGCCACAGAGTGTTTCTTCCTACATGTCCCACAGGAGACCATAAGTGCTTTGAATCATCCTTAGCGGAAATCTTGGTATATTGTTTGCTCGGTAATTTGTTGGGGCTCTTTTGATAAAAAGGAGAACTTTTCAGGATTACTTCTGATGTGTTTTATTTTCTTCTCTTCATAACTCAAAAGGAACACATGAACAGCGGTTGAAAGAATATCCCAATTATATTGTGTTTAGAGCATCTGCAGAGTTGGTCCTGGAGGCTTGGGTGAGGGAAACCACAGCTGTGAAGCTTTGCTCCTGCTCCTAGCACAGATGCCAAAGCAGATGGAAGGGCAGGGATCATCTGCAGAAAGACTTCAGATCTCCAACATGAGTAAAGAGTGAAAAGCATAGCGGGCATTGCTGAAATGGCTAGATTGATAGGCTCTACACTCCCAGGAGCAGCAGAGGCAACAAACTCTCCCCACTCTGTGCCTCAGACAGAAACATGATGAATGGTGCATGTGTAGTCATCTTCAATCCTTTTACAGCTTGTGCTTCTTTATTCCGACAGGCCCTCATTTGGTGCTTTGCCTGGAAATTGTTCTGATGCTGTTTATGTTTCAAATGCTTAGAAAAACAGTTCTATTAAGGTTGTATGCCAAAACGCAGGCTATTCTGAATAACAGGAAGGATGCAGTACATTTGGGTCTGCTAATCTGCAAAAGAAAATATTAAATATGCTCTCTCTGGAGAACAGTAACAAATACTTTGCTTGTGGCTGGGCTAAATTTCCTGCAGGAACTATAAGTGTTAAAATGCCAGCCGTGTAAATGGGCTATGGGGTGGTAAAAGGTTGACAGGATGATTATGCTTGAGGGGCCACTGTTATGTATGTCCTTTGGACAGTAGTTTGGAAGAGCTTCAGAGACACTAATTAATTCTGCCCCACAGTGAGGGATGGTAACCAGTAGCCCAGTGGGAGGCTGAGCTATAGAGCTCTGTCTGAGGTTAGAGGACCAGGAAAACACTTCAGGGTCTGTCTGTTGATTCTCAAGAGAAAAGCTCTTTAATCTTATTTAAGGTTACAAAGTCTTTGGCCTCATGCAAAACATTTCATCTTGTGCAATTTTCAGCTGTTCTTATCATCTGAATAAAGTAATAGGATCAATCAAGCAACTCAAAAAGATGAGTAGAATTTCATTCTTTTAAAATGCTAATTATAGCCTAAGAATATCAATTCTCAGCCTCTTCTGATCACCAAATCTCTTTCTTGAATACAATTTAGATTCCTCTATTGAATTTCTTATGGCTCCAATCATAGAACTCATTGGATTTTTTCCCTGAAATCCCTAAACAGGGATAGCCTAGATTCCTGAGAGGAGTAATGGAAAACTCTGACTTTCTGTGCAGAATTCAGATATTTTTTGACTCATGATGGAATTTCATCCCAATAAACCCATGATAAATTAAAAATATTTTATGTTAAAAATGCATTTAATATACCTAATGCACTGAACATCATACTTAACCAACCTTAAATATGTTCAGAACACTTGTATTAGCCTATGGCTGGGCAAAATCATCTAACAAAAAGCCTGTTTCAAAATGAAATACTGAATCTCTTAAGTAATTTATTTAATACTATACTAAAAATGAAAAACAAAATGGTTGTATGGGTACTTGATGTAAGGATTCTATTGACTGTGTATGGTTTTCCCCCATCATAAAGTCAAAAAGTTGTAAGTTGAACTATCATTAGTTGGGGACTGTCTGTAGTGCCATCCACAAGCTAAACTGGACACACAGAACTTTAGAATAGCATGGCTTTGCAGTAGGTGAGTTTTCGGTTAAGAATTTTATCCTACATTTTATATATTGTTTCAGATATAATTTAATTAACAGTTATTTGTACTTTTCTTGTAACATTTAATGAAGAGAGTTAATATTTATTGAGTATTTACTTTGTCCAGGCAATGTACTACTATATATAAATTATCTGATTTATTTCTCCCTTGACTATTAGCAATAGGTATGAGTTTTATAGATAATAAAATGTATGTAAGATATACTTATATAATTAAGATATAGTGTTGTAACGTGTCATGCAGTGTTCTGGCATAAAGTTAACGTTGGATATAGTTGGGTTACAATTATAGTAATAATCTATTACTTGATACAGTGGTGGGGTTTTATGACAATAGAATTATTGCTACTCAAGCCTTTTCATTTTACCTATTATGTTTTTGAGGCAGTGAGATAATTAGGGGTGAGGGGAGAGAAAGGAACAATAAAAGGAAAGAAGAAAGAAGAGAATAGGAAGGGAGGAAGAACTGAGTACTAATTAAATAAAACAAAAAAATTCTGAAGAATGAATAATGCATATCTGGTGGAACATAATTTATAAAGTAATGATTAACAGAATGATAGGACAAAGGATTGTTTATCATTAAAATGTACTCTAAATTAACCTTTACAAATAAATTTCCATTATGTACTTTTTGACTGATTTATAGTATCCCATCTTCAATAATTTGAAAAATGCTAAAACTCTTTATTTGAAATGTAAGTAAACTGATCTAAATTATGATTTTATCCATATTTTCTAGAACATAGATAAATGTTTTAAAGTCTATGTAGTCTGATGAATGAAATTTTGGTGTAATAGCATTGTACTGATTTAAATGGACTGAACATTTAACCATACTGTGATAAAATTATTTTTTTCTGTAAATGACAGAAGGTGGTTAGAATAATCTTCTTTTAACTATTTTTATAGTGACATGGTTAGAATAATAATAAAGAAAAAACCATAAGCCCTCTCAAATAATCTATCAGCAGGGACTCTTCAGATCTTTCTGAAGATATTTTTACTCTTTGAGGCTTTAAGAAAATAAGTTAGTTTTCAAACATGAAATTTATTTAGTATATTTTACTGTGTCAGTATTATCTTAACCAAAGTTTTTAAAGACTGGAAAAGTGCTTGTGATACAACATTAAACAAATAAAATCAGAATATGAATGTAATAAACAGAATGATTGTCTCCCAAGAGTTCAGCTGTTCTTTCCTTTTACCTAACCCTCTATCTTCTATGGGGATCTATCTAGACTCAATGGAGAAGCATGTGATCTAGATTAAGCCAATTATGTGTCTCTCAAGACTTTTTATAAACATTCTGTGACACAAGTAACCTTTCTTCTATATGGCGTTGTGCATACATATAAAGCTCAGAAATGACGCAAGCAACAAGGCAATAAAGCTGGCACACAGAAGAATGAAACCCAGAAAATCACAGAGTCAGAACCCCAATCAAGCATGATTGAAGCTTATCCTTCTTCTAGACCCTTAACATTACATGAAATAAGCTTGCTTTTTATATAAGATTGATCCGGAAGTGAAAAGAGAAGGAAATGTAGCATTTCTAAGAGTAGTCTTTTCAGTCGGCAGCCTGAAATCCACTTTGACCAAGAGAGGCCGTTGATTTAGAGCTTGCAAATTTGAAAAAGCCAAATTCCCTAACACAAGTTAACATTAGCACTAGCAGTTGCAGAGAGATGGAAGATAAAGTACAATGTAAGACTGGGGTCCTTATAAATCCTCTTTGAAGTAATTTCTCTTAAATCTTCTTTACTTGAAAAAGGGAACAATCACTCTTTTTGTAGAGATTAAGCTGCAATTCAATTCAATGGTGAGAAAAAAATAAGCCATCTATCCTATGATTTAAAATTGTTTTAAAATGGATTTTTGCTCTGACCATGCTGAAATAAAGGGTAACATCTCTAGCCATCCTGACATAAACGGCTATGTAAAACTGGACAGGCTGCGCAGTGGCTCACGCCTGTAATCCCAGCACTTTGGGAGGCTGAGGCGGGCGGATCATCTGAGGTCAGGAGTGCAAGACCAGCCTGGACAACATGGTGAAACCCTGTCTCCACTAAAAATACAAAAAATTAGCCGGGTGTGGTGGTGCGCGCCTGTAATCCCAGCTATTTGGGAGGCTGAGGCAGGAGAATCGTCCAAGCCTGGAAGGTGGAGGTTGCAGTGAGCTGAGATTGCTCCATTGAACTCCAGCTTGGGTGACAAAGTGAGATTTTGATCAATGATCAATGAACCTGAAGAAAGAGGAACAGAAAGTGAGTTACCATCTCAAAAAAACAAAAAACTGGACAAAGTATATGAAGCTATAGTTTTAGGAATTTTACCACAGGTAGTGAAGAACTATGATTCCTAAGAAAACTGTAACCTTTATGATTTCTTAGGATTTCACCCAGGATGCCCTTTCTGAACCACAGTGTAAGAAAGTAGAGCCCAAGTACATCATAGTGGTTTTATTAAACTGAAAAGTTAAAGATATAAGTTTGGGGCTGCTGGAAAAGCTCAATTTGGTGTGGGCAGAGTTACAGAGAGGTGAGAAATGCACAGAGAAAACGCTCCAAAACTTATTATAGCAGTAACATTAATTCTTTGGATGAACCCCAAGATTACATACACAGGTAAAGTTTTTATAACGTGAGCAGAGAACTGCTAGTAAATGAGCTGAACAGCAATTCCAGACACCCCAAAGTACTTGAAAATGTAGGAGGTCAGACCAGGTAGCATGATGAGAGCTGGGCATTCACTTGAGACTCCCATAAAAGCCATGCATTATGAATAGGACTACTCTAGTGCAAGAGTGTGGGTCATATTAAACTTTATCAAAGTTTAAAAAATAATGTGATCTGCTGCTAAATTAACTGCTCTCAAAAACAAAACTTAATACTTTGGAAAGAAGACAGCAAAAGTCTGCATTCTCATCAACGTATTACTTACAATGTCCAGAATACAATATAAATTATTAGACCTGTGTAAAATGTAACCCAAGATTATGTAATCTAATCCAAGAAAAGGAAATAAATAAAATCAGATATGAGAATTGTTAATATTAGCAGAAATAAATTTTGAAACAGTTTTCAAAATATTTGCAAAATTTCAAAGGAAAAACTGTTTAAAATAAGTGGATGCGTGGGTAATCTAAGATTAAAACTGTAAAAAAAATAGGGTTCTAAAATTGAAAGGTATATCCAAATTGAAATATTCACAGATGAGTTTAGTAGCAAATTGGAAACCGCAGAAAATATGATCAATGAACATGAAGAAAGAGGAACAGAAAGTGATACCCAGACATAAAAAATCTGATGAAAGTGAACAAAGCCTCAATGATATGGAAAGAAAATAACAACAACAACAACAAACCAAAACGTCTACCATATGTGCATCTGAAGTCCAAGAAATATAGGCAAGACTGGATTAAAAATTTAGTGAAATAGTGGCTGGAAAAATCAGATTTGGTGATAACTATTAAGCCAAGCCAAGAAACTCAAGGAATACTAAGCAGGATAAAGATTAAAAAAAAAAAAAAAAAACCAACATCAGACATAGCATAGTCAAAATTGTTAAAAAGAAAATATAAATACAAAATCTTAAAAACGTTGCCAGACAAAAAACACATTGCATACAGGGGAACCCTGAAAGAATTACCTTGACTTTTCCTGAAGTCAATGCAAGGTATTAAGCAATGAGAAGGCCATCTTTAAAATGCCAAAATAAACCCCAGATTTGTCAACCAAGAAAATGTCTTCAGAAATAAAGACAAATTAATGACTTTTTAAAATATATAAAAGTTGTAAGCACTTTTCACTAGTAAAGTTACACTATAACAAATATCAAAGAAATTATTGCGGTGAATTTATTGAAGAAAAATGACAGTTAAAAATGAACACAAATTTATATTAAGCAATGAAAAATGTCAGAATAACTGTGTGGGTAAATATTTTTATTTTTTTCAAATTTTTAATAGATAATTTATTCTCTGAAATAAAAACAAAGTATTATACTATCAAATTTATAACATATGTAGAAGTGGATGACAATAATATTACAGAAGTGGGAATATAACATAAAAATATGATTATTTTTGTGTTTCTTTTGCCTGTGATTCATTGAGTTTCTTGGATCTGTGACCTTCTAATTTTTATTAAATTTGGCAAGTTTTGTCAATTATTTCTTTGAATACTTTCTTCTGTCCTTCCTATTTACCCTCCTCTGTGCCTCCAATTGCTTTTCTATTAGCAGGCTTAACATTTCCCCACACCTAATTGATGCTCAGCTCATTTTTCTTTCATTATTTTTATTTATCCTGTCTGTATTTAATTTTGGATTATTTCTTTGCCTAGGTCTTCAAATTTACTATTTTTTTCTTATTATGTCTCTGATCTCCCATAAATCATAACTAGTGTAGTTTCTTATCAGTTATATTATCAGCTCTAGAATGTCTACTATAGACCCTTCAACCTTCCATTCTTTTCCTCCCCATGTTAACATTTTGCTCTATTTTTTGAATATGTTGTTTATTTATAATAGCTGTATTCATTATTTTGTGTGTTAATTTTCCATTTGTGACATTTCTAGGACTGTTTGTGTGATCTCTCCTCCTGGTTTTGTCATATTTTTCCACTTCTTCACATGCCTAGTTATTTCATGACATACTAGACATTATGAAATTTACATTATTGGGTGATGGATTTGGGGTCTTTCTTTAAATACCATTGAGTTTTTTTGGGGTTGTAGTTCATTACCTGGAGTCAGGTAATAAGCATCGATCTTAGAATTGTTGAAACAAGCCAATAAGACTCTTATTCTAAGGCTAATTTGGGCTCACTTTTAATGCTATTATACTGTGAGGAGTTTACTGAATGTCTCCTGTATTAGGAGGTCTGTCCACTTTGACTAGTGTGATCCCAATGTATTTTCAGGCCTGTGTGAAGTCCAGGGACAATTTTGCCTGTTTTTTCTTGGTTCTTTTTCTCGTGCCGTGTAGTTTTCTAATATTTTGGCTCGGCCGAATATTTAGCCTCTAATATTTGGCCTCTGCCGTAGTTTGCTCTTCTTTCTCTCTTTATTTCTATATCACTTTCATATTCTTTCCCATAAATTCCATCCAACCTGGCTTTCTCAAATTTTTCATTGTTTTCACAAGTCAGCAAAACTCTTAAGATCTATTTGTATTTTGAAAGCTCTCCTGTGATGTTTCCTTGAAGATCCTTCCTGGAAATAAGCCAGGGAAATGCTGACGCTCACATTGCCTTCTTACAGGTTCATTGTTGTGTGCTGCTTGTTTTGCCATATCTGAAAACAATTGTGTCACATATTTTGTCATTTTCTAGTTGCAGTGAAACAGGAGGTAAATTCTGATCAATTTCTGAACCAAATTTAAAAAACAAATGGTAATAAAATTAATGCTTTTTTCCAATATTAAAAGCAGGACAAGGATGTCTTCTGCTTTCACCAGTTTCATTC